>NC_139512.1:285764539-286504539 GCF_947247035.1 Vipera ursinii | reverse complement strand
TTGCCAGTAAAAAAGGTCCTGATGTAAGAGTAGCACTCTAAAAAGTACTAAGTACTAAGAGTATCTATAATTCATTATATCTTCACACTCCACTGTTTTATTTCAAAAAGAGAAAGATGTCTGAATTCTGTCACCCCTTTCTCTTCATAGGCTTTATTTACCATACAGAAACAAAGGCAGACACTCTGGCTAGAGGCTATTATCACTAAGCACCATTCACCAACTGTTAAAGTGTGTTATCCTTCACAAAGGAAATGAATTGCTGGTAAAAACTGGCATCAGATTGGTAATGCTTTGTAACAGAAGTAAAAGTGAATGGATTACAAGTACAGCTTCCTAATGTTGAAGTGTTAATTAACTTTTCTTTGAACTTCTCTTCAAAATATCACATTAAACTGACATGTTGCTTCCCAGAGGTATCTTAAAAAAATGACTCATCTTACAGCAATCTGCCTCAACCCAATGCCCTCCAGAAAGGCTGGACTACATCTGTAGAATACACAGCTAGGCTGCTGGGATCTTTTCATCTAAATACCTTTAGGGGACACATAGTTAAGAACATAGGAACAGTCTTACTGGATCTCTATTCTCTTGAGTATCTTTGTGGCCTAATACTCAAATGTTTTATGCATTCAATTTATTCAAATACATTATTTATATCTGTGGAAGAAAATGACCATTGGTTTGAGTCTGCTCCTTCAAAACTCAAAAGAAAACAATGATAGCTACTTGGAAACACTATTCCTGCAGAAAAAGAGAAAGAATAAAGACATAAGCAAGGTACTGACTGGACTGGGTCTCTGGCCCATCTAGTTCTGTAGTCTGTTCTTACAGTGGCCAAATAACTGCACAAGGTAGCCAGCAGGTGGCCTTCAGAAGCCGTCACACTACTACGAAAGCTAGTAATCATTGACCCCCATGACTTCCTTGTGTAGTGAATCCAAAGTTTAAAGACATATTGTGTCAAGAAAAAAAATAAGAAGTTTGTATCTTTTCACCGAAATTCTAAAGACAGTGATTCGTCTGAATCACCAGCCATTTCTAATATGATCTGTATGGGTTCCAGCTGACTTTGAAGTACTCGTATGGGTAGAATATGGGCTTGGGTAACTGACCTAATGGAAATAAAATTAAAGAAATTTTTACATTTTTTCCCTTCTTTTATTACAGAAGTAGAAAAGACCAAATGTCAAAGAGAACAAGAACAAATTCTGGTTTTGGGCCCAAGAGGACCTAGGCCAGTTGGCCAATTTATTCCCCAGTGTGATATCTATGGGAATTACTTGCCAACCCAGTGCCATCCTAGCACTGGCTATTGCTGGTGTGTGGATAGAGATGGTAATGAGATAGATGGCACTAGAAGTGGCCCAGGTATCCAGCCTCCATGTAAGTTGCTTCTAAGTTAATAAGTTAGTGCAATATTTTTCTTCATTTATTTTTCTTCTGCCTATTCTTACTTTCAACTTAACTAAGAAGATTGATATGAATGAACTCGAGATATTTGCAGTTATTTGTATATCAAAGCTCTGTGATTAAGTGAAAGATATATTTATACTATAAATGTGATTTGAATTATCTGGTTTTATGTTCTAATTAGGTTTCTATTTCCAATAAAAGGAACTGCAGCCAGCATGAAATGTTTTGGACACGTTTTCCGGTCAACACTGCATTTTACCCTAGTTCAGTATTTCTCAATCTTAGCAACTTTTAAGAGGTGTGGGCTTCAACTCTCAGAATTCCTCTGGGAATTGAAGTCTACACATCTAAAAGTTGAGAAACACTGCCCTAGTTGGCAACAGAAAGTGAAAGCATAGGCCCCTAGTACAAACCCACAATGATGAAACGTGTATCAAGACATCACATACCAAACTTTGATTCTTTGGACTTGCTTCCTGATGTCAGACACAAATATGTAACTCATGTGGTTTCTACTGAGATATCATAATGCACGTTTCATCACTTGATTCCTTGTGTTTCTCCCATGGATGTCTAAGGAGTGTACGTTGCTTGGGGAACTTCTCAGTTGTTCTGGTTTTTTCAACGATTTTAACATTGTTAGTAATGCATGACTGGGATCACAGGAATGTAACTTTTGACCTAAAGTGTATTGCTGTATATGTATGTGTGTATAAATAAATCATCAAGTGTAAGAGAAATAAAATAAGTTTTCAGCATTATACCTGAAAGTGTGGATTGGCTACCTTTGCTTTTTAATAGCTGCATCTCTTAAGCAAGAAGTGTAGCATGCAATGAACATATATATGCTATAGGTTTGTCTGTGTGCATGTTTGATGATGCATGCATACAATGGTGTGATCATGATTAAGTTTTGCATTTAGAATCTGATCACTTTTTGTGGTGGAGACGTGTTGCAATCTGAGACTAGGGCAGGTAAGGTCATTGGACCTAAATCTCAAATAACGATACACCAAACTGCAAAGTCTTATGCATGTATTTTAGGGATATCTTAAATATCTTAAATGATAAATTGCCAGGCTTGTACAGAATCAGTAAGATTACCTGGCCTTGTAGATACGGCAAGTCTTATGTCTGAGTAACCTGATAATGTGTGTTTTATATTATTGGTCAATAAGGTCTGGGCACAGTTGCTCCTCCTGTTACAATGGGACCCACGGCAAAACCAGATACAGTTCCCCTGCCTCCAGGAAGCCACTTACTCATTGCTCAAAGTGGGAGGATTGACCACGTCCCTCTGGAGGGGAATGTTATGAAGAAATCAGATGCAAAAGCTTTGCTGCATGTGCCGGTAAATATATCACGAACATGATACATTTTTTAAAATGTTTTCTCTATAATCTATTGTTTTTATTCTAATCTTCAAAACCATATATTCTTTTTTTTCTTTTTCCACAAAAAGTCAATAAGAAGTTTCCAATCATCCTTAAAATTTAAACTGTTGTGTATTGGGTTCTGTGCTTGATCGAAGAGATGAGGCAAGTGAGTTCAGTCAGAAACATTCTTTATTTGCTTGCAGGAACTGAACTGGGGAACAGGGCTGTGAATGCAGCTATTTATACCCTGGCCTCTAGGTGGCGGCCAATAGGTTTAAAGCAACCTATTGCCGCCCTAGAAGCAGCCAATGGCGGCGCTGGAGACGGGTTGTCTGAGGAGCTGGGAGCCGTTAGCCAGCTTCCCTGCTTAAGCAACCTTCCAGCAATCAAACCCACATGATACACTTTAGTAAAACAAAGCCCAATACATTACATAAACAGTGTACTATCTCTAATTAAAGCAGTCAGTTTAGCCATCTCAGCAAGTTCTATCATCTTCGTTATCTATTTCTCTGTTTCTATGGCTTGAAAAATGCCTCTCCAGTCCAGTGTCAGGAGCAATTGTATATTGAATGGCTAGACTTAACCTTGTGTCTGGTACATTTTTTGAACCCTGACCTTAAAAAAATAAATTGTGGCATGTATTTTTATTTGTAATTTGTGATTAAAGGCAGGGATATCTAAAGGAATAAAATGTTCCCAAAGTATTGTATTTTGTAAGTTTCCTTGCTTCTGAGATAATCAGGCCCAACTTTTAGAAACAAGTTTACTTTATGTGGAGCTAATTTTTATTGGCTTTCTAAGCAAGTCAGGATCTCCTGTAAAGTTTCCATTGTTTGGGACTCTTGGATTTTAACTGCCACTGTAGATAGCTATAAACATTTATAGGACATATAAGCTTCTTCCCAATTACTTCCTTTCTTGATGCACTTACGTTTCTACTGTAAATGTTATAATTTCCTGATAATTTCCAGTAAAGTACTCAGTGTCTATATTCTTTTTCATCTCTTCTCTGTGACTGACCTAAGTATTTCACTACTCTCCCATTTTCTTCTGCAATTACTCTGTGTTTCTTGCTATGTAGTAAGGTCTTAATCTTTTAAAATAGTTCAGTTCCTCTGAATGGGTAGCTTAGCACTGCATTTGTTTGAAAAGGTAATAGAAATCATTGATCCTGCATGTTCAATGAATGCTGCATTTTTCTCCTTAATTCCTAGTACTCTAATTATACATTCATGCCACATTTGTACATATCTTTTTTTTTCAAAGTTGAGAGGCTAATTAAATAGTGCCAGGAAATTTAGTTGACTGTAGTGTTGTTTCAGTGACAAAAGGTGTTAGAATGACAAATTTGGATACGGAGAAGACAAGACAAACAATATAAAGATAGTAACATCTGGTCAACTGAAGGATAGAATGAAACTAGAATTTCATGAAGCACAGAGATTGAGGGGAATGGATGTTTATGCTGAAATTAATATTAATTAGAATAGTTATTCTTTCATGACTCTGTGTAATATATATTTTGATTCTTCCAGAAGCCTAATCTATCTATAATTGGTATTTGGCACTTAAATATGTGAACCTGCCCTATAGAGGGTCAGAAAATTGATTTCTTTTTTTTTACAAATTTTATTGATTTTTTTAATATTACATTGACATATTTGAAAAGCAACATGGTGGCTGGGTAGTAGCAATTCAGTTACATACAGATATCATTAGTACAGATTTCAAATTGCTGCCATAAACATTTCCTCTCTTTTTCCCTTCATATATACTGCCTATTTGTAAATTTAAAGACAAGTTTTATCCTATCAATCACATAGAAAATAACTTTCTTACATATATCCATAGTTTTTAGTTTACACATATTCTAATTGTTTTAACATACAATCTTTTAGACAATCAATGACTTAATAGATTTTCAATTTTAATTTCCACTAACATTTAGATTTAACGTTTGATATTTATCGTTCCTAAGATTTTCAGTATACTCCCAATTCACCTATCACCATTCCTCACAAAATCTAATATTCAAAATACACATCCCATTTACTTAACTTCTCACCCTCTATGTCAATAAATTAAGGATACAATATGATATCCTTCCTTTTTGCTAATTTTTAGGGTATTTTTAAGTAGTAATCAACATTTCTTTTTATTTCAATATTTAATACTTCCTCTCTTCCTCTTTGTATCTGCTATCTCTTGCTTAAACTGATAATTTTCATTTTTAACATTCCATATAGACCTATTTATTACTTTCAACCAGTGCTTTTTTTGTAAAAGAAAAAGGTGCCGGAACTCACACATGTCATACAACCTGCCTTGCCTACCCTACAAGGTTCCATCCAAAAAAGGTGCCGGAACTCCGTTCTGAGCGTTCTATGAGAAAAAAAGCCCTGCTTTCAACAATAAGCTTTTAGCTTATGTACATTATTCACCTTTACATGACCTTTATGCACAAATCAATATTCAAATTAGCAATTAGTATTTATACTGCTAAATTTTAATGACCAAAACTTTTTCTTTATCTCAGTTCATAACAATGTCTTGTGTTCAACATACACATCATATCTTACAAGCTTAGCTACTGCTAAGCTTGTAAGCCGCCCTGAGTCTTCGGAGAAGGGCGGGATATAAATGGAATTAAAATAAAATAAATAAATAAATATCTATTTAAGTACATTCTGTTTCAGATTTCAATGAGATGGTCGAACCTCCATTCTTCTTGAGTCTTGTTCTGGCTTTTTTCCTTTGCCAAATCATCTTCCATGTCCTTGTTTTTGGGTCATCGAACCAATCTCCTTGTAATATCATGTATATTAATTGATATTGGCAAAACCATCCGGTTGCCAGTTTTTTGAGAGGACTTGTAGGTCTAGTGGGTCATCTCTTTATTCTTCCATATCCACGTAGTTGTTCTGAATTGTCTGTCTTCTCATCTAACTGTTCTTTTTCTAGATCCTCTAGTTCCTTCTGAGTTGTATAAGAAAACTTCCTTTTCCCAAGTTGTCAATGTCTTTTCTGGATTTTCAACTATCAATATTTGTTGAATAGTAGATTCTTCTGTCATCGTATTTGAATGTTGTATTTTGTATAGATGGTTCTTTAGTTGTGGTCAAAGTTTGGGCTTTCATATCTGGGCTGTCTTCTTGTTCCTTCCCATAGCCTCTTAGTATTTCATTGGTTGTGATAAGAATTTGGATTAGTGTTTTCAACATAGCAAGAGATTGTTGATCTTCATCCATAAATAAATTTTGTTCCTGGTCTTCTTCCATATTGGTATTTTAAGCTAAAGGCTTTACACTTAGAAAATCCAAAAGAGAG
Organism: Vipera ursinii; assembly: GCF_947247035.1. Taxonomy (NCBI): domain Eukaryota; kingdom Metazoa; phylum Chordata; class Lepidosauria; order Squamata; family Viperidae; genus Vipera; species Vipera ursinii. The sequence continues at coordinate 286,498,417 of NC_139512.1, read as the reverse complement.
ATATTTTTTCTAGGTAAGGAACACAAAGCCTTTCACAGCTGTTGTTTCAAAGTTCTAAAGGTTATGTATCTTATCTATTTCCCTGGGCAGTCAGCCAGGCCCATTTTAAAGTTTCCCTTTGAGTCCCAAAGTTGTCTTAATCTTTTCAGTTTTTTTCTTTTTCATAAGAAAGAATCCAGATTTCAACAGAAGTACACAATGAAAAATAAGAAATAAAAATATTTCAGTCTACATGCTTTGAGAAATAAGGTTCCAATTGGGATTCAGTTACTTTTTCACAAATTCTGGCAGATGGTGACATCCTAAGGACCCATCATGAATTTTTTTTCAAAGCTCTGACGAGATCCCTTTTTACTGCACAGAGCAGAAATTTGGGGCTTCTGCATGCAACTGAATCGCAATCTTTCCCTAAAAGAAAAAAAATGTTGAATAATTTGTCTGTAAGTGATTCAGTGATATTTTGTTTCCTTTGGGTGCAAGCTCTAGGCTTGAATTTTAGAAATGGGAATGGAATAAATTTAGCCCAGTGTGAAATAATTATTAGATGGAATAATCCTACTACAGTACTTCAGTTTTTTTAGCTGGGATTGAAGTGGCCGACAGACCACTCTGAGACAGCTGGCTACGTTAACAAGTTTATTTAGAATCGGACCACAGGGTATTAGGGGCTTGGGCTTTTATAGCCGGTAGCTGGCCGGCTAGTCCAATCAGCGGCAGGTCTTCTCCCGCCGAGATTCCTGAACCAATCCGCTCTTCGTATTTCTGACAGTTCCTTTGCCGCATGGCTGGGCGGCTCTGCGTTGTGTTGACAGCCAAGAGCTGTCAACCGGCTGCGCCTGCACCTTGCTGGGGAGTTTTGACAGCTGTCAAAACTCCTGCGTGTTCGGCTGTCAAAAGAGCTTTACCTCATAACCAACATTGTTTAACTTTATCATAATAACTATTTACATATAATACACCCCTTACCCCTCCCCTGGATTGTTTCCTCCCCCCTGTTGTTGTCTGTTGCTGCCTGCCCATTCGTAGTCCTGGAGGTAGGCAGGTGCTTTCTTGGTTCTGTTGGAACGTCGTTGGGGTGTTTCATTTCCAGGCTCCCTTTCCCCTTGCGGAAGTAGTGGCATTGCGTCCCCGTTGGGTGGAGTTGGGTTATCCAGTGTGGGGCTGGTGGGTGCTTGGTCTTGGTGATGAGTTGGTGACGGGGGGGTGTTTTCAGGTTTTCGTCTCCTGAGTTGGTCCACGTGCCGTCGTAGATGGCCTTCGGAGCTCGTGTTTACTAGGTATGAGAGGGGTCCGGTGTAACTTCTGGCCCAAACGGCTTGTCCTGGGGTGAAGGTTCGAGGTGGGATAGGCTGTTCTGGGTCGGCGGCTGCCCTGTCGGGATGCAGTCTGTCTAATCTAGTTATCAGCCTTCTGCCCCACCTGAGTTCTGCGGGTGATTTGCCCGTGGTTGTGCACGGTGTGGTGTGCTGGGCCAGGAGGAATTGGCTGAGGCGGCAGTGCCAATCTCCTTTTATGAACTTTTTAAACGCTTCTTTGGTGGATCTTACCATAATTTCTGCCATTCCATTCGTCGACGGGTGGAATGGGGCCGACGTAACAAGTCTAATAGAGTTCCTCATAGCGAACATCTGAAATTCATGAGAAGTGAATTGTGGTCCGTTATCGGAAACCAGGACGTCGGGGAGGCCGTGTGTTGCAAAAACCCTCCTAAGTGCTTGTATGGTGGAGGTTGTGGTTGTTTTATTGAGAGGGATGACCTCGAGCCACTTTGAATAACTGTCTACGATTATTAAGAAGTTCTGCCCCCGTATTGGTCCTGCAAAATCTAGGTGGATGCGGGACCAAGGGTTTTTTGTGGTCTCCCATTTATGGACCGGGGCGTGGGGAGGGTCTGCTCTAGCGAATTGGCATGGGTAGCACCCTCCTACGTGGTTTTCTATGTCGCTGTCAATGCCTGGCCACCATATGTAGCTTCTAGCGAGGGATTTCATTTTGACCACCCCCGGGTGTCCCTCGTGCAGTGTATTGAGCATCTGCAGTCTGTTTTTCCCTGGTATCACCACCCTGTTTCCCCATAGGAGGCAGCCTAAATGCGACGTTAGTTCTTGCTGTTTGGTGAAAAAGGGGCGGAAGTCCGGTTTGGGGCATTTTGTTGGCCACCCCGAGGTGACCCAGCGCAGGACCCTGCTAAGGGTTTTGTCCTTAGCGGTGTTGGCTGCTATGACCTTGGCTGAGAGTGGGCACTCTGGTAGCTCTGAGATGGCCAGTATGTTCCCGGCCGGAGCTGGATCTGGGTCCTCTGTTTGCAGTGGCAGTCTGCTGAGGCCGTCTGCATGTCCTAATTCTTTACCTGGTTTGTGTATCAGCTTGTAAGAGTAAGCTGATAAAAAGGTAGACCAGCGCAGGATTCTTGGGGACAAAATTTGGGGGGTTGTCTTGTCCCAAGTGAATATGCCTAATAGGGGTCTATGGTCAGTAAATATTGTAAAGGGTCTGCCGTATAGGTAATCGTGAAACTTCTTCACGCCGGCGACGATAGCCAGAGCCTCCCTATCTATTTGTGCGTAGTTTCTTTCTGCTTTGGATAGCGTTCGGGAGTAGAAAGCAATTGGTCTTTGTGTTCCATCTTTGTCCAGGTGGCTTAAGACGGCTCCTATCCCGTACGGGGAAGCATCGCAAGCGATGCAGATGGGAACGTCTTCTTTAAATAGGGTGACTGTGGAGCTATTACAAATGATGTTTTTTAGTGACTGGAAACTGTTCTCGTGTGTTCTTGTCCAGGACCACGGAGTGCCGTTATCCAATAACCTATGGAGAGGCTCCGCAATTGTAGCCTTGTGGGTTAGGAAAGCGTGGTAAAAGTTTAATAGCCCCAAGAACGCCTGGAGTTCTTGTTTGTTCTTGGGGCTGGGGGCTGTCTTGATGGCTTTGAGTTTTTTGTTAGTGGGGTGGATGCCCTGGGCGTCTATCCTGTACCCCAGGAATTCCGTGGAGGGAACTCCGATGGAGCATTTCTCCTTTTTCAACTTTAGACCGGCTGTTCTGAGCCGGTCCAGGACAGCTGACAACCTGTCAGCTAGATTGGCTTCTGTCTCTCCGGCGATGAGCACATCGTCGAAGTAGGGGCAGACCCCGGGAATCCCTTTCAATGTTTTTTCCATTATGCTTTGGAATATTCCCGGGGCTGCCGAAATGCCAAATTGCAACCTTTTTACTTTGAATGCCCCGTGGTGCGTGACGATCGTCTGCGCGTCCGCGGTTTCATTGGTTACAGGCAATTGCAAGTATGCCTGCATGAGATCCAGTTTCGCAAAGATGGCGCCGGAGCGGATAGAAGCGAGGACGTCTCTCACCGCCGAGACTGGGTAAGTGTGGGCACTTAGAGCTAGGTTCAGGGTGGCCTTATAGTCAGCGCAGAGCCTAATTTGTCCGTTGGGTTTAATAGGAGTCACTATAGGGGTCTCCCAGCTTCCCCCTTCTGTAGGTTCTAAAACCCCCAGCTTAACGAGGCGTTCCAGCTCGTCCTCAATTTTCTTTTTGAGGGCGAATGGAACCCTCCTGGCCCTAATTCTGATGGGTTGTATGGTTGGGTTTAGATTTAAGGAGATGGGTGGCCCTGTATACTTTCCCAAGGAGCCGTCGAAGACGTCTGCATATTTGTTGCAGACGGCTTCGAGGCTTGAGGCCTGTACTGCGTTGACGCCTGTGATTGCGATGCCCAAGGGGCTAAACCAGTTTAGCCCTATTAAGTTGGTGCGATCCCCTTGCGTTACCAGCACCTCTAGCGGGCCCCAAAATTTTTTATACTCTACCCATACTTGGGCTTTACCCTTTAGTTGTATAGGGGTTTTTTGGTAATCCGCCAATTGTACGTGGGGGGGGGCTCTAAGGGAATTGTCTTCCTGTTGCGCCGGCAGATTTCCTTGTATGTTTTCAGGGAGATTAGGGATACTGCCGACCCGGAGTCGACCTCCATGTCGCAGGCGACTCCTTGGAGTCTAGTTTTAATTTTTACCTTAGGGCTTAAAAAATGGACCCTGTCTACCGCCTCCACTAAACTTCCCAGGGTCTCTCTCCTATCGGCTCGGTTGGTAATCGTACCTGGGGGGGCGGCCTCCACTTCGTGTAGGTTGTCGCGGGGGCGGCTTCGGCAAACTGGTTTGATGTGCCCAGTCTTCCTGCAATTGTGGCACTTCGCGTTGCGGAAGCGGCAGCTGGCTCGGGCATGGTTGCCTCCGCAGCTGGCACAGTTGGCTTGTAGGTCTCTGTTGTTACTTCGTGGCGGGATGAGGCTCCTAGGTTTTTGTCTGTTGTTGGTGTCGCTCCGTCGGTTTTGTCGTCTCTCCATCCAGCGTTGGAGGGCATCTATGTCCGTTAGGTCTACGGTTCCGTCGTCGTCGCTGAGGGTTGTCTCGTCCTGATGCACGCTTCCGTGGTTTTCTAGCGTAGAATGTGCTGGGTCTTTCCGGTGGCTGTCTTCGTAGGCCAAGACCTCCCGGGTGACCTCGGCTAGGTTCATCTCCGGCTTGGCGATGATCTTTTTTTGGAGATGTTCGTCCCTCAGCCCAATGACTATTTGGTCCCGGATCCGGTCTTCCAGGTCCGGGAAGCTGCAGCTTCGTGCGGCGTGCCGGACTCCTGCGATGAAGTCGTTCGCAGCTTCATCCGGCCGCTGTCGTCGCTGGGCGAACTGCACCTGCCAGTATAGGTCTGAGCGGGCCGGCATATAATGCTTGTTGAGTCGGTCGGTGAGCTTGGCGTACGGAACCTCTGCGATTGGTGTTGGGCTGAACAGCCCCACGGCGGCATCGTAGACTGGGGGGCCGCTTATGTATAGGAGAGCGGCGGCTTTTCCTCTGTCGTCAGTAATTTTACTAAGAGGAAGCCCTTGACCTGCCCCAGATGCGACTCCCAACGCTCTGGATGGCGTGTGTCAAATTCTCTGACGCGTCCGAAATTGGCCATGCTGTCAAGGTCCGGTGATCCACTCCGCTGTCGAAGTTATAACTTCCAGTGACTTAGCCGTGACTTGCTCAGCTGGCTGGGAACTCTCTTCCCCTGGCTGTGACTTCAGCTCGGCGGAGCGGATCCCACCCTCGTCGCCAGTGAAGTGGCCGACAGACCACTCTGAGACAGCTGGCTACGTTAACAAGTTTATTTAGAATCGGACCACAGGGTATTAGGGGCTTGGGCTTTTATAGCCGGCAGCCGGCCGGCTAGCCCAATCAGCAGCAGGTCTTCTCCCGCCAAGATTCCTGAACCAATCCGCTCTTCGTATTTCTGACAGTTCCTTTGCCGCGTGGCTGGGCAGCTCCGCGTTGTGTTGACAGCCGAGAGCTGTCAACCAGCTGCGCCTGCACCTTGCTGGGGAGTTTTGACAGCTGTCAAAACTCCCGCGTGTTCGGCTGTCAAAAGAGCTTTACCTCATAACCAACATTGTTTAACTTTATCATAATAACTATTTACATATAATACAGGGATTACAGAAGTCCCAAGCTTTAAATAACAATCTATTCCTTTTCTATTGCTGCAATGCGATTTGTTTCTGATCACCTTAAGCCAGAAGGCAGCACTTAACCCACCTGGACTGATCCCTAAATGGTAAAGAAAATCAGACTTGATTAGAACTAGGATGTAAGGCTTTACCTTTGCATTTCCTCACTAGTCTCTTAATATTCACTGTAGAATTTTCAAGCCATTAAATTTTTAGCCATTTCTTTAGCATTACAAATGTGATATAATAGTTTGTAATAGTTTGTCTAAAATGCAGGATAAAGTTATTATTGGAGTTGCTTATGACTGCTTGGAGAAGATGGTTTATTGGACAGATATCAGCAGCCCATCCATCAGTAGAGCAAGCCTTGGTGGAGGAGAGCCAGTATCCATCATAAAGACAGGTAGGAAATTAGAGATTTCTTTCCTCACCATGTCATAATGAACCCAATGTATATTTCCAAATGGAAAAAAGATGGAAGATGATTTTCTGCAGTTAACACTGAAGTCCTCAGCATAACCTCTCATAATGTCTTGGGAAAAAAAACATCAGCCCTATGGGGTGCGTTTGAAATTAGAGAACAGAGAATTACAGTACTTGTCTCTTTTTGCTGAAAAATTGCTCGACATTCTGCTGTATCAAAAAGATTTTTAGTTGCAGAAAATACCTAATCAATTATTTTGAATCTCTAGATTCACTTGGTCTATTACTACTACTATCCAAGTTCTCATACAGGCAACCAGGCCTAGGAAACTTAGGAAAGATACTGTAGTGTAGAGTTTTATTAATGCTATCTGTTCAAGGAATGTATTGTTATATTTATTAGGTACAGTCAAGAAATATGAAAATTTGTGTAGATTTGAATGGACATGTTGATAAACCAGACTGTTTTTATCCTGAATGTTGGGATAACATTGTTCCCAAATCAGTAAATACTGATTTGATTTGCTATTTTAAAAAATATTTTGAAATAAAACACTATTATGTATTGTATTTTTTAACTTTTGATAGTTTTCAATGTTACTTATTTTAGTATAACAGGCAAATGAAGACATACGTAATTTATTTCATTAAAGTGATATGTATTAAGCTAATTTTGTTGTAATATTTTGCATGTCATTTTGATTGCATCTATTGCTACAGGGGCTTATTTTATTATCCATAATTTGTACATACAGTGCACACACTGTATCCCCAAGCTCAGTGAGATTTACTGCCTTAGAATGGAGGTTTCAATCTCAATTAGAAAAAATAACCTCTTGATTGTTTAGAAGAATTATTTAAAATGTATGTAAGGGACAGGCCAACTTGGATGAAGCTCTTCTGGCTGCTCATATCTCACAAGGCCACAGAGCAACAGCACAGCTGGCTCTGTGAAAGAGTTTTCATAGGGAAGTCTGCATGCTTAACCATTAACCCCTTCTAAGGCCTAATGAGTGAAAGTGGCTTTGCATACGTGAAATCCCATTAAAATCTATGTTCCATGTCAATTGAGTAGCCTGCGACCTTTATAATCATCTGCTCAATTTAACAGCTGCAGAAGCTACCCCATGGGGAGAAATGCTGGTCTCCTACCCTGAATCTTCAACTTTTTCCCATTCTTGCATAATCTCAACATTACAATCAAATGGGGGAACGGTTATGTTAAAAATGTCACCGCATGAAGCCTGTGTAGATTATGCCTGGCTGATTATGAGGTGGTCTGATAATCAAACATCAATCAAATTTTGCAATAGTATTTGAAGAGTTACATACTGTAATAAGTGTCTTAAAAATGGTCACATTCATTTCACTATGTGGGCAGAGTCATGTAGCTTAGTGGCTTTTACTGGCTTGTTTAATCAACTAGAAATTTTTCATCACAAAACCTAGGTTTGAAAATCTGAAAAAAGAAAAGTTCAGTATTCTTTTTTTCTTATTTAAAATAAGAAATGGAGTAGGGAGCGGGAGTGAAGAATAGCCTTAATGTCCTGGGGTTTACAATTATAAGTTAAAAACAATGTGCTCACACTCTTGGCCTAAATTGTGGTCAGTCTGTCTTGAATAGAACAAAACCCTTTTTGAGTAAAAAAAAATAATCCAGCACAGTTGAATGAATACTGAACTTTTAAAACTCAGTCTGTGTTTGTGGTCAGTCCTTGGAGCCAGTATAGAGGTTATCATCTGCTATTTCCTGTTGCCTTGGGCCAAGAAAAACTAGTTGCATACATTTTTGAGTTCTTCTAAAGCTGAAATCTCTTTTCCAGAACAATTAGTTACTTGGAGCTCTAAATGTTCTCCTTATGACTAAAAACCAATTGATTTTAAAAAGTTCTCAAAATAGGTTCTTCTCCGTTTGTTTTACAGTCAATAGTTTAAAATCATAGTATTGTACCTTTATCAGAAAAGTGTATATCTTTTATTGACATACTTACTGTAAGTATTTATAAGTTCACCCCAATTTTATTTCTTTTACTAAAAAATATAGACTTTGTCATATTTGTGAAATTATGCAGGCACCTAGTGTAGATATTTCCTTGTAGGTTGGAATGAATATGGAATGAATATGCAGTATTTGTTTTGATTAGAATGTTAAGAGTCACAATATGATAAGTACTAATGGGCTTAGTGACTTATACTGTACTGTATCACAATATATTATACCATTGTAACTTAGAGTTAGGGGAGACCTACATTTAAAGTCTCATTGAATCTTGGAGTTTATTAGGTGACTTTGGGCCAGTGACACTCTTTAGCTCAACCTATTCAACAGGCATGTTGTGAGAGAGCAATTGTGTTATTCACTATGTGAGCTCCTGAGGAAATGCAGAACAAAATCGTATCAGTCAATTAACAAAAGAAATATATTCTTCCCAACATTGTATTTATACTACTTATAGTAATTGACTTGAAGATTAGAGCAAGTGGTCCGACAACTATTGTAAATTCATAACTAAGTATATTGAAATAACAGTTGAAATCCACCAATACATTTGCTAGTTTCCTTTTATCTTCCCTTCAACAGAATGGATATTTTTGTTTCATAATTTCTCCCTCATAGTTTCTCAATACCTTTAAGCACAATAGTCTGCCTTTGCCTTACCACTAAAGAGTTATTACAATAGCAAACCCTATTTACTTTCCTTGAATTTGCCTGGAGCAAGATGAGATACTCCACTCCAGAGGAAATTGGCTCAAAATCCTCAGTACCCACACTGGATAGATAGATAGATAGATAGATAGATAGATAGATAGATAGATAGATAGATAGATAGATTGATTGATGTTTTCTTTTTATATCTCTTTCTTCAAGATTTGGAAAGTCCTGAAGGAATAGCACTGGATCACCTTGGTCATACTATCTTCTGGACTGATTCTCAGCTTGACAGAATAGAGGTAGCCAGAGTAGATGGCAGCCATCGACGTGTATTGTTTGACACTGAGCTGGTGAATCCTCGAGCCATTGTTGCAGATCCTATGAGGGGGTAAGGATGTACAAATATGCTGTTATTTTATTTCCCATATTTTCCTATTCCTATAGCCCATGCTGTCTCAGTACCTATATCAGATTCTTTACCCATGCTAAAACTATCAGTCCATAACATGTTATAGCCAAATAGACTTTATTGTAGCTTAATGTGATGCATGAATCACACGTCATAGTAAGACAATAGTAGGATCTCATAACAACCTGACTACAAATTATACAATCCATTATAGTTTAGTCTAATATGTTGTGTGAACCCAGCCTCTGAGTGTTGAATTTCTGTCAGTTTAGGAAGCACCTTGGGGATTTCCTGTTATATTTATTTATTTGATTTATGTGCTACACATCTCATCTAGAGGTGACTCTGGGCAGCTTACAAAAATTAATGTTGTATACAAGCTGAAGTTGCCAGTATGAGATGCTGTTTTCTATGCAAATGAACTTAATTTGGAATCCAGCAGTAACACAAGACTAGAAAAGGTGGGAAGGGTACCTCACATCAAGTACGACCTGATGAAAATGGAGCAGTGTTGCATGGAATAGTAGAGAAATCAAATTGACTATGTTAATGGCACAAGAAGTGGAAGAGCTCAGTTATAATAAGAAAGGCATGGCCAGGGGCTGATTGTGGAACAGATCACAAGCTGCTCATGTGCAAGTTCCAAGTCAAGCTAGAGCGGAAGAATAAAACCAAGCAGTTTCCACATTATGAGCTTGACCCTATATGCAGCATTTTCAAGAAGATCAGGAATTGCTTCTACGTCCCAAAACTCATTGAGAGAGAACCAAATGAACCACGGAATGAAATCGAAGAAGTCGTTAAGGATGAATGTGAAAAATAACTGCCAAAGACTTAAGAAAAACAAGAATCCAAACTGCATGTCAAAATAGATTATGGAGACTGCCAAGAGAAGAGAAGCCAACGACACTGAGAAAGACTGATTTCAGGAAGGAATTTAACAATAACAACAACAACAAAAATACCCCAGAGAGCTATTTAAAGAAATATTGGTTATAGAAAGGCATTCAATTGTAAGAACTATGTCAAAGAGTGGAATGTCCTTAGGAAAATAGCAATCCCAGGTGAAACGTACATTCAGGACAGGATAAAACATGAGGAAACAGGCTGGTTTCAGATCAGCTGAGGAACGAGGCATGACTCTATATCTTGTATTTATTTATTCAAACTATATGCTATTATGTATTAAGGGAGGCACAAGCTTTAACTGTGTATATGCCAGCCTCATACTAACTGAATTTTCGCTCACGTTAAACATACCTGTTATCAATATATAAATTGCACTAAATTGAATATCACACTACAGTAGTTGAACTCAGACTAATCACAACCTACCTTGTACAGCACACTAGTAAAGTATACTGAATTCATAAACTCAAATGAAAACCTAAATTGAAAACAGAGACAACATTCCCATAGTGTGCTATAATTCTAACTGTAATTCTGGTGCAAAAAAAAGGATTAAGCTATAAAGGTAAAGAAAAATGTAGAATGAAAGCAGTATGCTAAATTAACAAATAATATGAAACTGTATATTTTTACTGCTTGGTATATAGTGCTTATTGCAACTATTGGAAAAACTTTACATGTGTTTTGGTAGGCAAGTGACTTTTTAAAGGTCTGATCCTTTTTCCTTGGGAAGAAAACTTATATTCACACAAAAAGCTTACTTACTATTCACTGTGCTATGAGTTTACTCCAGATTTCTAGTTTTCCACGAACATACTGACTGAGATCATGCAACTTATTAAGCACATTATCACACAAATATAAATATAATATGCTGTGTCATTTTTTTTAAAAAAAAGAACATGTGATGGCTTAAGGGGAAAAAATGACATTGCCATAGGTGTATACTATAGGCCACCCAACCAACCAAAGGAAATAGATGAACTTTTTGCTAGTCAGTTAACTAAGGTGTGTATTCTATTCTATTCTATTCTATTCTATTCTATTCTATTCTATTCTATTCTATTCTATTCTATTCTATTCTAGATGGATTGTTTACTCAGTATGCTGACATAATAGCTCCTTATGATATGTTGAACTATAAAATACCCAGTATCATTCAGATTCAATGTATCAAATAACTATCTGACTTACCGTATTTTTCCATCTATAAGATGCACCCTTGTATAAGACGCTCTGGCATGCAAGTTTCTCCACGCCTATCAGCTGTTTGTTGCAGCACCAAACAGCTGAGCTGGCAAATCAGGAAGTTTGTCTGGCCGGCAATCTTGCCCCCTCCCATTAGTGGCAAGCCCACAGGGGCTTGACACCTGAACCAGGCGGCATGGCAACCCACACAGGCATGCCCTGGGCCGCGGAGGTTACCATTATTTTTCCGTGTATAAGATGCTGCACTTGTATAAGACACACCTGATTTTTGAACAGAGTGTTTGCAGGAAAAAAATAGTGTCTTATACATGAAAAAATACGGTATGTTTGCACAATGCCTTTGATTAGAAAGTGATTGAAGGTTCAGTGTGTTATGTAAATAGCAGGTAAATCTTGAATTTTATAATATTAATGATCAAATTATTAACAAAACAAAAAGGAGAGAGAAATACTGTGCAAAGATACTATTTCCCCCCAGGCAAGCTTGACTCCTGGTGCCTTGATGCAAATATCCATGTAATTTTATTAGGAATAATACCAATGTGATATTTCTTTTCAGGATACCCTCCTTATGCACAGTTATATTTATTTATTTGTATATGTGTCTTTATCAATACATTCAGAAATCTTTATTGGACAGACTGGAACAGAGAAGCTCCTAAAATTGAAACCTCATATATGGATGGTACCAATAGAAGAATTCTTGTTAAGGATGATTTGGGACTGCCAAATGGGCTGACATTTGACACCTATTCTTCATTGTTGTGCTGGGTAGATGCAGGTAAAGTCTTACACTGTTGAATGAACTAAACTGATGAAATAAATGAACAGCTGGATGCTAAAAATATCAAGGTGGGCCTGTAGTTATAACGGTGCTACTTCTCAATATAGAAAGTACTCAACAATTACTACCATTTGCCTTTTTCTCTACTGTTTCAAAATAGCACTGGTCACTCCTAACCTCTCATCATAGTCCAGTTTTAATTTTTCATGTCTGAAAGCACAGCTGTGAAATTCTGCTGTCTGAAATTCTCAGGACTGTCAGTCATTATAGCAATAGCAATAGTACTTAGACTTATATACCACTTCACAGTGCTTTACAACCCTCTCTAAGCAGTTCACAGTCAGCATATTTCCCCCAACAATCTGAGTCCTTATTTTACCAACCTTGGAAGGATGGAAGGCTGAGTCAACCTTGAGTCGGTGAGACTCAAACTGCCAAACTGCTGGCAGCTGGCAGCCAGCAGAATTAGCCTGCGGTATTGCATTCTAACCACTGTGCCACCACGGCTATATACTTCATTATTAGTATTATGTTAAAATACCCATGATCTGAATGTAATGGTTAGCCCTAGAATAGAATGGAACAACTCAGCTCAGCCAACTTACCACGACCAATTTGCCACGGCCAACTTACCATGGGACAGCTCACCATGGGCAACTTACCACAAGATAATTCAACAATTCAAATGAATTATTTAAAATAATTTTAAAAATTATTTTAATTTTTGTCATTCACCTTTGATTTTGCCTCTCCTTTGGCATCCTTTCTTTAATGATTCTATTTGACTATTTCTTTGATAGTAGTGTAACTGGTCCTGTGGCAAGTTGTTCCACTGCAAGTTGGCCATGGTGAGTTGTCCTGCGGCGAATTGGCTGTGGCGAGTTGGCCGTGGCGAGTTGGCTGTGGCGAGTTGTCACAGACCTACCCTAGAATGACTCAAGCATACAGAAAGGAGCAAGGAAAGCAAATGTTAAGAACGGTTGTTTTATTTACATTGGTCTTTGGGTATCCAACACAAAACAATTTGTCAGCAGCAAACAAACCTTGTAATTACATTTCTCAAAATGAATGTCTGGAAAAAATATGGGCAGGGTTAGACATGGGCTAATATAGAAGAATTGAAAAGGAAACCATAATATATACTGTATTTATCCAAAAGGGAGGAAAATCTTCAAATAATCATGTACAAATTATATGTGGAGAAGTTATCTTCTTTAACTGAGAATATATTAATGCTAAATTAAAGCCTTAGAAAGAAAAGAGTCATCAGTTTCTTGCAAAGTCCAGCTTATTTTTTCACATGCAGGAACCAAAAGAGTAGAATGTATGGATGTCAACCAGCATAGCCGTCGAAAGATCCTTGAAGGAATTCAATATCCTTTTAGCATTACAAGCTATGGGAAGAATTTATTTTACACTGACTGGAAAAGGTATGATTACCTGTTTTTGTTTGTTGTGTACTGTTTACAGAAAAGCTGGTGCTTTACTCATAGTCTCCACTCCCTCACAAATACAGGTAGTTTTCAAGGTATGAGCCTAATGTAGCCTGGCCATTAGGCTGGTGAGTCAAAAAACTCGTCAAATGAATCAGACTTAATTTTACAAATTTTTAAAATCAAATTCATTAATTAAATCAAATGAGTTGTTAAATGAACGAAGATCTGACTTACTATTACTTTCAGTAGCTGCCATGTTAACTGAACTGAGTCTTTCCCGCCAACTGCCGATCAGCTGTCTCCTGTGAGCTTGGTCAGGAACTAAATTGCCTCCCAAAAGGGCTTGCAGCCATTAGTTATTTTGTTAAAAAACAACTGCTGCTAGCCAGCTTAGGCATCTTCACATGGCTACAGAGGCCTCTTTTTGGCCACAATTTTGAATTTCTAATATAAGTACACTTTCTGAAATAATTCATTTTTGTGAAAACTTGCTAAATAAAAGTTCTTACCTGGGGGAATTACCTATATTCTTTAGGCAAGTCTGTATACTAAAAAACTACTGCATCCCCTACAGGCAGATAACTGAACTGATTTTCTGCGTGTAGGGTGTATGTGGGGGTGTTTGTGCACACACTAAAAAGTTTTGGTTTATTTAGGTCTATTTTTTTCTCTCTCTTTCTTTCTCCATTATCTTATTTATGTCTTCTCAGGGTGCCGCCGGTTAAAGATTGCCAGCGGGTAACACCCAGGGGGAGGGCCTTCTCAGTGGGCACGCCTATCCTTTGGAACCAGCTGCCCGCGGAGCTTAGGACTGCCCCTGACCTCTGTTCATTCCGCCGGGACCTGAAGACCTGGCTCTTCGAGCTCTCTGGCCCAGGCTGAGAATTTTTTAACTTTAACTGGGGTTTTTATTTTTTTCTCAGGAAATGATGTAATCTTTTTAAATTATTTTTAGCTTTTGTATTGATTTTCTTTTAAATATCCTGTAAACCGCCCTGAGTCCTTTGGAAAAGGGCGGTATATAAGTCTAAATCTATATAAATAAATAAATAAAAAATGTTATTGCTTTGTGTGCCATAGAGATGCTGTGGTAGCAGTGGATCGCACAATCTCTAAAGAGAATGATAACTTTCAACCCTATAAGCGCACTCGTCTTTATGGAATAACGACTGCCTTGGCTCAATGTCCAGCAGGTAATGGTGTGAGGTTTTTTTTTTAAGTTTGTAACGAACCGTAGAGGTTGGAATACGAAAGGAGATATACCATGGATTTCAGAAAATTCTCTGGAGAAATTCCACTACCAATAAAAATCAACGTAATTCCTAATAGTACAAATGTAATTAACTTATTGCATTTCTTTCTTTCGATTGCTTTAGAAGAGCTAAAACAAACAGAAAATATTAGCTTTTTCCTGCTTGGTAATATATTTTTAGTAGAGTATATCTTTGTAAATTTAGTCAGTTTTTCTGACTGATCAGTGGCATCAAGAATTTAGCGCTATCAAGAATAAAAAGCTTTTGGCATGCTTTCTGCTGAAATTAGAAATAAAGAACAATCTTAAATTATTCCTTGTTTATCCTATTTCTTACCTTGTTTGTGCAACTGTTAAACGAGCAGAAGAGCTAAAACAGAAGGGAGATTGAATGAAGTCAATTATTATAGAAACAAACACAAAGCTCTTGCTTAACATTTGGGAAATTTGAGTATTGGTATTACAATTTTATACAAATTTGCCATTTCAGAGCTGAATAAAAGTTAACAGAGTTTTGGCAAGTATTATTCAAGGGTACTGAGAAGAATTCTAGGAAAAGAGCTAACAAGCTATTTATAACTTTCCATGTGATATGTGGCTCACTAACAAAATACACAAGAATTTCCAATCTATTATTATTATTATTATAGTTTGTCATATAGTCAGTGAGATATTTAGACTGGATTCTCTGAAAGAACCAATGTCCTCACTTTTGTATGCAAAAGGAGGACATAACTGAAGGAATGGATGATTCATCCTAGGGTACATCATGGCTTACGTGTCCAGGCTGGTCTAATGTTTCTTTTACCTAAAAATGTTTTGAGGGTAGAGGTTCGTTCTCTCAGCTTTTGGGTTGGTTTCCAAAAGTTTTGTTACCAGGCTAAGTAACATCTTCAGCAGAGTTTAGGGGATGTCAATGTCAATGTTCCTCTGTTTATAAGGGCTTCTTGTGGTCAATAGGCCACTGAAGATGTTACCTAGCCTGGTAATGAAACATGTGGAAACCAACCCACAAGCGTGGAGAATGATCCTCCATCCTTATCCTACACCTGAGCTACAGATGTTTGCCACCATTGTAAAAAAGGTTTTATTTAATAAATAAAGTACTTGGATTCATTAAGCTGGCATGTGTTATTTTGCAGGACATAACTACTGTTCTGTGAATAATGGAGGCTGTACTCATCTATGTCTGGCTACCCCAGGAGGCCGTTCTTGCCGATGCCCAGATAACATCATTGGAGTGGATTGTATAGAAAGGAATTGATAACTGTAGCTCCCACCTTGGGGGACTACACTGCCACTAAGTAAGCAGCCAGTTTCCTTAAGATAATGGAAAGATCCTTAAGATAATTACTGCTCTTTCCCTTGGAGCTGGAAGCACGTTGCAATCGGATATTGGCACTTCTTTGCAGCCATTTGTTATACATTTCTTTTTTAAAAAGAAACAAAAGAACACAAAATATAACAACTATCTGTAACTGTGCCAATTAAATAAAAACTCCTAAATCATTTATTGTATGAATTATGGTAACAAGCTGTTACAAAGAGAAAGAGAATCAAATATTAAACATCCGTGTTTATTTAGTATGCAATCATATTTTGGAAATTCATGTATAACTTATAATTAATACAACTGAATGCCAGGCAGTAAAATACCAAGAAGGAATTTAATGAAATGACTTGAAGGCCAAAATGTAGGAGTTTATTTGTGATGATAATCAGCTACCTAAGCCAAAGAGAATCTCATATTTTTATGCCAAATATCTTAAGTAGAATCACTTTTCCACAGAACCTTTGAGCATATAAATAATATTTAGATGCTCTATTAAGAAGAATGAAAGATAACTTTTTTTCTAGTAGAGGTAGTCCTCGCTTAGCAACTGTCGTGGATAGCTATTATTCATTAAATATGATGGTAATAAATGGTATTTAAAAATCATTTTCCAACAAATGCATGCATTTATGACCAAAAAAACCCCCTCTTTAGTTTAGAAACTGATTAAAGTCTGGTCAGTTTCAGACAGCAACTGCCAGAATTGGAGAGGATGAGCTTGTTAACTTGGGGGCTAGCACTTTTTCGGAAAGTGCTGGACTGTGGAAAAAAGTAACTTACTAATAGCTTGTTTAAGCAATCTCTCTGCAAGAGGGGGAAAAAAGGAAAAAATCTGGCATAGGGTGTATGAGGTGTATGAGACACCTTTTCTGAAGGAGAAGGCAGCAACGAGTGATCTTTGCAGTGTCTCTTCTTTCTGTCATACGTCCGCTTAGTGTCCATTTCACTTAACTGATTCGTTGGAACTAATTGCTGTCACTGAATGAGGACTACTAGTAGTTTCTTTGCGTCAAAATTTAGGTGTGCTTTTTAATTACACATGGCAAGAACAATTGCTGTGGTGAAACAGCCCACTAGGTCAGGGGTAGGCAACCTCGGCTCTTTTATGACTCATGGACTTCAACTCCCAGAATTCCTGAGCCAGCCATGCTGAGGGGAAAGGGAGAGGTTTCCAAGCTGAGCCATGCTGGCTCAGGAATTCTGGGAGTTGAAGTCCATGAGTCATAAAAGAGCCGAGGTTGCCTACCCCTGACCTAGGTAGATGAATTGTTTTCTTTAGTCATTGTGTTTATTCTATGATTTCCTTGATATTAAGAAAAAAAAAAGGACTACCGGTAGAGTTTTTGTGCCACCTCCTAGCATTCAAATTAACAAAGTAGAGTCTTATAACCCACAATGTCTGGGTTAATAAAAAATATTTCCAAATGGTTTAGGAAGGTTTGCTTCTGTGGTAAAGTATATCTACAGCCCAACAAGCAAATCAAATTTGTCAAGATAGCTGTTCTAAAAGGCGGCAATTTATTTTTTTAAGAAAATAAAATGTGCATCAGAAATCACAGCTCACCAGACTTCAGTGTAAGGAAAGCAGAGCCAATATTAAGTCTCTGATTACGTTTTCATGTTATATTTATCGCTGAAATATAAAATACAATATTAAATGTTTAAATTTGATATAACGTTTGTATAACTTTAATACATTTAATTTTTTTTTATTCTGTTTGAAATATCTGAAACTGTAAATCAACTGCTGAAACAAACAAAAGGTGCTTCTTAAAAATAGTTACCAGTGTTATTTTCAAGTTCAGGTGACAAAGAAAGTTTACACTGTAATGAAATAATTTTTACACTGCCAATAAAATAATATTTTGTAAAAAATATTGCCTTTGGAGTATAATACTATGTCTAAATATTTTTTATAAGAAAGATTTGGATTATTTTTTCAACTCACCTATTACTTTTGTTTCCATATAGTTGAGGTCTCTGTCTCTCTTCTTAAATTTCTACCAATGCAATTTATAGACAGAACGTTTTTTCAACCAGAGATTTATACACTACAGGTAGTCCTTGACTTTTAGCAGTTCACTTAGTGACTATTCAAAGTTACAACAGTACTGAAAAAGTGACTTGTGACCATTTTTCACACTTATTACCATTGCAGCATCCCTATGGACATGTGATTCAGACACTTGGCAACTAACTCATATTTATGACCGTTGTGGTATCCCAAGGCACATGATCAGATTTTGTGACCTTCTGATATGCAAGTCAATGGGGAAGCCAGATTAATTTAATAACTGTGTCACTAATTTAACAACTGCAGCAATTCACTAAACTGTGGCCAAGAAAGGTCGTAAAATGGGCAAAATCTCACTTAGCAACAGAAATTTTGGGCTCAGTTGTGCCTTTAAAGCCTTGCAAAAGGCCAGGAGAGTTGGGTTAAATCTAATATTAGATTAGGTAAAGGTAAAGGTTCCCCCGCACATGTGTGCTAGTCGTTTCCGACTCTAGGGGCCGGTGCTCATCTCCGTTTCAAAGCCGAAGAGCCAGCGTTTGTCTGAGGACGTCTCCGTGGTCATGTGGCTGGCATGACTAGACACCAAAGGCGCACGGAACGCTGTTACCTTCCCACCGTAGTGGTCCCTATTTTTCTACTTGCATTTTTACGTGCTTTCGAACTGCTACGTTGGCAGAAGCTGGGACGAGTAACAGGTGCTCACTCTGTTACGCAGCACTCGGGATTCAACCCACCAAACTGCCGACCTTCTGATCGACAAGCCCAGCGTGCTAACCCACTGAGCCACCGCATCCCTTAATATTAGATTACATAACCTTTATTGTCATTTTTTACTGTGGGCACAACAGCACACATTAAAAATGAAATTTAGTTGCTTATTCTCACAGTGTACACATACATAACACACATTTAAACATGCTATACACAACATTATAAACCTACATCCTTACATATAAATAACATATAAATATTAATCAACTGTCCATCTTGAATACCTAGCAGAAAGAGGAAGCTTTAGAGTTCACAAGGTTAATACTGTATGGAGCAAAACTGACTGAATCTGGATGTTTTGCTTCGGATACCACAAAGCCTCCTTTCAGGAGGTAACAAGGAAAACAGGTCGTGAAGAGTGTTTGGTTCTGATAGACGAGGACTCAGAGTGGTTTAACAAGGAATGAGTTTATTGAATACACAAAGTCAACTGGCAACTGTCAAATGTTGCAACCTTTTTATAGTGGAACTGTTTGAACTGTAACCAATCGTTGGAGACTATTTTCCCGCTTCTTGTTTATGGCAACCAATGATTGCAACAGAATCTCCCGCTCAAACCCCACTACTTTTGCAATCTGCAATCTTCCCTGTTTGCAACTATTTACATACACAACACCCCTTACCCCCCAGTTGTTGTTATTTCTGAACAAAATCCTTTAGATATTTTGGTGGCTTATGGATTCTAGAAGGGTATCTATTGCTCTGGCTGCAAGGGACCCCTTTTCCTGAATTTATGCTTGGCTGATTGTCTCTGTTGGACCTGGGCTCTTGGCTACCCGACTCTGATGTTTCCCTGTTGCTGATTTGTGTATTTGTTTGTGCTTGAAGATTAGTGGTCACTGGCCTACCTCGCAGGGGTGCTACCCAGTCAAATTGACTAAATGGTTGTTGTTGAGTACCAGGGGGTGAATTATTTTGCCTTTCCTCTCCCTCACTCTCTGGCATGATGTTATTACTGAACCTGGATGTACTGTTTCCCCCCAATATATTTTGGTCCCCATCTTCTGGCAAGCATCCACTAGATCTCTTCCTCAGCTGATCTAGATGTCTTTTAATGATCCTATTCCCTTCCCCCTCAATAATGTACGACAAGGGACCCAAGATTTCAGTAACCACCCCTGGAATCCATTTGTCCCCTTGGGTATAATTCCTGGCCCAGATTAATTCCCCCACTTTAAATGTTCTATTTGGCATGTCCAATTCAGCGCTTGGTATAAGTCTGTCAGGGTGTAATCTGTCCAATTTGGTGGTCAATCTCCTTCCCCACCTCATTTCAGCTGGACTTTTGCCTGTAGCAGCGCATGGGGTCGAATGTTGGGCCAGCAAAAATTCGGCCAGTCTTTGATGCCAGTCACCCCGAATGATTCTTTTTAAGGCGTCTTTCGTGGTCCTCACATTTCGTTCAGCCAAGCCGTTGGTGGATGGGTGGAAAGGTGCTGATGTCTTGTGCTTAATCGAGTTGGCCTTGAGGAAATCCTGGAATTCAATAGATGTGAATTGTGGCCCATTATCAGACACGATGACATCCGGTAACCCATGAGTGGCAAAGAGGCCCCTTAATACCTGTATTGTTCTTCCTGAAGTTACTGAACTAACTGGTACTACCTCTAGCCATCTAGAGAAACTATCAACCACCACCAGGAATGTTAACCCTTGGAAAGGTCCAGCAAAGTCAATATGGATCCTGGACCAAGGATTTCTAGCTAACTCCCACTTATGCGTACGGGTGTGTTGTTGTTCTGGCCTAGAACGTTGGCACAAATGGCAATTGGCAACACATTCCTCAATGTCGTTGTCCAGACCTGGCCACCACAAGTGACTCCTAGCCAACGCCTTCATCCGTACTATTCCTGGGTGTCCTTCATGTAATTCTAATAAAATAGCTGATCTGTGGATCCCAGGAATAAACACACGATTTCCCCACAGTAAGCAACCCAGATGAACTGATAGTTCATCTTTCCTTCTAAAATAGGGAATGTATTTTTCATCCGGGTTGGCATTTGGCCACCCGCTCAGGACCCAGGCCATTACTCTCTTTAAAGTGTGGTCATTATTTGTTGCCGCAGCTATGTCTTTAGCAGTTAGAGGCAAGTCAGGGATGTCCTGTAGGGACATTATTTGTCCCACTGGGGCAGGGTCACCCTCGGTGATGTTTAAGGGCAGTCTGCTAAGGGCATCTGCGTGCCCCATGTCCTTGCCCGGTCTGTATTGAAGAGAGAATGAGTATGCTGAGAGGAAAATGGACCATCTCAGCATCCGGGGTGACATGATTTGGGGAGTCTGTTTATCTGTGGTAAACAGTCCCAACAGGGGTTTGTGGTCTGTCAGTATGGTAAAGTTCCTACCATAAAGGTAGTCGTGGAACTTTTTAACTCCAGCCACGATTGCTAATGCTTCCCCGTCTATCTGAGCGTAGTTCCGCTCTGCCTTGGTTAGTGTCCTGGAATAATATGCTATTGGTCTTTGTATTCCTTGGTTGTCTAAATGGCTGATCACGGCCCCTACACCATAAGGTGAAGCATCGCACGCTAGGTAAATTGGTTTATTTTCTATGAAGTGGGTTACAGTTGATTGGCTGGAAAGAATGTCTTTTAACGTTTGGAAACTAATTCTATGTTTCTTCTGCCACTGCCAAGGAGTCTTTTTATCTAAGAGCCTATGGAGAGGTTCTGCAATGGCAGCCTTGTGGGGTACAAATGTATGGTAGAAGTTTACTAAGCCAAGGAAGGCTTGTAGTTCAGCCTTGTTCCTAGGCTCAGGAGCTAATTTAATTGCTTTTATTTTTTCAGGGGTTGGATGGACCCCATTTTTGTCTATCCTGAACCCCAAGAAATCAGTGGACTTAACCCCAATGCAACATTTTTCCCTTTTTAGTTTTAAACCAGCCCTTCTAAATCTTCCCAATACCTGTTCCAGCCGCTCCACTAGCATTTCTTCATTTTTTCCAGCTATCAAGACATCATCAAAGTAAGGGCATACACCTGGTATGCCCTTTAAGGTCCTCTCCATCACTTCTTGAAAGATGCCTGGAGCTGCTGCAATGCCAAATTGCAGTCTGTGGACTCGGAACGCCCCCTTGTGGGTAACTATCGTCTGTGCTTCTGCAGCCTCTTCAGAAACAGTCAACTGTAAGTATGCATGCGCCAAGTCTAGCTTGGCAAACATGGCGCCGTCCTGGATCGTGGCGAGGACCTGCTTCACCGTCGGGACCGGGTAAGCATGTTTTTTCATTCCAATGTTCAGGGTGGCCTTGTAGTCAGCGCAGATTCTCACATCCCCATTGGGTTTGAGGGGTGTGACAATCGGCGTTTCCCACAAACCACCCTCAACAGGTTCTAACACGCCTTGGCCTACAAGCCTCTCGAGCTCGGCCTCGATTTTTTCCTTCAGGGCGAAAGGCACCCTGCGGGCCTTAAGCCTGATAGGTTTTACTGAGGGGTCTAGATTAAATTTAATTGGGGGTCCTTTGTATTTACCCAGGGATCCGTCGAATACGTCTGCAAATTCATTGCAGACTGATTCGAGGGTCTTATTTTTAATTATTGAATTTATTCCCCCGATCCAAATGCCCAGGGCAGGGAACCAGTTAATGCCAATTAGGCTAGTCCTATGACCCTCAGTTACTATTAAATCTAAATTCCCCTTAAATCCCTTAAATTCTACGCGAAGACTAATTTTCCCTTTTATTTTAATTGGGCTTTTTTGGAAATCAGTTAATTGAATTTTTGTTGAACTAAGTGGAATTTTTCTTCCACTTATTTGTTCAATCCTATCAAGGGTTTCACTGGAAATTATTGATACTGAAGCCCCGGAGTCAATTTCCATTCTGCAAGGAACCCCTTGCAGATGGACTATGATTTTTAATTTTCCTTCTGGAAATTTGCCATTTTTCCCAATTCTCCTGCGGTTGACTCGAGCCACCTCCCCTAATTTTGGAATTTTTACCCAGGGTTTAAGGGTCTCCTTGCCACTAACGTTAGGGGTTACCTTACCTTCGGGCCACACATCAACTTCGTGAAGGCGGTTGTCGCGAGCACGGCTCCTGCAGATGGCCTGGATGTGGCCGGTCTTCCCACACGCCCTGCACTTTGCGGTGCGGAATCGGCAAGATGCGCGGGGATGGTTGCCGCCGCAGCTGCCACACCGGTTCTGTGGTTCATTGTCGCGCGGTCTGGTTGCGGTGTCCCTCCATGGTCGTTGTGGCCCTGTCGCTTGTCTTTGCGGAGTTGCGGGTTGTTGACGTCGGTTAGGTTCGGGCCCTTCGCTTCTGGGTGGTCTTGGCGCCAATTTTCCGAATTGCCTGGAGACTTCAGCGATATCTTCTTCCCACTGCTGGTCCGCCTCCCCGCAGTCCACATAGCCCTCTTGGTTGATCTCGGACGATGCTGCCATGCTACTGCGGGGGGGGTCGCGATACCCGGTTGATTCGTACGTTAGAAGTTCATCGATCACCTCCTGCAGATCGCCAGTGGGTTTGGATATAATTCTGTTTTGTAGCTGCTCGTCCCTCAAGCCCAGTACTACACGGTCACGAATTCTTATTTCAAGATTATCGTATTTACATCGTACTGCGGCTTCCCTGACGGCAGCGACAAATTTTTGTATGGACTCTCCCGGCCTCTGGTTTCTTTTCTCGAAGATGCGCCGCCAGAATAGTTCGGATCTCCTAGGTGTAAAGTGGACCTTTAGTTTGGCTAGGAGATCGGCATACGGCACGCTTGAGACCGGTTGCGGTTGACACAGACCGACAGCGACTCGATAGACCGGTGTGCCGCAAATCGTCAGTAATGCTGCCGCTTTTTTCCGGTCGTCTGTGATTCCGTTCACTAGCAGGAACCCTTCGACCTGTCCGACGTATTCTTCCCAATCTTCGGGGAAGTTTGGGTCGAATTCCTTCAATGACCCAATCTGCGCCATTCGGAGAATTTTTCTTATTCTGCTGCGGCCGCTCGGTTGACTTTGACACGTATTCGAATTTGCCGCCTTTGCGCGACAATTCCGCCAATTCTCTGGTCTTCTGTCTATCCCACCTTCGTCGCCAATTGTTTGGTTCTGATAGACGAGGACTCAGAGTGGTTTAACAAGGAATGAGTTTATTGAATACACAAAGTCAACTGGCAACTGTCAAATGTTGCAACCTTTTTATAGTGGAACTGTTTGAACTGTAACCAATCGTTGGAGACTATTTTCCCGCTTCTTGTTTATGGCAACCAATGATTGCAACAGAATCTCCCGCTCAAACCCCACTACTTTTGCAATCTGCAATCTTCCCTGTTTGCAACTATTTACATACACAACAAAGAGCATGTGTAGCATCCCAGACAATCTTGCGGACCCTGGTCAAGCAACACTTATAAGCTATGTTCTGCTTGGAAGGCAGGGAACTGCCAGTGGTCTTTTCAGCCATCCTCACCACTCTTTGCACCGCCTTCCTGTCTGAAGTAGTTATGCTTCCAAACTAGGCTGTGATGCTGTATGACAGGATGCTCTCGATCGTCCCTCTGTAGAAAGTGTTAAGGACAGGGGAAGAAAGATGTGCTTTTCTCATGCTTCACCAGTGTCTCGCGGTCGAGCAACCAAGCGAACATCAGGTAGATAATGTTCCAAAGGGCAGGCAGGATGACAGAAAAAGCTCTCTTTCTTGGGTCTTGCCAGATGGATGGAAACTGGGCATTCCCCTCCTACTCGACTGGATGGGATGGGTTAAGTAGAACTGAGGAGAGGCGATAAATCAAACAACCTGGTCATGCAGTGAAGGGCTTTTAGAGTTACAACCAAGATCTTGACCTGCATGCAGAAGCAAACAGGCAACCAAAGCCGTTCACGGACCCAGAGGTGTAACATACACATCCAGGAGTGAATATAACTGCTACATTCTGTGGTATCTGTAGTTTCTGTGTTCTCTTCAGGGGCAGCCCCATGTAAGGCACATTGCAGTAGTCCATGTAAAGCCTTCCTGCTTGTCTCCCATGTTTTTAAGACTTGCTTTTCTAGCTATTAACTTAGATGAAAGGCTTGCTGATGTTGCATATTCTTTTCTGCACTTAATTTTCCATTTTACTTTTGTTCTAACTCGTTCACGTCTCATTTATAAACAAATATTTTTACACACACACACACACACACACACCCTGCATCTGTTTTGCAGAGAAGGCATTTCTCACTTTTCTTTTTATTTTGTTCCTATTGTGTATCGCTCTTTACTGATAATAGCATTTTCAAAAGCTAATGTAAACTTACCTACAGCCTTTTATTTCCTAAGGCTTCATCACATCTACCAGTAGAGGGCACTGTAGTTCTAGACATTAAAACATCCTCTGTTTTCTGTCCCCCTTTTCTATAATTACTCTTCTTATATAAATAATGTTTTAATTTGTCTCACACTGGCCCCTTTCTCATTTTTATCCTTTCTGTTGCTGTTCCTAGATTTCCAGAGGATTATATGAGAATGACAAAATGACTGATTTGGCCTAAAAACAGAGAAGAAAGAAAAATGGTCAAGAGGACAAAAGAGATTGACTAATTTTTATATCTAACAACAACACATATACATTATATTCTTATGATGTACATGATCTCCCAATCATTGCAAGTAACCAATAACCTATCTTGTATACAGTCCATGATCCAGATGGTTGCCGTTTTTGAGACATCCCAGCTCCTGCAAGGGCAGATAAGTAGCTGCAAAATACATAGAATAACAATCTATTACACTGCAGCAGCAACTTGGCAATTTGTAGGCCTGCACAGTCTGCTGCCCAGATTCCCCACTATGGATGGGCACCTTCAAGGCTCTGCTTCTTCCGGTTCATAACTCACTCTCTTTAAAACAGGTTTGGACTGGAAAGACTTTCCAACAGTGGACATCTATTGGCACTGTAAGAAACAAGAAACAGAAATAGGATATCCAGAAAGGGAAAGTACAATTTCTGGAAGAGTTGCCAGCCAGAGGTTCTTTTTCTGAGGCACTGATTCTAGAAACATCCATTGATGCCAAGCCTTGACAACTTCCCCAAGACAATGACTTCCCTTGAATCTGTATCCTCCCTCCACATTTCAATAATAAGACATTTACAGTACAACTAAAATGAGTCATTTTTAGCACAATTCAATGCATCCATATTCCTAAGAATTGAGTGTGATAAGACTTACTCCCAGATAAACACTACAAGTAGTCCTCATTTACTGACCCAAACTGGGACTGGCAACTTAGTCATTAAACAAAATGGTCACTAAATGAAACCACCATGGTGCTTATGATCTTAGTATAGCTCTCCTTTGTTTTACAGACCTGCGAAGATTGTGAATGTGGCATTCATCGCCATGCTACTTTTTCATCGTCATTGTAATTGTCAATAGTCACTATACGAGGCAGTGGCTAAACACTGGCTACCTCTAACCTTAATCTTTCACAGTAGAAACAAGATTGTAAAATGGCTGTAACGCAAAAGCAATCCCTGTTGGTTTCCTAGGTATTAATACTGGAGAGAAGAGATTGGAGAACCATTTGTCTGAAATGGTATAGGGTTTCTTGAGTGGGGGTTGGACTAGAAGACCTCCAAAGTCCCTCCCAACTCTCTTGTTCTGTTATTCTATCTTATTTTTTTAAACTGCCAATGGAACCAATCCTAACATTTGTCTTACATAATTATTATGCGGCCAGGTTTTTAAAAAGTGAAGTATTAAATGAATGAAAAAAGACGAACCCCTCCATAAGATGAAGCTGAACTAAATATGCCACTTTTCAAAAAAGGAAAAGATTATAAATATTGTGCCAGCCCATCTGTTATATTGCCTTGCTTCTTGCTGAGAGATCACATCCCCGTATGTGTCATTGCAAAGGAAAGCCAAGAAGATTGTTTGCAAAATAGAGTTATAATATGTATGGTATGAAATACACTAAAAAGTAAAACAGCATATAGTGCAACATGAAACCAATTGAAAAAGCAAAACAAAACAAATGTTTGCTGTCTTCAGTTTCCTTTGCCAATCTGCATATTATACAGGAAAGAAGCAAAATATAGAAATAATTTATTGTTAATGTTGCTGCCAAATACCACAATATTCTCTCTGGAACTCAGTACTATCTAAGAGATCTAGGATTGCAATGTAAAATTCTTTCACTGTAGTCACAGCAACCCAAATGAGACGAAGAGTCATTGCTATTTAGCCATACCTTAAGGCTTAGAGGCATAAGGTGTACTGCAGAATTAAATCCCAGGTTTCGTTTCATGCCTCCCTCTTTCTCAGAGAACTGGTAGCCACCATTTCCTCAGGTATTTTCCTCTTTCAGTAACACAAATGTGACAGTTGTCAGCAAAGCCACAAAGTAGCTGCATCCTTTCCTAGTAGGTGTACAGGTAGCCAAATAATCCTAGGAGAAGATTAAGTTTTTAAATTAATTTAATGTTTGAAGCCTGATTCTGAAGCATTGCCCAGTTCTCTAGTCTAGTACTTTTTCTGTAAATAGCATTATCCATGCAATCTCAAGATGTAACACATTGTTAATTGTTATCTTGGAGATAAAGCTGGGTAACCCTTTGTTGGCACACCTGAGATGTTCCACCTTAATGTTGTTTTATAAGGCTGCACACGTTATGAGCTAAATGCCGTTCACTCAGTGGGTACCATTGGAATTATTTTAAATCTGCATGAAATCATACCTGAGTGATATCCAGGATTCTGAGGTATTTTGGAATTATTTTAAATCTGCATGAAATCATACCTGAGTGATATCCAGGATTCTGAGGTATTTCTTACCTTATGAAGATTCTTATGACTGAAGAACTGGTTCACCAACTTTTTATTGATTGAGATATATAATTTATATGCTATGTTCTTGTGAGTTGAGCCTTTTAACTTTTAACATACAGGTTTGCACAAGAAAAACACTCTGTTCTTTCTGGGCTTTTGGTGTGTGAAAGAACGGGTGAGAACATAAAACAGCCCCATCTCTGCTGCAACATTAAACTTCATATGGAATTTCCAGTTTTTCAGGAAATATTGTAAGAATAAAGATCATTGCTTACTCTTTAGCTTAAATGATTTATGTTCTTTCAATCACTTGTAGAAAATCCTACTTCTAAAAAACGCAAAAGGAAGTACTTCCTTGTGAGTAGGGTGTGTCTTGGAAAAGGCTGACATGAAGAAATAAACACTATTCCATCACTATAAAGCAGACCATTGTCAGGAGATAACAGAGCTAAACCCATTTTTCTGTGATCAGATAAGGGCTTAAAGTCAAAGGGCTTGGTTTGGCAAGCTGCTGAATCTTCTGAGAGTTGCAGTACAGTATAATATGAACACTGGGCAAGCCTGCCTTAGAAGCATCATGTTCAACTGAGCAAGTGTTACAGGAGCTTTTAACCACTGCCTGATATTTTGCTAATCATCACATCAATCTGCCCAATTTATATCTTATATTTGTCTGACAACAAATTCTTGAGGAAGCTGAGGGAATTGTCAGAGAGAAGCTAGCCATATCAGATGAATATGCTGTTTCAACACTTAGGGGTATTTCTCCATGGAAACAACACCCCCCCCTTTCCAACCATACTAGAGCTTGGAAGCCAGACCTTTCCAGAGATTTTCCTGGCAAAGCCTTAATTACCATAATGCCTTCATACCATCTTGCTCCCTTGAAGTGAGAAATTCTGCAATATTTTTTTTTTTTTGCTGAGCATGCCCAAGATGGCGGACGTGCTCGGCTAAGCTCCGTTTGGAGCTGCAGCAATGTGACGACCCTGGGAGCCTCACAGGAATATTCTTTTCTGTGAAGGACTTGGAGGGGGGATGAGGACGAGGTGAGCCTTTATACTGTTGTTTTTTGGCCCCGTGAGCCCTGAACTCTCCGTGGTTTTTTTTTTTTTTTTCCCATCTGAGCCCGGAAGAGTTTTAGAGGCCTCAGAGGATATGGAGGAGCTGAGCAGCGCTTTGTGCTGCATGATCAGCTGTTCGTCGGACTAGCTACTTGCGAACTTGAATGGAGGCTGCTGGAGTGCCTGGGAGTGCCTGGGAGTGCTTGATCAGCTGTTCGTCGGACCAGCTGTTTGTCGGAAGGCTTGCAGACTTGCGAACTTGAATGGAGGCTGCTGGAGTGCCTGGGAGACCAGATATTCTGCGGAGCTCTACTCTAAGCGGCGCCGACCAGCTGACTACGGATCCGGGAGGCATTCTCGAAGCCTGTGGAGCCTGGGACATCTTTTTAGAGCTTGGTGGTGTCCCGGAGCGCCCTTCAGCTGCTTGGGGGAGCCGCGTGTTGATTGATTAACTACGAATCGCGGCTTGGAGCAGCGCTGGCGTGGAAATGTTGAAGTGTTTGTCGGCTTTTTGGAGGGCCCCGGCTGCTCGGAGGAGGTTTGGGAGAGCCGTTTGGGTCCGGAAGATCTGACTGAGCCCCGTGTTGAATTTCTTGGTGCCAACCAGCTGACTGTGCTCTGCGGTGCCGACCAGCTGTCTCCAGTTGCTCAGGAGCCGGATGTTGGTTGAGTAACAACTCCCATTATGAACTACGGTTTAGAACAGCGTCAGCGTTTTAAGCTGGAGTGGTGGAGACGGCCCTGGTTGGCGTCTGAGACGGTTGGCGGTGAGGGGGTTGGAGTGCTGCAACCGTCTTGGTACAGTGACTATGGCTGGGTGGAGTATGGACTTTTATGCCTGGACATCTGGAGGCATGGACTATTATGCCTGGACATCTGGAGGCATGGACTATTATAGTTCACTGGACCATATCCTTGAGCCCCACTCCGTGACTTTATGGGCTTTTACCCTAATCCATCTCGCTGACTGGTTTCGCCTATTGTCCTCTCCTTTCCTTTCCCCCTGGGCTGTGGAAGGTGCCGGGTGTATAACCACTGTGAGAGAGTGGTTAAGAGTTAAGAGCTCCATCTTTTCCGTCCTAGAGGTGAGAGCTCTAGGCGGTATCTCTCTCCCCGGCTGTATATCTCAGGCTGCTCCCCGGTTCTGACCGTTGTGAGAGAACGGGGATTGTCCCGGGGTTACCCTGCTCTAGTGGCAGAAGAGCTGGGTTTGCAGTCTGGATATTCCCCTTCCATTTTTAAGATCCTCCCCTTTTTATTTATTCGATCTGGGTCTGTTTTTTGCTGTATTACCCAATTTTACCATGGTTTTGAGATACTCCAGCACGGTTTTACTCGCTCTCAGAGGTGCCCCCCCATCCTGGGAGCGACCCGCCTTACCTTTTAATTTACCTCTTGATGACGGGTCCGACTGTTGGGACCCTGAGAGATGGCCGGGCAGAAACAGGGGCCTAAGATATAAATTTAACAAGAGGCCCCTGATTACTTTTTTAGCTAAATTTTTTGTAGGGTTAGGGAGGGGGGAGGGTTGTGGTTGGTTGGAGAGAGGGGGCACTCTGCCAACTGCTGTTCAGACCAGGCCTAGTAGAGATCGCGTTGAGAGGAAGCCGGGGTCGGTCATCTCTGGAGCTCTGGAGCGGGTCGTGGGAATGCCAATTCCCACGACGATAGGGAATGGCTGCAGGTGTAAGATCAGAGGGCCGTATCGACCTCCGGGAGGGCCTCTCCGCTATCTCCAAGCGGTGAGGCACTCCGACCCTCTGCCTTCGACCCAAGGCTCTGGGAGCGGGGATGTGCAGCCACCTGAGCTCCGACTGGTGTACCTAAATGCCAGGTCCGTTGCTAATAAGGCTCCCCTCGTCCGGGATTTAGTCAAGGGTGAGCAAGCGGACCTGGCTTGCATTACGGAAACCTGGTTGGGCCCAGAGGGTGGTATCCCCCTGGTGGATCTCTGGCCACCAGGCTTCCGGGTGCTACACCGGCCTCGGACTCAGGGTAGGGGTGGGGGAGTGGCTGTAGTTATGAGGGAGACCTTATGTCCGCAGGAGGCCACCGTTCCTCAGATAGTCGGGTGTGAATCTCTCTTATTGAGGTTTGGTCCTAGGGCGCAGTTGGGCTTGCTGCTCGCGTACCTTTCGCCTAGTCGCGTAGCAGCAGCCCTGCCTGAGCTTCTCGATATCCTCTCAGGGCTGGTGATTGAGTTTCCTAAACTAATGGTTTTGGGAGACTTCAATCTACCATCCCTGGGAGGAGTATCTGAGTTAGCTCGGGAGTTCATGGCTTCCATGACGGCCATGGACCTGATGCAGGTAATTCATGGACCAACCCATGATGGAGGCCACACCCTTGACTTGGTTTTCTTATCTGGTCGGTGGTTAGATGATCTTGGTGGGGGCTCCCCAATTGTTATGCCCCTGTCATGGACCGATCATCATCTCCTGCGGCTGGTCTTCCGTTTTGCCACCCCCCACCGTGGGGTTGTTGAGCCAACTAGATGGTTCCGCCCCAGGCGCTTAATGGACCCTGAGAGGTTTCAGGCAGTGCTGGGGGCCCCACCTGCCTCCCCAGCTCACAGCTCGGCAGATGCCTTAGTGGAGGCCTGGGAAAGGACGGCCACGGAGGCACTTGACCGAGTTGTACCCTTGCGGCCCCTGACCCGGCGCAGATCCCAATGGGCTCCATGGTTTTCCGCGGAGCTCCGGGAGATGAAGCGTCGGAGACGGGGCCTAGAGAGCGTCTGGAGGTCCACCCGATCTGAATCCGACCGATTGCGACTAAGAACCCATATTAGGTCTTATCTCGCTGCGATGAGGGTAGCGAGATCTAACTATTTCGCTGCCCTCATCGCGTCCGCAGATAATCGCCCGGCCGCCCTGTTTAGGGTGACCCGCTCCCTCCTCAACCAGGAGGTCAGTGAGGATCCCTTGCAGGGGCGTGCCGAGGAATTTAGTCAACATCTGTCGGACAAAATCGCTCGGATTCGGACCGGTTTGGACTCCGACTGGGCAGTATCGGACGATCAGGACACGAGTGATCTTGTCGATGTCATCTGGGAGGAGTTCGATCCTGTGACTCCGGAGGAAGTGGACAGGATCATGGGGAGGCTGAGCTCCACCACATGTTTATTGGACCCGTGCCCTTCCTGGCTGGTTTATGCAGCCCAGGAGGGGACACGAAGCTGGTTCCAGGCGGTTATAGCTGCTTCTTTGAGTGAGGGCAGTTTTCCCGCCGCCTTGAAGGAGGCGGTGGTGAGACCTCTCCTCAAGAAGCCTACCTTGGATCCGGCTGTTTTGAATAACTTTCGTCCGGTCTCCAACCTTCGCTTCCTTGCGAAGGTTGTTGAGAGTGTGGTGGCGCATCAGCTCCCTCTGGTCCTGGATGAAGCGGATTATCTAGACCCGTACCAATCGGGCTTCAGGCCTGGGTACAGCACGGAGACGGCATTGGTCGCGCTGGTGAATGATCTCTGGAGGGCTCGGGACAGAGGATACTCCTCTGTTCTAGTCCTATTAGACCTCTCAGCGGCTTTCGATACCATCGACCATGGTATCTTGCTGCGGCGTCTCAGGGGACTGGGAGTGGGAGGCACGGTTCTTCAGTGGTTCTCCTCCTATCTCCTGGGACGTTCGCAGTCGGTGTTGACGGGGGGCAGAGGTCGACCGCGAGGCCTCTCGCTTGTGGAGTCCCTCAGGGGTCGGTCCTCTCGCCCCTTCTGTTCAACATCTACATGAAACCGCTGGGTGAGATCATTCGTGGTTTTGGAGTTGGGTATCATCAGTATGCTGATGATACCCAACTTTTCATTTCGACCCCAAACCACCCCAGTGATGCCCTCGACGTGATGTCCCGGTGCCTGGAGGCGGTCCGGGTCTGGATGGGGAGGAACAGGCTTCGTCTCAACCCCGACAAGACGGAGTGGCTGTGCGTACCGGCATCCCGGGATATTCAGGATATCCCACCCCTCATTATGGGGGGTGAGTCATTACCTCCTGTAGATAGGGCTCGCAACTTGGGAGTCCTCCTAGATTCACAGCTCTCTTTAGAAGACCATATTGTAGCTGTAACTAGGGGGGCGTTCGCCCAGGTTCGCCTGGTGCGCCAGTTGCGGCCCTATCTAGACCAGGATGCCTTGCGCACGGTCACTCATGCGCTCGTGACCTCTCGTCTTGATTACTGCAACGCTCTCTACATGGGGCTACCCTTGAAGACCACTCGGAGGCTCCAGCTGGCACAGAATGCAGCCGCGAGAGTTGTGTCGGGGGTCTCCCGATACTCCCGTGTTACACCTTTGCTCCGCGAGCTGCATTGGTTGCCAGTTGTCTTCCGGGTGAGGTTCAAGGTGTTGGTAATGACCTACAAAGCCCTCCATGGCATGGGTCCAGAATACCTTGGGGAGCACCTGCAGCCGGCGTCAACTTCCCTCCGCCCAGTACGCTCCCACAGAGGGCCTCCTCAGGGTGCCGCCGGTCAAAGAATGCCGACTGGTGGCCCCCAGGGGGAGAGCGTTCTCTGTGGGTGCACCGGACTTATGGAACCATCTTCCGGTAGAGCTCCGGATGGCGCCCGACCTCCGCTCCTTCTGGCGCGACCTTAAAACCCATCTCTTTAAGGAAGCGGGCCTGGCCTGATGGGATGGGGTGGGTTTGTTATTATGACTTTAATTTTAAATTTGTACTATGGGCATTGTTTAATCATGTTTTAATACCGTATATACTTGAGTATAAGCCGAATTTTTCAGCCCACTTTTTGGGCTGAAAAATTCCACTTCGGCTTATACTCCAGTCAACAAAAAAACTTACCGAGGACTTGTGCGCGGCCGAGGCTTTGGTGCTTCCGGGATCGCCCGCACCTCTCCCAAGCCACCGCCGTCCGAGACCTGCCGAAGTTTGGGGAGGTTTGGGGAGGTGCGCGCGCACCTCCCCAAACTCCGCGCCTTGCCTGCCTGCTTCTTTCCGCAGCGGAAAGAAGCAGGCAGGCAGGGCGCGGAGGAACGGAGACTTGCCGACGTTTGGGGAGGTTTGGGCGCCTCCCCAAACCTCGGCAGGTCTCCGTTCCTCCGCGCAGACCTGCCGACGTTTGGGGAGGTTTGGGCGCCTCCCCAAACCTCCCCAAACCTCGGCAGGTCTCCGTTCCTCCTGCCGACCTTTGGGGAGGTTTGGGCGCCTCCCCAAACCTCCCCAAACCTCGGCAGGTCTCCGTTCCTCCTGCCGACCTTTGGGGAGGTTTGGGCGCCTCCCCAAACCTCGGCAGGTCTCCGTTCCTCCGCGCAGACCTGCCGACGTTTGGGAAGGTTTGGGCGCCTCCCCAAACCTCCCCAGGTCTCCGTTCCTGTTTGGGGAGGTTTGGGCGCCTCCCCAAACGTCCCCAAACCTCGGCAGGTCTCCGTTCCTCCGCGCAGACCTGCCGACCTTTGGGGAGGTTTGGGCGCCTCCCCAAACGTCCCCAAACCTCGGCAGGTCTCCGTTCCTGTTTGGGGAGCTTTGGGCGCCTCCCCAAACCTCCCCAAACCTCGGCAGGTCTCCGTTCCTCCGCGCAGACCTGCCGACCTTTGGGGAGGTTTGGGCGCCTCCCCAAACCTCCCCAAACCTCGGCAGGTCTCCGTTCCTGTTTGGGGAGGTTTGGGCGCCTCCCCAAACCTCCCCAAACCTCGGCAGGTCTCCGTTCCTCCGCGCAGACCTGCCGACCTTTGGGGAGGTTTGGGCGCCTCCCCAAACGTCCCCAAACCTCGGCAGGTCTCCGTTCCTGTTTGGGGAGGTTTGGGCGCCTCCCCAAACGTCCCCAAACCTCGGCAGGTCTCCGTTCCTGTTTGGGGAGGTTTGGGCGCCTCCCCAAACCTCCCCAAACCTCGGCAGGTCTCCGTTCCTCCGCGCAGACCTGCCGACCTTTGGGGAGGTTTGGGCGCCTCCCCAAACGTCCCCAAACCTCGGCAGGTCTCCGTTCCTGTTTGGGGAGGTTTGGGCGCCTCCCCAAACGTCCCCAAACCTCGGCAGGTCTCCGTTCCTGTTTGGGGAGGTTTGGGCGCCTCCCCAAACCTCCCCAAACCTCGGCAGGTCTCCGTTCCTCCGCGCAGACCTGCCGACCTTTGGGGAGGTTTGGGCGCCTCCCCAAACGTCCCCAAACCTCGGCAGGTCTCCGTTCCTGTTTGGGGAGGTTTGGGCGCCTCCCCAAACGTCCCCAAACCTCGGCAGGTCTCCGTTCCTCCGCGCAGACCTGCCGACGTTTGGGGAGGTTTGGGCGCCTCCCCAAACGTCCCCAAACCTCGGCAGGTCTCCGTTCCTCCGCGCAGACCTGCCGACCTTTGGGGAGGTTTGGGCGCCTCCCCAAACGTCCCCAAACCTCGGCAGGTCTCCGTTCCTGTTTGGGGAGGTTTGGGCGCCTCCCCAAACCTCCCCAAACCTCGGCAGGTCTCCGTTCCTCCGCGCAGACCTGCCGACCTTTGGGGAGGTTTGGGCGCCTCCCCAAACCTCGGCAGGTCTCCGTTCCTCCGCGCAGACCTGCCGACCTTTGGGGAGGTTTGGGCGCCTCCCCATACCTCCCCAAACCTCGGCAGGTCTCCGTTCCTGTTTGGGGAGGTTTGGGCGCCTCCCCAAACCTCCCCAAACCTCCCCAAACCTCGGCAGGTCTCCGTTCCTCCGCGCAGACCTGCCGAGGTTTGGGGAGGTTTGGGGAGGCGCCCAAACCTCCCCAAAGGTCGGCAGGAAGAACGGAGACCTGCCGAGGTTTGGGGAGGTTTGGGGAGGCGCCCAAACCTCCCCAAAGGTCGGCAGGTCTGCGCGGAGGAACGGAGACCTGCCGAGGTTTGGGGAGGTTTGGGGAGGCGCCCAAACCTCCCCAAACAGGAACGGAGACCTGCCGAGGTTTGGGGAGGTTTGGGGAGGCGCCCAAACCTCCCCAAACGTCGGCAGGTCTGCGCGGAGGAACGGAGACCTGCCGAGGTTTGGGGAGGTTTGGGGAGGCGCCCAAACCTCCCCAAACAGGAACGGAGACCTGCCGAGGTTTGGGGACGTTTGGGGAGGCGCCCAAACCTACCCAAAGGTCGGCAGGTCTGCGCGGAGGAACGGAGACCTGCCGAGGTTTGGGGAGGTTTGGGGAGGCGCCCAAACCTCCCCAAACAGGAACGGAGACCTGCCGAGGTTTGGGGACGTTTGGGGAGGCGCCCAAACCTCCCCAAAGGTCGGCAGGTCTGCGCGGAGGAACGGAGACCTGCCGAGGTTTGGGGACGTTTGGGGAGGCGCCCAAACCTCCCCAAACAGGAACGGAGACCTGCCGAGGTTTGGGGACGTTTGGGGAGGCGCCCAAACCTCCCCAAAGGTTGGCAGGTCTGCGCGGAGGAACGGAGACCTGCCGAGGTTTGGGGAGGTTTGGGGAGGCGCCCAAACCTCCCCAAACAGGAACGGAGACCTGCCGAGGTTTGGGGACGTTTGGGGAGGCGCCCAAACCTCCCCAAAGGTCGGCAGGTCTGCGCGGAGGAACGGAGACCTGCCGAGGTTTGGGGAGGTTTGGGGAGGCGCCCAAACCTCCCCAAACAGGAACGGAGACCTGCCGAGGTTTGGGGAGGTTTGGGGAGTCGCCCAAACCTCCCCAAACAGGAACGGAGACCTGCCGAGGTTTGGGGACGTTTGGGGAGGCGCCCAAACCTCCCCAAAGGTCGGCAGGTCTGCGCGGAGGAACGGAGACCTGCCGAGGTTTGGGGAGGTTTGGGGAGGCGCCCAAACCTCCCCAAACAGGAACGGAGACCTGCCGAGGTTTGGGGACGTTTGGGGAGGCGCCCAAACCTCCCCAAACGTCGGCAGGTCTGCGCGGAGGAACGGAGACCTGCCGAGGTTTGGGGAGGTTTGGGGAGGCGCCCAAACCTCCCCAAACAGGAACGGAGACCTGCCGAGGTTTGGGGACGTTTGGGGAGGCGCCCAAACCTCCCCAAAGGTCGGCAGGTCTGCGCGGAGGAACGGAGACCTGCCGAGGTTTGGGGAGGTTTGGGGAGGCGCCCAAACCTCCCCAAACAGGAACGGAGACCTGCCGAGGTTTGGGGACGTTTGGGGAGGCGCCCAAACCTCCCCAAAGGTCGGCAGGTCTGCGCGGAGGAACGGAGACCTGCCGAGGTTTGGGGAGGTTTGGGGAGGCGCCCAAACCTCCCCAAACAGGAACGGAGACCTGCCGAGGTTTGGGGAGGTTTGGGGAGGCGCCCAAACCTCCCCAAAGGTCGGCAGGTCTGCGCGGAGGAACGGAGACCTGCCGAGGTTTGGGGAGGCGCCCAAAGCTCCCCAAACAGGAACGGAGACCTGCCGAGGTTTGGGGACGTTTGGGGAGGCGCCCAAACCTCCCCAAAGGTCGGCAGGTCTGCGCGGAGGAACGGAGACCTGCCGAGGTTTGGGGAGGTTTGGGGAGGCGCCCAAACCTCCCCAAACAGGAACGGAGACCTGCCGAGGTTTGGGGACGTTTGGGGAGGCGCCCAAACCTCCCCAAAGGTCGGCAGGTCTGCGCGGAGGAACGGAGACCTGCCGAGGTTTGGGGACGTTTGGGGAGGCGCCCAAACCTCCCCAAACAGGAACGGAGACCTGCCGAGGTTTGGGGACGTTTGGGGAGGCGCCCAAACCTCCCCAAAGGTTGGCAGGTCTGCGCGGAGGAACGGAGACCTGCCGAGGTTTGGGGAGGTTTGGGGAGGCGCCCAAACCTCCCCAAACAGGAACGGAGACCTGCCGAGGTTTGGGGACGTTTGGGGAGGCGCCCAAACCTCCCCAAAGGTCGGCAGGTCTGCGCGGAGGAACGGAGACCTGCCGAGGTTTGGGGAGGTTTGGGGAGGCGCCCAAACCTCCCCAAACAGGAACGGAGACCTGCCGAGGTTTGGGGAGGTTTGGGGAGTCGCCCAAACCTCCCCAAACAGGAACGGAGACCTGCCGAGGTTTGGGGACGTTTGGGGAGGCGCCCAAACCTCCCCAAAGGTCGGCAGGTCTGCGCGGAGGAACGGAGACCTGCCGAGGTTTGGGGAGGTTTGGGGAGGCGCCCAAACCTCCCCAAACAGGAACGGAGACCTGCCGAGGTTTGGGGACGTTTGGGGAGGCGCCCAAACCTCCCCAAACGTCGGCAGGTCTGCGCGGAGGAACGGAGACCTGCCGAGGTTTGGGGAGGTTTGGGGAGGCGCCCAAACCTCCCCAAACAGGAACGGAGACCTGCCGAGGTTTGGGGACGTTTGGGGAGGCGCCCAAACCTCCCCAAAGGTCGGCAGGTCTGCGCGGAGGAACGGAGACCTGCCGAGGTTTGGGGAGGTTTGGGGAGGCGCCCAAACCTCCCCAAACAGGAACGGAGACCTGCCGAGGTTTGGGGACGTTTGGGGAGGCGCCCAAACCTCCCCAAAGGTCGGCAGGTCTGCGCGGAGGAACGGAGACCTGCCGAGGTTTGGGGAGGTTTGGGGAGGCGCCCAAACCTCCCCAAACAGGAACGGAGACCTGCCGAGGTTTGGGGACGTTTGGGGAGGCGCCCAAACCTCCCCAAACAGGAACGGAGACCTGCCGAGGTTTGGGGACGTTTGGGGAGGCGCCCAAACCTCCCCAAAGGTCGGCAGGTCTGCGCGGAGGAACGGAGACCTGCCGAGGTTTGGGGAGGTTTGGGGAGGCGCCCAAACCTCCCCAAACAGGAACGGAGTCCTGCCGAGGTTTGGGGACGTTTGGGGAGGCGCCCAAACCTCCCCAAAGGTCGGCAGGTCTGCGCGGAGGAACGGAGACCTGCCGAGGTTTGGGGAGGTTTGGGGAGGCGCCCAAACCTCCCCAAACAGGAACGGAGACCTGCCGAGGTTTGGGGAGGTTTGGGGAGGCGCCCAAACCTCCCCAAAGGTCGGCAGGTCTGCGCGGAGGAACGGAGACCTGCCGAGGTTTGGGGAGGCGCCCAAAGCTCCCCAAACAGGAACGGAGACCTGCCGAGGTTTGGGGACGTTTGGGGAGGCGCCCAAACCTCCCCAAAGGTCGGCAGGTCTGCGCGGAGGAACGGAGACCTGCCGAGGTTTGGGGACGTTTGGGGAGGCGCCCAAACCTCCCCAAACGTCGGCAGGTCTGCGCGGAGGAACGGAGACCTGCCGAGGTTTGGGGAGGTTTGGGGAGGCGCCCAAACCTCCCCAAAGGTCGGCAGGAGGAACGGAGACCTGCCGACGAGCCGCGGCCACACAGGGTATTCCTGTGTATTCAGGCTTGCAAAATGGCGGATCGAGCCTCTGCTGGCGGCAGAGGCTTGCAGAACGGCGGATCGGCTTATACTCGAGTCAATAACTTTTTCCAGTTTTTGGGGGTGAAATTGGGGGTCTCGGCTTATACTCGAGTCGGCTTATACTCAAGTATATACGGTAATTTTAACTTTTGTATCTGTCTTTTACGTATTGCCCTGTTAACCGCCCTGAGTCTCTTGAGAGAAGGGCGGTATATAAATTAAATAAATAAATAAATAAATAAATAAATAAATAAATAAATAAATAAATAAATAAATAAATAAATAAATAAAATATTATCCTTTGGGACATGGAAATGAACAATTGCATTTCTTTGTGCTGAGTTGACTGAGGGCCAGTACTTTAAGTCCAGACATGGAGAAATTTCCAGTAGTTTCCACATGACTAAACTACTGTGTACTTCATTGGTCCCAGTCAGCCATGTTTCTTTGAAGACTTCTCATGTACAATAGAATGCAAGTGGTTCAGATCATTAGTGGGATAATGTACAAGGCATGGATGTCTAAAAAGAATATAAGGAAAAGAACACATCTTATATACACAAAACTAGTATATCATGAATAAATTACTACACTCAAAATCTTCCCCATATCTGTATGTTCTGTGTGAAATGATATATTGGAGAAAAGAAAATTCCAATTACGTACTTGGATGGAAAATCTATGACCCTCCAATTACTCGAACTGCTATCAATACCAGCCAGAATGACTACAGGTAGTTCACTAAGCAAAGTAGCTGTTAAGTGAGTTGCATTTGATTTTATGACCCTTCTTTGCCAAGGTCATTAAGTGAATCACAGCAGTTATTGACCAAATCCAGCTTCCCCCATTGACTTTGCTTGTCAGAAGCCCCCTGGAAAGGTTACAAATGGGAATCGTGTAACTCCAGAATTCCATCATAAAAAGATATGGACTGCCAAACCCCAAAATTTTGATCATATGATCGCAAGGACACTGCAATGGTTTGAAGTCTTCAGTCAGGTCATAAGTCACTTTTCAGCACTGTCATAACATTGATTGGTCACCAAACAAATAGCTGTAAGTAAAGGCCACCTGTAACTGGGAATTTATCAACATTTGGATGTGTACAAGTTTCCCATCCCTAAACTAAATCCCTATCATAGCATGAACTGTTGCAGTATGCAAATTCAGATGCAAAGGTATTGTATTATTTGTGAATTTTTTCAGTACAGCATAATAGCTATTATATTTCTCCACTTTTTGTACTGATTTTAAAACAATTGAAGGAGATGTATGTTATGAATGCAGTAGTTGTGTTATAGCTTCCAGAGGAAGAAATGGCAACCAAAAGTGTTGCTGAGAAAAGCAGAACTGAAGCCACAATGAAGAATAAAGAATTGGCAAGTAGACTGGCTCTCAAACCTCTCTGGACAAAGAGAGGATGGGAGATTGCCCACAAGTGCTTCCAACAGTTGCTTCTCATGATCAGATCACAAGATAGTAGGCAGTACATTTGAGGAGATGAAGGAATAGCAATCTTGCTCAAATCAATTAATTATGAAGAATCCTTCCTGAGGGAAAGTTGATTGGTTTTGAATTGTTTCTATGAATAAGAAGAGTTCCTTGCCTTATCTCTTTTGTACAGTTAATAGTAAACAAGCATTTATTAATGACAATTGGGGAAAAAAGGAAAAGCTGTCTAGAAATACAATCTCTGGACATCTGTGGAATTAGTAAATGCTATAAAATGTAAATGAATGGAGGAGATGAGCTAATTCTTTTAAAACTTCCCCTGTGGTTTCCTTTTTGTGTCCATGGCACAAAAATGGAGCATATTTTGAATGCCTTGAATTAGCCACAGGCAGCTTTGGATAATGAAGCTTGCTGTTTGACTGAATTAATTTTATGATCCATGTGAATGATAGTAACTAAGCTGTCTTCAATAAATAATTGACAAAGGCATTCTTTTCATTATGATGAGCATGGAAGCTGACACAGTGAATAATGCAAAACCTCAAACATAGTCTACTATTTTCTCATAGCTTCATCAGGATGGTCTATTTGGACCATGACAAACTGAGCTTAGTTGAAACAGGGAGAATGAACTTCAGTCAGCTAAAGAATATGTGCATTATTCCAAATCAGATGGACTAATATGAACTGCACAACACTCATTAATGTACAAGGCTTAGTAAATCTATTTTTCACACAAATAAAGATCTTGTATTATAATTGCTAAAACTTATCCATGTTCTTAAATCTTATAAGTACACTGAATAGAAAATAAATATACAATGAATTCTCGTTGGATCAACTATTCTACCTGCTGAACTGTATTTAGAACTTAACTTTAAATTTTTCAAATGATTATGCTGGCTGGGGATAATGAGAGTTGTATTCCCACAAATGATATCATGTTAGAAAAAATAGATTTTGGGATATTGTACCATAAAGTGGCTTGACATTAATGTTAAAAATGGTGGTTGCTTACTGTTGTGTAGCCAGTTCTTGCAGGCATTGAGTGAGATGGAAGATTCAAACAGCAACATGCTTTATTGAAGGTCAGAACAGAACAGAAGCAACAAGGGAGCTGCTGCGGTTGGCCGATAGACAGTGACCAATAGATTTGAAGCATATGTTTCCCCCCCCCAAAGACCTACTTAGCCAGCTGGAGACAACCAGTCTGGGCCGGCTAGCAACTGTTACAACATACATGTCAACTAGCACTTAGCAATTGAATGCAAGCAATTAGCAAGCAGTGCAACATGAGCATATACAAAAGGCCAATACATTACACTTACTTTATTGCTTATTCTTCCAATGTCAGTTTCTTAAATCATTTTGTAATAGATGGTCCCACAACAAGTACCTCATTTTTTCCTCTAAACTCTGTTTATTGGTGCCACTGTTGTTGTTACTCTAGTTGTAGACTAAGAGACACTTGCCCATCTCATCCCCATTTTGTACACATCTATTTTACCTGTTATTAAGATAAAATATAATTCAAAATAAAATCACTCTTCATTTACTATTTTATTATTATATGGATTTCTCATCTAGGGATGAAACTCAAGAAATTTAAGGCTCATTGGGGTTTCTCTCTCTTTTTTTCTAATTTTTAATTGATTTTTTTCATACATTCAATAGTACTTATTCAACAAACGTGTTGTCTGAGTTTTACATTCAGAAATACAGATTTAATTCCTGATCCTTTATCATTTTCTCTAGCCATTGATAAAATAAGCCCCAAGTTTGATAATATTCTGTTTCTTCTTTTTTTTTCAACTTCAAAGTAAGTCTGTCCATCTCTGCACATTCTAGTATTTTTTAATTATTTCTTCATCTGATGGTATTTTTTCAGTATTGTGCGAATATAATTCTTGCCGCTGTTATTACATGTCAAATCAAATATATGCTTTGTATATCAGTCTTTTCTGGTATTATACCTAATTTAAAAAGTTCAGGTTTAAAATCGACATGTTTTCCCAACATCTTTTCTAGCCACGTATGTATTTTTCCCCAATAACTCTTTGTTTTGACACATATCCACCAAGCATGGTAATAAGTACCTGACTTGTGTTTACATTTCCAACATCTATCTGACATGTTTTTAAACATTTTTGCTAATCTTGCTGGTGGCAAGTGCCATTTATAAAACATATAAGTTTTCTTTATAAGAAGTTGACATTGTCAATTTATAATTTCTTTCCCACACGTTTTGCCATTTTTCTAATTCTATATTATATCCAAAAAAATTTGCCCGTATTATCATTGTTTCTTTAACTTGTTTGCTTTCCATTTTCAAGCTCAATAGAAAATTCTAAATTTTCTTAATTAATTTCTCATCAGAGGTTAATAATATCTTATCAAACAAGATTTCCTCCTTATAGAATCCATACAGTTTAACATCTTTATCACATCTAACTTGCATTTGTAAGTATGCCCACCATGATAGATTAATACCCTGATTTTCCATTTCTTGTTTAGATTTTACGTTCCCTTCAGAATTTATAATATCTCTGTATGTCCAAACTTTTTCAAAATTAACTAAATTTGGATGTACAAATGCCTCCTGTCAATGCTACTAACATTGGATGTTCTTGCCTTGACAAAATATGGAAATGCAGCCATTTTTCTTCTTATGTTTTAATTTTAGAGTTAGAAATAGAAGATACTGGGGGAGGGAGGAGGAATGTGTATGGGGTTAGTTAGACATAACAATATTGCAGTAATATAAGAGTCAAGGTTTTTGAAATAAGAGATGATAAGAAATGGCAGGTTGGAGAACTGGAGGGAAAGCCTGCATTTCAAATTAATTGGAGAATGTGATTTATGACTGTTAATAAGAGGAGGGATATGGGCTAGATAGTATACATCCAGGGGAGGGGAATTCAGATTTTGGCTTCACCTATGTTCGTTCTGATGCTATGTTACTCGAATAAAGATTCTTTAAGGAAAACAATGCCTTGAAGTTCTTTGAAGAGATTCATCTGTCAGAACCATGACACCTTTTCCCCCCCATGTTAATGATAATGAGTTTCT
The DNA here is from genome assembly GCF_947247035.1 of Vipera ursinii. Classification (NCBI taxonomy): domain Eukaryota; kingdom Metazoa; phylum Chordata; class Lepidosauria; order Squamata; family Viperidae; genus Vipera; species Vipera ursinii. The sequence continues at coordinate 286,455,197 of NC_139512.1, read as the reverse complement.
TATATAGTGGTTTTGAAAGTACTTAAGGATTTTATTTTCCCCATACCATAAAAAAGCGTACCAACCCAGTTGTAAATCATGTCCCTCCAAGTATAACAACCTTTTGTTTCTAAGAGTTATCCATTCTTTTACCCATATTAATATAGATGCTTGATAATATAAGACCCACTCTGGCAAACCAAAACCTCCATTTTCCTTGGCTTCTTGTAACATTTTCATCTTGATTCTGGCTTTCTTTCCTTGCCAAATGAATTTCAAAATTAATGAATTTAAAACTTCAAAGAATTTTTATAGGTATTGTTTGGAATAGAAACAAGATTTTTGGTAATATATTCATTTTCACTGTAGCAATTCTTCCTAATATCAACAATTGCAGTTTTTTCCATTTTTCCAAATTCAGTCTTATTTGATTCAATAATTTTGTATAATTATTTTCTTTTATTGTTGAACATTTTGCTGTTAAGTATTTTCCCAGATATTTAACCTTTTTAACTATTTGTGGTTCTATTTTTTCTGACATTTTTTTATCTGAGAGATTTTAAACTATTACTTTGGTTTTTCTCTGTTTATTTTCAGTCCTGCTATTTCTCCATACTGTTCCATCGTCTCCAATAGTTTAGGAATCGTCTCCAAGGGTTCTTCTAGAATGAATAGCAAATCATCTGCAAATGCTTGCAATTTGTATGTTTCACCTTTTATTTCTAGTCCTTTAATTTCTATATCTTGTCTAATATTTGTATTTAAAACTTCCAAAGTTAAGATAAATAACAGTGGAGATAATGGACATCCTTGTCTTGTACCTTTTTTATCTCAAAGTTCTCTGTGTAGTCTCCATTTACAATCACTTTTGCTGTTTGTTTATAATATATTGTTTTAATCATATTTATAAAATTTTGCTCAAAGTCCATTATTTTTAATTGTTGGATCATAAATTGCCAGGGAAAATTATCAAATGCCTTTTGAGCATCTAAAAATATTAGTGCCAATTGTTTCCCTGGATGCAATTCATAATATTCCAATATGTCCATTGTAACTCTTAGATTATTTTTAATTTGTCTCTTTGGTAACAATTCATTTTGTCTGAATGTATAAATCCAGTTAAAAATCTTTTCAGTCTCTCTGTTATTATTGAAGTAAAAATTTTATAATCCACATTTGGGGTTTCTCATTCTCCAGTGAATTTGGATTACATTTTGCAGACAAAATTGTTTGCAGTTCTTCTGACTTGTAGGCCATTGTGTTGACAGCAGGATGATTCAGCCACAATTTCATCAGTCATAATTGTCTTAGATTGTATTTTAACAGTTTTATGATGTGGACTAACTATTTGGATATCTGAGACTCATCACTTGTTTTGGGGATTTGTGTCCTTCCTGGATCATAGCATTGTCAAAAATGCCTTTACTATCTGGACTATCCGGGCTTTGGCACTGGTTAAAATGGCTGCATAGACAGCTCTAATTTTCTTCAAGGCTGGATCCAATATTTAGGAAACAGCCCTTCCCACCTCAGGGTCTGCACCAGGCCTACTCATTTCTGATTCTGAAGCATGTTTTCTCTCATTGGATAATATGGAGGTGGAGGGAACTGCCTAATCTTCCTTATAACTTTAAAAAAAAATAGGACAAAATTTCCAAGAATGAAAATTGTTCAATTTCACAGAAATCAGTGCACAGATTTATAATATATACATATACATAAGATGTTTGACATTTGATTAGCATATGTCATAGCAATAGCTTCCTCCTTCTCTGTTCTTTTTTCTTGCACTTATGAATGCATTTCTTTCTTGCTATATTTTACTTTCTAATTTTTCTGTAAACTTGTTAACAATAAATAATACAATTTTTTTAAAAATCATAAAATAAGAACTGATCAATGATAGATCAGGAGGATCAAAGAGATGGCACTGATGGCTTGACATTTTCTTTCGCTATGAAACAACTTCCAGAATACAAAATCTTTTGAATGTACAGGATTTTTAGCACAATAGATACGTTAATTTAAGTGTATTTGTAGTCAGGAAATAGGTATTTGTACCTCCCATGTGATCTTTTCAGCTATATACATAACCTATTGAAAGCCTTTTGAAAGTGGATGCAATTCTTGCGACATCCAATACAAAGACTGCATTGGAAAATTCAGAAACTGAATCTAGATAACCAAACTAAGTCAAGGCCTAATTAGTGGAAGGGCTATCTGTCTTTATTTCCACACTGTAGTTCAAATTACAACTCAGAGATATCAAAGAGCAACAAAGACATCAAGAAACTTATCAAGCATCATTCAGGACAAGTTAAAAGCCTATGCCTGTCTCAACCTGAAGGTTTACCATATCATTTGTTTCTTGATATACTTACAGAATTAGGGTAAAATAGAAGAGGAGATACTATTGTTTATCTTTTCCTCATAAAAAAAAATAAGTAAAGCTCCCTTAGCTGCCTTATGTAATTCAGAGGATGTAAAATGTTTGTTTACATCAGGGGTCTTCAAACTTGGCCCTTTTATGACTTGTGGACTTCAACTCCCAGGATTCCTCAGCCAACGTGCCTGGCTGAGGAATCCTGGGAGTTGAAGTCCACAAGTCATAAAAGGGCCCAGTTTGAAGACCCCTGGTTTACACCTTTAATCCTGGAAAGGTTTTTAGCAACTCTTTTGAGGCAGGCTATAAAGAAAGATACAAAGAATACATCAAAATGCTGCATGTCATAAATGTGAGGTAGGACACAAAAGTGAGGCATGAAGAAAAATGCGTGTATTAGTTAGAAGAAGAACAAGGAAATGGAAAATGTCAAACCACAAGTTCACCTGTGGGTCACATCTAATAAGCTAGCACACAGTTCAGTTGCAGCTAACCACATATGTCTCACTTGTAGCTAACCACATACATGGTACAGGAAACCTAGATGCTAGCAAAGAGACAAGGTTGCAAAACAATTTAGCAATGCAAAGAGGGGCTAGAAAATCAGAGCTCATAAGTTACATTTCCGTGTTTTGCTACTTTTGGAGACTATATATGTACTTGCTTTTCCATGACAAGGTGTTCAGACATTGCCTTTGCTTTTTGCTCTGAACCTTTTGCGCAAAATAAACCAAACTTCTTTTGATTCCGAGGTCTGAGTCTCTTGATTCTGCAACACTTTTGCTTCTTCACCTCTTTTCAATTCACTCATTATCAATTAAATAGTATAGTCACTCATGGTCTTTTTAGGGATCATTAGATTTAGTCAGCTGCCAGTGCTTTTATTTCATGAGTACCAATCTGAATGTTTTAAGTCAGCATATTTAATTCTTTGCTTTGTCTTTAAAGTACACTTATTCCTATCATCCAGGTGCTTAACATGTTATGATTTCCTGTTTTACAAAAGTTTTTTTCCCCAAACCCTTCCTAATATTAAAGTTAAAAAATGGCTTTTTTTTAACACACTCCTACAAACTGGTTAAAAATAATATCTAAGAGATGAAAACGAATATAATTTATCATTGTACTGTTTCTTAATAAGAAATGCTCTGAATATTCACAATGATACCCTTACAGACCTGCTTGATACTTGTAAACAAAATTAATTTTCCTAAACTAAGAGGGCCCTAAGACCAGTATGGTTTAACATATTTTCATTAGCAGTTTTAGAAGGGAGATACAAAGGGATTCCCATGGAATCTAGATTCTGCCCATATGGCAAAGGAGCCATAGAAACCATCAACATGTCTCAGAAAGTAGTCATTTATTTTACAGCCTTTTTTCAGTGGTTGTTAACTGAATCACACAGTTGTTAAGTGAACCAATGGATTTCTATGGGTGAGGGTTTTGCCAAAAATCAGAAGAAAATGCCAGTTTTCTGCAAAATCATTGTAAAATGCAGTCATATGAATGCTGCCCAGTTGCCGAGTGCCCAAAGTGCAGTCATGTGACCATGGGGTGGAACAACCACAACTTCAAATCTGGGTCATAAGTACCCCCAGGTAGGTCCTTAGGAACTTTGAAGAGTCACTCTGCAACTGGTTATAAGTGGTTGTAAATCAAGAACTACCTAAAGTGTATTGTCCATTTTACACTAACATGCTCCACTAATTCTGCTAATTCCAGATCTGGTATTATCCTGGTCAATCTGATCAGATCTATTTAAACTTCTTAAATTCAAATGATTTTATTTATCACTTTAAGTGTGGCCAAATTTTATCATATAGTTTATGAGTCCAAGTGCTTTATGGACTGGTGATTGACTACAATAAATATTATGATCTATTCTATTCCACGTTGATAGTATCATGGTCCTGTCGAACCTGGGTTCGGAGTAAGAGGAGCTGGAACCAGGATATCCAATGGGAATGGCATAGTCCCCCAAAATGTCTGGAGAATCCAGGGCTGAGGATGATGCAGTCCTGGGCCCATCCAGCATTGGGAGGGGTGGCCAGGGCTTTTTTTCTCATTGAACGCTCAGAACGGAGTTCCGGCACCTTTTTTGGATGGAACCTTGTAGGGTAGGCAAGGTGGGTTGTATGACATGTGTGAGTTCCAGCACCTTTTTCTTTTACAAAAAAAGCACTGGGGGTGGCTGACCAGATTGGGAGACATCTGCCGGAGAGGATCAGCTGTGGAGGATCAGCAGTGATGACAGATTACAGATTGTTTCCATTGAGGGACACTTGCTGCTCCCCTGCCCAATCCGTGGTGTGGACAGAGGAGTGGAAAGAGGCACAGAGGAGGTCGGCAAGATTGCTTGTAAGAAAGAAGCCCTGCCTCTCTTCACAAGGACCACCTGGGATGGGGTAATTTAGCTGAACATTGGGGGAAGATGTGTTTGTTGGGACACCTGTTTACTTTAATGTGCATCCTCCTGTCTTACATGGACGTAGCCTTGTGAATATTGGATTGTGTTTCTTGGCTCTGAACTTCGGACTTTGTGGACTTTGGACTTGGCTCTCTAACTTCGGACTCTGGGACTGTGCTTCCTTTTTTGTGTTGTGGACATGATACTTGTGGGTATTGGGACTTCACTCTTTGCCTTGTGAGTAGGCTAGGGCTTGGTTTGTGGAACCAGGGAATTTGGACTGAGGGAAAAATGTGGGCTGGAGTGGAGCTTCACCGGCACCATTAGTAGGTCATCTGGTACTATGCTAATTGTGCAATAATGGAGTTTATTTAACCTTTGCCTTCCTAGCATGACTCAGGTCAGAACAGATATATGGCCCAATGTTGAGATTTTTTCAATATCTGTAATTTTTTATGTATATATCCCATATCCCATGCTAATTTACATGAAAGCTGGGACATGACCACTGAAGTAAAGACAAGGATAGAGAAAGCTTGAACAGCATTCTTCAAAATGAAAAAGGTCTTCTGCAGCCACAACATAAGTCTAAGATTGAAAATCAGGCTTGTCAGATGTTATATTTTGTCTATCCTGCTCTATGGAGTAGAGAGTTGGTCTCTGAGAGAAGGCCACCTGAAGAGAATAGAAGCATTTGAAATGTGGATTTACAGGCAGCTGTTACGTATAGGCTGGGTTGACAAGAGTAGAAATGAGGAGGTGATAAGCCACCTGGGAAAGCCAAAGGAAATCATCAAAACAATAAAAAAAACAAAAGAATATTTCGGATATGTGATGCGACACCCAGAAAAATACGACATACTCCATTTAATCCTCCAGGGAAAGATTGAAGGCAAATGAAGTCCAGGCAGAAGAAGAACATCATGGTTTCAAAATCTAAGGGACTGGTTTGGACAAAACTCAGCAGCACTTTTTCATGCGGCTGCTGATAAAAACAGGATCACCCACATGATTGCCAATGTCCAATAACGGATATGACACAAGAAGAAGAAGAATCCCATACTCAGACTGCCTCCTGGCTGACTTTATTGGGCAAGGTAACTAAACAGAATCAAATCTGATTAATTGTCAGATGAGAGGTCTACAGGTAATCATAGAGCTGGGAAATCAAAAGATATCCTGTAAGAAGGCAACACAAGTCACTTCCATACCATTTCCAAGAAAACTGCACATGAAATCACCAGAAGGAAACCTATTTTATTTTATTTTCAAATCACTGATTTGGGCATGCATTAACTATAGACCCATCAGTGCGGTTCATATATATTGCTAAGCCACAATGGTTGAGTTCATAAAGAAAGCTAATCCAAAACCCAATAAAACACTAATGCCTTGTGGCTTACTCATTTCATTATTTCTGATTTTATTTGTCCTATGTATCTCCTTAACATTTGTAAGATTCCATTGAATTACCCTCAAACATATTACCATATTTCTCTGAAAATAAGAGCTATCCCAAAAACAAGCCCTAGCTTGATTTTTACGCATGCACCTAATATAAGCCCTACCCCAAAAGTAAACCCTAGTTAAGACCCCGCCCACTCCGTCCCACCATCTTGTGGCTCACTGCTGTAATGAGACAGGAGGTCGTGCAATGTGCCGGTGCCACTGCCACGAGTTGAGGTGAGGCAGGTGATGATGTGTGTGGGCGTGCTCCATGCACCCCACCCCTGCTTACCTCAGGGCCCCCACAGCAAGGCTACTCCCTGCTCGGCACCTCCTCCCACCCATTCAGTGACCTGGCTGCCTGCTCACCTCTTCCCTTTCACTCTCCTCCTGAGCCAGACTGCCACACTACCAAGGATGGGTGGGGGAGGCTCAGTCATCTTACCTGGTCCCCTTCTACCATTTCAGAGCCATGGGGGAATGACAGTGAAAGGCTTTATTACTGCTATGCAACAGCTGCGTCTGCCACTGGAGGGGCTTTCTTGATCCCAGCTGCCCCTGCTTTGCCCTGCAGATCACCTGCTTGGTGGCAGCCGCCACCTCCTTCTCCTCTGCCAAATCTCCTGTGGCTTGCATCATGACCTTCCACCTCCCTCCACCAGCCCTGGTATAACTACTCCAGTTACCGCTATTGCTGCCACCAGAGAGAATGGAAAATGGGGAAGGGCCCCCCGCTTTTGCTATGGGACTCAGTGAAGTTTTTACACCAGACAAACACAGGTCTCTGGGGGTTAGGATAAAGCCTAAAGAGTGACTTAAGGACACATAAAGGCATGGGCTTCCCTGAACACTGAAAGTAATGTGTGTGCAGGGTGGATGGGTGGAGTAAGTTGCCTGAGGGAGAGGCAGAGGTGGAAAAATGCTGCATCAGCTGCATCCATTTCTACAGTCCCTGCTGCCCCCACCCTGCCAATCACCTGCCCAGCGGTGGCCTCCTCCTCCACCTGCCACTTCGGTCTGCAGTGCTGCATCATGCTATCTGCTCCCCATTCGCTGTTTCATTGGTGGCAGCTTTGGAGGCCTGTAGCTCTGCCTCATCCCTGGGGTGGTGGTTTTGGCCTCCTGGCCTCCTTCGCAGCTTTGCCCACACAGCTACCAAAGCAGGAGGAGGAGGAGGAGGAGGAGGAGGAGGAGGAGGAGGAGGAGGAGGAAGCAACTCACGATTGCGAGCAAGCCGAGAGACAATTGGGATTGCTTGCCTCCCCCCAAGTCTCTGCCTCTGCCTGCCTCTGCCTGCCCGCTCCACTCACTCTATCCAACCATCTTAGCTTGCACGTGTTTCCCTGAAAATAAGCTCTAATGTCTCTTTTGGAGGCAAAAAAAAAAAATAAGATCGGGTATTATTTTCAGGGAAACATGGTAGCTGTAAAATCGTCTCTAAATTGTACCTTTTAGTTTATGGGTTAAGAACTCTTGAATATTTGAATATTTATTATTTTTTCCAGTTAGCTATAAATCAGAATCATGTCATAAAGCCTAACATAAGATTACCTAAGCAATTGTTCCTTAATAAAATCAGTTACCCAACAAACCATATCTTACAAAAGATCACATAGCATGTTTACCAATGTCTAATTGAATCATGGAATTCAGCCTATTTTCTGGACCACATATCTCACCAAACTGAAAACTAACCACACCAGCTAGATTCACACACCATACATGGCTAAAATCAAATTAGGTAGTTTGTGGTTCAGTCTGGCCTGTGAAGCCAAACAGTGCAAGATTTTTCCTAAAATAAGAATATTTAAAATAAAAATCTGAACCTATGTTCCACAAGAGTATCTCTTTAGTATATTTTCACTACAAAAATTAGGTGTATTGAATAACATGGACAATTTAATATGGATTCAAATTACTTAAATCCAACGTTTAAAGTTGCCATTAAATAAGTTGTCCTTTTCAAATCCTATTTGCTGTTCAAGCCTAGGAAGAAGGTTTTAATTAGGGCAGTCCCTGCTTTGAAATGATTTGGATGAAAGAAGTCCATTAGACCTTGTTATAGCACAGCAGCCTTTTGTTTTTATTAAAACAAATACTGTTTTTCCCTATCTTCTGCACAAGGCAGAAAAAAGGGGTGTTTCCAATGCACAGCAAAGCAGCATTGTGTTTGTGGTTCAAAGCGCATGTGCCAAAAGATTTTCAAAATATGAACAAGCCTTAGTTTCAATGCTGCCTCTCACTGTTGATCCAAAACCAACTGGTGCTGTTTGCCTTTTGAATCATTGATTTCTCTGTTAAGGTGTAGAGGGCCAGAGAGATGGCCCTGAAGCAAATATTCAGAAACTATTATGCAAACCAAAGTCCAGGAATAGGAGATAGGATTAAGAAGGGATTCAAAATGACTCTTCTCTGACTCATTGGGGTATAAGAGGAAGCACAATCAGACTTGCAAAATTTTGTTCTTATAGCCTCTTGGTATAATAAAGTATACATAGTTCTTTCCATGGAGTTGGTTACTTGATCAGCTCCGCCTTGAAGAGCTAACATAAAGGTAATGCACAGCCTGAGTCTTCCTCTGTTGATCTTTCAGTCTCTGGTTTTACTTTGATTGTGAGATCTGATTGTTCTCGCACCTTATTACCATTGATTGAAAAGGTGACTGGACATTAATGTGATCCCTGTTGTGTAGCCGGTTCTTGGTAAGCATTGAGCGAGACGGAAGGTTCCAAACAGTAACATGCTTTATTGAAGTCAAGCAGAACAGAACTGAAACAGTGGCTGCTGTGTAGCTATTTATACAGTTGGCCACTAGGTGGCAGCCGATAGATTTGAAGGAAGCCATTCCCGCCCCAAATCTACCAGTGATAGCCCTGGAGACCACAAGTCTGGCTTCGTCAGTAACTGTTACACATACACACCATTGAGCAACTGTTAATGCAGCATTTAACAGACACGTGAATCAGTACAAGCAAAAACCCCAATACATTACAATCCCAATCACATCAGTCCTGTTTCATTTGAGGCAGAGACCACTGTTCATTGATAAAGACCATGTTTAATTTTTGGCATGTCTCCTTTAAAAAAAAATCAGAGAACAGCGGAGGAGGCATGGAGTGGGGATTATATCTGAGAATCAAACTCCATGTCATATGATGCCGTGTAATATGACATTCCATTTATAAGCAGACTTTTTAGTTTTCATAGGCTGCTCAGAGAGTAAAAACAATATATGACAAAAGACATATATCAGTAACTGTTATCAAACAACTAATTCATACCAATAAAGTTCATTTTTGTCTGCTCAAACGAGACCCTTTGAGGACTTCTCTAAATGCTGCAGCTTTGGACATAGATACTGTACAGTGTTTTATTTTGATCTTCAGAAACATGTTAAAACAATTTATATAAATGCATTCCATGGATAACTGACATGAACTGTTTTTCTATATAATTGTAGAAAGCTTGCTCATTTCTGCCATCTGTCTGTTCACATTCTTCTGTACCAATGAATGCCTGAGATGGAGCTTAGAGGTTTAGCTACCACATGATACTCAGTCTCATGCCTCTTCATCAAGTGATTAATTTTGTCTCCTTCTGATTCCCTGCATGAATTGAATCCAGTTCTCTCCAACCTCAGAACTTGCGGTCAGGTGGGCTGGTGTGGTTTATGCTGCCCTTTTCAATTTGACCCAATTACAAATCAGAAAGTTTTCTGCTTTTTAGTTTTGCACAAGAGCTGCACAGTTGCAGGACCAGTCCCGTATACTGCGAAAACAAACAAGAGAAATCAACTTTTCCCTAAAATTTAAAACCAAAACAGACATCTGAAAAGCTGGCTTATAGTTTTGGTTTATTATGAACCTGGGCTCACCAGAGCCTAACAAACTTTGGGGAGTCCTTTCATTATTTATACATACATAGTGTCTTTAGGCATGTATTATAACTTTGCTTGCTGGCAGTGACAAGGCAAATGTGCATTTATAAAAATATTTTCTGCACTAGTTTTATTGCAGTCTTGAATTCTGCAGGCTCAATAGAGCGTAAGCAGATATCAGCTGGCTGCAGATGCTCAGCCAGGATGCAAAGGAGAAAGTGCTGAAGGGCATGGACTTCTCATTCCTCTGTTCTCTTGTGCCTTTATGGATCACAGGAAAAGAAAGCCGGAGCAATGCTTATGAGAATCAAAAATGGTTGGATTTAGAGATTTTATGTGGGCTATTGGTTATTTAACTCTGTCTCCAATTATACTCAATCTGGACATGTGCGCCTAAATTTAATTAGTATAAAATGCCATAAGCATAAGGGATAAACAAAGTGATAAGAAAATTGCATATTTGCATTCCTAAGTCCTTTAAAGCCTCCCATTTCATTATCCTGTTCCTTTGCTTTTGGGCATTCTACTCCTTCCTAGCATCTAAATGAGCTAAAAAAAAGGACCACACAGTCAAAACCACTGTCAAATGTCTGTTTTACTTTTCAGGAGTTAATAGAGCCTCTCAGAAACGCCTTTCTTCTATCTGTTTGTTACCTAAGTTGTGCGCACGGCTATCAAAAAAAGTCAAGATAGCAGTTAACAACCATGCAATTGAAGACCTGCCTTTTTTAAACACATCATGACACACATTAAAAAGGAGCAGAGCTTCAATTGCACGTTATGATTGCTGTCCTGATTTTTTTGATCTCCCTGTGGTTCCTCCAGTACAGGGGTCTTCAAACCTGGCCCTTTTATGACTTGTGGACTTCAACTCCCAGAATTCTTCAGCCAGGCATGCTGGCTGAGGAATTCTGGAAGTCCACAAGTCATAAAAGGGCCAAGTTTGAAGACCTGTACTCCAGTAGATCTGTCTTGGAAAGAACAACCTAATTGTTAGTTAGCATTCAGCCTAAAAATGCTTCCTTAAGCATTTTTAAAGGATAGATTCTTATGATCCTGTCTTCATCTCACGTCCAACCCACCATAAAGGCGGCTTACATTTATCTTTAGCTGTTCCATTTTCTTTTTTCTCCAGACACAATTTTCACTGTGATGTGATCTATGATGCTTCTTCAGCGATGCTAGAAATGCATTGGTGAAGGCGTTAGATATGCCTGCACCAATATATGGTGCAGGCATTTTTCAAAAGTTGTTTAGCATGTCCCACCAAGGCCATTTGCACTGCAGAAGAGACCTGATACTGGGCTTCTGCAAGAGTCACTTGCCCATGTCATGCCTTCCCAGCTGCTTTCTGAAATATGTGTTGGGTATTTACACGAGCTCCTTATAAAACCAGGGTTATATAAGCGTGGCAGACATATCTTCAAGCAATGGGATTATAGCTCTCTTGGATGCGAGTAAATGTGTACATGTAGCATTTTAAGATTATTGAGCCATTGAAGCAATGAAAACCCTGTTTGCATTAATGTTATTTTTGGCACAATCACTGTTGGATAACTCTAGAAAGTACTACAAATTGCTAGTACAGAAATTAGCATAATAAGACAGAGAAATTGGCAAGAGCTGCAGTGTCTAGCTGGGCTGGTGGGAGAGAGGACACTTCTGGCCTGTTCTTTTTTTTCCTGGGGCTCATTTCCTCTCCAACATTGAAATCCATTAGTGCACTCTATGCTGAATACCTTTAGCTCTAAAAAGAAAGGAAGAACCAGTTATGTTTAAATGGACAGGAAGAGCGAACTAAGAAGAAATTTCCTGACAGTTAGAACAATTAATCAGTGGAATAACCCGCCTCCAGAAGCTGTGAATGCCGCAACATTGGAAGTTTTTAAGAAGAGACTGGACAGCCATTTGTCTGAAATGGTACAGGGTTTCCTGTCTAAAAAGGGGGTTGGACTAGATGACCTCCAAGGTCCCTTCCAACATTATTATTATTAATAATAATAATCAGTGTTTTTTTCCTAAAAAAAGGTGCCGGAACTCAGAGGTGCTGTCACTGGGAGCGATGCTGGTGTCTTGCTACGGCATTGCCGCCCGTCCTTTGCACCCCTGCCCCTGCGGCTCGGAGCCACATTCCCCTCCCCACAGCTGCCGTGGAGATTCCCCTCCCTGCAGTTGCCATGCCACGGCCTGTGCTGAGCCCCCACCCGGAGCTGCTCTGAATCCTGACCCAAAGCTGTGTTCCTCGTGGCAGTGGTTTCCGGTGCCAAACAGCTGATGGCCTCCAGCACTGGCATTCATTCACTTAATGCCCCGTTGCTTCCAAATGCAGTAAGTGAGCGAGCAAGTGGCGTTTGGAAGCATTTGGAAGCGATGGGGCAGTAAGTGAGTGAGTGAACAAGCAAATGGCATTTGGAAGTGACGGGGCAGAGAACATCATGAGAAAGGCAGGGTTAGAGGAATCAAAAGTTAGAATTAAGATTGCTGGAAGAAATATCAACAACCTAAGATATGCAGATGATACCACTCTAATGGCAGAAAGTGAAGAAGAACTAAAGAGCTTCTTGTTGCGGGTGAAGAAGGAGAGTGCAAAACTTGGGTTGAAACTAAACATTAAGAAAACCAAGATCATGGCATTCGGCCCTCTAAATTCCTGGCAAATAGATGGGGAAGAAATGGAGGTAGTAACAGATTTTATTTTCCTGGGCTCCAAGATCACTGCAGATGGGGACTGTAGCCAAGAAATTAAAAGACGCTTGCTCCTGGGGAGGAAAGCCATGGCAAATCTAGACAGCACACTAAAAAGCAGAGACATCACCCTGTCAACAAAAGTGCATATAGTCAAGGCTATGGTCTTCCCAATTGCAATGTATAGCAGTGAAAGCTGGACCATAAAAAAGGCTGAGCACCAAAGAATTGAGGCCTTTGAACTTTGGTGCTGGAGAAGACTCCTGCGCGTCCCTTGGACTGCAAGGCGATCAAACCGGTCAGTCCTAGAGGAGATCAACCCTAACTGCTCTTTAGAAGGCTAGATCCTGAAGTTGAAACTCAAATACTTTGGCCACCTAGTGAGAAGGAAGGACTCACTGGAGAAGAGCCTAATGCTGGGAAAGATTGAGGGCAATAGAAGAAGGGGACGACAGAGAATGAGGTGGCTGGATGGAGTCACTGAAGCAGTATGTGTGAGCCTAAATGGACTCCAGAAGATGGTAGAGGACAGGAAGGCCTGGAGGAACGTTGTCCATAGGGTCGCGATGAGTCGGACACGACTTCGCAGCTAACAACAAGATTCTACCAGGACAGTCGTAACTATTTTGGAATGTATTTATTTTACTTTGTCCCATGCTTATGATAACTCAAGGCAGCAAATATTACCTAATACTCCATCCTCCTCCTATTTTCCCCACAACAATAACCTTGTGAGGCAAGTTAGACTGAGAAAGAATGACTGGTCCAAAGTCATTAGTTTTTCACTTAGTGGGCCAACTTGCTGCAGGACAACTTGCCATGGCCAACTCGCCACCAGACAATTTAACAAATCAATTTAATTATTCAAAATAAATTATTTTAATGTTTGTCATTCACATTCCATTCTGTCCCTCCTTTCTTTAATGATATTGTTCCACCATTTCTTTGATATTAGTGTACTGTAACTCTTGTCCCACAACGAATTGTCCCATGGCAAATTGGCCGTGGCAAGTTGGCTGTGGCGAATTGTCATAGACCCAGTTTTTCATGCCTAAGTAAGGACTAATTCACAATCTCTTGGTTCCTAGGCCAGCACATTAACCACTAAACTGGATCTTAGTGGCACTATACCCTGTCCAAAGGATACAATATAATATAATCTTACACTCAGGCTCTATTTAAATGTGAATGCACAAAACAATTGTCACAAATCTGTAAGGATAGTGTCATTCTTTGGACTCATAAGAAGAGCAGAACCAGTATCCCAACTACTTGGCAGCTGGAGCAGTGCAATTCCTACTTTTCTGCTCACTGAAGGCCTGGAGGAAAGTTCTTTAACACAGCTACAAGGAACAGGCCCATAATTAAATGGATTACTTCAAAGGTGGCATCCACTTTGTGGGCTTCCTTTCTCAAACACATGGGCTCAAACACTTTACTTGTTCTATCTGAGAGATAAAGAAGATAGTACTGGGCAGTATGGGTCAGGGGTGTCAAACTCAATTTCATTGAGGGCCGCATCAGCATTGCGGTTGACCTCAGGGGGCCGGGTGGGTGTGGCCTGGGTGGGCGTGGCCTACTGGATGGGTGTGGCTAGAGTGCATATGGCCTACTGGGTGGGCATGGCCAGCTCTACATCGTTCGCATCAAGGGTGCCTATGGGGGCCTGGGCAGGAGTGGGACAGATCTGAGGGTCTCTGGCAGAAGGAGGGTCTCTGGGCCAGGGCCAAGGCAGTGGGGGCCGTTCCCTCACTGTTTCCAGGATGGCTTCGCGGGCCACATGAAACCACTTCACGGGCCAGATCTGGCCCCCGGGCCTTGTGTTTGACATGTCTGGTATGGGTACACATTTTTGTGTGTATTTTTACAGTAAAGGTTTCACACCCACAAACATATTCAGGAACTATCAATAAAAATATATGCAATGTTTGCACTGTAGAACTGCTTAATAGTTCCTGTATATTTGATACAATTTTGTGGCTTTGCCGTGTCCTTTTTTTAAGCTATGCTTCTTCTCCCACCCAAAATAGATTCTGTCAATATTCTTCTTGAAAAGAAAACCACATGGCTAATAGATTATGGATTCTGTAACACTACACTTCTAGGTAAACAGATATACTAGTTCTGGGCTTTTCAGGTTTACCTTCTTTGCTCTCTTCAAATCTGTCATTGAGCAGCTTCCAAATTTGGAGAGTCATAGTACAATTAAAAAGACATGTTGCCCTACAAAACAAAACCCACCCCACCCACTCACTATCCAGATGTACAAATTGCCTGAAACGTTCATGGTTTTGCAAAAAAAACTGCACAAGAGGTGGGAGACACGGAAAAGCAAGTTGTGTTTAATCGGAGGGAAATGCTACCGCGGGAGATCCAACTTGTAACAAAGTGGGGAAAAAGAAAGGGACCAAATAACACTACTGTCACATAGCTTGCTAAGCTCCATCAGTTTCTAACCTTTTGTATAAAAGGTTACAAATAAATCAGATGTTACAGCAGGGGTCTTCAAACTTGGCCCTTTTATGACTTGTGGACTTCAACTCCCAGAATTCCTCAGCCAGCATGCCTGGCTGAGGAGTTCTGAAGACCTCTGTATTACAGGGTTGTATCAATGACATGATTAAACCCTTTTAAGAGTACCAATGCTGCAGTATTTAGAGGGAAGAGGGGGAAAAAATGAAAGAATAAGAGCTTTAATGCTTTTAGGATGGACATTAAGAGGGGGAAAAAACCTGAACAAGTTGGAGCCATTGTTACATTCTACCATTATGGAACTTTCTATGTAGTTAATTGGGTCTACTACAGCTTGATATAATTCAGTGCTGGCTGGAGAATTCTGGGAATTGAAGTCCACACATCTTAAAGTTGCCAAGTTTGAAGAACGTTGCCTTAAAGAAATTCTCACAAGTAGAGCTGATTTCAGGAATAATCTTCCCCCATTTTATTTGAATTATTGTTTTTCCACCCTTTTTTTAAAATTTGTTATTTTTTTAGGTATATATATATATATGTTTAAGTATTTGTCAAGGTTTTTTGAATGGACCTTGCTAATTAACTCTTTCATTCCTGTTTTGGCCCGGCTCAGGGCTTATCCACAGGAACTAGTCAACTTATGACAGCTCATTATTTGTGTAAATTATTCAAATTGCTAATAAAGAATTTGGGAGGCTAAGATGATCATTTCGAACTATTTATGTTCTCATCAGTTAGTCAGTTCGAATCAGTTCGAATCAGTTCGAATCTCAGATAAAGGGTATGACTAACTGATGAGAACATAAATAGTTCGAAATGATCATCTTAGCCTCCCAAATTCTTTATTAGCAATTTGAATAATTTACATATATATATATATATATATATATATATATATATATATATATATATATATACATATATACATATATACATACATACATATACATATATACATATATACATATATACATACATACATACATACATACATACATACATACATATATATATATATATATATATATATATATATATATATATATATATATATATGGATCCTTGGTTTTTCGGGTTTTTCCCCGCGTAGAACTAAAAGTGTAGGCGCAACGTTTCGACGGAATCCCATCCGTCATCATCAGGCTTTAGCTTCCTTCTTCTGGGAGAAGCATGTGGCTGTTTGTTCCTCTTTTTTAAACTGCCAGAGGGGGTGTGTTCTGTGGAGGTGTGCTCTGATTGGGTAGGGGACCAAGTGTGTTCTGATTGGGTGGGAGTGTGTTTTGAATGGTTGGTGTGTTCTGATTGGGTGGGGGGGGTGTTCTGAGTGGATGGGTTGGTCTCAGCTGCCAGCTCCAGACCTGAGCTGGTGAGTTGTGCTGCTTTTGTTCGGCTTCGTGTTTGTGGTGGTGCCATGTTTTTATAGTGGGTGTCAGTTTGCTTATTGTGTGGTTTGGAGGGGTTTAAAGTGGCTGATGTTGCAGCTGTAGTTAGGTTTCTGTTTTGTGGTTGTGTGTCTTTATCGTTGTGGGTTCGGATTTGCTTTTTGAATGGTTGTGTGGTGGTGATGTCATGTGATGTTATCCTGAGTTTGGGTCTGGTATCATTCTTGGTGGTTGGGCCTCGTCTGTCAATCAAAACGGGTTTCCAAATGGCTGGTAGACGAGAGGTATCATCTCGTTTATTCATGCTGTGGGGGCGTTTTTCTATCTCAATGGCTTCTCTGATTATTCTGTTGTTAAAATGTTCAATTTTGGCGATAGTTTTGGTTTTTTTAAAATCAATTTCATGTCCCGTGGCTTCAAAGTGTTGGACCAGGGATGAAGTTTGTTCTCCCTTTCTGAGTGAGTTTTTGTGCTCTTCAATGCGTGCACTTATTCTTCTGTTGGTCTGTCCGATGTATGTGGTGGGGCAGGTGGTGCATGGGATTTCGTATACTCCTTGGTTTTCTAACCCAATTATGTCCTTGGGGTTTCTTAGGATGGTGGATATTTTTCTGTCTGTGTAGAATGCTGTTTTGATGTTGTGTTTTTGGAGGACCTTGCTGATTCTGTCTGTGGTCCCCAAACACATTCCCACGGAAACCATTATATGCGGAGTAGAATCCAGCCTGACCAAAATTAACCCTGATGACGCCAACAAAATCAGACTCGAAGTTACCAACATCCTCTGCACCAGCAAACCACCTAAAAGCAACTTACCCAAAGAGGAACAGACAGCACTACTTAACCTAAAAAATGACACCAGCATAATCATTCTGCCAGCAGACAAAGGCAACGCCACGGTGGTAATGAACTCATCTGACTACCATACCAAATTGTCCAACCTACTCCGAGACTCCACATACAAACTCCTCAAGACAGATCCCACCACCTACCTGGAAAAAAACCACAAAATCAAAAATAAAAGCCACCCCCATCAGTGAAGAGATCCAGAAAACAATCATTCCCAGAGAAAAATCATCCAGATGTCCTAAGCTCTATGGTCTGCCCAAGATACACAAAGAAGGAACCCCACTCAGACCCATAGTCAGCTCCATAGGCTCACCTCTACAAAATCTAGCCAAATTTCTTGCCAAACAACTACAGCCTTATGCAAATTCCATCACCTCACACGTACAAAACTCATTCCAATTCATAGAGATCATAAGTAAACTAAACTTACAGCCCTGTGACCTACTTGTGAGCTTCGATGTTGTATCCCTCTTCACCCAAGTGCCTATCAAAGAAGCCTTGACAGCTATCCTAAATAAATACAACCCCCCAAAACACATCCTAGATCTGACCAACCACTGCCTATCCAACACATACTTCATCTACAATGGACAAAGATACAAACAAATGGAAGGAGCACCCATGGGATCACCCCTCTCACCTGTCATCGCAAACCTCTACATGGAACACTTTGAAACCCTCGCTCTAGAAAAATCCAACCACAAACCCAAACTCTGGCTCAGATACGTAGATGATACCTTCGTAATCTGGCCACACGGCAAAGAAAAACTGGATGACTTCCTCATACACCTCAATAGCCTACACCCCAAAATACAATTCACCATGGAAACGGAAGCTAACAATCAACTTCCCTTCCTTGATGTCTTAGTCTACAAGAAATCCAACGGCTCCCTAGGACACACTATCTACCATAAAAAAACACACACAAACCGCTATCTGAACGCACTCTCACACCACCACCCAGCACAGATCAACTCCGTAGCCAAGACATTCATCTCCAGAACAAAACACCTAGCTGACGAACAACACCTAAAAACCGAACTACACACTCTCACTAATGTACTAACAGCCAATGGATTCCAAAGAAACACGATTACCAACTTAATCCGAAGAGAGACACCCACAAAAACCCAAGACAGAGAACAAGAAAATGGCAAAGCCCTCCTCCCATACTTAAAAGGGACCACAGACAGAATCAGCAAGGTCCTCCAAAAACACAACATCAAAACAGCATTCTACACAGACAGAAAAATATCCACCATCCTAAGAAACCCCAAGGACATAATTGGGTTAGAAAACCAAGGAGTATACGAAATCCCATGCACCACCTGCCCCACCACATACATCGGACAGACCAACAGAAGAATAAGTGCACGCATTGAAGAGCACAAAAACTCACTCAGAAAGGGAGAACAAACTTCATCCCTGGTCCAACACTTTGAAGCCACGGGACATGAAATTGATTTTAAAAAAACCAAAACTATCGCCAAAATTGAACATTTTAACAACAGAATAATCAGAGAAGCCATTGAGATAGAAAAACGCCCCCACAGCATGAATAAACGAGATGATACCTCTCGTCTACCAGCCATTTGGAAACCCGCCTTGATTGACAGACGAGGCCCAACCACCAAGAATGATACCAGACCCAAACTCAGGATAACATCACATGATATCACCACCACACAACCATTCAAAAAGCAAATCCGAACCCACAACGATAAAGACACACAACCACAAAACAGAAACCTAACTACAGCTGCAACATCAGCCACTTTAAACCCCTCCAAACCACACAATAAGCAAACTGACACCCACTATAAAAACATGGCACCACCACAAACACGAAGCCGAACAAAAGCAGCACAACTCACCAGCTCAGGTCTGGAGCTGGCAGCTGAGACCAACCCATCCACTCAGAACACCCCCCCACCCAATCAGAACACACCAACCATTCAAAACACACTCCCACCCAATCAGAACACACTTGGTCCCCTACCCAATCAGAGCACACCTCCACAGAACACACCCCCTCTGGCAGTTTAAAAAAGAGGAACAAACAGCCACATGCTTCTCCCAGAAGAAGGAAGCTAAAGCCTGATGATGACGGATGGGATTCCGTCGAAACGTTGCGCCTACACTTTTAGTTCTACGCGGGGAAAAACCCGAAAAACCAAGGATCCACATACAGGCACCCGCGAAAACCTCAGAAAACATATATATATATATATATATATATATATATCCCCCATTTATATCCCACCCTTTTCCAAAGATTCAGGGCAGCTTACAATCTAAGAAGCACAAATAAATGTGCTTAGCAATTTGCCGTATTAAGCATGGAACAAATTAGCTGGGGTTACCTCCCAAAAGGAAGAAGCTGTAAGTTGGCAGCAGATTCTGGGCCATCATGAAACAGTTGCTGCTGAAAGCATTTTCCATAAATAAGCTGTTCTTTAACAGCTTATTGTTGTTCTAACAAATAAAGCCAAGAATGTGTAGTGTAGCTTTTCTAGCGTATGTTTCTTGTTTCTTAGATGGAAAGAACTGAATCAAAAGTGGCATTTCTCTTCCAGTCTTCTCTTCTTTTGCACTATGCCTTAGTGTGTTGTGTGATTTCAGTTAGTAAGGTATGAATTTAACAATTGTACTTAATTCAGGAAATTATGGTTTAAGAGAATGCATGAATCCAGTTGCTGCATGATATTTCTGGCTATGTACACATGACACACTGGATCAAAATACTCTGTCTCACTGTAGTTTAGTATGTGGAATTATTATTGGCTTACTTTTGGTTATCTCAACTAAGCCCATTTCTTGGACTTCTAATAATGCATCAAAGCATAAATTAATCAAAGTGGTTGTGTTTCCTTAATTCATTGAACCATAAATTAGCCCCAATCCAGAATATAATCTAGACTAGTATGTTGTAAAACCTTAGCTGATATATGTCTTTCATACAAGATGGCTTGGAGCAAAATTTGCTACATTAACCGCCTAATCCAAGGAAGTGAAAGAGAAAATAGTCCTGAATGGTAGTACATACACATGGAGAGAAGTAAGCAGTGAGGTACTAGAAGGCTCTGTTTTAGGCCAGATATTCTTCTGTATCTTCATAAATGACTTAGATGAGGGAATAGAAGGGGAACTCATCTAATTTGCAGATGACACTAAACTGGCAGGAATACCCAACACACCAGAAGACAAGCTCAGGATCCAAAAAGATCTTGACAAACTTGAACAATGGGCCCTATCCAACAAAATGAGTTTTAATGTGGAGAAAAGTTTCACATTTAGGCAGGAAAAAATCAAAAGTATAAGTATATATTAGGCTAGACCTGGCTCAAAAACAGTAACTGTGAGAGGGACCTTGGAGTCTTAGTGGATGATCACTTGAATATGAGCCAGCAGTGTGCAGCCACTGCCAAAAAAAGCTAATACAATCCTCCGTTGCATAAACAGAGGGATAGAATTAAGATCACGTGAAGTATTAGTATTGCTTTATAAAACCCTAGTAAGACCACACCTGGAATACTGCAACCAATTTTGGTCACTATACTACAAAAAAGATGTTGAGACTTTGGAAAAAAATCAGAGAAGAGCAACTAAGATGACCAGAGGCCTGGAGGAAAAAACACATGAAGAATGGTTGCAGGACTTGGGTTTAGCTAGTCTAAAGAAAAGAAGTAGGGGTGATATGATAGCAGTATTCCAATATTTGAGGGGCTGCCACAAAGAAAAGGGGTTTAAATTATTCACCAATGCACCAGAAGGCAGGACAAGAAACAATGGTTGGAAACAGATCGAAGAGAGAAGCAACCTGGAATTAAGGAGAAACTTCCTAACAATGAGGACAATTAACCAGTGGAACAGTTTGCCTCCAGAAATCGTAGGCACTCCATCACTGGAGATTTTTAAGAAGAGACTAGATAGCCACTTGTCTGAAATGGTATAGGTTCTCCTGCTTCTGCTGCTCTACTCCAGGCTGGACTAGAAGACTTCCAGCTCTATTCTATTCTAAAATGGAGACAATGGATTACTGATCCAAAGTATGTGAGGATACTCTAAGTATGGAAGGCAATGCCTGAGATCCAGATACAATGATAACAAATCTCAAAAATAAGTACCACAAATATGGAAAACAAAAAATGGAGAGAGATTACACAGAAATTCCAAGGGATAGAAAAAGTAAGTGTGTATATTTATCTACTCAAAGAACAAAGTATCAAGACTATTGGTATAATAGATTATAAATCGTAGTAAGATATACCACTCTATTTCTCTATAAAATCTATGCTTTTGGTTCACTTCCATTAATTCAGATTTTGTTGGATGAGATGTGAAAGAAATATAAAGCTTAAAATGAATGTTTCTAAATTTTGACTGAAACTGCTGAGTCATAAAGACCTATGTTTCAGAGGTAACATTTGTGTAAAAGTCATGGATTATTCCCACTTCAAGGTAAACAAGATTGCTTATCATTGCAGTGGAATAACGTCACAGATTATCTAAAGAAGATGGGTAACCTTGCTCAGTCATATAAGATAGGCAAGGTAAATGGTTTGTTCTTGCAAATGTGGAAAATACACATTCTAAGAAAAGCAGCAAAAGACAAGAATACGGGAAAAAGAGCAATAGAAAGGGCTGATCTCTCATGTGACAGCAATACTGTGGTGGTAAAATTGGATGAATTTAGTGGGAACAGAAAAAAGGAAATCTATCTTTTTCTCTTCTTATTACCCTATGATGGAAACTCCAGAACTAACTGCCGTGAGGGAAATACAAGAGAGAAAAGGCAGCAAAGCAGCCTGAACTCACTGAATCCACTTTCGGCTGTCATATTCTAGACCAGGGGTCCCCAATCCCTGGGAGGCAGCCCACTAGCAGGTCGTGGCCTATTCAGAATGGGGCTGTGTGGGAGGCGGGCCAACACGGCTGTGCGCACGCAGCTCCACTTGCATAAGCGGCAGGCTGGCACACACATGCGTCCATGTCAGCCTGCAGCTTGTGCAGCCAATTTCCCCTCTCCCTCCCTAGCCAAGCCGCAAAGGTTGGGCACTGCTATTCTACACAATCAGCCCAGGCAATTAGCTTATGGTTCTATTTTTCATATAAACTTCATACAGTCAGGTTAAGTTATAGTTATATACAGTTTCACAAAATACAAAGAGACAGGTATAATACTATAATCTTTTTAAAAATTCTCTAGGACATTTTAGCCTCATCCATCAGTATGCCTCCTAATTCAGTGCACATTTCTTCCGAGTTGTACAAAAACAAAATTGTTTTGAAAATGAAAATAAAGTTTTGCCCACGTTATGTGATTCTACAAATTAGTGAACAGACTAATTTGCACACTGAATAGCTAGTCGCTCACTCGTAACATGGCGAGGAATATTTAAAATGTGCTTATACAGGTATTAGGGCTGTTTTGTTATATACTGAGCTGAACCTCCTATGTATTATATGTTTTATCCATGGTTGATGTGTATGAAGGAAAAAAAAGTAATTTAAAGGGGCAGAAAAGATAGATACAATTCTAAATACACTTAGTGAAAACTAAAAAAAGTGGGCCTTCTCAGTAAATTAGTACTGTATGCAATTATGCTGCACAATTATTATATTTTATATTTAGATAAATTTAATTTGTCCTGAAAATGAAGCACATTTGAAGAGTGCTGATGGCCAGAATGTTTACTAAATGCATACAGATACAAATGTAACCTTTTAGATGGAGTAATATGAAAGTATTTTGGGAAATTGTAGTTTGCACATACTCATCAAGAATGAATAATTATAAATGACTAGATTTATAGCATAATTATGACCATATTAACTAATGAAATGTTCTATTCACTTCAAAAGAACTTATTTCTTGGTAATTGTGCTTAGGATTTAAGCTCTAGACTGCAACCTAAAATAAGTATACTTATTATTACTCAACTATTTAGAGAGGACTTTCAGTGTTTAAGCTTACATTTATATTGGACTATTAAGAAAACTGACATTAGTGTGTTCTAATTGTTAAGCCTATCAGTATTGTAGTTCAGAACAGAAGTTCAATCCCCTTCTTAATTGCAAGTTCATAAAATGAAGTACATGTGTGTCTTGTCTTACCTGCAACAATTCTGTGTATAGAGATGTTTGTAGTTTACTTGAAGTCAAAGGCAAAATCTCTCATTAATTACAGTAGACTTTAACTAGTTCACACTGTTTAATCTTCATAAGATCGTCTTGGTCAGTTTAGAAAGTAGCTAAATCCTGTGAAGGATTTTTGTAGTGTTTAGACCAGGGGTAGGCAACCTCCGCTCTTTTATGACTCATAGACTTCAACTCCCAGAATTCCTGAGTCAGCTGACTCAGGAATTCTGGGAGTTGAAGTCTATGAGTCATAAAAGAGCGGAGGTTGCCTATCCCTGGTTTAGACTTTCAATCAATCAGAAAAGAGCTGGAAGGGACCTTGGAGGTCTTCTAGTCCAGGGCTTTTCAACCTTTTCACCCATTGTACCACTTTTAGGATATGGCAACATCCGAGTACCACCAGTCACCTAGCAAGGTGTCAAAAACTTGATGACCAACAAAAAAAAGGAAAAAAGTGATCAGGTACAGGTAGTCCTCAACTTACAACAGTTCGCTTAGTGACACTAAGTGGCACTGAAAAAAGTGGCCCCAAGCCACAGCTGAGCAAAACACCTGCCTGCTTCCCTGGCAGTGCTCTTCCTTCTGTCCGAGGTTTTCATTGTTAAGAGCATTTCTGTTGAGGACAGGCAGCAGGGGTGGGGGGAGGTATTTGGTTTTTATTCCCCTCGTCTGCTGGGTGAGTTGCAGCAGGTTTTGACCCTGGGACACTGTGACTGTCATAAATATGAATCAGTTGCCAAGCATCTGAATGTAAATCACAAGACCCTGGAGATGCTGCAACATTCCAGCTGATCGGTGCTTCTTCTGGGCAGGATCAGTGCCAGGATCAGTGCCGAGCTCCAGCTGGAGCCTGGCACGGATCCTGGTGCTTCTGCTGAGCCCTGACAGCCCCGAAGAAGCACTGATCCTGGTGGTTCTGGATCAGCCCTGCAGCTCCAGCCGTCTCTCACTCAGGCTTGTGCGGTGCTGCCACTGGTTCAGCTCATTCCCCTCCCCCGCTACCACTTTTCTAGGATGGTTGCGTACCACCTGCTAGTTGCCAATGTACCACAGGTGGTACCCATACCACTGGTTGAAAAGCCCTGTTCTAGTCTAACCTCCTACTCAAGTCGGAGACCCTATACCATTCCAGATAGGTGGTTGTCCAATCTTTTTTAAAAAACCTCCAGTGATGAAGCATCTATACAACTTTTGAAGGCAAGCTGTTCCACTGGTTGTCTTCAGTGTTAGAAAGTTTCTCCTTAATTCCAAGTTGCTTCTTTTCTCGATTAGTTTCCATCCATTGTTTCTTGTCTTGGCTTTTGGTGCTTTGGAAAATACGCCGACCTCCTCTTCTTTGTGGCAGCTGCTCAAATACTGGAATACTGCTATCATGTCACCCCTAGTCCTTCTTTTCTCTAGACTAAAAAAGGTAAAGGTAAAGGTTCCCCCGCACATGCGTGCTAGTCGTTTCCGACTCTAGGGGCCGGTGCTCATCTCCGTTTCAAAGCCGAAGAGCCAGCGTTTGTCAGAGGACGTCTCCGTGGTCATGTGGCCGGCATGACTAGACGCCAAAGGCGCACAGAATGCTGTTACCTTCCCACCATAGTGGTCCCTATTTTTCTACTTGCATTTTTTACGTGCTTTCGAACTGCTAGGTTGGCAGAAGCTGGGACGAGTAACAGGCGCTCACTCTGTTACGCGGCACTCGGGATTCGACCCGCCAAACTGCTGACCTTCTGATCGACAAGCTCAGCGTCCTAACCCACTGAGCCACCACGTCTCTAGACTGGCCATACCCAATTCCTTCAACCATTCTTCATATGTTTTTTTTCTTCAGGCCCTTAATCATCTTATTTGCTTTTCTTTGCACTTTTTCTAGTCTCAATATCTTTTTTGTAATGTGGTGACCAAACCAGGATGCAGTATTCCAGGTGTGGTCTTACTAAGGATTAATAAAGTGGTACTAATACTTCACATGATATTGATTCTATGCCTCTGTTTATACTACCAAGGATTATATTAGCTTTTTGGCTGCCGCCACACACTACTGACTCATGTTTAAGTGATTGTCCACTAGGACTCCAAGGTCTCTCTCAGAGTTACTGTTTTTGAACCAGGTTTTGCCTAATGATCTGTAATTATACCTTTGGTTTTTCCTGCCTAGGTGCAAAACCTTGCTTTTCTCCACATTAAATTTTATGTTGTTGGATAGAACCAATTATTCAAGTCTGTCAAGATCTTTTTGGATCTTGAGCTTGTCTTCTGGGGTGTTGGGTATTTTTGCCAGTTTAGTGTCATCTGCAAATTTGATGAGTTCCCCTTCTATTCCTTCATTTAAGTCATTTATGAAGATATTGAACAGTACTGGGCCTAAGACGGAATGTTGTGGTACCCCACTACTTACTTACCTCCATGCAGATGTAGTACCATTAAGGACTACTTGTTGAGCATGGTTTGTCATCCAGTTACAAATGCATCTGGTGGTGATGCTGTCTATCCCACATTTTTCTAGTTTACCAAGTAGGTTGTGGTCTACTTTGTCGAATGCCTTGCTGAAGCCTACGTATACTATATCCACAGTATTTCACTGGTCTACTAATTTAGTCACTTTGTGAAATAAAATTGGTTTGGCATGATTGTTTTTAACAAACCTGTGCTGGCTACTAGTTATGATTTCGTTTCTAGATGTTCACAGATCTGCTTTTTATTATTTTTTACAGTATCTTCCCAGATATTGATGTTAGGCTGATTGGTCTGTAGTTTCCTGGGCCTGTTTTTTTTCTCTTTTGAAGATGAGAACCACATCAGCTCTTTTCCAATCCGCTGGTAGTTCCACAGTGCTCCAGGATTTTTGAAAGATATGGTACAGTGGTTCTGAGGTAACATGTGCTAGCTCCTTCAGAACTCTGGGATGTAATCCATCAGGTCTCGGTGATTTATATTCATCAAGGTCAGACAGGTGTTCTCTTACCATTTTCTTGCTTGTTTTAATTTTTATTTCTAGTCCATCTTTTACAGTTAAGTTTTTGAAAGGTTGGGCTACAGTTTCTTTTTGTGTGAAGACTGACGCAAAAATGAGTTAAACATACTTTTTAATAGTATGTTATTCTTTATACAGCTACACTGATTTACAAGGTGATGATACAAATCTGCACCTGACAATACTACTGTAGAATTGCTAGTATTTTTTTTAATAAGCCACCCATTTCATAACTGGCAACACATAGGCATCGAATACAAATTGTGATAAAAACTGATGCACTGTGCACTGCAGCATCAAAGTACATATCAGAGTCTTTCTTACTTGTATCTTAACATCAGGGGAAGTCACTTAGTTTGCATCATAATAGCACAAGGCATGATTTGCCCCTCCTGCTTACTGCAGAGTGGAAAACTGATGAAAGAATATTGCAAAACAAGCTCCACTGCGTTTGTAACTGCACCACAGTATCATCTGTCTGCCAAAGAGGCAGAGTTTGCATCAAAGCGAAGTCTTGTTTTCATCATTTTGACAGAGCTTGTGATCCTGTTTTAGCGAATTATCCTAACTTCTTGAACAATATACTGCATTGTAAATTAAGTATAACACAATAACAGAGCGGGGAAGGATCTTGGAGATCTTCCAGTCCAACCCCTGGCTCTAGCAGGAAACCCCACACCATTTCAGACAAATGGCTGTCCGATCTCTTTCTTAAATATCACAGACTGGGTTCCCACTATCCGTTTTCCTATCAATAACTGATCCGTGGTGTACTCAAACCAATTGTCCGAGTTTGCATAACACCTTGAACCACAACGGCTGTGTTTACAAAATATCCTAAGCTGTAGCGTTCCTTGGCTTTTGAGTATGTGACCCGCGTTTGCAACCTTTGAGCAGGGGGGCGAAAAAAAGCATCCAGAAATACGATTGAAGCTGAGAGAAAGAGCTCCGAGTTCGAAATAATACTGGCACAGTAAAGGCAACGTCGCAAAACGAGGTCAAACGAAATCGAGCCACGAATTTAAGAAACCGAGAAGGGAAATCCAAGTTCTTTCCCCCACCCCCTCCCTCGCCCCTCCCGTCAGAAGGCAGGCTTTTCCAGCCGCTGCGTAAAGAAACAAGCTTTCAGTCAATGAGGTCAAAGATTGAAATCTACTTTCCCATTGGCCCTTCAGCTGCACGTGATGTTGGAGGGGCGTCTCGGAGGGGAGGGGGCGGAACCCTCAGTGCGTGGCCTAGCGCAGGGGGTCTTCAAACTTGGCCCTTTTATGACTTGTGGACTTCAACTCCCAGAATTCCTCAGCCAGCTTTGCTGGCTGAGGAATTCTGGGAGTTGAAGTCCACAAGTCATAAAAGGGCCAAGTTTGAAGACCCCTGGCCTAGCGGGTGGTTTAGGTTCAGGGAGTGGCTGCTGCTGGAGTGGGCGGGCTCTCGGGTTACCTTGGCGACTGGAGGTGGGAAAGGGAGGGCTCGTTGAGGAGGCCGGATTCTGCTCTGCCATGGGCGGCAGTAGTTGTCCGCCGCCGCCGCCGGCTTCGCTGTCAAAGGGAGGAGGACGAAGCTGGCGGAAGGCCGGGCTGGGCAAGGCGGTTTTGCGCGGGCGGCGGGAGCAGGTAAGCGGCGGGAAGGAAGGGAAGGGTTTCGAGCCGCAAGCCGCCTCGGAGCTGGGCGCCTAAAAAGCGAGCGAGCGAGGGGCATCTCTCCGTGGCTGCCGGTTGGCACGGAGAGGCTTGCTCGCCTTGCCTCTCGAGCTGCCTCGCTCCGCTCCTAGAGCAGCTCTCGATGCCGCACTCGCTTCGGCTAGGGTTGCATCCCGCCAGGCTTGGCCAGCATTCCCGTGGCCTCTCTTTCCTACGTGATCTGGGTTTGCGGAACACTCTCGGGGCTGCTTGGCGGCGAAAGGGAGGGAAGAAGAGGGCGGGGGCGGGAAGGACTTAAAACTTGCAGGCACTTTCCCCTCCCTTTTCGATCCTTTTCTGGCGCGATCGGCATTTCTTCCTTAATTCTTAGCATCATTCCAACGATGCTTCCTAAAAGGGGTTTTTATTGCCCGGTAGAGGAATCTAGACAGCACACTAAAAAGCAGAGACATCAATCACCCTGTCAACAAAAGTGCGTATAAGTCAAGGCTATGGTCTTCCCAGTTGCAATGTATGGCAGTGAAAGCTGGACCATAAGAAAGGCTGAGCGTCAAAGAATTGAAGCCTTTGAACTCTGGTGCTGGAGAAGACTCCTGCGAGTCCCTTGGACTGCAAGGCGATCAAACCGGTCAGTCCTAGAGGAGATCAACCCTGACTGCTCTTTAGAAGGCCAGATCCTGAAGCTAAAACTCAAATACTTTGGCCACCTAATGAGAAGGAAGGACTCACTGGAGAAGAGCCTAATGCTGGGAAAGGTTGAGGGCAAGAGAAGAAGGGGACGACAGAGAATGAGGTGGCTGGATGGAGTCACTGAAGCAGTAGGCGTGAGCTTAGATGGACTCCAGAAGATGGTAGAGGACAGGAAGGCCTGGAGGAACATTGTCCATAGGGTCGCGATGGGTCGGACACGACTTCGCAACTAACAACAACAAGAGGAATTGCAGGGGGGGGCATTCAGATATGGCAGCCCTTGGGACAGTAACTTTTGTGGTTTTTTTTTTTTACCAAGAATCAAATGGAGGTTTCTGTCTTTGAAGAGGTCCTGCCTCCATCCTGTAAGTGCAGATTGCTGTTTCATGGGTGTAGAATTAGGTTCTGCCCTCTCCTTTCCTCTTGGGCTCTCTGCTGCCTCTGCATCATCATCTCTGATACATTAGCAGCTTGGACGAACCCAGGACTTGTTCTTGACAGCTTAACTCCGCCGCCACGTCTGTCTGGGATCATCAGACTGGCTGCAAGGAAATGGTAGGGAAGAAGGGATAGTAATTAGCTGTAGCAGCCCTGAAGTTGGGTGTAGTAGAGGGAAAACAATGCGCTGTTAATCCTGGGCACCAGTTCTCATTAACTCAGCAGCAAGATGCTGTTGCCAAGTGAAGGCGAGGACTTCATTATAGCAGAGGATAAACACAAGCCTTGCTGGATATTTTGAATATGAAATGCACTTATGGTTTTTCCTTTCCTGTGAGGCCTTGGACAATTTCCTCATATTGTTGCTAAGTGCCTTGGTTAAATTTATTATTCCCCAGTGTTTTGTTTATGCTGTGGAAAACCCAAGACTCAGCAGGTGACAACTTGTGCTAATTCATGTAAACACATAACTTGGTTATTGATAATAATATATTTGGATGGCATTTGCATACTGCATTGAACTATA
This sequence comes from Vipera ursinii, assembly GCF_947247035.1. Lineage (NCBI taxonomy): Eukaryota > Metazoa > Chordata > Lepidosauria > Squamata > Viperidae > Vipera > Vipera ursinii. Next base: position 286,425,317 of record NC_139512.1, on the reverse strand, counting down.
AACTGTCAGATTGGATTAATAAAAAAATGTAAGGCATAAATGATGTGTTTCAAATATTTGAAAGCTGCCCAGAGACTTTTCAGAGTTGGACAGTCTTAAAAATCAACTAAATAACCAGACCAATGTTAGCACTAATCAGGCTTAATGTTTTGTTCAGATGTGTCTATTAAGTTATCTGATCTGGTTAAACATGTTCTATGACTTCAGCTTTAAGAGTAATGGCTAATTTGGAAAGGAAACAGAAGAGTTTAAAAATGCTTTACTCACATCAGAGTTCCCAAAAGAAGAAAAATCTTCATTGTTTGGAAGTTACTCCACACCGTTAAATGCCAAGCTCTCATAATCAGTTGATGCTATATCCAGACTTGATTTGAGCCTAGAAGAATTGGGATGAGCAAGCAATGGATTGTATTTCTTCTTCACTTGATTGTTTTTTTTAATGTGAATTTTAGTGCAATCCTAAATTGTTTTACAAAGAGGGTTTTGTATGTAATGTTACTATGGCTTTAATGTAATGGTCATTGTGATATAACACAAGAATGATACATTCTGAGGTTAATGGGGATTTAGGAAATTTACTTTGTATTATATGTTATAGCAAAGATATCTGACTGCTTAAAAATACTGAAGATAATCTGTGTACTTTAATCTTTGAAAAGCTGTGATGGTTGTATCATTTTGGGGAGGGCTTGCTTGTTTTTATTTGTAGAATAAATATAAATTTGAGATAGGTTAGGTTGAGAAATAATTGTGCAATGAATTCAATGGACTACATAGCCAGATGGATAGTAGAACCTATTTTTTTATACATCAGCCCAAAGTTTTATCTTCTTTATTATGGTACTTTAAGCACAATATGAATTTGTTATCGTTACAGCCATTATGTGTTCTGTGAAGAACCTATCCACTAATTTAGATAACTTAATCTCTGTTAGATTGCATGACATGTCATTTCTTACACTAAACAAACACAAGGAAAATAATTCTTTGCATGTTACCAATTATCTTTTCTGAAGACCTCATGCGGTTTGCAGGGCAGTTCTTATTTGATAATTTTAACTCATTTTTTTTAAAAAGAAACCCTAACTTTATAACAAATTATTACTTTTGATGGCCCTGCAGCGATTTCAACCAAATCCGGATGGATATTTTTTATAGTTATATTTCACACATGACATTTCAGTGCCATGATTAAATTGAGCCTATTTGTTAATATAAAACAGTTTAAAAATAATCTGTGCTATCAGAAACCGTATGTGTTTTAATGCTAATTAGAAGGTTATCTTTATCATTTTTCTCCTTTAGTAAGTTTGTGTTGAATTCTGGATGAAGATAACTGAAAAACATACAAACATGATTTCAAGCTAACTTCAAGAATTTATATTACATTCACATCTAGAAAAACATGAAAGATCTAGAATGTAAATTCAAATTTGAAATATAAGCTAATGGCTAGAAGTAAAGTACAGTATGTTAACACATTAAAAACATGATGAACTTACAAAAGAGTAATTACAGTCTAGTGCTTCAATTCTAAGCATCAGAGTAAATTTCTTATGCCTGATAATTATGTAATAAATATATGCTTTATTATTCCTTATCTCTCTTCCTTGGTGTAAAAGTTGTTAGATAAGCAACACATGCTTGAAGTCTAGTCAAATACTTTTCCATGTAATTCTGGATATTGAAAGAATGAAACACCAGCCAAATAAATGTGCACCTGAAAATTGTAGATTATTTATGGTAAGCAAGGACTTTTGTTCACATGGACAGTAGATGAGCTAGATACACCTGCTGGCCTTGTGAAAACCTGGCCCTGCAATTGGTTTGGGGCTCTGATGGTTGTGTGTGTCCTACTTTAAAGAAGGCTAGAAGATTAGAAGAAAATGCCATCTCCACCCTGTGTACATACTGGTCCCTTTTTATTCAGTTTTTTTGTTACCTTTTAATTTGTAAGGTTTAACGTTTTAAACGTTTTAATTGTTTTATATTGTTTCATGATGTTGTAAACCAGACATGTCAAACTCGCGACATCGCACAACATATCCGAGCTTTTTCTCCATTGCCGGCAATGGGCTGGGCGCGGTTTCCTGGTGATGCGTCTGGCCTGTGGTACGGCAGTTTGACACCCTTGTTGTAAACCATCCAGAGTCGCTTGACAGTGAGATGGGCAGCATGTAAATTTAATACGTAAAAACATGAACAGTAAATAATCATTTGCTTCATTCCCTGTGACAAATCAGCAATATGTTAAGAAGGCAAGAAAAGAATTATAAAGTGCAGTCTTCCAAAAGGATAATTGGCTCACAATATCAGTGTGTGAAAGGGTATAATAATCTATTTGGGCTATATATTTATTTGCAAAACTATTTTAAAACACAATTTAATATTGAGATGAAGGAATGAAATAATTCAAACTCACTTAATTCTAAAAGAACAGATTTGGTCCTAGATCATTTTCTAACTCAAATTAAATTATGTACTCCTGTGATCATAGCAATAGCATTAATATATTGTTATTTTAATGTATGTGGAAATAAAAGCTCTAATCTGAAGTTTTCATGATATCAGGACACCACCTCTGTCTTCTAGAGCTAGCTGATGCCTACATACTGTGGATTTAATTAGTTTTTTTAAATTTAACAAAATGTCTAAGGCTAAATATCTGTGCTTGTAATGTAGTTGTGAATGAAGAAATTACCACTTAGAATAGATTTCTATTGAGTTGAATCATTGGCCTATCTGATTCAGTATAACTACGTACTTTAATTGGCAGTAATACTTTATTTATTTATTGTTAGAATAAAGCAAATAGAATGTCAAGCAAAGACCATTCTCATTCTCGACCATTCTCATTCTCATGTTACCAAGAGCTTTTATATGAAGATGTATGGGATTGAAATGAAATATTATGCAAAGAAAACACTCATGTTGTCATAGCAGATTGCCAATGGCTGTTTTGTCTAAATTTTGATCACCTGCAATTAATATGGCTGCAATTAGTCTCTTTTACAGTAAGGCTACACAGACTGTAATCAAGTGATACTGTACATGGCTAATAAAGCTTTTTTTTGATATAGAAATATATTTGCCTTTATGAGGCTTTGTTTTGTACTATGGTCATTCAGTTAATATCCTAATGTTTTTTTTTGCTGAAAAAGCTTAGCTGGATATATTAGCTGCTAAAGATATGACTACCTAAAGACTTCATAATTGCCAAATTTCTTTGTGAAGTGCAGTAATTAGGAATATAAGGACATTTATTAAAAGTAGCCAGGCTCTACCTTCATTGTTGCATAATGAAATACTTATGGTTCCTTCTTTATTGCACATTTTTGTGTATAATTTAGGATATATTTTATGTCTAGACAGTTTAACGTGGGCTGAGATTTTGGTGCATCCAGGTGCATATACATTTTCAACAACCCCAACCATTGTATTAAATGACAAAAGATTAATGCCATAAAACTGGCTCATCAGGCAAAATTATAAGCAAACTGCAAGTTCCACAATCATGTTTCAGACATAGATATTCCAAATGTTTAAGATTAGCCATCTTAGTGTATATCTATTTCTGAAACAGTTTGTTTATGTTAGCCTGATGAGCCAGTTTTTATGGTGTTGAGTTTCAATTCTTGTTGGCATTGTGGGCAATTAATCCATAGTTCTAGGATGTGCCCACTTCCTTTTCAGAAAGTCTTTTCCTGAACTCTCAATACAGTATTTAAAGATTCTTTGCAAATCTTTTGCTTTCAACCAGTTTCTTTTATGTTGTGTCATCAAGATTTTTTTATTAATTTGCTTGTTGGATCAGCTACATATCCTTCCTTTCCTTTGGAAACACAAGTTGGAATACATAGTACATCCTTTAAGACATGCCTGATCCAAAGTCACCTCATGAGCTTCCATGGCTGAGGCCGGACTTGAACGTATGTTCAACATTTTAATTACTACACACAATGCCTCTTCACTCAGATTTGCACACTGGAACACACACCATTCTAATTTTATGGGAGATATCATAATTACAATTGTTGATATTCTGCTTGAGTTGAATATATAATACTAGCTAGATATTACTGGGAAAATTTGATAGTAATATCCTTCAGGAAAGTTTGTCAGATAATTCTTTACTAACATTATTGGCTTTTTAGACTGGTCCTCTTAATTAAAGAACGCCCTAGAACTTTTCTGAACTTCTCTTCTGTATAATTGCTTTGGGTGGAGCTGTTTGTTGTGAGGGTGAGTCAGAGGCTCTGCAAGATGTCTATCTGCTGCCTTAAAATAGTTTTTTCCCCTTCCATTTATGTGTCAGTATTGTTTTTTGTATGACAGTGTGAGAAGAACGCAGGATAATTTTGGCTTCTCTGGTTTGGTGTAGAGAATTGTGGTTTATTTGTTATTATTCCTCCTATTGGTTCTACCTTGTTTTGGATTCAGGACTGCTGTTCTACCAGTAGTACTACAATATAAAAAATCAATTTGTTCTGAATTTAGTCTCTTAAAGGACATTTCCACAACTTTTTGCAGAAATAAAATTTGCTTTTAATGTCATGGATCACAGGTGCAGTGGAATGTATCTTATCTAATCCCTTCTCATAAAGCATTCTGAAAGGGGAAGTAAATTGTAATTTTCACTGGAAGTCCAAAGTGAAAAGCGGTGAAATATGGTACATGTTGTGTAATTTAATAACAAGTATCTTGCAATGCTGAATTTGGTTTGATTTAGAGATGTCATACAAAAACAAGCTTGCCTTTGAGAAAGCTTCAAGCTTATCTTTAGAACAGAGATTGTTATGAGAAATTATTGACTAATCCAGTAGTAGTGGTAGTTTCATGGGCTGATACACTTTTTTTTGCTTAAGGGTATTTGAAATGCACTCTTAAATATCTATTTGAAAAGCTAATTTATCCTCAGTATTATATCTTTCAAAACAAGATTGAGGACACATTAGCTTTTCAAATAGATATTTATCCATAGTATTTAAAAACTTTAACGAACCAAGATAAGCCAGTTGAAGAATCACTTTATAATTAACAAAACAATAACAGAAATTATTTGTAGCTTTCTCTAAAACCAGTACAATGGTGTATTCATAGAAGGACAGAGTGTTTAAATGATTTTAGCAAATGTCATTAATTACCATGGATTAGGCATATTTACCAAGCAATTTACTGAAACTGGGCTTGTGTTTTGCTTTCTGTTATTCGTTCCTATTGATTATATATGTCACCAAGTCGGTGTCCACACAGATAGATTTTCTCCAATGCAGTCTATCCCTAATCTGGTATTTGAGTCTTCTGGTGATTCATCCATGGCCACTGTAGCTTGGTCCATCCACCTTGCTGCTGACCATCCTCTTCTTCTCTTTCCTTCCATCTTTCCCAGGATTACAGCCTTCTACAGAGAGTCAGGACTTTATGTATTGTGAGCAAAGCCTGGTCATTTGCGCATGAGAATTCTGGATTGATCTGCTGAGGAATCCATTTCTTTTCTTAGCTACCCATGGTATTCTCAAGAGTCTTCTCCAACACCAAAGTTCATAAGCATCAATACAATTTTTGTCTTGCTTCTTAAAAATTCAGCTTTATTTTCCACTGACTGTCCTTGGGAAAACCAACACCTGCATGATTCTGATCTTTGTAGGTAGACATATTACAGCATCTGGATCTCTGTACCATGGCCTTCATTACTATTCTACCAAGTACTAGTCTACAATCATTTCTTGACTGTTTGTTCCTTTCCTGTTGATCCTAAAGTCAGAGCTTATCTACCACTTCAACATCTAATTGTCAGTTCTAAGTCTTAATTGTTGTACCTATTGTCATTATCTTGATTTCTTTATATTTAATTTTATACCCATTTTTACACTATGCGCTTTGATTTTTATATCCCGAACTCATGTACTCTGATCTCTGGGTGACAGTGACTGTACTTATGAATATTAGTTATTTAGAATAGATTTTCCTATGTTGTACATGAACATGTACATAGTAACATAGTAAAAGCAAGCTAAGGCCATCATCAAAAGGGAAACGATACAACAGTGTAAAAGCGCAACAATAACCTTTTTAACAAATCTGGTAAGTCATCTTCTAAATCAATTGTAAATATGTTGAATAATGCTGGGCCAAGGACAGAAAATTTTGGGAAAGTCTCATAGTTACTTCTTTTCAGGATGATGCAAAACATCTTCTGAGTGCACTTATTTAGTTTGAAATCTGCTGTGTTGCTATCTTCTTCTCATTTGTCCACAAGGATATCATGAGAGAATTTATTAAATGCTTCAGTGAAATCAAGATATATGTCATTCACAGCATTCCCTTGGTCTAATAAATGTACTACTTTGCCATAAAAAGATTTGCCATCCACCTTCTACATAATTAGCTTTTGCAAATTTAACCCCTTAATTATTAGGTTTATATATATGTATTGGAATGTCATGTTTGTTGAAGTCAGCATATAATTCTGTCCACAATATTTCTACAATCTGAGTGTAGTTATCCAATTTAAAAAATGCAATTAATTTTACAATGAAGTACTACTTCCTTATCTTCAAAATGCTTATGTATTAGTGATTTTATGATCTGTTTTTTGTTATCAGACTGACATCCCAAATTGACTGCTGAAGTTTTCTTCACACATTCTTCAAGATTTTTCAGAAAAAAATAGCTCAGAATCTTATCACAAGGTTTCTTTATTAGTTAGGATGCACTCAGTCTTGCCAAGGAGAAGTGAACTTATTCAAAGTCAGTAGATGTTCCCCATATTACTTTCAAAGTTGAGCTAAAATTCTTTTAACCTGCACTTTTAGTAGTTCAGTGGAACACATACCATCTTTTCAGAAAATTCAAATTTAAAATAATTGTTTGATTGTTTTCTTATCTGAATTCTGGTAGAGATAATTGTTATCATGGAAATGTATGAAACACTTTCTAAACAAACAGCTATTTCTCAAAATTTGCATATCAGGTTGGTGGATTATATAACATTTGAAGAGAATATGGATACTTTTTCAATCATTTATTCTCCTCTGGCCTACATCACATCCTTGGATTTATAATGATTTAAAAGATGATATGTGCAAATTAAATTTATTTTATTTATTAAATTTTATTTATTTATTAAATTTTTATACCGCCCTTCTCCCAAAGGACTCAGGGCGGTGTACAGGGCAATAAATATCAAAATGTAAATACAAAAGTTAAAAAAGAGTTAAAAAGAATTAAATAATTATGCCCAATATAATACAATAATAAATTTAGTAGATATTTGAAGCTATCAAGAACATAGATGATAGAATTATTTTTGCCTATACTTCTGTGGTATGTATAATTTAATGTGTCAGTAATTTAAATATCTTTAAAAATGTTTTGTTGAATAAGTGTTTAATTGGGTAAATGTGAATGCATCCGTGCAGTGCATGTTATCTCAGCTTGCAGAGCTTGGATTCATTGAATGAGTTTACCAAAAATGTAAATATTGCAGAATATATGGCCTCATGCTACATAACTAAGCTCCATTTCATGCTGAATAAACTAAATTATTAATGTACCTGAAATAGAAAACTATATTTAGATACATTTTTACTCCAAAAGCATTTTATTAAAATAAATTTGATAAAAATCAAAAAATCCAATTTAAATGAAAAAAATCTGATTTAAATAAAAAAATCTGATTTTTTAAATTTATTTTTTTAAAAAATCATCGATTATTATCCACCCCGCTTCTTTTTAATTAATAGGGATTTGAGCATATTGCTGTCTGCTATACTACAACCTCAAATATATGCTTTTGGAGTACACATACTATGAGCATATATTTGAACTTGTATTATATATACATTTTATAAAAAGAAGCAGAACTTAGATAAGGTTAAAGAATTCTTAAACCGTTACAAAACTCACTTGTCTCCAGATTTCCAACTTCTCCAAAATATGAATAAAAATCTGAAGAAAAAAAGGATATATTTTCCAGAAATGCAGGACTATTGTAGGAAGTGTGTTCCTTTTTCGACTTCTTTAAGATGATGCTTACTGTATGCATTTTTCCAAGGACTTCTATTACAAATTCAAAATCTGCTGTCAAGTTCATTGAGGTACCTTTTAAATTCATTAAATATTTTTGAATGAACATTGTAGTATATAAGTACAGGTTTTTTTTAAAAAAAAAATCAGTTATTTGCAGATCAAGGAATCCTGGGCATCTGAATTTGCAGAGAGATAGAAAAACCAAGAGTAAGAATGCATATGGGAAGGTTAAAGGGATTACAGATAAGCCGATGGTCCAAAATAGAACAGGAGATATGAATCAAAGAAATATTGCTTTTCTAGCTAGAGGCTGGTAATTTTTCAAACAAATACAAAACCTACTTAGTCCAGAAATAATTTGTTATGTGAAGGCATTCTGATTATAGAAGTATGAATTGGTACAAGAGGTACTGATTCCAGTTTGGACTAGCTTTTTCTTTTCCTCTCTTTCTCTCTTTTACACTGTGTGCACGCATTCTTATATAGAATTATTATTGTTCCAAGTCCACTCTGAGGCAAAAAAAGATAATCTTTCTTAAGTTGTTGTTCAACCCATGGTTGCCATGCCACGGCAAAGCTAGTTAAGCCTTGCTTGTTCATTGCCCCTTTGCTCTGAATTCCCAGAAGCAATGACCACAACCCATTGCAAGTGTAGATCCAGAATTTTGGAGGGCAGCTCTCATTAGCATGTGATGCCTTGAGGCACTAGTCAGGTCCACTGTTGCCGGAAATTTGCCAAGTTGAGTTAACATTAGCCATTGTGTCAGTCTTCTTTCTGGAGTGTCCCTTATGGTCCAGCTTGCACATTTATGTGGCATTCAGTGTCTTCCCTTGCTGGGCAGGAATATTAAGATTTGTATGCTTTTACAAGCAGTGCAGTCAATAAAGTTTATTATTAGTCACATACTGGTAACTTGAATTGAGTGATCATCGAAATGCATACATCAATTAGAGAAAAGCATTTCTGGCAAACAGTTCAATTGTGGTTTCTTTCATGCTATTGCTCTCATTTAGAAGGTTGCAATCACATCAGTGGATGAAGTGCTTGACTTGGAGTAATGATTGCTCAATTGAAATAATTCAACAAATTTGTTTTGTACAATTATTTCTGTGCATCTTATGCCACCTTAATGTTTGAATTGAAGGAAGGGAGAAACCGCTCCTATGTCATTTTAGTTAGATATAAATGCATTATTTTTACTCCTCAGGTATGAGATAAGCATATAAACAAAATACAGTAATTATTTAAAGTACATTTTCCATTCATGCTAGTTCATAATATGTGTTCTTGGTTTATTATTTAAATTTTCTTCAGAAAAATCTTTGTACAATAAAACATTTGCTACATCTTTTTATTACACTGTTTATTCAGCTTGTATAGCATTTTTAAGTCTTTGGTCACATTTGAATATTTTGCAAGGGTGAATTTGGAAGAAATAATTTGGGAGAGATGTTGTAGCAGGAAGCTACTACCACCTGTCTGTTCAAACTGTTTCTTTCTAAATCAGTTTTCTTTGAAAGAACATTTAAATTTTAGAGAAATTAGAGTACATTTTTAAAACATAACCTTTATTAATTACCTTTTCTGTTTCTTAATAAATTAGGTAAAGTCTTAAGGTAAAAAACACACAAGTCCAGGAAATTATATCAATAAGCAGTCTTTTGTGGGAACTAAATTGTTTGTATTTGCTTTTATTATAGTAAATTAAAATTTTCAATAGAAATTGTTTTAAAAAACACCTGAGATTGGAATAGCTGTAATGTTCATTTGGGGTCATTTCCTAATTACCTTTTCACCTGTTCACTTTGAACACAGCTTGTCTTTAGTTAATTAGTTTCTGTATTCTGCTGATTTCTGTATACAGATCCCATTTGGAAGCAGTATAGATTAAACATTCAGCATGCAATATGCAGCCATTAGGAATTAATTTGTGTTTTGTAAGCAAGCCTTTAATTTGTGAAGAATTCTAACAATTATTTATAGACACATTATTTTATTAGCTTTTATTTATTTCATATATGCCTTGTTTTACAGGTCAGTTGCTAACAGATGTACTGAGAACGTATCTATTTAACGCTTGATAATTACTATCAATGAGAGAGGAAGTGTAATCTGGTGAGTTTTGGGGAGTGAGTGTTTCTTAAGATATTAAAATAAGCATGAAAGCGTACTTAATCAAGATCAGGGTAAAGATTGTAGAAAACAGGGTAATTCCATTACAATTCTACTGTTTGCAAAAACAAATAAATTATAATTTTAAAAGTTAAATAGTAGGTCTTCCTGTGATGCAGGATGATTTCTATGACCCTAAACCTTGCATAGGTTTTCATGTGTCTTAATTAAACTGGGTATACTTTACAGACTAAAATTAACATAAATATCTTTTGAGTACTGCTTACATACGTCTTACTTGACTTTTAAGAAAAGTTAAATACGTGTGTATCTTAGATCATATTTCATTAGTGTCTTAACTGTGGATAAAGTGAATAATAAAATTTCAAGATCGCTTCCAATTTTTATAATGTTACCATGTACGGACACTTCCTTCTTTCCAACTTGGACTTATGTAAATTTGAATTGATAAAGGACACTCTTCTTCGATCTCCGTATATTTTGCCTTGTGTGTTATGCATTAGAAGTAATTTCCTAGGAAGTTTTTGGAGAAAGAGCTGTTTTAAGCAGATAAATATAGCATTCCTTGTACAAATTTTCTTTTCAGGGAACGGATATGAAGACCATCCTAATTGTTATGCAACTTTTTAGAATTTTAAATTTGTGCATAAATTTTAAATATATTTCCTCTAACATGCTTCTGTTTTAATCTTTCTATTCTTCTCTTCTCCTTCTATCCAGCTCAGATGAGAACAGAATGTATTATACCATAGCTTATTCAAAGCCAATTCTGTTAATAGCTTTTCAAACTGTTTTAATGTCTATTTATTTGAAACTGAACAGTTTTGCAGTGGAAAATGCTTCTATCATTTTGTTTAACAAATGTTAGCTTATTGTATAAATTTTTTTTAAAAAGTACCTGTTCTCTATGTATCCCAATAACATGCATATTGTTTAATTAGAATAATGATTAAATACTGATGTCAGTCTTGCAATGTAAGATGATTTCTCACGTATCTTTTGTCTAATATATGGGGAAAATATTCTAATCTAGCAAACAAAATATTTAGTACCATAATATAGATTATAGTAGCAGCCAGTTAGCTGACAAATGAATCTATTTTAGGTTGCTAAATTATACAATAGGAACGATGCAATGGCAAACAACTTCCAAAAAAACCTTGCCAAGAAAACTGCAGGGACTAGTTGAGGCAGTTATCAGGAGTCAAAAACTGACTCAAAGGCACAAATTTAAAAAATGATACCTATACAAACTATAGGTTATTCTAGTTTCCTTACATCAGTGGAAATCATGTTTTTTAATGTTATTTTTTTTTGTTTATTTGTGACAGCTCAGATATGAGCAGTGCGAGTAACTCTCTGGCACGAGAGTTTTTGTTTGATGTCAGCCATCTTTGTAATGCAGTGGACCAAAGGGTGGAAGCCAGGGAGGAAGAGGAAGAGAAAACACACATAGCTGCCCTTGGAGAATATCTTATCCAAGGACGTGGATTCATTTTGCTTACTAAGCTTAATTCCATCATTGACCAGGTAAACGTTGTTTTCACATTTGTCAAAATATGATGCATTTAGCTAGAACAATATCTATTTGAATGAAAGACTGACTAATTGGGATCACTTTCTTATTCTGTTTGGAAATTGGATTTTTACATCAGCCAGGATCAGGATGACAAATGCATTTGCCAATCAGCTGACTGGTGTTGTTGTATGGTTCACAGAAAAGCCTTCTATTAGGCCAACGTTATAAGATGGGAGCCAGTGCTGTAGCTTTTAGCCACTGTACTAATAATGTAGGATATGGTGGGGTTTTTTTTTGCCACATGAAGTAATCAGATATGAATGACTTAAAGGACAGGATTTCATTCCAGCCAGTTCACTCGTGGTTAACTAAATTTGGTAATGTTTTCAGAGTATTCATAATACATTGAATCATAAATGAAGTAAATAAGCAGGTTTAAATATCTTGTTATTTAAAAACAAACCAGAGTTGCAATTTGTCAAGTTAACCTGCCATGGAAACACAGCCAGTACAAATTTAATAGCCTGATTAAGCCATTACTGTCTTAGACAATATTACTTCTATTTTTTACTATTTTATTTTTGTGGCTATACAATATTTTTTGCAGCTGTATGTCGTCACACTAATGGTCTTCTTTTCCAAACTTGGCTTTTCATTTATCATTTTAATGTCAATATTAAACAGTATTTGGAGACAAGGCAAGAACCCATTATACGCTAGTATTTTCTGGAATCAATCAAGCTAGTAAAAAGAAAAATCTACCAACTTATCCAGAGATCAAAGAAAAACATGATTGAAATTGATGTAGGCCTTGGTATCATCTAAAAATAACTGGTAAAAATGATCAGGGTATCTGTTGTCTCACCTGGATTAAATAGAAAGGTAAAGCAGGGCAACTCCCAAGTTACTCATGTACAGGTTAAAAGGAGTGTGTAATAAAACTGAATTCTGTGAAGCAATTGCCTTAGAAAAATACAGCAGTCTGAAAATGGGAAGGAGGCGTAGAAGTGTTATGAAACAGTACTCCAAACTTCTGCCAGCTATTCTAAAATGTTATTGTGAATTTAGCTGTGTTGAAACCTAAGAGGAAGTCTGAGGAACGCACCGATTATGTAAGGCATTTTTAGTCTTAAAACTAAACGTTAGGTCAAATGGAAAGAAATAGAGAAAATTTTGAGAAATGGAAGAAAGAACATTTCTCAGGATAGAGCTCTATTGAATTATAGGTAGTCCTCAGTTTATGATTGGTCGCTTAATGACTGCTTGACCTGAAAAAGGGGACCGATGAGGCTCCATTACAGTCATTGCTTTTAGGATTACCTGTAATTTTTTTCACTTCAGTTTAAATGGTTAAAATGTTAAGACAGAATCCTGTAAATTGGCATTAGAAGCTTTGAAAAAAGTAAAAATAAACTTTTAATCCAGGTTTGATTATGAAAATGCGGTAAATTATATTTTGTGAATTATCATAAAAGTATGCACTTTTGTTTCTTTAATAGGAGCTTACCTGTCGAGAAGACCTTCTTACTCTCCTTCTATCACTTCTGCCGCTAGTATGGAAAATACCTGTGGAGAAAGAAAAGGCCATAGGTAAGTTTTCTGTAATTCTGATGCATGAATTTAAAATACATTTTTAAGTACATTTTTCACAGATTAGGTAAAGGTAAAGGTTCCCCCGCACACGCGTGCTAGTCGTTTCCAACTCTAGGGGCTGGTGCTCATCTCCGTTTCAAAGCCGAAGAGCCAGCGCTTGTCCAAGGACATCTCCGTGGTCATGTGGCCGGCATAACTAAACACCAAAGGCGCACGGAACGCTGTTACCTTCCCACCGTAGTGGTTCCTGTTTTTCTACTTGTATTTTTACGTGCTTTCAAACTGCTAGGTTGGCAGAAGCTGGGACAAGTAACAGGTGCTCACTCTGTTACGCGACACTCGGGATTCGACCTGCCAAACTGCCGACCTTCTGATCGACAAGTTCAGCGTCCTAACCCACTGAGCCACCGCGTCCCTATTTTCACAGATTAATGAACATCTAAAATTTCTGTACATATAACTATATAAAAGCAAGGTTATTTAATACATAGAGCTTTTATGATTTTATTCTGCTGCATCTCTCAATTATCATAAAATACTTTTTAAAATGTTTCGTAAATATTCATGACAACTTGGAAAAACGAAGAGTCATACATTGTGGATAGGGTACTGAGCTGAGTTGTGTCTGAAATTAGGCTGAGATTTTTTTAGCTTTGATTTAAAGAGTTCATATGCAAAGTTTGGTATCAGTTTTTATGTTCAAGGGCTAAACTTACATGTGAAATTTGTGTACTATTTCAGCTAGTTTCATTAAATTATTTCTTCAAAACAAAAAGTATAGCACTTCATATTTAAAAACTATAGTTCTTATTATATGTTACCAAAAAGAAGATGAATTTGGTTCAGGACACATTTGAATTGACTAAATACATTATATTTATTACAAGGTGAACCTTAATAGCATTCATTTAGATCATGTCAAAAGTTTTAGGTGCATATATTACACAATTAGGTCTTGTCCTTTGCATAGCTTTCAGTCCTTAAAGATCTTATGAGTGATAGGTTGGTAAGTGATAAATTTGCTTCTAGATTTGTATGATGATAACATTTGTATCTCAAGCTGTGAGATTCTAGTGTTAGTTGAAATAATCTTCCTGTTTTCCAACAGATTTTAATCTGCCCTTCTCTGTTGAAGTATGTTTGACCAAAGAGACAACCCTAGGTTCTCTGAAACTTACTCAGGAAAAACAAAATATAGGAGAAAATGTTCATCTGTCTGCTCAGGCTTCTGGAAAGCTAAATACTTCTTGGAAGAACAGACGCCAGCGCAAAACTACTCATCGATATTCGGTGAGGGATGCAAGGAAATCCCAAATCTCCACCTCTGATTCAGAAGGCAATTCAGATGAGAAGACTAGCACTACGATAAGGCACAGGAGACCACAGCTTCTGCAGCCTCTTCTAGCAAACCAGTCTAAAGAGCAATCTGTAACAAGTGGAGGCAATTTTATAGAATCTGAAATGGTCCAAAGTTGTAATTATGGAAGGGAGAATACAAACTCTCAACAGTCCATTCCAGCTCAAGAAAGTATTGTTCAGGCTTCAGGCGTGTCAGTTACATCATCTGCCAGTTGTTTAGACAACTCTCCCTTTGATTTGTGCCGTGTTTTGCTGTCTTTGTTAGAAAAAATATGTAAGTTTGATATTGCATTGAACCACAAGTCTGCATTGGCAGCCAGTGTGATAGGCACGCTAACGGAATTCTTATCTAAACTTGGAGATTGTTATAATATAAATAGTGCTGCTGAAAATGAAGCTGTTTCATTAAGTTGGACAGGAGAATCAGTTGCTCTGGTTCAGAGAATGCTCTTTAGGACAGTGCTGCACCTTATGGCAATGGATGTTAATAATGCCGAGACTATGCCTGGCAATTTGAGAAAAAATCTTACTGATTTA
Organism: Vipera ursinii; assembly: GCF_947247035.1. Taxonomy (NCBI): domain Eukaryota; kingdom Metazoa; phylum Chordata; class Lepidosauria; order Squamata; family Viperidae; genus Vipera; species Vipera ursinii. The sequence continues at coordinate 286,410,144 of NC_139512.1, read as the reverse complement.
CTTAAAGCAGCCTTAAAAGTGAAATGCATTCTAGATACACTATTTAATCCTTTTGCTTCAAGATCACAAGGAACTTTACAAAACATAATGCAAGTTAACCTTTTCTCACAGAATCGCCACAGATTCCTTCTTTTGCCTGAGTTCATAGAAGGAGTTCTGCAAATTCTAATCTGCTGTCTTCAGAGTGCAGCCTCTAATCCAATTTATTTTAGCCAAGCCATGGATCTGGTTCACGAATTCATACAGCAGCAGGGTTTCAAACTGTTTGAAACCACAGCAATCCAGATGGAAGGATTATGTGCAAGAGGCACAGAGGTCAACACAGAAGCATCAGAGTGTCTCAAAGCCCTCATCAACAGCATTATGAAAATAATCAGCACTATCAAAAAGGTAAAATCAGAACAACTTCATCAGTCTGTGTGTACAAGAAAACGGCACAGACGATGTGAGTATTCCCACTTCATGCATCACCACAGAGATCTCTCAGGATTGTCTGTTTCTACTTTTAAAAGTCAAGCTTCTAAGAGTCCTTTTGAAGAAACAGCTGATGGGGAAGTTCATTATCCTGACCGGTGTTGCTGCATTGCTGTTTGTGCTCATCAGTGTCTGAGGTTGCTGCAAAAACTTTCTCTGAACAGTACATGTTTTCAGATCTTAACTGGAATCCACAATGTAGGCATATGTTGTTGCATGGATCCTAAATCAGTAATTAGCCCTTTGCTTCATTCCTTCAGATCACAAACATTCAAGAATTTTCAGCCACATATATTAAGCATCCTTAATAAGTTTATTTTAGATCAACTTGGAGGATTGCAAATTTCCCAGAAAGTGACGCATGCCTCTTGCAACATCTGTAGCATTGACTGTGATCAACTTGCAGAACTTGATGACTTCCTACATGGGAATGCTACTGAGGTATCAGTGTCAAGTTCATCAGCTCCATACAGGTTTCAAGGAATTTTGCCTAGCAGAGGATCTGAAAATATGTTTCTGAAATGGGATGCCTTGGAGGCCTATCAGAGCCTTGTTTTTGAGGATGATGACAAATTGCGTTGCATGCAGATTGCTAGTCATATTTGTAGTTTGATCCAAAAAGGCAATGAGATTATTCAGTGGAAACTGTACAATTATATATTCAACCCAGTGCTCCAGAGAGGTGTTGAGTTGGCTCATTACTCCCAACAAACTGATGCAACTACTGCTTTTAGTCAAACAAGTGGCTATCAAAAAAGGTGTTTGCCTCAGGAAGTCCTTCAGATCTATTTACAGACTCTACCGATGCTGTTTAAATCCAGGTTTGTTCATTTTGTTCATTGGGGAGGAACAAATATATTTGGCTAGTTTTTTCCATAGCTCTTCTTGGCATAATAAAATTGGATGCTAGGAATGTCGCTAGTGATAGTAAATGTAGATGATGGGTAAAGTCATAAACTCCTACAGCTCCCATTTTAAATTGGCTTTGGATTAAACTTCTTATGGCCCTACTGAGTTAAAGGAGTTATATTGGTATAGTATTTACAAGTTTATATTCCATACTAGATTTACATATAAATGCCCAATTTTGGAATTTATTTCTGCACTAAATCTATCTATATGAGGCCACATTTATTTTCTTCTCTCTTAATAATAGGTCTTGCATCTTTAAAGATAAATAAGCACATGTATTTCCAGACGGTTAAGGTCCTACCAGAAAAACCCTCCTGAATGTTATGAAAACTATTGCTTGATAGAAAAATCAGCTCTTGCAGTATTTAAAAATATATAAGCCTCATATTCCATATTTCCCACAGTGTATGTTTAAGACCAAAGTCTAGTATTCCAATAAAAGCTTGTATGTTACTATGCTTATTGCATCACACTTCTCAATTGCTTTCTTCATTTGTTATTAAAAATGTAGCAATTAGTTACTGAAGCTGTGCTTTGAAATATGAATAGCAGGGCACAGCACAGCACAGCATAGCATAGCTTGGCAGCATAGCACATGCTTTGGATTAGAACATCCAAATTCAGTCCTTGTCATCTCCAGGATTGGGAAAGCTGCTGATTGAATCCTCCTCCTCTTCCCACTAGCTCAGGGGTCCCCAACCCCCGGTCTGTGGACCAGTACCGGGCTGTGGCACACCAGCAGCCGGTCTGCACAAACAAGCAAAGCCCCATCAGCAAGATGCAGGCAGCACACAAAACCACGCACCCTCCGGCCTGTGGAAAAACTTCTCTCCACGGAACCGGTCCCTGATGCCCAAAAGGTTGGGGGCCTGTGCACTAGCTTATCCTGTACTAGCTACAATAAACTATGAATGAAAAAAATGTAAAGGAATTTAGAAGTTTAGAGCTAATAAGCCCTCCCCCTGTGACGTATAGCACTATAGTAAATTATTACTCTTTCTCTCTCTTTCATTTAATTGATAACAATTTAAACTATATTTTTCTCCACAGAATAATACAAGAATTATTTTTAAGCTGTAATGGAATAAATCAAATAATTGAATTAAATTACTTGGACAGTGTGAGAGCATACTCATTGAAAGTATTTGAAACGTTAATATTGTCCCTTGGAGATCAGCAGACAGATCAATTGATGCCAGATGTGGATGGCTTGGACAGTGAAGAAAAAGTGCCTGCCTTAGACTTGGATGTTTCAGTTCATAGACGGCAAATGGTTTCCGATGTGCCTCAGAGCCTAAGTAAATTTTATGCTGGACTCAAAGAAGTCAATCCAAAAAAGAAGAGATCAGTCAGTCAAGATGTTCACCTCAACATGATAAACATATTTCTCTGTGTTACGTTTTTATGCGTAAGTAAGGAAGCAGAGGCTGATCGAGATTCAACAAATGATTCTGAAGATACTTCAGGTTATGATAGTACAGCTAGTGAACCTTTCAGCCATAAGCTTCCATGTCTGTCATTTGAAAGTTTGACTTTACCTTCCTTGGAACATATACACAGGGCAGCAGATACTTGGTCAATGTGTCGCTCGATCTATTTCCGTAATGCAGTATTCCAAAGACAATTCCATAGACTTGGTGGTTTTGAAGTATGTCACAGATTAATAGCCATGATTATTGAGAAACTTGGCATGAAAGATGAAAAGGAAGAAGGTACTGAATTTCTTTTCAAAAATTGCTCATCGCAGTTGATAATGAACAGTGGGAAAGAGCAGTTGGACAGTCATACTGATGAAAATCTTGGCAATGTAGGTCAACAGAAATTGATCTCTTATCAGCATTCAGAGGCAGAGCAAGCTTCGACCGATGACACTGCAGAATCAAAACATGTCTTAATGCAAGAAAATGGCTGGTCGCTGCAAGGTATAAGACTTTTGGAAGCTCTGCTGGCAATTTGTTTACACAGTGCAAATAACTTCCAGCAAAAGGCTGAAATGGAGTCTCTTCAGGTATTGTGCCATTAAAACCTCATGAAATATTGATATTGCAGGTTCTAATTGACAGATGCCTTAGAAAGTGGATCAGAAAAGTCAGTTTGGCATGTTGAAATAAGTATCTCATGACAGGCAGAATTTTTAAGTTTAATGATGTTTACAAATGTATCAGTTGACAGAATGGCATTTTTCAACAACAACAAGAACAACAAAAAAAGTCCATGCCTTCCTTCGTGCTGTGAGTTATCCATATTCTTGGGGGAAGGGGAGGTTGGGTGTAGGGCAGGGCTTGTGGCAGAGATAAAATCAAGGGGGAGTCCTGCGTGAATAATAAGTACAAGTAATTTGGTTGAGTCCATTGCAAGAATATAACTGCAAATGGACAGCTGAGAAGGGAGTGTAATTCCTTTTAATAAGGTAATTCTGAGGAGAGAGAAAATAATAATACAATAGAGGACTAATACAAATAACTGCCTAGAAAATGGATAGAAATGCATTTCCATAAAGCGCCTCTGAGAACAAAATAAAAGCTGCCAAGGAATAATCAGCATGAATTCTTATTCTCAGTGTACTTTTCAATTTCTGACGTAGAAATTGTAGTATCCTTTACCCAAAGGTAATGCATTATTGTTTTTACTAACTTGGTTTGTAGGGATTTTTTTTAAATTAAATCATGTATATCATATTAGAATGCAACAATTTAGTTGGAAATAATTGCAATGGGAGCACAGCGCGCAAAAAAAAGCCCATTGAGAAATGATTGTTGGTTCTTGTTTTCAGCATCAGTTTAGAATACCAGTGAGAGAAGAAACTATAGTTGGTTTTGATAACATTTCCATAGATTAAAAGTGAATATTTGTGCTTTAGAACATTTGTGTGGAAGACATATTACTTGAAATGAGGGAACAGCTTACTAAAGCTCGAGTAATGGAAACGGAGTTGGTGAAGCCTTTATTTGATTCTTTGCTTCGAGTTGCATTGGGAACATATTTTACTGATCTGGATCATTCAGAAGAAAAGAAAGAAAAGGTATAACTGGCTCAAATTACTTGTTTCTTAAATTGTTTGCCTACTTGTCCCAGACCCTGCAGTTATTAGGTTGCTCTTAAGCATCTTGGCATCCTTTTGAAATAGGTAGCATACACATTGTAGCTGAGCTATTATTGTGGTAACTTTGAGTAACCTCCAAGATTTCTGCAACAATTTGATTCCTCTTTCATATTCTTTTTTAAATACAGTCTCATTTTTTAGAAGTTTTGTAAATAGCTGGACCAGAATACTGGCCTAGATAGGATTTTTAGTCTGATCTAGCATCTTTTTTTTTATTTTGTTAACTCTGCAAAACAACTGGGCAAGCTAGGATGCATGGTGAACTAAAAGACAGTAAGCCAGAATGTGAATGCGAATTTCAAAAAAACAAGGTATCATACTTACTAGTCTAAATGCTGCCTTCCCATTTATTTGTTCCCCCTAGCATGAATTCCCCTGTATTTCTGTTTTGTCTGCTACATTCTGCATACATACGTATAATCTAAAATATTAAGGAGTTTAGGTGCCTAACTGGCAGTGGGGGTTAGTATATTTAGCCAGATATTTTCTATCCTATTTTACCTGTCAATATTTCAGCATAGTTCTCCGTGAAAAGAAACCTAGAATCTATGAGAATACATTGTAGTTTAATTTCTAATTGCATATTTTAAACTTCTATAATATGCATTCCAGATCCATCAGTCTGAAAAGGAGCCTGTGTCTCGACCTGATGATATATCTGAAGAAGCTGATGAATCACAATGCTATTGTTTTAAATTTTTTGCTGAAGAAAAAGGCTATGATGCCGATAGTGAAAGTAATTCAGACGAAAATGAAAGCAAGGATGAAGGCAAGTACTTGAGCTCGGAGTTTTTTTTAAAATCCCTTTTGCACTGAAATAGCAAATTGTAGAGTATTTTTCCCCACAGTTGATGATCCTAAGCCCCTGTTCAAGTGTTGTGTAACAGTTTTTAAAACTGACCATATTAGACTTTTGCTATTTTTTTTCTTCTCCTCGTAGTTCATCATCATCGTTTGCTGTTTGAATTATAAATTTTTATTTTTATTTTTTATTTTATTTTAATCTATTTATATCCCGCCCTTCTCCGAAGACTCAGGGCGGCTTACAAGCTTAGCAGTAGCCTTCATTCTATGTATATGCCTGCTTATTAGGGCTTTCACACACACACACCCCAAGCGGCATTATTACAAAGTCAGCTTAATTGCCCCCAACAGTCTGGGTCCTCATTTTACCTACCTCGGAAGGATGGAAGGCTGAGTCAACCTTGAGCCTGGTGGGACTCGAACCTGCACTAATTGCAGGCAGCTGGTGTTACTTAAGGAGGCATTAGCCCACTGCTCTACCAAGGCTCTTGGTAATTGAATGGAATGTAATGACACCTGTACCAGGGTTCTGGAAAGTTCTGTAATAGCTTTACTATTAGAAAACAGAAGCAGTTACATTATTTTTTCCATTATTTCTTCTTTGCTTCATAATTTTGTCACTCAAGACTTGAGTTTTTATTTTTTGTTTATGGGAGCTATGTTCTATAAACCTTATGTGATGTTTTGTAGTACACTACAACTCTTTATAAAATGTCACTTTGTGGAATATTTTTTTTAAAATAGTCATACAGCATTTGTAAGTAGCATTACTAATGAATATGTAAAGCAATAAAAAGCCATCAAAATAGGGTATTATCGTTTAATGTGCAATGTCTGTATATGCTAAGACACGCACTGAATATGAGTGTATATGATTTACCTTTACATTTCAATGAGAGTGTTTCAAGTTTATCTAGGACTTTGGACTGTGTAGAATATTTGATTGAATAAATCCGTCCTATCGCAATGAACATCATTGTTGGGTAATAGGATAAGACTCACAAAAAAAGATAAGTAGGGCAAACAGTCTCTGAATAATGGAATTTCCATATATAATTAAGTGTCTTTTTTTACAGGAGCAGACATTAAAAGGGAGCAAGGATGTTTTGGCTACTGCAGTGTTCCTAGTGATCTTGCTGAAAATATTATTCAAGGAGAATTGATATATCCTGAACTATGTATGCTGGAATTACATTTACTTTCTGTTGGCAGTCCAAGCCTAGATGTCCTCACTCATGTTTTCCACGGCTTCTTGAAAGTAGTCAGGTTGAAGGAAAAAAATGCAACATTACTAATGCAACAGGTATATCCTTGTAGCTGGGTTCACACAACATACTAGGTACAGACACAGCTTGACAAAATTCATCTGTCCCAATCAAAGAAACCCCATTATGGTAGTCTGGTTTAGAGTCTTAAAAACCTTTAAGACCAACTTTACAAAAACTCATTAAAACCAACTTTACGAAATCTAGTTGCCCAAAGAAAGATTGTAATGGCTTAATATTATGTCCTAGTTCACACAGCATGCTACAATGCAAATTTGGGGAATTTGTGTTTGAAATTCAGCATTGCTGCCATAACTTGCATCTATTTTCCCTAGACAAATTGACTGTTGGCTTGTCTAAGCAAAATGAGAAGGAAAACTTTTGGTGTTTGACAAGGCTCTGGCTTTATTCTCTACTTTGTTTGAATAAGCCAGCTGCCATGTAAGTTCTGATTTTATGTTTTTATCCTTCATGACTTGGACAGCCAAAACTGAATCACTGTCATGGTTGCTCCCATTTTCCTTGGCTTGTCCAAATTATTCCAAAATAGTAGAATTAAAAGTAAAAGTGGCCATCTCAACCATTAACAGATTCAATCTTTTGATCAATTTAATGGTGTTATGCCAACCCAGCCAATGAATTAATCTAGCATCTAGCATAAGTCTTGGTTCATTTGAGGACATAATTAAAAATATTAGAGCTGAAGAGCTTGATGCACAATACTTTAGAGACTGTCACTAGGTTGCTCATGCTGTAAGAGTTGATCCAGGACTTATTCTCTACATTGATGGGAACAAGAAAAATGACCTTTCACTAACCGTATTTAAAATTTTTCTGCCTTGGAATATCAGGCCATGGTTTTCACTGACTGACTTTCTATTTGCAAAAGACATTCACTTCACAGGGAGTATAAATTTTAGTTGAGATGTTCTCTGCTGTATCTCCTGTTTTATCAGATTATGTGGATTTTTTGTTTATTTAAACATGATTTTAATTATGGACTGTTGTGTTAAGTGGTGAAGATGGCTGGAATAGAAGATGACCGATATATTGCTTTTATATTCATATTTCTGTATGTTCATGAATTGCTTGGACAGGATGGACAAGAGAGGTATTCTTACAAAGCATAGAAAAAAGAGAAATCAATTGACAATTTGAGGAACCTTCAGCCTTTCAACCAGAGGAAACCTTCAAGGAATCCTTATCCTAATATTCCCATATATCTTGCAATTGTCATCTTCTGCTTTAGGAGAATTGTTAGTGAATATGTTCCTAGGACAAAGAAGGAATGTGCTAATTAAAGCATTCCAGGAACGTTTTGTTTCTGGAAGTGAGTCTTCTGGAACACTTAAATAATTCATTGTGTTCTAAATGTGTTCATAATGTTAAACCGTTGGGTTCCGGGTCACAGATAACTCTTTTTGATAGAGGGTTCACTTCCCAAATAGAGAAAACATCTCTTCTGAAATCAGGCTGTTCCAGAAGTGAAATATTCCATCAAACAGGGGAATGTCATTCAACTACCACGTTAATATTCGGTTTCAAATTCCTCCTCTTGCTAACTAGAAATGATTGCCACTCCTAGCTTAAATGTCACACCTGGCCTTAGGTGGGTCTTTAAAGCACATTTAAAGGACTTTGTTGGATAAGGAATCAGACAACAGTGTGCATTCTCCTATTGTTCATTTGGATGGCTTTAGTATATTGGGTAAACGAAGTCACTGCATATTTATGGAGATTCTCAGTCATTTAGGTCATGGTTTTCCAAAGGTGCTTTTTCAAAACATCTTCAAGAAAAAACAAAGTCCTTTTGAAAAAGCACCTTTAGGAGGTCACTGTATTCTGATATCAGCAGTCATTAAACCATTGTCCAAGCTTATCTCATGTCTATTCATATATGCGTCAACCTTACCTTAAATAGAGATACTGACATTCTTAATATGCATGGAAACAAAAGATTGGGAATAAATGTGAGACCATTAACTACCCAGTCTTTTGCTATGAAAGCACTGTGTTGATTGAGAATTTAGAATTTAGAGAAGAGGTTGAACAAGAGCAAATTATTTCACATGTTAGACATATTTATATGTCTAGACCACAGTCTGTGCATCTTATAACTTGGCAATGAGCTTGATAATGTGAAAACGTAATTATGAACTTGAGGAAACAGGGCAATACCAAGAGTTTAGTTAAAAACATATTGGAACATTGGGGCTGAGTTACTACTTATTTAGCTATCAAATATTGCTGGGCAGTACATCCCCATTACTGCTGGATATTTTATTAATTCATGATGAGCGTTCTTTATATTTTTCCCCTGGTTCTTTTATAGGGAGCTGTAAAGAGCCTTTTGGGAGGATTCCTCCATTTATTGACACAAACAGATACCTGTTTTCACGGTGAGCTGTAAATAAAAATGGACATTTTCTTTTGATTTGCTTTAACATTTGCAGATACCCTTATGATACAAATGAATAGATCTGCATTTTGAAATGCTAGATGTTCCTATTCATATATATTTTCACAGTATATGCTTCTAATATGAGCACAGTCTAGCAAAGCTAAGCAATTTATTGGTTTATGTGTGAGTTCATTACAGTAATAAGGTAAATTCCTAATGAAATACTGAGATTTAAATGTGCTTTGTCTTATTGGATTATATACGGCTTTTGTCTGCAAATGAGCATTTAACTTCATATTTGCCCCAGGGTAATGATTATATTGAGTGTGAAAGAAGTTATTACTCAATTTGTAAACTACCTGTTCAAATACTCTCCATTCTACTTTGTATTCTAATGGGTTTTAGAAGAGAACCAGTTTTAATCTTCAGTTTTAAGAAAGATTTATAACCATGAGAGGGCAATCATCCCTCTTAAGTAATAGCCTCTATTAGGTTAGATACCAAATCAATAAGATTCTGTATTGATTTTTTTTCTGGTTTGATGAATGTTTTCAGATAAATAGGTAGAAATTTAAAAACTCATATAAGGACAATGAAATAAATGACATTAATTCAAGAAAATTGATTTTAGTATATATTGTCTTCATAATATATTATTTACTGTATAACCTGTGACTTCAGTTGCCTGTCTTGACTGGGAAATTACATTTTGTATAGATTATTTTACTTATTCTCTGGAAACTTGATTTTGCTTCGCTTCTTCTTTTACCATAGTTTGGGTAGGGTATAGGTATGAAGGCAGGCTGGCTTTCCTCACAATGTTGTTTAAGACAAAATGTCTAATATCTTCCGGGTGGGGGGGAAATCTGCTTATAATAAGTGATTGAGCTGTATCGCAATCTATATCATATTTGATATTTGATATATAATATCACTTATATAGTTCCACAAGCAAAAGATCTTGAATATAATATAAAGGATTATTTGTAGCTATTACAAGCTATTGCTTTGCCCTTGTTATTACTAATGTAACCCAAAGGATTTAAAATACACTTGCCCTTTCTTGTGCATATCATCATCACCATGACACCATATTTGTTTACATTTTTACATTGCTATTAGGTTAAAAAAAACAAACTTCTAGAGCAGGAAGTCTTTGTGCTGGTGCTTACACACCAGAAATTGTAGCAGTGAACAAACAGCAGATGGATATGAAGCAAGATTTATTGTTAGCTGCGAAGTCGTGTCTGACCCATCGCGACCCCATGGACAACGTTCCTCCAGGCCTTCCTGTCCTCTACCCTCTTCTGGAGTCCATTTAGGCTCACGCCTACTGCTTCAGTGACTCCATCCAGCCACCTCATTCTCTGTCATCCCCTTCTTCTCTTGCCCTCAACCTTTCCCAGCATTAGGCTCTTCTCCAGTGAGTCCTTCCTTCTCATTAGGTGGCCAAAGTATTTGAGTTTTAGCTTCAGGATCTGGCCTTCTAAAGAGCAGTCAGGGTTGATCTCCTCTAGGACTGACCGGTTTGATCGCCTTGCAGTCCAAGGGACTCGCAGGAGTCTTCTCCAGCACCACAGTTCAAAGGCTTCAATTCTTTGGCGCTCAGCCTTTCTTATGGTCCAGCTTTCACAGCCATACATTGCAACTGGGAAGACCATAGCCTTGACTTCATTGAATTACGCAAGCCCCTTCGCCATGATGGCAGTAATCCATGAAGGGGACAAAGCAAGATACCTGTCCCTAATCACAAATCTTTGTAGTTTTTGTTTTCAGTTATTTCGTCTGATATAAGAAAATATATATATCCAGCAATGTAGGGATTGCTGCTGGGACAAATAAGAAAAGTTCTAGAAACCACACTTGAGTAGCTTATTAGATTAAATTTGTTGGATTGCATCCTATTTTTAACAGATTTAACAAGAGTCTAGTACAATACAAAATAATTTTAAAACCATGTTTCTGCCTTTCAGAATGTCAGAAAATATTAGTGGATCTGCTGGTTTCTCTGATGAGCTCAAGCACATCTTCAGAAGAGCTCACACTTCTTCTCAGGATCTTTTTAGAAAAAACACCTGCTATGGTAAGATTTTATTAGTAAAAGCGAAGTACTTTGAATGGAAGTTAATTATTGATTTAATATTTGTGTTTTTATTGCTGGGATTGTCAAATTAGCATGTTATCCTATAACTTGGGGTTCTCCAACTCCCCCAGGGCACAGCCCACTGCCAGGCTGCTGTCTGTTTGGAACTGGATCACGGAGCGGCGGGCAAGCACATGGTGCGTGTGCAGTTCCATTTGTGCAAGCAGCATACTTGCAGGCTCAGCTGCATTGTGCATGCCCCCCTTGCACAAATAGAGCTGCACACACACACCTGCTGCTCGCACCAAACCACCCCCTCTCCTCCTCCCCCCATCAACTCACCAAGCCAGAAAGGTTGGGGACCGCTACTGTAACTGAAATATAATAACAGTTTGTATAAATTTGGGCAATATTTTTTTTAGAAATTTAGGGAAAAGTAGCCAGGGAAGTAATTTGATGGCTTGAAAATAGTGTTGTTTTAAGGTTATTGTTACAGTTTATGTTTGTGGTTGTTTCTTTCATCATAGAGGGGAAAAAACATACCTGGTTACAAATAGTTTCAACAATATAAATTTCAGAGATAAGGTTATGCTCTAAAGAGCCCCACATGCTGTATAAACCTAGAGGTTGTGCATTGATGGAGGGCTTTTTGGTGGTGATGAGAGTTTGGGTGGATGGGTAGATAGCAGTGATGGGAAGATAGCACAAACCATCCATTCACTGGACAGCAAACAGATGAGCTCACTTCTTACCATATTTTCTAGATTTCCAGGATATCCTCTGTTTATCCTGTCCTGCTTTTCTACTGGGCAGGACAGTCCATGCAGAGTTTATATGGCAATATTCATTTATTGCAGTGGTTCTCAATCTTTCCTTCACCGCTGACTCCCTTTAAATACCTTTTGTGGCCACAGGCCATTGCCACGCACCACCAAGAGATAACTCAAGATGTAAATCGTAACATTTCTTCAAGCGTTTATGGACTCCCTGTGACAACCCCATGGCCTCCCACGGGTCCACTGATCTTTTGTTTCATTTCCCCCCCCAGAATGCCTCTGTATTCTGTCTGAAGTTTAGAAGCTCTGCTAGAAATCCATTATGCTTAAGGGTGGTGCTTAATTTTGTCCGTACAGCATTTATATAGCCATATTAATCTGACATTTGTTTTCTCAGAATGCCTCTGTATTCTATCTGATCCTCAGAAGCTCTGCTAGAAGTAGATTACGCTGGAGGGTGGTGCTTACTTTTGTAGTATGCCTCTATTAATTTAATTTGTTTTAAAAAACTTTTTAGAAAGTGAGCAGGAGCTATCAGCAGACACATTGATATTCATAAATGTTGCATTAGGGAGCCAAATTATGTGTTATAATGACCATTTCTTAATTATTTTGTTCCATTTTTTTAGGGCATCCTCCTTAAAGGAATCCTAAAGATTTTGGAGGCAAATACTAGGATGAGGCCTTTACAACATATCGTATTTCCTTTGCACCAAATTCCAAGTTTAGGAAGCAGCCCTTGCCAAAAATCAGCTCCTACGCTCGGCAGCAAAACCGTAGCATTACTAAGGCGAACAAAATTAGTCCAGTCAAAGAAAGAACCAGAGGGTGAGAGTTTGCCACACCATCTTCTCTCTCCGTGGCATGTGGCTCCAATCCATTTACCTCTGGTGGGACAAAATTGCTGGCCACACATGTCTGAAGGATTCAGTATCTCGTTGTGGTTTAGCGCTGAATGTGTTCACAGAGCAGGCAGTTCCTTGGAGAAAGGCAAAAGAATGAAAAGGAGGAGCAAGTCACTAATTTCACATGATAATAGTTTTGACGAAGCAGGTAAGTCACACATGTAACGCTGTGGCAATTACTTAGAATATTTATATGACTGTTCCTCTAAGTCAGGGGTGTCAAACTCAATTTCATTGAGGGCCGCATCAGCATTGCGGTTGCCCTCAGGGGGCCAGGTGGGTATGGCCTGGGTGGGCGTGGCCTACTGTGTGGGTGTGGCTAGAGTGCGTATGGCCTACTGGGTGGGCGTGGCCAGCTCTACATGGTTCGCATCAAGGGTGCCTCTGGGGGCCTGGGCAGGAGTGGGACAGATATGAGGGTCTCTGGCAGAAGGAGGGTCTCTGGGCCAGGGCCAAGGCAGTGGGGGCCGTTCCCTCACTGTTTCCAGGATGGCTTCGTGGGCCGCATGAAACCACTTCGCGGGCCAGATCTGGCCCCCGGGCCTTGTGTTTGACATGTCTGCTCTAAGTGATGAAGAGAATTAAACGTTAAAACAACTGCAAACTGCAAAAAAACCCCACAACATGTACTAAAAGAAATAGCATCCCAATATGAAAAAAAATTCAAAACAATGTCAAGTACCTATACCTTCCGCGCTTCCCGACTTCATCCTTGGGCAGACAGTAAGATCTTAAGCACCTTCTGGAAGGCCAGCAGGCTTTGTGTCAGTCCATTCTCAGGTGGTGAGGTGTTTCAAAGGGCGGGTATCATACAAAAGGGCACTCTTACTGGGCCCCACACAATGGTGGGCATTTGCTTAATTTTATATATTGCTTCTTCATTTTGAGGAGGGCTGGGATTAAATTCTGTTATTTAACATTAGCTTTGAGGAAGGCTTGTATCTTGGTGGGGTTGGTGCCATTTTATCAGTTTTTTTATATATATTTGTATTTAGTGCTATAAAGATTTAAATTATAGATGCAGAAAACAAAACACTGCATTTTTGCTTGAAACATGTTAATCATAGCTTTGAATTAATACTTTTAATGTTCTCATATTAGTGCCATTTGATCTGAATGTTCTTTAAATTTGATATATTCTTTCTAAATCAATTTGGATGAGAATATAGGAGCATACTCATCTTGCTTTAGAGGCATTCCCATTTTTCTTTTAATTGGCTCCCGTATTAGCAACATTTATATATGCTTTTAATCCTTAGTAAAGCAACACTGCAACAATTTCATTCTTTGTTAATTATACAATTGTTACTTTGTTACTTATGCAGCTATTCTAAACATGGCTTAATTTTTTTCCAAATTATGAGAACTACAAAAATGAAATGCTCCTATGTATAATACTTGATACCAAATACCAGATTGTTCTCTTTTGTGGAATAATATTCTGATTAATGATATGCTTGGTTTTATAACTGTTATGTGTTATAGAAGAAAGCAAACGTGGATTTGATTACCTCAATTTGGGAGACAAACTTCTTGAAGATGGCTGCCTTCATATATTTTCACTGGGCTCCAAAGCATTGATGATACAAGTCTGGGCTAATGTGAACTCAGGAGCTTTCACATTTCGGTACATTATCTTGTTTTAGAGATCAAAAAATGCATTTGAAGAGATTATTTATGCCTTTTATCATCAGAGATTCGCTATAACATCCAATGAAATATTGCCATGCTCTGTACTTTTAGATACCCTAATTTTACCATATTGCATTGAGTTTAGAGAATGAGTCGAGCACAATGAGTAAAATAATATTTCTGTTTAATCAATTGTAACTGCTAGCATTTATGTTTTACTAACCCTAGAAACCAGCTGGATGGGAATAGTGTTTTTGTAATATTAAAAAGTGGCATATACAATAGAGTTGCGGCTTCTAGAAAAATAAGTTGGTACATTGCTAAAGTGCAAATCAGATTCCTGTGTTATGTCTTGGATCAATAAAGGGTATGATAGAACAATATAAGCAAAGTAGTATTGGGAAAGGGATTCAATCAATCAGTCAGTCAATCAGAATAGAGCTGGACGGGACGTTGGACGTCTTCTAGTCCAAACCACTGTTGAAGCAGGAGCCCTATCCATTTCAGACAAGTGGTTGTCCGGGCTTTTCTTAAAAACCTCCAGTGATGAAACGTCTACAACTTCTGAAGGCCAGCTGTTTCACTAGCTAATTGTCCTTACAGTTAGGAAGTTTCTCCTAATTCCAGGTTGCTTCTCTCCTTGAGCAGTTTCCATCCATTGTTTCTTGTCTTGCCTTCTGGTGCTTTGGAGAATAGCTTGACTCCCTCTTCTTTGTGGCAGCCCCTCAAATAAAGGAATACTGCTATCATGTCACCCCTAGTCCTTCTTTTCTCTAATCTGGCCATACCCAATTGAATTTTAATACATATTTTGAAAGATATTTTGATAACTTTTTCCTCTCTTTTTATTTTCATAGTATGTGTATGGATCCAAATGACGAAATGAAAGCTGGATTATTAGCACAAGCTGAAACACCAGAGAATACCTTCCTTGTAGGCAAATGGCAGCATTTGGCACTAACGTACATCGAACAACCAGAAAACAAGAAGAATATCCATGGAACTCTCTCTCTGTGGATTTGTGGTCAGAGGTATGCTTTTCCAAGATTATAAATAATATATACATATAACTAAGGAGGTTCTTGGAAGCTTTGTCTATTCTTTTGAGATCTGAGTAAAAAACACAACATTTTCTTTGAAAGGGTTTTGCTTTCATCCAAGAAACTTCTTTAGCTCTCCAAAGAATTGAAGAAGCTTCTTTGATGAGAGGCAAAACATTTTCAAAGAAAAAAACGAAGAAAGTCTAGTTGCCTTTTGAACAAAGCACCTCTGGGACAACAGTGATCTGGATGATTAAGAACCTCCATAGACAACTTTTCAGATGGTTTATAATTCTAAAGATCTTCAGTAAAGGTCTGTTGATTGCATTTAGGTAGTGGAATATATTCCTCTCATAAAGAGGTATTGGTCATCTCTGTCAGCCCTGGGCCTGATTTAACCAAGAGGCAAGAGATGAGGTCCTCACCTTGCCACATATCACATTTTCAAGAGTCATAAGCTGATGAGATTTTAAAAAGTACATGGCAAGTGGTTGTTGACATCATACTTTTGTGACCAGCTGTAATTCTGACAGCTCCAATGCTACTTGTTTGGAGCATGCTATTGCATGTTGTATTTCCTTTTTCTCTGATTTCTTGGTAAAGGAAAACTACAATATACAATTGCCTATTCTGTACAGAAGCAATGGACCCAGCTATACAATAGACAATTGCCTATACAGTTGTCTGTCCTGTAGAGGAGCAATGGACCCAGCTATACAGTATACAATTGCCTATATAAAATTGCCTATACTGGATAGAAGCAGTGGTCCCAGCTGTACAATATACAGTTGCCTATGCAATTGCCTATTCTGTAGAGAAGCAATGGACCCAGAGAAGTAACCTACTTTCACTGTTACAGAGTAGGTGTTTAGATTCTGAGTACAGATGTACTTCACACACAGTCTGATCTATGCAAGAGTCTCTCCACTGTCACTTTGAACAATATTCCATCTGTTTCCCTGGTAAATCAAGGTGCTGATCTGGCTCCAGGAAAAGGAAGAGATTCTTAAGAGAATTGTGGGCATTGACATTGACAGGTAGTCTTCATTTAGTGACTGCCTTAAGTAATGACCTTCCGCAGTTAGGGTGATGATAATGAAAAAGTAACTTTGTGACAACTGCCTGCATTTGAAGTCTCTGTCTGTCAGTCACATGTCATGTCACCATTACAGTCAATTACTACTTGTTGTCCTGTGCCTGATCTGTGCGTCAACTCCTCTCAGAATGGAGAAATTGCCTAAAGAAGCAATCTCTTCCTGTGCTGCTTTTCTTAAAAAGTGGAGACAGCAAATTAACAAGCTCAGTGCTATGACTTTAATTAGTTAATTAGAACTGCAGCTTGTGCCTGAAATTGACCATATCTTGAACACATCAGGCAAACAGCAGACACAGGTACATTCCTTTCAGTGTGTATTCCCCATTGTGTGCTTAATTTCTTGTAATCCCTTCCCTCTCTAATGAATGTAAACACAAATATCAGTCCTTTTTCTTGCTAATTATCCTAGCACTCCAGTTCCAAAGACTGGTGGAGTGGAGGAAAAGGGCTGTATGATTTGCCCTTTTACCCAGCTTCCTCTTGAATTGAGTTCCCAAAACCTCCCCGGCCTTTTGGGTTCACTGTTTGGGATCATGTCCTTCTAATGCTGTAAAGCAAAAGAAAACTGAAGTAAAATTGTAAGCACAAACAAAGTCAAAGTGGTTTTTCATTTAGCAATTGCTTTGCTTATTGTTGAAGAATGTTGAATTGCTACCAGATATCTACTGCTACATGTGGACCACTTCAGTAGAAGCAGAAAAGCAAAATTTACTGATGCAGGATTACAGTAGTCACAATCTTCTAGGGCAGAAAAGAAGGGAATAGATCAGTAGTTCCCAGCCTTTTCTGTACCCCGCACCCCTAGAACGCTTCTGATATATTCTCGCACCCCTTAACAAAAGTTCAAAATGAATTATGTATATACAGTATGATTTTGAAACTTCTAAACCCAGGTTTTCGCACCCCTGCAATATCTTCTCGCACCCCCGGTTGGAATAGATGAAGACTGTTAGAAAGCACTTCAAATTTTCTTAAATCTCTTTTTTGCCACTTACGTTAATGGATAATTAAGAATAAATAACATAACACACTTATTACCTTTTTTCAGTAAAATTGTTTATGGCATTTAAAAAGCTACATTTATTTATCTCTCTATTGCTTTTAGAAAACCTGACATTTGTTTAGATTATACACTTCCAAGAAAAATGAGTTTGTCATCTGACTGTAATAAGACCTTCTGTATGACAGGCCATTGTATATCATCCCAAGATGATTTTTTGCAGTTGACTGGGAGTTGGAGCCTTGGAAATTTGCTTCTCTTCAATGGTAAGTTATAATTTTTGCTCTTTAGAAACAGCTTCTTAGCTTATCTTGAATTTGTGCCTTATATTGGAATTGGTTTTAAGGCTTATTTACAGTACTTATATCTTGCCTTATTATAAACATTTAGAGCAGACATGTCAAACAAGGCCCGGGGGCCAGATCCGGCCCGCGAAGTGGTTTCATGTGGCCCGCGAAGCCATCCTGGAAACAGTGAGGGAACGGCCTCCACTGCCTTGGCCCTGGACCAGAGACCCTCCTTCTGCCAGAGACCCTCAGATCTGTCCCACTTCTGCCCAGGCCCCCATAGGCACCCTTGATGCAAACGATGTAGAGCTGGCCACGCCCACCCAGTAGGCCATACGCACTCTAGCCACGCCCACCCAGGCCACACCCACCCGGCCCCTCTAGGGCAACCGCAATGCTGATGTGGCCCTCAATGAAATTGAGTTTGACACCCCTGATTTAGAGTGTATAAAATCAGGCAAGCCACTAAAAGAAAGAATACAGAGAAGAGCAACAAAGATGATCAGGGGACTGGAGGCTAAAACATGTAAAGAACGGTTGCTGGAATTGGTTGTGTCTAGTTTAATAAAAAGAAGGACTAGGAGTGACATAATAGCAGTGCTCCAATATCTCCCTCAGAAGAGGGAGTCAACCTATTCTCCAAAGCACCTGAACGCAGGACAAGAAGCAACGGATGAAAACTAATCAAGGAGAGAACCAACCTAGAACTAAGGAGAAACTTCCTGACAGTTAGAACAATTAACCAGTGGAACAACCAGCCTCCAGAAGTGGTGAATGATCCAACACTGGAGGTTTTTAAGAAGAGACTGGACAGCCATTTGCCTGAAATGGTATAGGGTTTCCTGCCTGAGCAGGGGGTTAGACTAGAAGACCTCCAAGGTCCCTTCCAACTCTGTTGTTCTGTTAATCTGTTATTATTAGATGTAACTGAAACCTAGGAACTTGATTTTATCAAATGGTCATAATAAAGATAATAAAAGTTATAAAATATAGACCAGTTAATTTTAGCCATGTTTTAAAGAAGTAAATAGCCTTTTATAGCTGCAAACTTTAAGATATATATTTATAGCTATTCATTTATAGGTCTGTTTTCTTTGGCAAGACAACAGGGTTCCCTTGACTGTTCTGGCTTCTCAGTCCCTTGTCCAAGAATGTTCAACCTTCTAAACCCCATTCCCTTTCCTTAGACATCTTTAAATATATCACCCATGGAAGTATCCTGTACCACTTGATGGGAAGAAACAGCAGGCATATAGTTTTTCATGTTCTGATTTTCCTGGAGCAAAAATTGTGCTTAAGGGGTGCTAAGTAGCATTTCATAGCAGTAAAGGACTGTGGAGTTCCCAATACTTGTGAACATGTTGGGAGAAGTCTTCTGAGGATCTGAATGATGATATCATCCATGCAAAGTCAGTTTAACACTTTCTTATCTTCCAGGGGAGCTGTTTGGAATTAATACTTAAGATAGGTTTACAATGAGTAGGGATCAACCAATGAAAGTTCAACTCAAGTCGAAGTGGATAGAAATATTTATAAGAAAAGTATAAAGGCATCTTTGCAATACGGAACAACACCCCCTATTAAGACTTAGGTTTTTGGTGTGGGAAAACACTTTCAGATATTCAGATCTTCTGAAATGTTTTTATCTGGCTTGGGCTATGTCAGCAACTGCACTTTACTTCTAGAGAAAGGAAATCTAGCATTGTAACATAGCTCTTTGAAAAGCACTTGGAAACTTCTCAAAAGGTACAAGGCAGAACTCTGCTTGCAAGAAAATATTTGAAGGACTGCTTCTCACATCAATCTGAAAAAACACTAAGATCAGCTCTCCTCCATGTCTCTGTGTCAGGTATAAAATTTATTACAGCAGGCAAAATAACTACATTATTTGCTTAGGCTATGACATTTTTAAAATGGGAAAGTCATCCTGTTCTGTGAAGATTTTCTGTTACCTTATTAAAACTTTTCAGCATTTTGCCTCATGAGTGCTTAACATATTTATGTCCCTGGACATGCCTGTCAAGAATTAGCTGCAGTTCATTTAGTGTTTTTTTAAAAAAAATCTCATATATTTCAATGAACCTCAAAAGCTTTTTTCCATTCTTGAAATAGAAAAATAGCAGGATATGTGTTTTTCTAAGAAAAGAAAGTGCTGCTTGCTTGAAAATGGCTGACAAACAGTAATACCAAAGAAAATAATCAAGGAAAGCTTCAGAGTGAGGTCATGAGTTTCTCCCAGAGTCACCGTGGCATTAGAGAGTAAATGTAATGTTTTTTGTTCTTATAATTTTACCGAAGGTAGTTTTGCAGGCATTTGAGAGCTACTTCTATTCAGAGTTTAATTCCTCATTATCTTCCTTCAACGAAGCTTGAACTTGTACTTTTACAACGCTGATAAAAACTTCAATTATAATTCAGGCTTGTGTTCATATTATATTAGGCATTACACTTATTCAGCCGGAATAATATAAGAAGCAATGTAATTATTAGCCTGTAATAGATGGATTTCAACCCCTGTACGTCTTATGAATACATTTATTTTGAACACTGCATGCCTTGGAGTGTGCTGTGGCTAAGCCACTTTTCTTTCTTAAATGTATCTTATATTGCCCATGTATAAGCAACATGTATTGAAACACAATGTGTGGTGTGTTTGTCTTTCTGTAGGTGCAACAGTTGGTCCCAAAGAAGCATTTTATCTCTATGCTTGTGGGCCAGATTTCACTTCTGTAATGCCATGTAAATATGGCAAGTCAATACCTAATTACTCCAAATATATAGACAAAGAGATTTTACAGTGTGAACAAATCAAAGAACTTCTGTTGACCAAAAAAGAAGTAGACACTGGACCTTTAATTGTAAGTTTGTAATCCTGATACTCGTTATCTTCTGTATGACAATTTAGGTTAAGGCACCACCATAAAAGATCCATCATGAGAAATGAAGTTGAATCAAATGGAATATGTATTTATGAAACAGCAGATATATTTTATTACCTGATTTGGATTAGTTTATTTTTGCTTGATTTCAGACAACCTGAATAACAATAATTAGGGTTGGACTCCAATTTAGAACAAGTGTCAGAGTGAAATTTTAAATAGTGTAGAGAAAAAAATAACACCTCCAAAGTGTCTTAAGTGTCATCAAGCTATCTGGGTGTGAGAAGGACTATATTTCAGAAGCAGTCCTGATTTCCCATATTGGACATTATCTACCCTGGTCCCAGATCTGAAGATCAACAATTTGTATAAATGAAAAAGGCTGATAAAATGAAATATATTGCACATATTTTTCTGACAACTTAATCCTATTAATTTCCCACGGGTTCTCCCTTTCTTAAGTGTTGTCTTATTATATTTCAGGAAAACCTTGCTACAGTATACACCACTTGCTGCCCTGGTTACTACACGATCTATGAACCAGTAATCAGACTTAAAGGTCAAATGAAAACCATTCCTTCTCAGCGACCTTTCAGTTCAAAAGAAGTACAAAGCAATTTGTCAGATCCTCATTATCTGAAAATGCTGCAGCCTGCTGAATACAAAGGTCTCCAAGGCATACTTCATGAGATTGGTGGAATTGGGTCATTTGTCTTCCTTTTTGCCAGAGTAAGATGTTAAAAACATTACATGGTATATTTAATGGTAGGCTTTCAGGGTTTCTGCTATTGTTGTAACCAGAGTATGCGAATCATTATAAAAAGAGTATTCCATAGGAATAGATGACTTCCAGAAATTACGCTTAACATTGCTCTTTTTCCATAAGGTAAAACTAACATTGAATCCTCACATTGTGTGTTTAACTTTTAGTATTTATCCTGCTGTGATCTATCATGATAATGGGCGTGACATCACTGCAGCGAATATGGCAGAGGAATAACCAATTCATCAGAGCATTAATTAAACAAAAAACCCAAGCGATCCATTAAAAAAAAGCAATATTATGTATGTGTTAGATTTATATCCCACCTTCCTTGCAAGAATTACAGTGGTACACATAGTGCTTCGTCCTCTTTCCCCCCCTTTAAAAGCAGACTTTAGACTCGGGCTATGAGACCGAGACAACCCAAAATAATCTTCTGAGTTTAAAGCACTGAGGGTGGACTTGAAATTGGGTCTCTCTTTTCCTAGATGTGTTGGTGAGTGACCATAATAAATAATAGGAGTATCTGTTTTAAAATCTTTATAATTTATTTGGAGCTCTCAGGATTCTCTGAACTGCTCTGTAAATGGTGGCTATTTAATGAGGCTATTTATATTAAATGGCCCATTTCAAGAGTGCATGGTACAGGTTTGATTACAAAACAATCCATCATGAAGTTACTCATGCATCACTTGTTTTGACAAAATGAATGTTTGCAAGTAAAATATGTACCATAAATTTTAAGTCAGTAAAATTAGCTGCAACTTGTACGTCAAAAACACTTCATTTCTTCAATGACACACTGGTTTAATTTTAGGTTGTAGAGATCAGCAGTTGTGAAGAAACACAAGCTTTAGCCCTGAAAATTATCCTTGTTTTAACAAAACACAATCAACAGAGAATACATGAGTTAGAAAACTGCAACGGTTATTCAATGATACATCAGGTGTTGATAAAGTCAAAGTGTATTGTTGGATTTCACATTTTGCAGGTAAGATTTGGTACTGAAATGTTCCCTTTTCAGTTAGCAATATAGTTTATTTATTTATTTGCTAAATTTATTTGCTGGCCATCTTGCCTTGTGGCTACTCTGAGCAGCTTACAACAATAAAATGGAAAATGGGGTCAGCTAATTAATCCAGCAGCCACCTCCAGTAATAATAATAGATTTCATAAACTATGTTTTCTGACTTTGAACTCTTGAGACTTGTATCAGCAAAGACTTATAGTATATTATATCAACCATACATTATATCAAGCTATGTTTTATCACTAAAATATATTATTGCAACCAGACAAACATCCTATTAAGTTTAGAGCTGAAACTCTAATATGAGTTCAATAGCCAACACTTACTGTAATTTGTGTTTGAGCTTGCATTCTTTGAAAGGAAGTATCTCGAAAGCTAGTGATGCAGTATTGGATATGCACCAATTCTGAAAGGTATTTTTTAAATGTTTTCAATTTAAAATGTTTTTATACTTTGAAAGACTCTTCTTGAAGGATGCTGTAATGAGAAAATGATTCATCAAGATGAGAATGGACAATTCATGCTTGATATGGAATCCAGAGCAATAATCCAGGATGTAAAATTGTTGGAAGAGCTACTGTTTGATTGGAAGATATGGTCTAAAGCTCAGGTAGGTTGTACTATTCAGAAAACAACTGCTTTTTAACTAATAATAAAATATTACTGTGCCCAAAATAAAATGTCTCTTTATTCTGTCCATAGAGAATGTGTCAACGCTGCAAACATTGGATGTTTTTGCTTTGACAATATAAGAGGCAGCCTTTTCCTTTAAATTGTTTTGCTCTTAGAATTAGATGAAGCTGGGGGGAGGAGGGGGAATGTCTCCCCCCCATTGTTTTTAATAAGATAAGAAATGCCGTGTTACAGAACAGAAGGGAAGCTTTGCCCTTCAAACAGATTGGAGAATGTGATTTATGACTACTAATTGGAGGAGGGAATTGTGCCAGATATTAGGTGCTGAAGGGAGGGGAATTCAGATTTTGGCAATCCACTGTGCTGTGCCGTGGTTTTGCTTTCATTATTAAAGACTTTTTAGGATAAACAATGCCTGAAGGTTCTTTGAAGTGTTTCATTAGTCAGAACCATGACAAAATGATTATTAGAAAGAAAGATGACCTTCTGTTAGTCATTCCCCTTGTCGACCGATATTTAATAAAGCTCCATGGGAACTTAATTCATACAGAGTTAGACATAAATTCCAGTTGAAAAAACACTTTTATGCTGTATTCAGTCTTTGTTACCATCGGCTACTCCTTGGCTATGTTAGCTAATTCAGTGCCTTTAAATTCACAGGGTACAATTCTGTAATGGAATGGAAAGGCTTTTTGTAAAGGTGTCCATAATTGATACCCCAGTAGTTCAAGGGTCTTGGCTTCCTTTTTTTGAAACAATCCATGCATCAGGCCCCATGTACATTCTTAACCTGTCAGGAACCAAATTTAGCTTTACAGGGGAGATACGCATCTTGGGAGTCCACAGCCCAAACAACTAAAAATAGACGTAATTGGCTAGGTTCTTCATCTTTTTATAAATTTTGCAATAGTAAATTGTGCATTTTTTCAGAAGATGGGAGAAATTTATTATCCATTTTCTTCATTAACAGCAGACAAATGACAAGGAGAAAAAGTTCCTTGTTTGTGTGTAGAATGCAGGTTCATGCATCCCCTGAGGCCTTGTATGCAGCCTCTCCAAAAATTGTTGCCAAATGGCAGTAAGGACATTTCTAAATATTGTTCTAATTCCAGCACATCAAGTTGTGAAAAGCGGCTCTATGATCATGAAATTGCACACAATTGTATATAGTTTTTTTGCAATAAAGTGAAATCTCCATTTTCAATACAGTTTTTATGGTAACTTGCTTTTAACTTAATTGATTTTTCTGCCTGCTAATATTATTGTTCTTTTGCTTTCTTTAGCAAGGTGTATGGAAAACACTGTTATCAGCTTTAGAAACACTTATCCAAGATAATCACTGGCAACAGCTGTTTAACATTAAACAACTTCTTAAAGCTCGAGTTGTGCATCATTTCTTGCAGACATGTCAAGTTCTGCAGGTACTATGCCATTTTTAATTTGAAAATAATTATAATCTGTGATCGATCTCTCTCTCTCTCTCTCTCTCTCTCTCTCTCTCTCTCTCTCTCTCTCTCTCTCATAGCTTTTCATAATGCTTTTCTATTTTTTTACCCCAAATCTCTTTCTTTCCTTTTCATAAGTATACTACAAATGAGAAGTAGTTGGAATGCCATTCTGAAAAGAAGCAGTTGACTATTGAAATGTATCCTTATTTTCCAACTCACTTTATTATGCTAGTCTATGTGGCTTTAGTCTAAATACCTTGTATATTATTGCTTTGCCACTGGCACATCATCGTGAGGATAGAGGGGATGAAATCATGAAAGGCTTTCAGCTTTGCAAATCCTTTGGTCTCTCAGATCTTAGAATCAGCTTCACAAAAGCCCACTAATACTGGTTGACATTTATATCCAATTCTTTGGAACAGGAAAGAAGAATAGAAAAGCTTTATATAGAGCTTATTGCTACACTTGTGCAGTGTGTTGTCAAGTAATATTGACCATAATTGTTGAGAATTGGGATTGCTATCAAATTGCTTATAAATTACCTTATATATCTGGATTTTTAATTGACAAGAGGATCTAATCCAATATACTAAAGAGAAAAACATAAAGTTTTGTATCCTTTTCAAGAAAATATGTATTGTAACAGCAGCTGGCGAGATGTAACCTCTCCTGTCCTCTACCTACATATTTTCAAGGAATATGAGTAAAAAATAAAGTTAAGGAAAATACTGTCATCAGGCACAATATTTTACTCTGAGTTTACCTGTGGATGAACTATAAAATGCAATACTAATTTTGTAGGAAGCTGTTTTCAGCTTTTTGCCTATATTTTTCTCTTTCTCAGGAGCACAAAGAAGAACATTTCACATCTATCCCTTTCGACGTTTGTACTTCATTTGTGAAAATAATTGAAGAAGTGCTTGGATCTCCACCAGATCTGGAACTGCTGAGACTGATCTTCAATTTCCTTGTAGCAGTTCACCCTGCTACCAACACATATGTTTGTCACAATCCCAGAGATTTCTATTTTTCCTTGCATATAGGTAGATGAAATATTACATTTGATAAGAGTCAGGAAATAACAATTTTGCATAGAGGCTTTCAGGCAACACAACTTTTTCCCCTCCTTCCTTTACAAGATCTGATCTGTCAAGTGTTCCAGCCCTCCAAAGCATTTTTGAGGTAGAAAGATCTGTAATAATCTATTGTATAAAAGCATGCTGTTCCATTGAGGAAGACACTAGTAGGTTACCATTCTAAGTAGTAGAACTATTGCCAGTAATGCTTTATTCTACTCCCCATCTCAGTCATTCTATAACTTCTGCTTTGATTTATTCCTCCCAGATAGCATTGTATTTATAATTAGTTCTGTTATGTTAAATGTTAGTGGCCTCTATCTTACAATATTGAATTTATTGTATTAGGGAAAAAGGTATGTAATTTGAAAAAACTAAAAGGAATGATTTAATAAAATGAAACATTGCAGTGCAAACATGAAGAGTAGCTGTGACGTGACATTTTATCACCAAGAATCTTTTCAGTAAAAGTTTGTGTTAATGTCACACCTAGCTGATATGAGCTGTATTTTCCTATAAAGAATGACCACCTTGTAGCCTTAATGTGACCATAAAGCTTGTGTGAGGGCATCTACGTTTGTGTGAAATTCTGTTAGAAAGTTGCACACTTTCATCTCAAAAACGTTTGCTTAACATTAACTCAAAAGAGCCTTGTTAGGTCTTCAGTGTATAGAAGGAACTTCTAAAGCTTTCTGATTAAACAAAAATGCTATAGCCCCCATGTACATTTTTATTATATATTGCAGATGGTAAATTGTTTTTGCTCTTGAAATTAATAATAAAATGCTCATGGGTGTCCTTTCCCATTCTCAATATTTTATCATTAATTTCAAGAGGAACAATAATGAACCGCCCCAACTAACTCCTCTTTTACAGCCTTAAATAGCTATGCATATTTATTAAACATGCTCAGTAAGCTCAGCAGTTTATTTCTGGTGTTGGTCTTTAATTTTGAAAATTAAAGCTCTTTACTGTGCAAACAGATACTGCGATGCAATTCTTTCCATAGCTAATATGCATCGCTGAACTCGTACTTCTGAGCAAATATGCATATGATTGTCTTGCACATTTCTGGCTTCTTTCCACCTCGTAGAGCAAAGGACACCTGTGATTTGTTCCTTTTTAGGATTAGTGTCAGCAGAAGTAAGGAAATATTGTATGTTTGTCTAGGAAAGCTTTGATGGATAACGATGTTGACTTAAGATCCTATTTGCAAGTGTAGTTCATAGTCTAAGCTTCTAAGTTTTTAATTTTATCTTTTAAGAGTTAAATCATCTGAGGTGTTAATTCACCGTGTTTACTTTTTCTAGATGGCAATATTTTTCAAGAGAAGGTTCAATCCATCATGTATATGAGAAATTCCAGTAGTGGTGGAAAATATGTTTATAGTCCAGTTTTAGCTAGATTTTCTGCTGGCCATCAGGGTAAGTAATCAAAATAATAATATGCATTCCTAAAAAATCTGTAGATAAGTTAATCATTGGAACGTTATTTGTATTAGAGTTATTGAAACTGAACACAGGGATTTGAAAAGTGAATTACACATTGATCTGGCTTGTATTAGTGAAATCAATATACTTACTCTTCTGATTCACTGTATGTTAGGAAGCAAGTATAGAGCAAAAAATATCAAGGGCTGTAGCTGACAGTACATCTTAGCTCCTTATAGAATATGGCTCTAGTGTTGTCAAAAATAATAGCTTAGCCTCTTTGTGGAAACTGGCAGCAGAAAAAAAACCCTGGAAATAGACTTCAGGAGTCATAGAAACTCTTGTCATCAATTCAGTTATACATTGTCTTTTATTGTCTTGTGGTATTTTGCCCTTGTAAGGACTGGATTTAATAAATGGAAAGCAGGGTGATGAATGAGCCGTGTGGAAATATTTCTTGACAAAGAAGACTTATCAGAGTAAAGTTTCCCTAGGAGTGCTTGACAGATTAAATGGAAGAACAGAATTATTAAACATACTGGTTTCACTACAATCATTTTTTGTTATGGGCCGCTGGAAGAAATGTGAATGATGTTTGGCATATCTGTTTTTCTCAGGAAGTGATTCTTCCGAAGCAAGCAACGCACAAAACACAGTTCATCAGGCACCTGAGAGGCTCTGTAAAAGCTTACCATCGTCTCCTATATCCTCCCCCAGAATGCATCAAGGAGGTTTCTTTAAAAATACAGGCTGGAGTGCTGAGAACCTTCATAAAGTTGCAGAGCCTAAAAGAGTTGAGCCACTCCAGAAAAACCATGTGGTAAAGCACACAGAGGCCTTTAAAAGAACTGAGGAAGAGCACTTCACTAGTAGTTGTGAATCTGCAAAAACAGTTGTAGGATTGGAAGAAGCAACACCTGCGGAAACACTGGGTATTTCAAGAGAAGAGATAGAATTCTTAGATAGAACCTCTGAGAATCAGGAAACAATCCCAGGAGTGAAACCCAGTGAATATAATGTTATTCCTGAGTTATCGCTGAAGCGCCCGGATAATCTGAAGGGATTGTCTCCTTTACAGAAAAGCCATGGCAGTTTATCAGGCTTGGGATTAGCCTTTTCCATTCACGCTGGAGCTACTGTATATCGCTGGCCAAGCTGTAAGAATGTGCCTTCAGAAGATTGGGAACATCTCACCTTTTCTTCAGCTAATGAATGGCCTCCACAAAAGTTTGAAAGCATGTCCAATAGGTAAGTGGTGGCTGCTATGCTCTGGAATAGTCTGTTCGTTCATGCTATTTAATTTTATCTACCTGGTGAAGATGGCATTGGGAGTACAGTGGTGTGTGTGTGTGTGTGTGTGTGTGAGAGAGAGAGAGAGAGAGAGAGAGAGAGAGAGAGAGAGAGAGTGATGTGCCTTGCAGTCAGTGTTGGCTCTTGGCAGCTGCCTGAACAAGTCCCTACAGTTTTCTTGACAAGATTTTGGAAGTGGTATGCCATTGTCTACATTCTAGGGCTGAAAAAGAATGACTTGCCCAGGGTCATTGAGCTGTCTTTGAACATTAGGCAGCAATAAAGCTCAGACTCCTGGTTTCTAGCCTAATTCCATTAACTACTACCCCAAACCTTTGGGGAGTTGTACAGAAATGTAAATTGTATGTTAATAATAAATGCTATGTTAAAGCAAATAGAGCCTGAATTATCCTTCTCTACATAAATCAGTACAAATATATATAGCAAGAACATTTCCAGTATCTTGCCTAGTTACAGCTAAGATTGTAATGCATCATACAGTGCAACTACTGTATATCGTGAGGCTGTCAGCATATACTTCAAATTGAATTCTTACTTTTGTTCA
Organism: Vipera ursinii; assembly: GCF_947247035.1. NCBI lineage: Eukaryota > Metazoa > Chordata > Lepidosauria > Squamata > Viperidae > Vipera > Vipera ursinii. Next base: position 286,381,252 of record NC_139512.1, on the reverse strand, counting down.
ATAAATGTTTAATTTGATTTAAGTAGTACAATAATGCTTAATAATGGCATCCGTGTTTAGTATTTACTGTACTTCCGTTATTTAGTTTTTGCTAATTGTTGATGGTAATAAAGGCTGACTAATGGACTATAGTGTAATTGTTGGCATGCCATGTGTTATTCAAAACTTGTGTTATGGTAAAAATATGGAGGAAATGGCTTAGTTCAGACTCTAGTATTCTCCCCTTTCCCAAATCTGTCCGGTAGATGCAGTCTCCCTTCATTATATACCAATATAGTATATCCTAAAAATACGGAGTTCTATTTTCATCAGATCAGCGGAAGATTGTCTCGTGCTCATATGCCATGGTCTTTATCACCTTCTGCGAAGAATTCTTTTAATTTTGCCAGATGTGATGCTCCCAGATGTATTGGACAAGCTGGTTCAGCCAGACATTCTCATAGTTCTTGTGAACCATCCATCTACTCTCATTCAGCAAGGAGTCATTAAAGTAAGGACCTATGTCTGCATGAGTGAGCATATGAATGAGAGAAATGGCTAGAGAGCAAAAAAAAATACAATTGTGTTAAAATAATTAAGAAGCAAGGATATCCCATTGAAATAGAAATTAAGAACATCCACTGAAGTTAATCATATATAAAAAAGAAATATCCACCATTTGTAAAATGCATTGGTCCGGAAAATATTTTCTTCCCCTCTCCCTCCCTTTCCAAGACCACCTGACTCCATGATGAATCTGAGTGTCTTACAACAATAAAAGTAATGTACAAACTAAAAATAAACCAGAAAACAGACAAAAGATATCCATACGAAATAGTCACCCAACACAACCGAGAAAATCCTATGACAGGCTCACTACCCATATTAAGCAGGTCTGGGGAAAAGCCATATTTCTAGCAACTTTTTAAAGGAAAGCAGGGTATGAATCTCTGAGGAAATGCTCTTTCAGAGGACAGGCACAGTGATAGATGATTGGGGGACTGGAGGCTAAAACATATCGGGAACGGTTGCTGGAATTGGGTATGTGTAGTTTAATGAAGAGAAGGGTGAGGGGTGACATGACAGCAGTGTTCCAATATCTCAGGGGCTACCACAAAGAAGAGGGACTCAAGCTATTCTCCAAAGCACCTGAAAGTAGGACAAGAAGCAACGGATGGAAACTAGTCAAGGAGAGAAGCAACCTAGAACTAAGGAGAAACTTCCTGACAGTTAGAACAATTAACCAGTGGAACCACCTGCCTCCAGAGGTGGTGAATGCTCCAACACTGGAGGTTTTTAAGAAGAGACTGGACAGCCATTTGCCTGAAATGGTATAGGGTTTCCTGCCTGAGCAGGGGGTTGGACTAGATGACCTCCAAGGTCCCTTCCAACTTATTATTAATATTATTATTATAGAGAAGGCCTGCTTGTTGAGTCCTCTCAGATGACAGTATTTGTCTGATGGAACATATAGAATGCCAAATAGGCCTAATTGAACAAGATAGGCAGAAGCTACCTCAGAGAGCCAGTTCCTAACTCATTAAAGTCTTCACAGGAGGTAACTGGAGCCACGAATTGGATCAGATGAAGTTTTTGTGTTGTTCAAAGACCTTTTGAGCCACAACTGCCACTTTCTCTTGAAGTAGGAGCTGTGAGTTCACACCAGTTCTGAATGGGGAAGTGTTATCTCATCCAGAACTAAAGGTGAAGATTCTCTGGGATCAGGTGGCTAAATATCCACAACCATTCAGTCTTGCTAGGGTGGAGCCAGAATCCGTTTGTCCTATCCTTACAACCTTGAAACAAAGAGGATAGGACCTTGACAGCAGACGGTCTGCTTCACTGAAACTGTTTACAATAAGCAGAGCTTGTGGAAATGGGATATTGCCACACTGGGCTAGCCTTAATTTGACATAAAATGAAAAAAGCATCTATGTTAACATCTTCATGGGGTAGTTGTTTGCTAAGAACAAATTAAACTTAATTTCCTGAAATTATTCTACTAATTACTTTCGCACAATTACCTACTATTTTTAAAAATAGTTGAGAGTTTTTTCTTGTATAAAGTTACAGTTTTGGGATGGGATTTCTTTTTTTGCCTATGTATTTCTTGAAGCCTTTCGTTTTATTAATGTATTTTATGAAAGCTAAGTAATGCGTGAGAGCTTTACAAATAACGTAAAGTAACAACGTACTTATCAGTGAGACAGTACAAATTCTTTTTTGGAAACTCAGAATGTGTGACAAACTCCTGATCTTTATTTTCTTTCTTTTCTTTAGCTTTTGAACACCTATTTCAGCAGAGCAACTAGAGAACAGAAGGAGAAGTTTTTAAAGAACCGAGGTTTCTCCTTGTTAGCTAATCAGCTGTATCTTCACCAAGGAACACCTGAACTGATGGAATGCTTTCTAGAAATGCTTTTCGGTCGATCAGTTGGCCTGGATGAAGAGTAACTATAGCTTCCCCCACCCCCTCTTTTGATGAATAATGCATTTTTAGGAAAAAAATAAAGATTTGGCAAAGTGCTGTAGGCATGTTTTGCCACTCAATTTCTGGAGATTCTGAATAATTTAATGGATTAGTTAAACCAATTAATATACGGTAGTTATTATAAACATTCATGTTCCACCCTTCCAAGATAGCATGGTCTTAACTGTTCTTCAGATTCCTTTTTGAAGGTGATTGAGAGGTCATACATTTCCTTAGTGGCTTCCATATTAAGACACAAGTAATCTTTGGGATCTTGCAAATGATATGAAAATACCTGATATTCCTAGTTTTGTACACTAAAGAGAGAATCCAGCAAAATTAGGGCATATTCCAGACAAAACTCATAGAATGTCATTAGACTATCATGGCTTTTAAGGCACTGAAAGAAAGAAGGGAAGTTTACCATTCATAATTTTATTATTTCAGTATTGTTCCGTGTAACATACCAAACCTCTGTTCATGGCCAATATATTTTATTGATAGCAAAGCTTTATTTCATTCTGATGCTAATAGCAATTTCAAGCTAGTAGTCATTGCATTGCCTATAATAATAAGGAAGCTGAGTTAAATCCTAAAACTTGTAGTGGCAGCTAAATAAGTAATTAAAGGTAATGTGGTGAATCATGTTGTATTCATTGCTAAAAGTTCCATTTATCCATACAATTGAGTATGGTTTTCATTGAGTAAGTGTTATTACATGTAAATTGATATATTCATATTATAGTTATATATCTTACTGCCAATAGCAATACATAATATTTCTATTTTTATAAATGTAAGCCTTTTTGCTGAGTTTTAAGATTTCATTATTATTGTTTTTATAGCTTTGATCTAGAAGATGTGAAAAATGCTGGACTTTTTCAAAAGTGGTGTGTAATTCCTGTTCTGGGCCTTATTGAGAATTCCCTCCATGATTGCATCCTGTTACATAACTCCTTTTGTTTCCTGCTGCAAATCATAAATTCTTGCTCTAAAATAGCAGACATGCTTTTGGATAATGGCTTGTTGTATGTGCTCTGTAATACTTTAGCAACACTTAATGGACTCGAAGCCAAGTAAGTGGCATTGTTACTTTTCTTCTGTTGTAGAACAATGAGATAATTTAGATTACTTTTGAGACATTCATGTAAGTTTCAGGCGTCCATGGAATGGCATGAATTGGAAGAAGACATAAAGCCATTTATGTCATAGGATCTGGTTATTTGAGGGGCTGTCTGTCTTAAGTGTGTCCAGGCAGAATGGATGTATACCAGGTCCCATCAATTAAATGACATCTTTTTTTATAGAAACTTAGAGATTATTCTAATTGTAAATTAGAGATTGCAATTACAACAATAAAAACTAATGCAAACTAAAAAAATAAAAGAATATAGAGGGAAAAATAGAAGCAGAAAAAATAAGAAAAAGGAAAACAATATAATAAAGGAAAAAAGAGATACATAAATTTCTTATATATTTTATATAAATATATAAAGAAATTGCTTTCACCTTTTAAAGTATGAACATAGAAGCATTGCTTAATTACCATGTTACATGTTATGTAATTTCAAATGCAGTCACCAAAAATAGCTTGGAACTAGGTTCATGAATTCTTTTTAGAAAATTTACAGCTTTTAAGAAATATATAGTTTTAAACAAAATATTTGGAATTGCCCAGTAAGCCATTGGAGTGAAGCTGGATCAGTTGAACTTGGATGTGGAACTAAAATAGGGATTTAATTAACTGATTTCATCTTTTCCCCAGCATTCTCTCAAATGACTCCAGTTTACTTGTGTGTGATATACAGCAGTTACTTGCAGCAGTGACAATCCATGCTTGCAGCTGTTCAGGAACACAATATTTTAGGATTATTGAAGATCTCATGGTATTACTTGGACATCTGCAGATGAGCAAGAATGACAGAACACGGAGTAAGTGCCAAATTCCTTTGTGTGAATAATCTGTTTGAATTATTTAATCTTTGAAATAATCAGAAGAAATGACTGCTTGTTTGTTTAATCTCTGTTGCTTTCAGAAATGGCAGTGAATTTGCAATTCACAGTCTTGCAATCAGCCATAAAGTACATAAAAACCGTAGGAAAACGGGATTCAGAGCATTTAAACAATTCACTCCATTTATCAGTTGCAGATTATCAGGCTGTATTTCAAAAACGTAAAAGTATTGCTGCTGGTAAGTTTTTTAATTGAGCAACCTTTGACTATAATTTAACTGCTCACTGTTCTGTGGTGAAATGTGGTGTTTTTTTAAAGTTTTCCTTATTGAGGATGAGTAAACATTAAAAGAAGCTATATCTCTATAACATCAAAATGTTTGTTATTATGTTAATTAAATATATGAGCAGAATCTGTTGACCTGTTTTTATACTTTAATTCATTTTGTTAAATATTTCTGCCTTATATAAAAATCCTTGTCAAGAGAAAAAAAACCTTTTCCCCCTGCTGTCACCACTAATACTGTGGACACTTGATATTTACAATTTAAAACTTCATCGAGGAGCTTATCAGTGAAGTTTCATTGCATTTCCTTTTCCTTTCTGAAGCACCAAGAACATTTTCTATTGCTCAGTCTGAGACATTCCTAATGCAAATGCATACAATTGCAAATGAGGAACTGGAATTTATGATGCTGCGTAGAATGAGTCAAGACAGTTCTCTTTGTGCCACAGAAGCAGAACTTATACAGAGGTTACAGAGGATTACTGTACTAACAACCAATAGATTCATGTATCAAGGTAATAGTATTTTTCTAACATTTTTATTAAAATTAATCCACAGTGTTAATATCAGCTTTCTTAAGGAGTCTTTGGAATCCATTAAAACACATCACTTGAGCAATATGTCAGACATCAAGAGAAATAATTGTGTATTATACTTATTTACTAAACAATATATTAAAACTTCCCCAAAAGAAGGATTATGCAGTTTATGGTCCCTTATAATGCTGGAAGTTGTGTGACAAAGTACTATGCATGTCTTGGCTATTGCTTTTAATTAAAAAAAATAGAGGCAAGATTGCTTTAAAGTATTGGTTTTGAATTGCCTGTCGTCTAAATTCTTCAGCATGTCTCTGCATCCCATATGGGTCTATTCTTAGGGAATAAAAGATAGATCCGATTCCATTTCTATCACTTAGTCAACCAGGAGGGTTGGAGCAACTAAGGAAAGGTGAGGATGGAAGAAGGAGATACTTGGATAATGGTGGAGAGAAGACAGGGTAGAAACAGCAAGAGTTAAATGGAAAGATCAGTAGCAGAATGTGGCAGACTATATGCTGTGTCTTGCTTGAGGGAGGGAGGTAAATGTGAGAGAGGTCTAGAAAAAAATGATAGAAACATTACACATGATTTTGGAGATCCTGACTACATCTTGTGTTTAGGTTCTCGGATGAATTACTTGCCATTTACCATTGTCTTTGTGTGCAGTAGCTATCCATGGCATGCATTGTGTGAATGGCAAATCCTCCCCTTATGGTAACCAGCTTGGGTTAATAGTTTTTTTTAATTCCAGATTTGTACAGTTTGGCATTTCTAATCCAGTTTATGACTCTGTGGTATAGAATGCATTAGCTTTCATATTGTAGTTTGTTTTTCGTTAGTTGCACAAAAGACTGGCTAATTTCCATTCAGTTCACCACCACCCATGGGACAGTAGAGTTTTTACTAGCAGCAAAGGATTCATTGGGGTAGGGAAGCAGTGCTGCACAGATAGATTTTTGCTCAAACCTGTCTTTGTACTGTACAAAGAACGGTGGAAGCAAATATTGTTCCTCATTTAAAAGCAGGTCATTGTTTTGTTCCTCCTTAATATTTGTGCCCAGGATACATGTACCGTACTCATAATGGTTTTGATTTCTTGGCTTCAGTAACATTTCTCATGCAAATATGAGGCCTGAGTTAAGCAGCCCATTTCTTTAGTGATCCTGAACTCAGGCCCTAGCATCAGGGCTCTTCATTTCAGCCTTCGTCCTCTGTCCTGTCCTTGGAAGCAATCATTGATCTGGGTTAGGAACTGTTCAAAGCCAGGATTTGCTTTCAGGTGACTGACGCCTCTTGCTGCACTTGCTATGGCTCCACTCTGCAGCTCCATTTTTATTTTTAGTAATTTTCACTGTATTTTTTTCCTTCTCCCTGTATTTTTAAAATATTCCAAATCCTTTATTTAGAAATGTTTGCACGTTTAAATGCAAGATATTGGTACAGTTTAAAACTTGATGTGAAAAAAATTACATGTTGCCTGTCTTGCCAGCTGGCACTATTTTAGCAATGATTTAACATATTTTTACGTGTCTTTCAATTGCCACAAAGTCTTCTTAGTCTATTTTCATTTTTACAGCAAAGAAAATAATAGCCTGGAGTCCTTTTAATTCAAAGTAAAGAACTGAATAAAATTCAATTACATTCAATTCAGTTGCATTCAAAACTGTTATTTGCTTTTGTCTTACCAGCCTGGACACCTTGGATGAAGACAGTCTGGGTTAACGTTGACTGTATAATCTTTTTTTTCAACTTTGCAGACCTTTCTGAAAATTGCCCTGAAATGATTGAGATCCCATTCCAGAATAGGTCTTCAATTTCCCAACTGGACAAGACCGAAAAGGAAGATGAACAGAAGGAACTTACCCCGAGGAACACTTTCTTGCGAGAAATGTTTAAAATAATGATTGAAGGAATCGGATTATCTATTGTAAGTGGTTATGCTATGTATTGCCTCCTTAGGTTCATCAATTCCTCTGACTCAGTCTTACTGCTTATTGTAGCCCAGACCACATCCAGCCCCTTGACTATCCTTGTGTGGTCCACGGTGGCAGGGAGTGGCGGCAGAGAGAGTGACAGGGCCCCTCCACAGAACTCTCAGTTTCTCAGGTGGCCCCTTGGGAAAATTAATTGCCCACCGCTATTGTAGACAGATATTTCTTCCTTTTTGATTTTCCCACGTCACTTTTAACCAAACAGCAGTCCCCAACCTTTTTGGCTCCGTGGACCGTCAGTGGGGGGTGGGGAGGGGATGGTTTTGCACGTGTAACCTAAATCTCCACATGGGCGAATAAAGTTTCACGTGCTCACTTGCTGCTTGTGTGCCCCGGGTTCCCAACAGTACTGGTCTGCGGTCTTGGGTTTGGGGAGCCCTGCTGTAGAATGCCTGTTAAAATGTTTCAGTATATCTTCCTGAGGTGCAGTAGGCTTTGAATGGGAATAAGAAGGTAAATAACAGTACACACGTTGCACATTATTTTATACAGACTGCACAGAATTACACTTTTCTAATTTTTCAATTGAATTAGAATCGACGTTTTGTTGGCTGGAGCCCTTTCAGATATTTTGGTGTGTGATACGTATCTTTGTAAAAAAAAAAAACCAAACCTTTTTAAGAATGCTTCGTTTTAGTCAAATGCTTATAGCGTATTAGTTACGTGCTTTGTTCTTAGATGAGAAAGAAGAATCTTGAGAGATAACTTAACTTTTCTCATGCCTAGGGCACCAGCAGATTAAGCACCCCCAAGCAACAGTGGAAGAAAATTCTCTTGTCTTGTAAGGATACTTTCCGAGTGCAGCTTGGGCGACTGCTTGTGCATGCTTTGTCTCCAACACGCTCTTTGCAAGAACAAAGGCACACCCTGGAATTCTTACATGAGATTAACCACCAGGAGATTTTGCGAGACTGTTTAAGTACAACTTTGCAGGTAAGAATTCTAGCGCTTTTAAAAGCTTGAAGGGAGACTGCTCTGATGGGTTTTTTTTTTTTGAAGAATTCAGATGTTTATTTAAGCTCTATTATGGTTAAAATGTAAAAACTCCATGGAGAGAGGTACCATTTGTTAATAGCCTGTTGTGTGTATGGGAAATGATATTTTTAGATTTCTAGTCCTACCAGTGCTTTTCTTTAGTTTTTTATTTATTCAACAAAACCTTGATATAGAAAAATGTGGTCTTAATAGACGATAACTTTACCCTGTGAACTGAGAGACTTTGAACCAAAGCCACATTGTCAAAATTTGGAAGAAATAGGAAATCACATGGGATAAATTATTGCCTGAGGAAATTGGGCTTAAAATATGAAGCTCATTTGTGGTTGAAATTATTGCCTTGGACTGTACTTGGAGGCAAACAAAAAAGCAATACAGGTATTTCATAAGTAATAGAATATTCTTTTTGATCTATACTGTGTATCAGTAAATAGGTAACAGTGTTCTACATCAGCTACTTATTTTCCAGACCAAAATGTAGTATAGCTGAAGCACCTATGAGGGCACTTCCCCTCTTGCAATTAATTATGACGGTTTTTTCCTACCAAGTCTCCATGATGGGCCTTTGTCATGAGGCAGACAAGTGTAACTCTACTGGTGTTGGTCTTCTTAACTCTACTGCTGTTAGTCCTGTTTGTCCCCTTATTCTGACACTATCTAAAGGCAGCCTCAAGGTGTTGCACTTTCTGTTAGGCTTTACTACCTGTTTTCTTGTAGGGAAGTCAGGTGAGGGCAATGACTAGAGATTGAGGCAAGAGCGGCAGAACCAGGATTGTCAGCGGGGACATGATATGGGAAATCAAGGTGGATTGAAAGCACTTCAGCATAGCAGTAGAGATAATCTCTCTGTTCGACTGCAGACCCATTTAGCTCATTTTTGTTGACCCTGAGGTGCGGTGGCAGCTCTTTTTCTTTTAGTTGTCAAGCAGTGCAGTGCCATTCAGCTGTGGCCTTTTGTTAGTAAGTATTTTAGTAGTTACAAATGATAAAGGAACCAACTCATGTTAAGAAAAGCCCCTGGCCCATGTTTTGTTGTCTTTTTGCATCACTGATGATATGGACCACTTTCAAGCCTTCTTTGAAAGTATCTTTATATAATAGCTTATAAAGACAATTAGGTAAAGAACGGTTGCAGGATTTGGGTTTGGCTAGTTAGAGAAAAGAAGGACTAGGGGTGACACGATAGCAGTATTCCTGTATTGGAGAGGTTGCCACAAAGAGGTAAGGGTCAACTTATTTACCAAAGCACGGGAAGGCAGGACAAGAAACAGTGGAGAGAAACAACCTGGAGCTAAGGAAAAACATCCTAATTCCACCATTAACCAGTGGAACAGCTTGCCTTCAGAAGTTGTGGGTGCTTCAACACTGGAGGTTTTTAAAGAAAAGACTGGACAGTCAGCTGTCTGAAATGGTACATGGACTCCTGCTTGAGCAGAGGGTTGGACTAGAAGACCTCCAAGGTCCCTTCCAGCTCTCTTCTGATCTATAGATATGCCAAAGAGTTATGCATTCTCAGTGGAATTTTTGATACTGGTTTTATGAATAGCAGATTACCAGTAGTCCTTGACTTGCAACGGTTTGTTTAGTGATCGTCTGAAGTTACAATGGTACTGTAAAAAGTTACTTATGACAGTTTTTCACACTTAACAACACCTGCAGCATTTCCATGGTCATATGATCAGAATTCAGATGCTTGGCAAGTGATTCAGATTTATGATGGGATCATGTGATCACCTAGAGCAGAGGGACTCATGTGGTTAGGATGCTGGGTTGGAGGCTAGCAAGCTCACATTTGAGAGCTGAGTGCTGCCACATGGCAGGGTGCGTTGCTTCAGCTTCTTGATGGGGACATGAAGAGAGCCCCCATGGGCGTTTCCCAGGCAACGGTGAAGTCACTGGCTAATCCAGTGCCTAATCCAGTCACTGGCTAATCCAGTCACTGGCTAATCCAGTGCCTCTGACACGAACGGGACAGGGATGTGATCACCTTTTGTGATCTTCTGGGAAGCAGAGTCAATGAGGAAGCTAGTTTCACTTAACAACCGTGTTATTAACAACTGCAGTGGTTCACTTTTAACTGTGGCAAGAAAGGTCATAAAATGGGGCAAAACTCACAACTGAGGAACAGAAATGTTGGGCTCAATTGTCGTAAATTGAGTACTTACCTCTATCAAGCTATAGTAGAGTATATAATAAGTCAGCCATCTTTGTCCCTTCAGCTTTAAAAGGCATTAACCATGTTATATGAAGAACATCACAAAATCTTTTTGAGTGCATAAACATGTTTATGTTTATTTAATTAAATTATTATTATTATTATTATTATTATTATTATTATTATTATTATTATTTTGAATAAGCTTTGAATAATTACAATTATTCAAATTATAATAATTATAAAATATGTAAATGAGTATTTTAATCTGATTTCTTTCTATAGTCCTTAATTTGTAACTGTTCTATTATTATATATTATTATTATTATTATTATTGCAGCATGGGCCTAAGTTGACACTGTACTTATTCGAATTAATGAATGATCACAAAGATGAATTAACCAAAGAAGAACAGATATCGGTTGGAGCATTCATGAACACATTAAAGCTTTGTGGGTACAAATACATTCCTCTCAATGCACCACCGAAACCTGACCTCATAAAAGCAATGAAAGAGGTATGTAAATCTATAGCATATACTGGTCTCACTTGATTACACTTTTAGCGTTAACATATTTGCAAAACTAGATATGGGGCATTATTGAAATTTCTATTTCAATAGAAAGTTACACAATTCTGCATTTTCAAATCAGTATGAACACTGAAATTCATTCAAAGACACGTTTTTCTCTAAATTATGTAGTATAGTTGTCTCAAGCAGGAATATGTGTAAAAATGAACATACTAGGAAAGGATTTGCACAAAAAACCCATATTTTTGGAAAAATAAGGGAGGGGCATTAATTGAAGAAAATTATTTGCAAAAAGTACATATACTAGGAAAATTGCATGCAGATATGCAAAAACAACGATAAATGTTTATATGTGTGTAACGTCTTCACTGTAAATTGGAGCTTCTCCGTCTCAATAAATGTATTTCTTAAAATAATTGTAATACACTGAACAAAAATAGGAAAACATGTATCTTTAAATGAAATTTGTGTGTGATTGGACACAAAAGTGTCTCCAGCGCATAAGCTCCCAGTGTACATACAAACAACCAAAGTAATATAATCATAAGATGCCAATAATAGAAGGTAATAGGAAAGATGAGAAGGATAATAGTAATACAGCCCTACTACGTGGGTAAGTATCCTTAGACATAAGACAGTGCTGTGGGAGTTAGGTGTTCAGCAGAGTGATGGCATGAGGGAAAAGACACACTGTCTAGTTGTTTTGGCATGCAAGGCCCTATAGCAGTGTCCGGAAGGGAGGAGTTGGAACAGTTTATGTCCAGGACGTGAGGGGTTTGTAGATATTTTCTCAGCCTTCTGCTCCACACATTATACAGGTCTTCCAAGGAAGGCAAGGCTGGTTGCAATTGTTCTTTCAGCAGTCCTAACTATCTGTTGAACTCTGTACTTGTCATGGTTGGTGGCTGTACCAAACCAGTTATACTGTATAAATATTGTACTTGATATTGCTGCAATATTAAGAAAATAGCTGAAAAAGCGAATCATTCTTTTAAACTGCTTATCAGGACCATAAGAAATACATGGGTGAAGAAGAGGTGAATAAAGCTTCTTGGGAAAAGATAATGGCCAACAACTGGCAAACGTAAGTTGCTAACTGCTTTTACTAAGAAGAAAAATAGATGTTGCCTCAACCATTGAGCCTTCATCATGACAGGCACCAGTCTAGTTTCCTTCCCTCTCCTATAACATGGAACATAACATTCAAGATATTGTTGCACTGTGCTTTTCTTTACCTCTGTACATCTTGGCAAAAGCATGGAAGAGGGGAAAAAAGCATATTAAAATCCATGTGCTTTATTAATATACAGTGTGGGAGGGAAGAGTCAGAGAGCATAAAATTGCTCTTTCTGGCATCAAAGGCCTTCTCTTTTTACCCACTTCTTTTCACAGTAGGATATCTTCAATGTCATGCTATAGAATTAAATTATGGTTATACCTGGCATTATCTCAGAAGTTGGTGGCTTGAGAAGTTTCTTCTGAATCCTACCACCCATACTGAATCCTAACTTGAATAAAATCCTTTAACTTAACAGTAGAGGAGACATGTGGGGGTGGGGAAGGGATTGGCTAAACCAGGGGTAGGCAACCTTGGCTCTTTTATGACTCGTGGACTTCAACTCCCAGAATTCCTGAGCCAGCTATGCTGACTCAGGAATTCTGGGAGTTGAAGTCCACGAGTCACAAAAGAGCCAAGGTTGCCTTCCCCTGGGCTAAACTAAAAGAGAAGGAACAGGAAAAAAACCCACCAAACCCCATTTCCTTATAAATGGAGATTCCCAGCTGCAGATTGATACAGTGCTTGCTTTGTTTGTTCCTTAATGTAAATGGTGCTTATCCTTATCCACTGGTATTTCCATTAGTCTGTTTCAGCGCTTGGATGCAAAGTCAAAGGAGATTTCTAAAATTGCAGGGGACATCACTCAGGCTGCCTCTCTGTCCCAGGGCATGGAAAGGAAGAAGGTGATTCAGCACATCAGGGGAATGTACAAAACAGACTTAAGTGCCAGCAGACACTGGCAGGAGCTCATTCAGCAATTTACACACGACAGGTAAGCAGCTACCTTTCTGCCTTTCAAAAAAATCAATGGCTGCTGTTATCGCTTAATGAGAAAAAAAAATCTGAGATAGCTGTTCCCATTTGTGAAATAGAATTTTATTCATGTTAAGATTTGTATTTTAGAAGGACAGATGCAAGCATTCACTTGAAACTCTGCTTTTATTTCCCTCGAAAGAAGCAAACTCTGCAATTCTTCAAAATTAGTATAGGGTGAGAATGCTGTGAACCAAATAACCTTTTCTCTCTTACAACCTAAAAATCCGGGCAAGTTACAGTAATGTAAAATGTGGAAGGGAAAAAAATATCTCATCTATTTTGTTCCAAATTAATATACCACTGACAAAGCAGATCAAGTTGATTTATTTGGCCTTCAAAATTATCATCTCCGGCTTTATCTCTCCTGAAGGAATTTTTCTTATCCCTGCTTAGCAACATTGCATATTGTATGTGTAATATTTGGAAGCTCATCAGAACGGGATTGTTGATGTATAAAGTGAAATTGGGAAGGTACAGACTTTTTGTCTACTGGACCTACCACGGGATAGGGCAGTGATGGCAAACCTTTTAGAGATCGAGTGCCCAAACTGCAACCCAAAACCCACTTATGTATCGCAAAGTGCCAGGGCTGCATCAGCATTGTGGTGCCCTCAGAGGGGCAGGGAGGCACCTCTTAGTGCTGCCTCTGGCACGCAAAAACTGGGGGCGGAAAAATGGGCCACCATACTGCAAGGCTCAAAAATGGCCGCCACCGCGCCGCGGGGTGCACTGTGCAAGAATGGGGCAGGGCTAGTGAGTATCACGCAGGCACTAGCCCCACCCCATTTGCATCGTGTGGGTGCTCGCAGCCCTGTGCGCTTATGCATGCATGTAAAATGCTTCCCCCTCCCTTTTCTTCTAATCCACCAATCAACAATGGTTGATGACCTCTGCTCTACCACCTCTACTCGAGCTTGCTAATCGGCCACTTCGCCTCTTTTGTGCCAGGCGGGGCTCCTGCTCCGGGTGGCAGTGGCAGCCTGATGGACCTGCTGCTGGCGGCAGTAGGGTGCGTACCAACAGAGAGGACTCTGTGTGCCATAGGTTCACCACCTCAGGGATAGGGTATCAGTCTTACTCCAGTGCTTCCACTTGAATTGAATTGAATACTTCATTTGGCCAAGTGTGATTAGACACACGAGGAATTTCTTTCCGGTACAGAAGCACTCAGTGTACCTGCAAGACAACAGAGGGAATAATAATAATAATACCAATAAAAGTGGGAACTAAAGAAGATAATAAATAACAAATAACAACAGTACCACAGCCACACTCTATGGGTTGATTTTTTTCAGGGCTCTTTGGTATGACCCTGCCTCCTACCCAACATCTTGGCAGCTGGACCCAACTGAAGGACCTAACAGGGAGAGGCGGCGCTTGCAGAGGTGCTACTTAACTATTCCAAACAAATACCTCCTCAAAGACAGGCAAAAATTGGAAGGTAGGTTATAGCATTCTTTAGGAGTCCAGTTACTTTCTCTGAGGAAAAAAAAATTAAAACCTAAAGTTTTGTTTTGCTTCTTTATAGAGGTTCTTAAGCCCCCTCTGGCCTATCTGTTTGAAGACAAAACACATTCATCTCACTCTTCCACAGTGAAAGACAAAGCTGCCAGCGAGCATATAAGGTTAGTTCTCCTGAAAGGTCAAGAGCTTAAAAAGAGGCAGGAGGTTTGTGAAAAAAGTAACATAATGCAAAGTCATCAGTACTTATACACAGGATGCTTAAGAATCATCTGTCTGTAACCCGAAAGCTTCTCACCAATTAGGCCTGAGTTATAGAAATATGGAGGGATGCAGTGGCTCAGTGGGTTAGGACGCTGAGCTTGTCGATCAGAAGGTCGGCAGTTTGGCGGGTCGAATCCCGAGTGCCGCGTAACAGAGTGAGCACCTGTTACTCGTCCCAGCTTCTGCCAACCTAGCAGTTCGAAAGCACATAAAAATGCAAGTAGGAAAATAGGGACCACTACGGTGGGAAAGTAACAGCGTTCCGTGCGCCTTTGGCGTCTAGTCATGCCGGCCACATAACCACAGAGACGTCCTCGGACAAGCGCTGGCTCTTCGGCTTTGAAACGGAGACGAGCACCAGCCCCTAGAGTCGGAAACGACTAGCACGCATGTGCGGGGGAACCTTTACCCTTTACCTTTACCTTTTATAGAAATACGAGTGCAGGTTGAACAGGTAAATGGAGAAGCAAGTAGGGGAGACGTCAGGCTAGCTTAATTGACAGGAGGGGGTCAGTTATTACTAGACACATATATTTTTTATGCATTTATGCTGTGTTAGTAATGCAATTCATTGGACTTAACTGTTTACATTTCCTCCCCTCCCCCTGCACGTATATATGTACTCCGTGTGTGTTTGTGTACTGCTAATATCTAGTGAAATAAGATTATAATTTAAAAGACCATTTACTGTAATAGGTTTGAGTCCAAACTGTGGGATGCATGGCTTCTGTCAGCTGGTCTCTGTGTCTCAGAAGAAAGGAGGCGGTAGCAGAAAGAGGAGGGGAGAGGAAGAAATATTCTACCTGTAACTTTCACATGTGATAACTAGGATCTGCCCTCCTTGATTTTATATTACCATACTATTTGAATTGTCATATTTTATTGTGTCTCTTTGCAGAGTTAATCGAAGGTGTATAAACGTGGCCCCATCGAGAGAGACACCTGGTGAATTGTTACTAGGTAAATCTTTTTTCCCTTAACTGGGCACTTGACCAAGCAATCTGGCTCTTATACAAAGGCAGCAATGTTGAGATGAGTACTTTTGATACCTGAGAAAATAGCAAATGCTAAAAGTGGTTTTGTCATCCATTAGTCCAAAATGGAGTGGCATGGGCACTGATGGGCACACTTGTGTATGCCAGCGTGACATCCCTGCTTTCTAAGCTGCACTAGTTTACCAAGATCCTTTCAAGTGAGGTTCAAGGTACTGGTGTGGTGTCTGCTCAGCTGGAATGAGCTGAAACAGGGCACTGGTGAACCAGTGCAGCTTACAAATTAGGGATGTGTCTATGACAGTGGTGGCAAACCTATGGCACACGTGCCACAGGCAGAGCCCTCTCTGTGGGCACGCGCACTGTCGCCCCAGTCCTAGGCTTCTTGCGGGGAAAAAAAGAGATCTGGCAAAGTTGGAATTGATTGATTGAACTTTTTAGTCCCACCCAGTCTGCCGTTACCATTGCAGCCACGCCCACCCAGTGGGCCATGCCCACCCAGTGGGCCATGCCCACCCGGCACCGAACGACACATAAGTGGATTTTGGGTTGCAGTTTGGGCACTTGGTCTCTAAAAGGTTTGCCATCACTGGTCTATGACAATTCACCGTGGCCAACTTGCCACAGCCAACTCTCCATGTCCAACTCTACACAGCCAACTTGCTGTGGCCAACTTGCTGCACGACACCTCGCTATGGGACACGAGTTACGCTAATATCGAAGAAATAGCGGAATAGAATAATTAAAGAAAGGATGCAAAAGGAGGGACGAAGTGAAATGTGAATGACAAAAAATAAAACAATTCTTTTATTTATTTGAAATAATTAAATCAAACTGTTAAATTGTCCTGCGGTGAGTTGATCATAGTGAATTGGCCATGGCAAGTGGGCCACGGCAAGTTGGCTGTGGAGTGAGATCCCCCTCCCCCAATATCTGTGTGGCTCCCACTCTGCTTGGCATTCCAGAAAGCCTTAAAGACCTGACTTTCTCCCAAGCCTTGGGTTAAGATGGTTCATTCATTCATTCAAAATATTTATATAGCTGCCCATCTACTATCCAAATCTAGGCAGCTCTTAATCAAAAATTAAACTATAAAATATTGAAACTATAAAACTAAATACATTAAAACATTAAAAACAACAGTGTTGGGTCTCTGTGAGATGTTAGCCATTTACCATTGGTTCTTGTTCTCTTTTATGATTTTATTATATTGTATTTTCTATATTGTTTGCTTTTATTGTACACCGCCCAGAGTCAGTTTGGAGGTGGGCAATACCTAGGTTTAATAAATTAAATTAAACTTATTTTCATGTCAGTCTTTTGATATCATATGTAGGTTAAATATAAACCATGGTACTCTAATGTGTGAATTAGAAATATTTCTTAAACATTTGCAGGCAAATGTGGAATGTATTTTGTGGAAGACAATGCTGCTGAAATTATCGAAAATTCAGTAAGTGAAAGTTTTGAATTGTTTTTAAATCATACTTTTAAATACTGTATGTTTATGTACATTTAGTGATTATAATTCAAGCAAAATCTATAATATGTAAGAATCCTAGGAATTCAGATATCCATGTTTATGGATATGTTGTTGAAAGAAAAATTAAAACATTAGTTAGGTAAATTTCATCAGTATATTTTTTCTGGCATCTGAAAGTATTAAAGATAGTTAGAAATGTTTGTTACTTAGTTAAAATGCATTGAATAGGTATATTTATTAATACTGACATTTGGCATAAAATATCAAAATAAAACAATCATTAAGAATTTATGCATCCCGTAGTAAAAATATCAAAAGCATTAAAATATTTCCATATCAAAGAAGTACATTCTGGGTATTATTATTATGAAAAAGCTAATTACTTTAACATGCTGCATTTTCTTCAGAGTGTCCATGGAGAAACTGAGCCAGCATCGTTTTCTTGGACATTTGAAGAAATTAAAGAAGTACACAAGCGTTGGTGGCAATTAAGAGATAATGCTGTAGAAATATTTTTAACAAATGGCAGAACATTACTATTGGCTTTTGACAACACAAAGGTAAGTATGTTGGATGACTACATAATAATGTTGGATGGAGCTTTGTGTAACTTTGTTTCATATGTATGAAAATTTACAAAAGTAATCAAAGGGAATCCAGGCAGAGAAAAACTGAGCAGCAGACCCACTTCTGCATTCCAAGTCTTGCCGGTTTGCATATATGTCTGGGAAAAGAACAATTCTTTGCGAAAACCCAGGCATCCTGAAGAGGAAAATCTCAACTTTTGAATATAGATATACTGTATATCAAAAGGGACGCGGTGGCTGAGTGGGTTAGGACGCTGAGCTTGTCGATCAGAAGGTCGGCAGTTTGGCAGGTTGAATCCCGAGTGCCGCGTAACAGAGTGAGCGCCTGTTACTCGTCCCAGCTTCTGCCAACCTAACAGTTTGAAAGCACGTAAAAATGCAAGTAGAAAAATAGGGACCATTACGGTGGGAAGGTAACAGTGTTCCGAGTGCCTTTGGCGTCTAGTCATGCCGGCCACATGACCACGGAGACGTCCTTGGACAAGCTCTGGCTCTTCGGCTTTGAAACGGAGATGAGCACCGGCCCCTAGAGTTGGAAACGACTAGCACGCGTGTGCGGGGGAACCTTTACCTTTACCAGGGGTATATCAGGGGTCCCCAACCCCCGGTCTCTGGACTGGTACCGGTGCCCCAGAATGCCAGCAACCGGTCCGCACAAACAAGCAAAGCCGCATCTGTGAGATGCAGGCAGCACACAAAACCACGTCCCCTCCGATCCACGGAAAAACCTCTCTCCACAGAACCGGTCCCTGGTGCCCAAAGGGTTGGGGACATCTGCTGTATATCATAGGAGATCTCCTATGTCCTCCTCCAGAAGGTTAGGAGGTTATATTCTGGCCCTAAGGTTACCCATCCCAATGAATAGCAGGAAGTATTTAAAACCACTATATTAATATATACTTTAAAAGATCACAAGAGTGAAGAAATAATCACAGTTTAATTCTGATGATTGATCAGTCAGAAAAAGGTTTATGGGTTTAATGGTTTTTCCCTTGAGAGAGATTCTATATATTGAGAGCTTATAGTGGAAAAGTTCCACAGATGTCGTGGTGATGGCATTTCATTTGATAACATGAACAAGTTTGTGGGCAAGTGTGCATGTACAGGTAGTCCCCAACCTATAAGCATTCATTCAGTGACTGTTCAGAGTTACAACAGCACTGAACAAATGGTGGCTATGACTGGTCCTTAACCTTCTAGCAATCCCAGCTATCTCACAATCATGGAATCATGACCTGGCCACTTGACAACCAACTCGCAATCGTGTGATTGTCATTTGCAGCCTTCCCAGAATGTCAGTGGATAAGCTGACAGAGAAGGTCGCAAATCGCTTAGGTCCCTCTCCCCCACGTGCAGACCCTTTCTAGACCCTTCTGTGTTTGTGCCCCGCTAGCCACTCACACATCATTGTGCACTCTTGTGCACTCTCCCCAAGCCTTGCCACGCCTCCACTGCCCTTTACAAGTGCATTGCTTAGGGACAGAAATTTTGGTCCCATTTTCCATCATAAGTCGAGGACTACTTGTATGCAACAAATTTTGGAAAGGGAAGACAAGCACCTATTCATGAGACTACACATCAAGAGCTGAATGAGGTGAGTGAGGCATGAAGATATGTATGTATTACTCTGGCTACAGTTCTAAAATAAACACATGACTGTTCAAGTATATTGAAAATGTGTATTTCAAAAGATTCATGCTTTAAGGCTTGGTAAAAAATTATTTGATTCTTTGTAGGTGCGGGATGATGTATACCACAATATCCTAACAAACAATCTTCCTAATCTCTTGGAGTATGGCAATATTACTGCATTAACCCATCTGTGGTATACTGGACAGATCACTAATTTTGAATACCTCACTCATTTGAATAAACATGCTGGCCGTTCCTTCAACGATCTCATGCAGTATCCAGTATTTCCCTTTATACTTTCCGACTATACTAGTGAAACATTGGACTTGAATGATCCATCTGTTTATAGGTAAAAATATTATGGCTTGCCTTTTAAAATGATTTACTAGATATATCACTTTCTGTCAAATTCACATAATGGTAGTGAAAAAAACCCCATTAGACTGCATTTGTTGTCTTCCTTAAGTTCTGGAATTGACAAATTATAATATTGGTGTAATTTCAGAAATTTGATCAAACCAATAGCTGTACAGTCAAAGGAAAAGGAAGATCGTTACGTGGACACTTACAAGGTACTGAAATATTTCAGTTCATATCATTCATATTTATAATTGAAAAGGTATGAGAGACAGAGAGAACATGTTAAACCATGAAATTTGTCTTTGTTCTGCTAACTGCCTGTCTGATGATTCAAATGAGCAAAAGGGAATACAATATTCAATATTCCTCCTCATTCTAGTTTTTGATAAGAGGTAATTGTCTTCTGAAATGATTGCAAGTTGTTGTGGGAGCTACTTTTCTTTGCTGCTAGAGCTTAGAGCCGTGGTGGGATTGAAATATGTGAACAACTGGTTCTCTGTGTGGATGTTGCTTCCGGAAGTCCATTCTGGGCCTGGACAATTAAAAAAATTAGCTACCAGTTCTGCCAAAGTGGGGCAAACCAGCTGAATCCCACCACTGGCTTAGAGTCCAACCCATTTTGAGGCTGATGAGTTAGTTTCAATTAGTAGTACTGTTTGGTAGTACTATTACTAAGTAATCTGTGAAAATATCTGTATCTGGATCCGTACCAATCGGGTTTCAGGCCCGGGTACAGCACAGAGACGGCATTGGTCGCGCTGGTGGATGATCTCTGGCGGGCCCGAGATAGGGGTTATTCCTCTGTCCTGGTCCAATTAGACCTCTCAGCGGCTTTTGATACCATTGACCATGGTATCTTGCTGTGACGTCTTGAGGGGTTGGGAGTGGGAGACACCGTTTTACGGTGGTTCTCCTACCTCTCGGGCCGTTCGCAGACGGTGTTGGCAGGGGGGCAGAGGTCAACCCCTAGGCCCCTTAGTTGTGGGGTGCCTCAGGGATCGGTACTCTCGCCCCTTCTGTTCAACATCTATATGAAGCCACTGGGTGAGATCATACGTGGTTTCGGGGTGAGGTATCATCAATATGCTGATGATACCCAGCTTTTCATCTCTACCCCGAACCAACCCAGCGATGCCCTCGACGTGATGTCCCGTTGCCTGGAAGCAGTATGGATTTGGATGGGGAAGAACAGGCTCCAGCTCAACCTGGCCAAGACTGAGTGGCTTTATGTACCGTCATCTCGTTTAGTCCAAGAGGTTCTATCTTTGGTTATGGGAGGAGAGGTGTTACCTCCCGTTGATAGGGCATGCAACTTAGGCGTCCTCCTGGATTCACGACTCAGTTTTGAAGATCATATAGCAGTCGTGGCCAGGGGGGCATTTGCCCAGGTTCGCCTGGTGCACCGGTTGCGCCCCTATCTGGACCGAGGTGCCTTACGTACGGTCACTCACGCACTCGTTACCTCCTGTATAGACTACTGCAATGCTCTCTACATGGGGCTGCCCTTGAAGACCACCTGGAGGCTCCAGCTGGTGCAGAATGCAGCCGCGCGGGTAGTGATGGGAGCATCCCGATACTCCCATATTACACCCCTCCTGCATGAGCTGCATTGGTTACAGGTTGCCCTCCGGGTGAGATTTAAGGTGCTGGTACTTACCTTTAAAGCCTTACATGGCCTAGGCCCGGGATATTTGCAGGACCGCCTGCTGCCAAGAACGACTTCCCATCGCCCAGTGCACTCACACAGAGAGGGCCTCCTCAGGGTGCTGTCGGCTAGACAATGTCGGCTGGCGACCCCCAGGGGGAGGGCCTTCTCTGTGGGAGTGCCAGCCCTGTGAAACCAAGTTCCCCTTGAGCTCCGGATGGCCCCGGATCTCCAGTCCTTTCGCCGCGGCCTTAAAACATTCCTTTTCCATCAGGCTGACCTGGACTGACGATAGGGATTTTTAAAATGTTTTTAAATTTTAATTTATTAATTTTAATTATTTTATTGGGGCTGTTAGTTTAATTCTTTTTAACTTTTGCATTGCTGTATTTTTATTGTTGTTAGCCGCCCTGAGTCCTTCGGGAGATAGGGCGGCATATAAGTCCGTACATACATACATACATACACACATACATAAATAATAAATAAATAAAAAATAAAAAATAAAAAATAATAAATGATTTATTTACTTAGCAGCTGAAGAAAACCTCTTCAGATTTCCTCTTTGAGATTGTCTTGAATGGAGTGCTCTTGGTCTGATGTCTTCACTGACACTGTTCATGGTCTCTCTAGTCCTGATGACATCCAATTTTTATATCTGAAGTTTTTCTCTTTTTTAATAGAAAGGAAATTGCTTTTTTAAACTTTTCATTTTTATCATGTTGATTGATAAATTGATTTTTAAGTTATCAATCCAAAGATAAGATTAAGTAATCAGTTCACTATATTGCTAATTTAAATAGCAGCACACGTTTAGTATTGCTGTACACAAGTATCACTTATGACCATTGAAGTTATGATGGACTTCCCCAAGGCTACTTATAACCTGGATTCAAAGTTCTGAAGATCTCCCCCTGCCCCTCCCTGCTGATCGCATTCGGGGCACTTGGCAATTGGCCTCTAATTTATAGCCCTTTGCAGCGTCCTACAGTCACATGACCACAGCTTACAATGGTTTTTTTGCCAGAAACCACAGTTTACTTCCAGTTTCCAGCAAAAAATGCCTATTACAGAGAATGGATTTGCTTAACAACCATAATGTTTGCTAAATGACCACAACGAAAAAGCTTGTAAAATTGGGCATGGTCTACAGCAAGAGTGTCAAACTGCCGGACGTGTCACACAGAAGCCGCACCCACCCCATTGCCGGCAATGGCAAAATAGTGCCAATATGCCGTGCGACATCACGTGATGTCGCGAGTTTGACATGTCTGGTCTACGGTGATCTGCTTAACAACCAGCATGACTTACAACTGTAATTTTGGGCTGAATTGCAGTTGTAAGTCAAGCAGTAATTGTATTAGAAATGGATCTCTTTTTTTAAAAAAAATTGTATTTTAACTTTGGAAATAAATAAATAAAATTTACAAAAACTGCATGTTTTTTTCCCTCTGTTCTTTTCTCCTGCAGTACCTAGAAGAAGAATATCGTAAAGGAGCTAGAGAAGATGATCCCATGCCTCCTGTACAACCTTATCACTATGGATCTCATTACTCAAATAGCGGAACAGTTCTTCACTTTCTGGTTAGACTGCCTCCCTTCACAAAGATGTTTTTAGCTTATCAAGGTACGTTTTCCTAGGTTGTTATTGTTTAAATACTTTTAATTTCCTAGCTTTGAATGGGCGATAGACACAACACAGAACTAGCAGACTATTGCAAATATTTATTTTGGTTTTTTTTTTACAATCCTTAGAAATAGAAGTGCTCAAATGTATCCTGTGTGTCTGCACCAGTAAAAGTGTATACACATAAATAAAATACAGAGAATTAAATGTATTCACTGTTGATCACCAAAAGCTAAGTGTGTTATATTAATTTCTAATTAATTTAATATGGTTTCCTTTTCAGATCAGAGTTTTGATATTCCAGACAGAACTTTCCATTCTACTAAAACAACCTGGCGGCTTTCATCGTACGAATCCATGACTGATGTGAAGGAACTCATCCCAGAATTTTTTTATCTTCCTGAGTTTTTAGTTAACAGGGAAGGTATGCTTTAAAAAGACATTGCCGTATTTTTAGTCATCCATCCAGCATTCAATAATACTGAATGCTGCAATTGTTGAATTTTTGGCCCTCATTTGGTAGATTGCAGATGTAATGGGCAAGAAAAAAAATACTTTATTCCAGTTGGCTCACGTGAGGGTGGTGAAAAGAAAAAGTGGAGATGGACATGTTTCATTTGGGAATCAGGTCTGGGTACAGGATGGAAACTACACTGGTTGCATTAGTTTGTTTGTTTATTTCCTGTCATTATTTTTACAACTAACTCAAGGTGAACATATTCAGCACACATGTTCTTTTTCTTATTTTTCCCCACAACTCTGTAAGGTAAGTTGGGCCGAGAGAGAATGACTGGCCTATAGTCACCCAACTGGCTTTCATGGCTAAGCTGGGACTGGAGTTCATGTCTCCTGTTTTCTAGCCGGTGCCTTGATCACTAGTCCCTTTGTTGATCATGCTATCATTTTGGGCCATCTGTGGAGGCTAGAGATTGGGGTATTGTGCTCCAATGGTTTTATCCCTTCCTTCTTTCCATTCCTTCAGTAGGTGTTTCTAATCCAAGGTTAGCAGTCTTGGCTCTTTTATGACTCGTGGACTTCACTCCCAGAATTCCTGAGCCAGCATGGCTGGCTCAGGAATTCTGGGAGTTGAAGTCCACGAGTCATAAAAGAGCCAAGATTGCCTACCCCTGTTCTAATCAGTGGTTGTAGGTAAGAAGAGGCTAGCTCAGATTAGCTCAGAGTGTTGCAGAGCTTGGTTCTCTCCACCCTAGGTTTTAATCTGAGTTACTGAAACAGGTCATTAATTAGTTTAGGGTGCAGTATCTTGTATATTGCCACCCACACAACGTAGTTAGCATCTTGCTTCAGTGCCTGAAGGCTATGATTGGGAAGTAACAAACTGAAGTTGAATCAAAGCAAGATGAAGTATTGTTCATTCACAAGGTTCTCTGGTAGCTCTGGTCTTATCTTTCAAGGAGTAGGTACTATCCTTCAGGGAAGCAGATCCATGAATCAGGAGTACTTCCGGACTCAACTATGGCTGAAAGGAAAAATGAGGATTATGACCCAAAGAGCTTTTACCCAGTTCCAACTAGTGTACCTATTACTGTTCTAGATGAAGTGGAACATTCACTCGTTCCCCACTACCATGAAGGGGTTGAGGCCAGAAGGAGGGGATTCTCTAAAATGGTCTCGATATTATGCCTCCTTGAATAAAAATGGTTCCAATGTTGCTTCCCTCTGGAAGCAAATTAAGACTAAATTCTGGTGAAATGCCAGTATTTATATTGCTCCAGTTAGTTGATTTTCATTTTTTTATAATATTGTGATTATGCCATTATTGTTTATGTTTTAACTGTTTTCTATATACTCCTGGGAATCATATGGTTGCAGTGATCCAGAAATCTAAAAAAAAACACTGGATCTTCAACTGTCAGTAAACAAAACATATCTCAACTGTTGTGTTAAAATTTATTGTCTACTCATAGGTCAATAGCACCATTTTTATTGTTATTGAAAAACTTTGTTTAAAAGAAATAAATGGGTCTGTAATACATTCAGAATGTTTGGTTCATTCATAATAAACTGCAGTGTCATGGTTCTGACAAACAGAGAGGAATAAAGCAGAACTCCCAAGGCTTGCAAATTCCTCAAAGAACATGTTTATTAGTTACAAAGTATCGGCATGTCAAAAATGAAACCAAGTCTGGAGATACACATAGCAATTCCCCAATATAAAGTTTAAAAATCCCACTCCTAAAACAATACAAGCAACACATCTCGGCGGGCTTTTTACGCAAAGCCCAGCCTGCAGTCTCGGGAGCAGCCGATGACCTTGGTTCCCATGGGAGAAAAGATTATTTTGACTAGCGAAGCACCTGGGCAACCCCCCTCCCTCCATTCTATGTGGCAACTGAAAATGAGTAGGAAAAATGGCTGCAGCCATGCTCATTTGTAGAGTTGACATGCAGATTGGTGAAAAAGAAGCTTTCCTGGAGGAGGAGAGAAACAGGAGAAATGCACAAGTCCAAAATTCAAGTCAGATTTAAAGCTATATGAAAACTATGCAGTTGATTTAATCAATTGTCAATGTAAAATTTTGGAGAACAGAATCTTGTGACCACTGCTCTGAATTGATTTTTAAGAAATGTGGTGTGAACATGAAAATTAATTTTTACATTAGTTATTTAAATTTAAGCCAACTAATATAAATTATTTCTATTCTTAGGTTTTGATTTTGGGTTACGTCAGAATGGTGAAAGAGTAAACCATGTGAACCTCCCACCCTGGGCTCGAAATGACCCAAGATTATTTATCCTGATCCACCGTCAAGCTTTAGAGTCTGACCATGTTTCCCAAACCATCTGCCACTGGATTGATTTAGTATTTGGGTATAAACAAAAAGGCAAGGCCTCTGTTCAAGCTATTAATGTCTTTCATCCTGCCGTAAGTATCCTTTTTTAAAAACAAGACATTTGCCTTTCATTCAATGACAGTATCAGACCCAGCATGTTCGAGGGATCCAGGCTCATCTAAAATGTAATGTATTCCCATTCTTTAGGTGGACATTCCTGCTACAGAACAGCGTTACCTGTCTTCTGTGTGTTCAGATACTTTATTAGGCTGCAACCAACCCATTACTATAGTCAGTGATTAGTTCAAAATTATCGCTGCTTGCTTTGCATTAAAAAGACAAAAGAAAACTGGGTATCAGCCGTATGTTACTGAAGTTTATGAGTGATTTCTTGAGCTTTTTCTTGGCCTTCAGTAACGAATAGCAATCTTCCAGCGTCCCTTTTTAAGACGTGTTAGATAAAATTGGAATTAATGTATCAGTTCCTGTTTCAGAATCCAACAGGATACTAAAGATGGTAGAATTGAAGTTTGTGAAGAAGTCAGGTATAATCAGCAGAAACAATCTTGGTCCAGTTCCTAATAAATGTCATCCTTAGTCTAAGGCAGTGTTTTTTAATCTTGGCAGTTTTAGGATGTGTGGACTTGCAAGTCCCAAAAATCCCCACATCTTAAAAGTTGCCAAAGTTGAGAAACACTCCAAGGCATCCATACAGAATCAGTTCTAAAATCAGGCCAAGATGTTCACTTTAAAGGTGTAGATGGCTTCTGTGATGATAAAAATTAAAATATTTTAGACAGTGGCTAAATTATAGAAGGATCAAAGGTAAATTTGCAGAGGTTCAGAAGCTGGGAGATACGGGGTGTTTCTTGTGTTAGTGTTTTATGTGTGGAACTTACCATTTTTTCCCTTCTGCTATCTGGATCTTTTTATTTTGATGATAATTGAACCAAGAGGAAGTAAGGAGAACTTTTGTTAGCTTGGAGCTTTGGTGCTATTGTTTTGTCTCAACTGTATAGTATACTTGCTTAGCTGTTTAATTTCTTCATTGAAAACGTTTTATGTGTGCCAGCTCAATGTAATGTTTAAGGTTTTAGACTAGAAATAGGGAGACTGTGAGTTCTGTTCCTCCCTTAGGCAGAGAAATCAATTGAATGCTTCTAGGGCAGTTATTCTCTCTCAGCCCAACCCACTTCAGAGGGTGCTTGTTGCGGGGAAAAATAGGAAGAGAAGGCATTTCTTAACACTACTGTGACTTTTAAAACAAAAACATAAGTCTAATAACAGGAGTGCAGATATATCCATGCCCTAAGAATGAATTCTTCTCGTATCCTTTCATGCACATATATGCTTGTACAGGTATGTAGATATAATTAGTTTCTGATTTACATTTTAGACGTATTTTGGAATGGACGTGTCAGCTGTTGAAGATCCAGTACAAAGAAGAGCTCTGGAGACTATGATAAAAACATATGGGCAGACTCCTCGCCAGCTGTTCCACACTGCCCACGTCAGCAGATCGAAACCTATGGAAGGAGAGCTCCCTGCTGCAATGGGATTATTAGTGCAGTTTGCCTTCAGGGAAACAAAGGAGCATACGAAAGAGATCGTCTATCCGGTATGTTTCATAATGCTGCCCTATTTATTATGTAACAGAACTTCTTCCTGCAAAGTATTGCAGTGTAATAGATACACACCATACACGTACACCTATACGCTGGCTCACTATTTGTCTATCTGTCCATTTATCTCCCCCTGCTTTTTTAATGGTGGGAGGATATTGGGTGGAGAATATCTGTAGAGAAATCGATATTGTTTTTAAAGCTTTTGTTAAAACGTCTGTCAAGTCTGTGTTACCTAAGCTCCTCTTTTTTCTTTCAATAAGCCTTTTTTTTCTGGATTGGAAGAGCATCAAGTAATTCTTCAGGCTTTAGATTCTTTGTTCATTTTATGCTCATATATATTTTTAAAAGAACAATTACCTGGGTCTCCCACCGAGAAGTCAAGAACTACTAATTTTTTTAAAAAAGTTTAAAAGTAACATTGTCTCTTCAACTACTGTTACTCAGTTTCTTTAGAGATAAGTTTAATGAAATCACATTTTTAGCTCAAGATAAAGATAGCATTGTGATCCAGCTTTATTAAACCTCTAGACCCAGGTTAGATATAAAAATTCTAATCTGATAAATCATGGTGTACTCACCAGAGAACCCTCTAGATTAGGGGTGTCAAACTGCCGGCCTGCGGGCCTGATGAGTCATGCCAAAACCGCACCCATCCCATTGCCGGCAATGGGAAAAAAGTCGCGATATGTCGCGACACGTCATCTGACGTTGCGAGTTTGACACCCGTGCTCTAGAGGTTTGTATGCAACTTCCCTTCCCTTCTCATCTGTTTCTAGGGACATTTCCTTGGTTTCTGAATCTGTAGTTGCTTGGGACTCTGAATTGAGAAACTATTCTAGGAGCTTCCTCACACTTGGATGTGGGTTATGGGTGACCTTTCCCAAATCACTAAATAATTATTTAATAGATTGATGCTGTCAATTCTGAACCAGTAAAGAAGATTCCCTGTCCACCGCTCAACAAATGACATAAATTCCTGCCCCAAAGAATCAAGATAAAAGC
Source organism: Vipera ursinii (assembly GCF_947247035.1). Classification (NCBI taxonomy): domain Eukaryota; kingdom Metazoa; phylum Chordata; class Lepidosauria; order Squamata; family Viperidae; genus Vipera; species Vipera ursinii. The sequence goes on along the minus strand of NC_139512.1, from coordinate 286,352,783 downwards.
AGTATATTAATTGGATTACTTAAGTTAAACTAATTCAACTAAATTAATTAAAATTATTTACAGGTAGTCAATTGTTCCCCAGTTGCATTTGGCAGCCTTGGTGGAGCAGTGGGCTAATGCCTCCTTAAGTAACACCAGCTGCCTGCAATTAGTGCAGGTTCGAGTCCCACCAGGCTCAAGGTTGACTCAGCCTTCCATCCTTCCGAGGTAGGTAAAATGAGGACCCAGATTGTTGGGGGCAATTAAGCTGACTTTGTAATAATGCCGCTTGGGGGGGGGGCAAAAGCCCTAATAAGCAGGCATATACATAGAATGAAGGCTATTGCTAAGCACATTGATTTGTGCTTCTTAGATTGTAAGCCGCCCTGAGTCTTCGGAGAATGGCGGGATATAAATGGGATTAAAAAAAAATTCTTACCTTCATGCAGAGTTATACTGTGACTTTGACTTACACAGACATAAGAACATCCTTCTTTGCTTCCTTCCAGTAGAAACGGGGGTGGGGTGGGGTGAAGTTAGAGTAAGAGATAACTGAGGTGGAAAGAGCAGAAAAGAGAAAGTGGAGAAATAAAACTGGAGGGAAATGAGAGGCAAAGACAATTGGACAGCAGAGAAAGAGTATAGATTTAAATGCACCAAGCAACCATGATGGTGTAGTTATCTACACCAATTATTTTGTCTTCAGTAGCTTCTTTTACGCAAATCGGCCAATTTAAGATGGCTACTAGGACTGTGCAGCTCATCAGAATGCAAGGTAAAAAGGCACTTTGGAATGGATGGGGACACAGTTGCTGCAGCTGTCTCTATCCTTTTCTCTCGGATCACATGGCTGCCGTTGGCATTTGGGCTCTGTGCCAGGGAAAGGCATATCTGATAAGGAGTTAGAAACAGGTGCTGCATTAGCCCCTTGCAAGAGGGGGGGGCACGTTTTTTGCTTTCTAATGAGATGCACTATGCAATCCTAATAACCACCCTCCAGTTCACAAGTAAGTGTTTGGGATTAACAATTTCATTAGAAATAAAATCACGTTAAACCTGGCATTTAAAAAAAATGTTTCAAAATGGCACCACTGACTGCTGTTTTGTGTTGTTTTTGTTTTAGAGTCCTTTACCTTGGATCCGAGGCTTAAAATGGGGGGAGTACGTAGGATCTCCCAGTGCCCCTGATCCAGTGGTCTGCTTTAGCCAGCCACATGGAGAAAGATTTGGCTCCTTGCAAGCTTTACCGACTAGAGCAATTTGTGGTTTGTCCCGAAAATTCTGCCTTCTGATGATCTATAGCAAAGAGCAAGGTAAGCACTCTAGTTACACAGTCCTCGCAGAAACATTGGAAACCAGAGTTCATAAAAGGCCAAATTATCCTTTCTGTCCATTGGTTCAGTCAAAGATGACAAATAAGTTATTGGGGCCCATGCTGTATATTACTGGGTAGTGTAATTGCTGTAGAGGTCTTAAATTGGGTGGAAGGCTTGTGAAATGGCTCCCACGCAAGCTATAGCCATTCTGATGACAACTGTAGAAACATCCACAATGAAATGGCTCCGCTCTGCTTCATGTTGAAATTACTGCCCTAAGGTAGCTTCCTGGCTGACACATGTTTTGGATCCCACAGAAATCAATTACTGTATAAGTAATGTAGTTCTATTTATTATGGACCCATTATGCAACAAAAACAAATGAGGAAATTTAAGGACTCCAACATTTTTTCTTGTTACGACAAGCTCATTGCTTCAGATTTTACCATAGAGAAAATAGAAAGCATTTCTTCTGATGAAGACCACATTATGTAAGGCTTTAATAGGTTTGTAAAACAGAAGGTTCCCAGTTGTTAAAATAACAGGGATTTTAACAGTAAAAGAATAGGTTCCAGTGTTTGCCTTTTTAATAATAATAATAATAATAATAATAATAATAATAATAATAATAATAATAATAATAATAATAATAATAATAATAATAATAATAAAAATGATAGAATATCTTGAAATGTCAACTGAATTTCACTATCATTGCAGGTGTTAGAAGCATGCATAGTACAGATATCCAGTGGTCAGCCATTCTGAGTTGGGGATATGCAGATAATATTTTAAGATTAAAAAGCAAGCAAAGTGAACCTCCAGTAAACTTTATACAGAGCTCACAGTTTCACCAGGTAAGACCTGTTAATTCTCTTCTGCTCAACTAACTTAGTATTTAGAGGAGGGGGGAAAGGGGGGGGGGAAGCAATCCTAACAGCATCTTAACAAATAAAGTCTGCTTTAGATGTATTGATCCTAGTCTAATAAGTCACTGTTTTATCAAACTGAGAATGAACCTTATAACTTTGCTACAAGGTCCCTTCTAAACGTTAAACATTATGTCATAATCCATAATTTAATTTCTTAATGATGGAAACTATTAAGTCTATTTAAGTGTTATTATAGTACAATATAGAAAGAAAACAGAAGGCAATCCATACAGTTAGAATTAATCATCAGTAGGATGTGAGCTTTTATGATTTTGAGCTTGTTTAATCAAATACATTAAAGGGTGAATGTTCCTAGTTGCAAACAAAGAGCCAGCTGCTGTTTTTCCTGCTTCTCATCGATCACACTATTCATAAGTGTTTTTGCTACCTTGTCCACGCAATTGTAGAATTTAGGTGTATACCTGATCTTATGGCCTCTGGTCCAGGCAAATTAATACCACAATAAACTGCTCTTATATTCATGCTACTCCCTGACTTTCTTAAATCTGAGTTTGCTTTTGATCCTATCTCTACAGATGAAGTTGCTACTTTATGGTTATTATATTATCAGACTTAGGGAATCACTGCTCAATAGTCATCAGAAAATGGTTCTGTCTGAATTAACTGGAGAGTTTGGGCAAAATACTTAATTCTAGAGTCCAGTTGCATGTATTGTATACATTGTACATGTATTATATCAAAAGCTTGAGCTGCAGAGTTTAGAGTTGCAGTTTTCCCTCTGTTACTTGGAAAGCTTATTTCCAGCACTCTTAAGTTTCTTGTGTAGTTTGCTACATGACACAGAGTAACTACAGTAGGAGAAAGTTTAATTCTATATGTGAGTCAATGCGTGTAGATTTGCAACCTAACTGATTATTGTAAGTGTGACAGTGGCCTTTTTTCAGTGGAGGAATGGAATGAGTTCAAGAGCAAAACAGCTGAAGAACTAAAAAACAGGAAGTGTTTTTCTTTAAAAGTATCTGTTTTTAATATGATCCCCTTTGGCAGTCCTTGAGATGAACAGCAGATAAAGCATAAATACTGTTTAAATGTCTCACCTTTTTTTCTATATAAGGTAACAAGTTGTGCCTGGGTGCCAGACAGCTGTCAACTTTTTACTGGGAGTAAATGTGGAGTTATCACAGCGTATATGAACAGATTCACTAGTTGCACTGTAAGTATATAAAATTGAAGCTATAACTACTTAACTGTCTCTTAACTTTCAAGTATTTTGGTTCTTATCTATTACCCTGAAAATAAGCAAACCTCTGGGCTACATGGTACTCAGTTCCATTTTGCAGACCCCAAAACCTTCCAGGATCATGTTTGTTTGTTTTTCTTTATTTATCATCTAGATTTATATGACTGCACGATCAGTACATAACTCAGGATGGCTAAAAACAGTAAAATAAACACAACAATCATTATAAACAATCACTATCAAGTTTTGCCTATAGCAAAATTTAGCAAAATAGTCATTACGCCACAATCCCAATGCTGACATCCAGAGTTTGCTTGAAGAGACTGGTGTTTACTGCTTTAAAAAGGCTGGTTGGCAAGATTAAGGTCATCCCAAGCTCAAGGGTATGTTGTTCCAAAGAGCAGGTATCACGACAGAGAAGTCGTGCTTCCTGGGTTGCATTAGATGGCACTGTTTAATAGAGGGGATTAGTGGTATAACAACTGCCAGACCATGTAACTGAAGATGGGCAGTCCACAAAAAAAACATGAAGGGCTTAATAGGCGATAATCAACATCTTGAATTGTACCTGGAGTTCCTTGAGGAGAGGTATTACAATATCTAGGTGAATTGAAGCATCCATGTCACTGTATTTTAGGTTAGCTGCAATTTTCAGACGCTCTTCAAGAGCAGCACCATCTAGAGTGTGTTGCAATAATCCGAACAGGATGTCTGACAAAGCTTGAGTGACAGTGAATAGAGCCTCCTGATCTAGGTATAGACCCAATTGGCACACAAGATGGATTTGTGCAAAGATCCTCTAGCCAAGGCTGTCATCTCCTCCTTGGGTAGGAGCCAGTAATCTAAGAACAGCCCTGAGTTGTGCATCAGTGTAACCACAATCAAATCCAAAGGTGGTAAATTCTCAGGTCAGGGCTAAGTTGTAATTATCTATAGCAATTCAGTCTTGTCAGGATTGACATGTTTCGCTCCATTTAGGCAGTGGAGGGGAAGCTTTGTAGCCTGTTTGTTTCCTTTATGGGCTCTTGATTGTATCTTTTAAATCAGAGGTCCCCGACCTTTTGGGCGCCAGGGACCAGTTCTGTGGAGAAAGGTTTTTCCGTGGATTGGAGGGGGTGTAGTTTTGTGTGCTGCCTGCATCCTGCGGATGGGGCTTTGCTTGTTTGCGCAGACTGGTTGCTGGCATGCCGCGGCCCGTTACTGGTCCACGGACTGGGGGTTGGGGACCCCTGTTTTAAATGGTATATAAATGGAGTTTATCGCTATCTTGATACCTGTTGATAGCTTATCTGTTCAAATAGCAAGCTTCCAGGTAGGAAACAAACAATTAGAATGCATCTTTTTTAGCAGACAATACACCCATAAGCAGGAAACATCACTAGATAAACCATTAGGGAAGAGACAATATTCCAATCAAAGAACTGTCAAGGAAGAAACACAGCCCCCACCAAGACTAGCAGAGCAACCCCCACTTTCTCTTCTATTGATGATGTCATCTAGCTTGATAATGAAACATCTATAAGAAGGCCAGCCAAGCTCAGAGCATACCAAAAATCAAGCGGTTCAGTTCTGAGCTACGTGTATCTCTTCTATGGTGCATCTAGAGTCCATTTTAACAAATGGGGTTTCACTCCTGATTATTTCATTGAAAGCCATAAAATTCTCTATCAACTGAAGTCACACTTTGGGTTTTCATCTTAGGGGGAATTCCCCAGTCAGGTTTTGGTTATACTGTACATATCAAAGGGATTTTGTCAGTTTAAGTAATTATTCTCTGATTTAGAAATGAGATGATCCTTATATGAATTTGTATCCAAGATATGCTGTTATTAAGAGATTTTTAAAATATCTTTTAAAAAAATCTCCTTATTCCTCTGGTTAAGCAGTTTGTTGGGTGATTCTGCAATCTGAAAGTAATACTTTCATAATAGCAGTACTGTTTCAGAGTAAATTATTGCAACACAGATTTTGCCTTGGTTTGTAAACAAGTTCAGTCATATGAGATAAATGAGAACATTTGTGTCACTGCTCTTCAGTTGTAGACCTTAGGTTGCCTTCCTCAGGAGCCTCACACTCTGGTCCCTATAGCAGTAGTCCCCGACCTTTCCAGCTCTATGGACTGGCGGGGGAGGAGAGGGGATGGGGGTTTGGGGGACCTCTGATACAGAGTGTAGCTAATACCATGAGAAGTGGCCATATGATATGACAATATGTTCAGTAAGGTCTGTTTAGGTTCCTCTTCTAAAATGAATATTTATTTAGAGTAACTGAGATTCTGTACAGAGTAATAAATAAGGAAAAACATGTCAGCTACATGCCCTAATTAGTGAACATGGTCTAAACACCTCTTACTGCCCTTCTTATCTATGAAAGGTAGGTCAGATGCTGAAACACTGTTTTCAATGTACAATTTGAATGTGCATTATTTGCCCAAAATTATTTTGCAGCATAAGAAACCTTGGGATTTAGTATATTAACGAGTTTTTAAAGTCTAGCAGCTTTCCTTCTGGAATTCCAACAAGACAATGCTGTACCTGGCATATCAAAGCTATTGTCTATCACCTCAGCTTTTATTATCAGCTTGTTTTATTACATTCCTGCATCTTAATTAGCTCTCTCACGTTTAAGAGAGGAAGGAGGAGAAATAAAAAGAACAGCATGCGGTAAAAGTTACTGATTTTGCACACCATTTGGTTTCAACTATCGAAATATATTTAGGATATATCTGCTCACGAATTACTCAAGTAACAATATGTGCTGTAAAATGAGCAGCTATTTAGAGCTTTCCCCTGTGCTAATAACTATGTGAAAGATCTAAATGAGCTTACTTTTCACAGTTAATGCCATAGCAGCAATTGTTTGTCAATCAAGCACTCAGTTTTAAAGAAAAGCTTGAATTGAGACATAAACAGTCTTGGCTTTCTGTTTTTGTAAGTGAAATTGAGAAAAACAGTTCTATAAGACAAAAATGATTAAGACGCAGGACTTGTCAATCAGACAAATCGGCAGTTTGGGACCCAAGCACTATGTGATGGAGTGAGCTCCCGTTCTTGCTCCAGCCCCTGCCAACCTAGCAGTTCAAAAGCATCCAAATGCAGTTGGATAAAGAGGTACCCCTTCAGTGGGAAGGTAGCAGTGTTCCGTGCCCCTTGGCATTTAGTCATGCTGGCCACATGACCACGGTAGTGTTTTTGGACAATGCTGGCTCCCTCAGCTAAGAAACAGAGAAGATCACTGCCTCTAGAGTCAGACACAACTAGACAGGGGAAACCTTCACCTTTCAGGACAAAAATAATGAAATAGCACTTGTTGAATCAGTAAAATAACGAATGAAACAGCTGCATCTTCAAATCTAGTCTCAAGTTTGACTTGTAATACACTACTTTTGTTCCCTCCTTCTGGTAAATTTATGGTTGTCTGTTTCCCTTTGCAGCCCTCTGAAATTGACATGGAGTCTCAGATGCATCTATATGGACACACTGCAGAGATCACCAGCTTGCTAGTCTGCAAACCCTATAGCATCATGATAAGTGTGAGCAAAGATGGAACCTGTATCATATGGGATTTGAACAGGTATAAACATTTTTAAATCACCCTCCTTACTACCATGTTTCCCTGAAATTAAGACCCGGTCTTATATATTTTTTTTTGCCTCCAAAAGAGGCACTAGGTCTTAATTTTGGAGAATGTCTTACCTTAGGACCACCACAGCCAGGCCTCCCACACCCCGACACCTGTCGCACCGCTGCTTGACTTCTGCAGCCGCTTGCCACCACTTGCAGCCGGACACCATATGGCGCATTGCGCCATTGCTGTTACTCATGGCAGGAGGCCGCATGGTGCTTTGCCCCGTTTCAGCAGCTTGAGGCAGGACACTGCGTGGCTCTTTGGGCCATTTCCCTTGCGGAAATAAGTGCCATGTGGCCTCTTGCTGCAAGCAACAGAAGTGGCCTGAAGTGCGTGAGCAGTGGAAGTGACCCAAAGCGCCATCTGGCCTCCTACCAGGAGCAGTGGCAACGGCACAATGCACCACATGGCATCCGGCCACAAGTGGCGGCAAGAGGCCACAGAAGAAGTCAGGTAGCGGAGCAACAGGTGTCGGGAGTGTGGGAGGCCTGGCTGTGCTGGTCCTGCTGGTAAGGTAAGTGGGTGCGGGGTGCGTGGGGCAGCTTCACCCCCCCTATCCCCACCCTAGCTTGATTTTTAGGGGTGCACCTCACCCCAAAACTAGGGCTTAGTTTTGGAGTAGGGCTTATATTAGGCCCACCCCCCAAAATCAAGCTACGGCTTACTATCGGGCTGGGTCTAACTTTCAGGGAAACACAGTATATCGAATGTCCCCAATTTCTGAATTATAATGAAGGTTGAATTGCTCCATTTTATAAAATCACCAGTAAGATTGCTTAAGCTGTGTATTTTGCCCCTTCTACACACTGATAACAATTAAGTAATAAGATATTCCAATATTACTATTGGAAATAAGGATTTAAAGCATTACTTTAAAACATTACAACATGTTATTAATAATTGATTCTTTGAGAGTGATTCTTTGAACAATCAAATCATTTTTGCAGGCTCTGCTATGTGCAAAGTCTTGCTGGGCACAAAAGTCCTGTTACGGCAGTGTCTGCTAGTGAAACAACAGGGGACATTGCAACTGTTTGTGATTCAGGTAGGTGTCTTATCAAGTGGAAGCTATGCAAACTAGCAACATCAAGTCTATGAGGTTAATGTTATACAATTTTTCAGAGAATTGCAAAGGAAATAGTAAGAAGTTAAATCCTTATCTTAACTTCAGTCAGGATATGCAAGCTTTTCAATTGTGCAGAAATCTCCATTGGTCAGAATAAAAATGTAACTGATTCCCAACTATACTGCGAATAAGTTAACTAAATAACTTAATTTCCAGTAGTAACTTCAGGTGGATGAGGGTCTATAAGTGAAACTGGCTTACCTGATAGCCCCTCATTTGTCTTAAAAGTGTATAGTAAATAACCTGGGTAGATGGTTTAGAATTGGAAGAATGGTTGCTGTATTTGTCATCAATCTAGGGTAGGGGTGGGTAACTATGGCAACTTTACAACCTGCAGACTTTGAGTCCCAGAATTCCTGAGTCAACTGTGCTCTTGGAGTTGAAGTCCATAGGTCATAAAGTTGCCATGGTTGCCCACCCCTGGTCTAGAGCCTGGGTGACTGGCTAGCCAGTTAACTTTTCAGAAAGTAAATTGGCATACAAGAGAATCAGAAGATAGTTTAAGGTCCAGCACATTGTTGAAGCAGGTTGCTGTTATTACAAATTGAGAAGGGAATTAAATATCACCGGAGGGCTTCTTCCTGTAATGGATTCTTGGGTTGTGATTAATGAATACTTATGAAAAGCCAATATATATCAGACTGAACTTTCTGGCACCACTTAGTTGGTGCACCAAGGGAGTTCTTAGCCTATCAAGGACTTTCCTAACAGCCCTAAAAGGAACAGAAAGAAAGATGTTTTGACCCCTAAGCCCAGAAATACATAACAAACCATGCGCAAGTCCTTAAATGCAAAGTGGAACTATGCAGTCTTATATAGTTTTAATGGGAAACTGACTTATTAAACTAATGAAACCACAATTCTAAAATAGGGTTTGTTGGGAAAAGAAAAAATTAGGAAAAAACAATAGGGAAATGAACATACAAAGAAATTCCAGCTAAAATCACTACAAATAATCTAACCAAAGAAATTAAATTCTATTTGCTTCAATAAGTTGATGGGTTTCAGTGCACATTCAGCACACATTCAGCACTTGTTACACAACAGATTATTGGAGAAGTTTCTCTTAATTTTCTGCTCAAAAATTTCTTTTTCTCAAGCACAATCCTCAGTTTCAAATAATAAGGGTGATTATGGAAAGACAGTCCCTTTGGGCAGATTGTCGGCTGCTTTGCCCAAACATAAAAATGCTTTGATACTTGAAAGCCTGGATTTAGTCAGCAAATCAGAAATGATTGAAGAGCTAAACTACTTTCCTAATGATCCTTGGTGAAATTATAAAATACAGTCTTAATTTTTCCCAATTGTGTCACTAAATAAATGGGTTATACTGGGGAGACTTTCAGGATGAAATAAAATCTGAATTCAGTCGTGTCAGCGGGTAGTCAATTTACCAGATCCTTTTGGAGGCACCATTTCATACTAAAAGCTAAGGATTTCCTTGACAAACAGATGAATTTAGATTCATCATATGTCAGTTCAATTTAGGTTATCAGTAACAAGGTTAAGATAGGAGCTTAGAGCCAGATGCTGTCTGGATTCAATCACTGACCTGTGACTTCCTATAATGATGCATTTATGAATTTATACAATTATCTCTCCACAAATAAACCTTTTTTTGGAGTTAGGTTTGTGTAAGAAATACATATACAATATACAGTACTTTCAATACTTAAATTTTAATGTATATATTAAATAAAACAATGATAGAGCCATACAACTTATAACATTCTTTTGTTGAAAACAAACATAGCTCCAACATATTTTTAATGGAGGCAAGATGTTTGTTGTTTATTTATGCGTAGTTTCTGAAATCTGGGTTTCATTCAGACAGCTTCCAAAGCTCATTCATCAAAATCCAGGGTGGGAAGAGCAAAAAGTGTTTTCCCCACATTACCTTCTCTTCAACTGCTGCAGTTTGTAGATGCTTTGAAAGCTCTCTTTTTCTCCCAATTTATGCTCCTCAACAGATAAAACAGCCGCAGCCCATTTTCTCCTCTTTCACTTCTGGCTCACTGATCTGCGCTTGTAAACTGCTGGTCCCCTTTTGTAATATCCTCCTCCCTGCAGCATAATGGGCAGTACCCGCTCCCATTGTAAGGATCAGGGCAGATGGTCAGAGCTTTTGTTGAAGGCTTATGTCCTCCAGGTACCATTGCTCTCCCTTCAAGAGGCAAGAGCAAAGAAAGCATCGAAAAAAACAGGAACATCATTCAGGCTTCATAAAGGGTCTGAAGCAGTTTCCATGCTTTGCATTTAGCATATATTTGCATCAAACTGGCAGGCCTGTTCAGCAAGGACCTCTGTTGTCTAAGTGACTCCACTGGAGGTCCTAATTTGCACTTTTGGAAACGATGTGCTAACCCAGAGTGTTATTTGTTTGGTTATGATTTGTAAATCACATCTTTAGAGTATTATGTCTGAACCAGGACTGTATGATTTATTCAGTGAAATGCAGTGTTGTTAAAATAAACAACAGCTTAGCACAAGGTGTTAATCTAATCTCTTTTCCCAACAGTAGTTGGTCATAAATTACTGTAAAGCTAATCAAAGCAAGTCTACCACGATCAAGCTGCTATTGGTATTCCCTTTAGAAATACTCTTTCCTGTTCCGAAAAAAGCCTGTTCTTTATTTATATACTGACTTATTGGATCGGGATCCTAGAGCTTCTCAAGGCTTTGAATTCTCTGTTTGATTTGGACCCAGGGTTGACATTCTCTTGATGGGGCCTTTTATTCTCTATGAAGGAGTCTCATAGAGTGTTGCATAGATAAGAATACGATATCTGGGCTCCAAAAATCCAGTTTACCACTAGATGGTAGTGGAATTATATTTTGTATACCTATGGTGTCATATAGTGCTGCTTCAAACCTATATAGTGTAGCAACTTGAAGAAGCATAACTACACTTCTAAGAATATGCAAACATGGTTTAGGGGAAAGGGAAAAAATAACACCTTCCCGTTTAGGTTTTATGAAACTCTCCTCTCCTTTACCTTAAAACTATAAAATGTCTAGTTCTCGAGTTAATGTTCCCAAACCAAGACCATACTGTAGTTGTGCCAATATGTAATTGTTTTTATTATATTAAGACAGGAAATTCCTTCTATGGTATAAACATCGATGTTTATATCAGCTCATTACTGACAGCTGCTTTCCAAGATCTCAGGCTTGAATTTCTTTCATTCACCCCTATATTTTTAGCAGAGAAGGGAATTTTTCAAGAACTTGTACTTCTGGAATCAGAGTATTGAACTTGACATTTGTCCACAGAATAAATTTTCCACAATAGAAATCTAGCAAAATGATCTAATTACTGTAATTGTAATTAGAATTATCTAAACGCTTGCTCAGTGATCCAGTTGAATAAATTCTGTTCCATTCCATTCCATTCCATTCCATTCCATTCCATTCCATTCTATTCTGTTCTGTTCTGTTCTGTTCTGTTCTGTTCTGTTCTGTTCTATTCTATTCTATTCTATTCTATTCTATTCTATTCTATTCTATTCTATTCTATTCTATTATTCTATTCTATTCTATTCTATTCTATTCTATTCTATTCTATTCTATTCTATTCTATTCTATTCTATTCTATTCTATTCTATTCTATTCTATTCTATTCTAATTTTCAGTTGAACTCAGAAATATATCTCTTATAAATAAATTAGTAAAATAAACATATTGAAGAATCCCAATTTCAGGTCTGGCAAGAATAAGAAACATATTGATTCAGATTGATCATCCAGATTATCATAGTTTGCATGACCCAGTAGTGGCTCTGTATGGTTTTTGACATTCTGTCTAGATCTGGGATTTTGGAATCTTCATTTGGAATCTTCAACCAAACAACTTGTAATGTTTCTGAATCCTGGCAAGATGATCACCGCATGCTAATGAGAATATGTTTTGTAGCTGTACGCAGGCACATATAGGTGATATTGTTGCTTCAAAATTGTGTTTTAAGAGTTTCTGGCTTTGACATTACATTTGTTAACCAAGATACAACATGGGGAAAATAAACCCAAATTGCTTTTGTTGAAATTATATCTCCTCCTGGCCTCCTGATGAGAAATAATTGGCAGCATAGGGATTACATTAAAATTAACTGTGGATGAAAAAAATGAAGCAAATAAAGGTTGTGTTCTCCCTCCCCCCTCTCAAAATGAGCAGTATAGATGTCCCTAAAAATAGAAGGATCCAGTAGATAGTGTGAATTTGTCCAGAGCTATCTGAAAAAGTCCCTGGCATTTGAAAATATTTATTGGCAACCTTTTAATGTTTTAAAAGAGGCAACCCATAGTTTCCTATACATGCACATGCACATTCCAAGCAGTCTTCTATCTCACATACCCAGATCAGCTCCCCATCCACATGGTTCAGTCTGGTAAGAGGAGGAAATCTTTTTTCTCTGCATACGTATGGGAGCCAAAGAGAAGCTTCCACATACTCTTCTCCTTAACATGACTCATCCAAGGACTCTACCTGTGACGGTCAGATCAGAAATTCCTATTCTGTTCCTGTGATTGGAATATTAATATTAATAGAACAGGGATACTTATTCATTTATCCTGCTTGCAGGATAATTATGATCATAAATTAAACATCAGTTGAGGGGGAAGGTCCCACAGAATATGAAGACTTGTAAATATTATTTCTAACCTGTTTCCTCTACTGATTCAAAGATTTTATTTCTTTAAAAGTTTATGCTTACGTTCTTAAAATCTTATCTTCTGCAGCCACATGGTTATGGAGGCCAAAATTGTCAAATAATTTGATACAATTCATTTTAGTTCCTAAAGCTGAAACAACTTTCTGATTTTTTTTTCAAAACAGGGAATCTCATACTTGGTTGCTCTTCCTTGCTCTGATAAGAAGCTCAGGATTTTAACACACACTGGAGTGTAAATGAATTTTTACCTGAGCTGCACTGCTTGCCTTTTCTCCACATACTTTTGCTGGAAGAAGTTTATTAAAGTAGATATTCTGGACCTTTGCGCAGTATTAATTCTATTATTCCATCTTTCAGGAGATTTACAGTATGTGTTTACAAGCTGATTCAGGAGGCTTGTGTTGCTAGTGTTAGAAGAAGAGATTTTCTGCTTTTCAGATATCTAAAGGAGGTGTATGTTTACTTATTTATTTGGGTTTTTAGATACACACTCCAACACAATAGAAGGATTAAAACAGAATATAATAATAAGGCAGTAAAAATCCTGCAATAATAATAACAGGCCTTACCTCTATCGTACTTCTCAGGGTACCGCCGGTTAAGGAATGCCGGCGGGTTATTCCCAGGGGAAGGGCGTCCTCTGTGGGCATGCCGGCCCTATGGAACCAACTTCCCATGGAACTCAGGACTGCCCCCGACCTTCGGTCATTTCGCCGGGACTTGAAAACCTGGTTCTTCGAGCTGTTTGGCCCAGACTGAGGGGTTTTAATTTAATTTAATTTAATTGGGTTTTAGTTTAACTTCAGGGATTGTAATTTAATTAATAGTTTTAATTTATTTTAATTTTGTATACTATGTATTTTAATTTTCCCTGAGTCCTATGGGAATAGGGCGGTATATAAATTTAAATAATAAATAAATAATAAAAAATGTCTTGAAAACTTAGCAATCCCATACTTCAGAGAGGGAATCGCCTATCATACCTAAAGGCTTGTTGAATACCCAAGTCATTGCAATTTTTCTAAATGCTAATTTAGAAAGCAGTTATATCGGCTTCTTTGAGTGAGGGTATCTTCCCCGCCGTCTTGAAGGAGGCGGTGGTGAGGCCTCTCCTCAAGAAGCCTGCCCTGGACCCAGCTGTATTGAACAACTTTCGTCCTGTCTCCAACCTCCGCTTTCTTGCGAAGGTTGTTGAGAGTGTGGTGGCGCATCAGCTCCCTCTGGTCCTGGATGAAGCGGATTATCTAGACCCTTACCAATCGGGTTTCAGGCCCGGGCACAGCACGGAGACGGCATTGGTCGCGCTGGTGAATGATCTCTGGAGGGCTCGGGACAGAGGGCATTCCTCTGTTCTAGTCCTATTAGACCTCTCGGCGGCTTTCGATACCATCGACCATGGTATCTTGCTGCGGCGTCTCAGGGGATTGGGAGTGGGAGGCACAGTTTTACAGTGGTTCTCCTCCTATCTCTTGGGACGTTCGCAGTCGGTGTTGGCAGGGGGGCAGAGGTCGACCGCGAGGTCTCTCATTTGTGGAGTTCCTCAGGGGTCGGTCCTCTCGCCTCTCCTGTTCAACATCTACATGAAGCCGCTGGGTGAGATCATTCGTGGCTTTGGAGTTGGGTATCATCAGTACGCTGATGATACCCAACTTTTCTTTTCGACCCCAAACCACCCCAGTGATGCCCTCAACGTGATGTCCCGTTGCCTGGAGGCGGTTCGGGTCTGGATGGGGAGGAACAGACTTCAACTCAACCCCGACAAGACTGAGTGGCTTTGCATACCTTCATCCCGGGTTTATTCGGACATTCCACCTCTGGCTATGGGGGGTGAACTATTACCCCCCGTAGATAGGGCTCGCAACTTGGGAGTCCTCCTAGATTCACGGCTCACCTTAGAAGACCACATAGGAGCTGTGACTAGGGGGGCCTTCGCCCAGGTTCGCCTGGTGCGCCAGTTGCGGCCCTATCTTAGCCGGGATGATTTGTGCACGGTCACTCATGCGCTCGTGTCCTCTCGTCTGGACTACTGCAACGCTCTCTACATGGGGCTGCCCTTGAGGACCACCCGGAAGCTCCAACTGGTACAGAATGCAGCCGCGAGAGTGGTGTTGGGAGTCTCCCGATACTCCCACGTTACACCTCTGCTCCGTGAGCTGCATTGGTTGCCAGTTGTCTTCCGGGTGAGATTCAAGGTACTGGTAACGGTGTTTAAAGCCCTCCATGGCATGGGGCCGGAGTACCTTAGGGAACATCTGCTGCCGGCATCAAGCTCCCTGCGCCCTGTGCGTTCCCACAGAGAGGGCCTCCTCAGGGTGCCACCGATCAGAGAATGTCGATTGGTGGCCCCCAGGGGGAGATCCTTCTCTGTGGGCGCTCCGGAGCTGTGGAATCAGCTACCGGTAGAGCTCCGGATGGCGCCCGATCTTCGCTCCTTTCGTCGCGATCTCAAGACATTTTTGTTTGTACAAGCTGGCCTAGCCTGATGGGGATCGGTGGGGTTGTTTTATTTTTGGTCTTTTAATTTTATCTCGGGGTTTTTTAGAACTGTACTTCTATTGTTTTTAATTAGGGCAATTGTTTAATCACCTTTTAATGTTTGTATTGGCTATTTTATTCTGCCCTGTGAACCGCCCTGAGTCCTCAGGGAGAAGGGCGGTATATAAATGTTATTAAATTAAAAATTAAATTAAATTAAATTAATAACCAGTGCTGATTGAGCTTCAGTTAGATATTAATGTTCTTCCTGATTTCAATCTTAATAATGCTTAAGAGGCATTATTATCTATTATCCATCCATCTCTGTGTGTGTCTTCTGTGTGTGTCTATCTGTCTGTCTGTCTGTCTGTCTATCTGTCTGTCTGTCTGTCTATCTATCTATCTATCTATCTATCTATCTATCTATCTATCTATCTATCTATCCAAAAACAATGAATATAATGGGATATAAAGATAAATAAGAGTGCATATAATAGAATAAAAACAGTATTATAGAACGTGATGAATAAATAAGTATCCAAACTTAGGTAATGGTGTGACATATTATGCAGATGGTGGCACAAAACTGGGCCAACTTAGGAAGATATTTTTGAGTCCTGGTCCAAAGGGTATTTTTATTTATTTGAATCCTGCTGTTATTATTTTTACAAATAACTCAACAAACATATCCAACACACCTTCTTCCTCCTATTATCTTCACGACAGCAACCCAGTGAGAAGGGTTGGGCTGAGAGAGATTGACTGACCCAAGGTCATCCAGATAGCTTTCATGGCTATGGCAGGACTTGAACTGACTGCCTCCTGGTTTCTAGCCTGGTGCCTTAACCACCAGAGTAACAGTAAATTTGTTGAGAACCTCTAGCTCTCTATTTCCTAAAAAACACAGAAAGCTAAATGAACTTCAAGCGATGCTTGAACCAAGAGGTTCAATTTGGCTGTGTTAATTCTGTGGAATAATAGCCCAGTAAGCTATGTTGACAGTCTGCACACCAGGAATAGACTTCCCATAACTGTTTCTTTCAGTGTTTAGAGGAAACCCATTTTGAACATTTCTGTGGTTTTTCACATGTAAATATAATAATATGACAAAGTAAGTACACCCTAAGTAATAGTTTTATTTTTTTCAACATATATGGAGAGATCAGTATTTCATTGAAACAGTATTAAAGATAAAGGTGAGGTAATTGAAGAAATACTATGAAAAAAAAAAACAATTTTTCAAGAAAAAATTAACATATATGCTGTTTCCTTCTGTGCAAATAGTAAATACCTCTTTGGCCCTGATGACTGGCATTGCCCCCCTTGGCAGAAGCAACTTCAAGAATAAGTTTCTTATAACTGTCTACAGTCTCTGACATTTTTTTCTTTAAGATGGAGGATTTTTTTCTCGTTCTTCCATGCAGAATTCTTTCAGTTGTGTACATTTGAGAGGTTTCTTGCAAGCACAGTCCATTTCAAATCTCTCCATAGCATCAAAATGGGATTTTGATCCAAACTTTCACTTGACTATTTCTTTTTTTTTCTTTCTGCCATTACATAGTGGATACACTAGAAAGTTTCTCCAAGACTCTGTAATAGCATAAAGAATTCATAATGGATTTTATGATGGTTAATTACCCAGGCCCTGATACAGCAAAGCAGTTGCATATCATAACATTTCCACCACCATGCTTTACCACTGGTATCAGGGTCTTCTCCTGAAATACCTCTTTTTTCTGAAGACCGCAAAGAACTGTTTTGATCTAGGCATTGTAATAGTAGACGCTAAAATAACAAAGGGCAAATCAAACTAAATACTTGAATTTTAAATAAAGACAGGTTCCTCCCAGATCCTTCCTAACAATGTTTTAATTATTTGCACCTGAAGTGGTGCAACGGATTCTAATTTTAGATATTTGCGGAAGTGATTATGTAGGAGTGTACTTGGGTTTTTCCACATGGGAAATTTGCATTTATGTTTACTTAAATTACATAATGGACCATAAAATGTAAATAGTGCATGATATCTTTTATATTATATCCCATTTATCAATTAGTGTTGAAATGTTCAAATATCTGTATGTTGAAATATGTGGAAAAAGTAAAAAAATAAATAAATGGGGTGTAGTTATTTTTTTCACATGAGGGTAATTTCTCAAATGTTTCTTACATCCCCAAATAAAAGAAAGTTTTTATTTTTCCATTGACAAAAAGTCTTTGTAAAATCCAGTGATATCTTTTGTCTTTTAGTGATGATTACTTATGATTATATTACTCAGTTGAGTGCGTGTTGGCTCAGTGGTTAAAGACACTGAGCTTGTCAGCTGGAAAACTGACAGCCCGTGTTATAGACCTGAGTGCTGTGCAACAGGGTGAGCTCCCGTTACTTGCCCCAGCTTCACCCACCTAGCAGTTCGAAAGCATACAAATGCAAGTAGATAAATAGGTACCACTTCTGTAGAAAGGTAACAGCGTTCCATGTGTCTCAACATATGACCACATGACCACAGAAATGTTTTCAGACAACTCTGCTTCCCTTGGCTAAGAAAAGGAGATGAGCACCACCCCCTAAAGATGGAAATGAGTGGACAGGGGAAACTTTTACCTTTATATCAACCAATTATAACAATTTTTATTACATATTCTTGTAGACATTGTTACAGATGGTGGTATACAGTTCATTGCTTCTATATGACTAAGTTTTTCGTTCCTTTGTTCTAGTAGAATTATTTGGATCCTATATGTTACTTTGTTTCACTGTGTTCTAGATTTTACTTTGCTTACTCAATAATCTGACTATATTTCAGTTGGTGGTGGTAGTGATCTCAGACTCTGGACAGTCAATGGTGACCTGGTAGGACATGTGCATTGCAGAGAAATCATATGCTCTGTTGCTTTCTCCAACCAGCCTGAAGGAATCTCTATCAATGTGATTGCTGGAGGGTTAGAAAATGGAGTTGTGAGGTGAGTAACGCTAATAGAGCCTTTTCATTTTTAGAGATATATGTCACTTATAAAACATTTTTGGGTACTATTCAGTGTGTGCATTGTTTTCACCCCAAAATATCTGATTTTAAGATATGTGTAGTTGCTTTCTGGCTTTATTCTATGATGTAGTGAAAACATTTTCCTTCATTGTTCTACAAAGATTCTATTTTTATAGCTTTATTTCAGTACAAAGAACAAAAAACCTTTGGAAATACATGTACATTTCTATAGTTCATTGAAAAGCAAAAATCTAGTCTTTGTACCCTATATAAAGTATAAAACTATACTGTATTTCCCAAATTTTGCTTATTTTCATCTCTTGACCTTTCCGTTCAGAATACTGCCAAATGCTTTACCAAGCAGTATAAATGTTTTACCAAGTAGTATAAATTTAGTTTGTACATTCAACATTACTATCTTTCTTTTTGTAAAAGGAAATATTAACAGAATTCTTCTGATATGTGTTTTAGTGTTTCATTCATAATTAAAGCAATTATGCTCATGCTATTTTATGTAAAGTTCGGTCCCTAATCTAGAGGCTACATCACAGGCGAACATAATGTTGCTTGCATTCCACCAAGTAAGAGGTTTAGGAAGTCCTCACTTACCAACCATAATTGCGACTGGCAACTCTGTCACTCACTGAAGCAATCATAAAGTGAAATGTCATGTAACTTATTTAAGTTTGACTTATGTAAGTTTGTCACTCAACTTATGTAAGTTTGTCAGTTCCAGCTCTGGTTGTTAAGCAAATCACCATGGATCATTAAAAACATTACATGACTGTGACCTGTCACTTCTTGCCACTTTCTCTATTGACTTTGCTTGTTGGAAGTCAGTTGTGAAAGTCACAAATGGTGATTGCAGGATGCTGTAACTGTTGCAAATGTGTGCTAGATGCCAAGTCCAAAATTGCTATCACATGACTAAGGGGAGACTACAGTGGCTGCAACTTTGAGGACCAGTTGTTTTTTTCTAGCACTGTTGTAACTTTGAATGGTTGCTAACTGAGTGTTTAGTAATCAAGGGCTACTTGTATATGCACTATATTGACATAGATTAAGGCAGCGGTCACCAACATTTGTGGCTTGGTGGCCTGGCTGAGGGGGAGGGGAACTGGTGATGTTGTGTGCTGTAGCTCAAGTTGCGCAAGTGGTGTGCCGGTGCATGCAGCTCGACTGCAGATGGAGCTGTGCATGCATGTGTTTGTGCACTGGCTGCTGCTCAAGCAAGTTGAGCTGCACATGCGTGTATGTGTGCCGGCCTGCCTGTTTCACAGCCCAGTTCTGAACAGGCCATGGGCCTGTAGTGGGCTGGGGGTTGGGGACCTCTGGTTTAAAACATTTTAAGTGCAACCAACAATTTCAAGGCAGAGAACCACTATGAAAACATGTTTGAGTATACAGGATCACTAAGTGAACCACCAAGTATGTTAACCTGGAAAACTATGAGGAAAAAGCCTAAGAGTTTGAACTCTGGAGAACAGATGAATATAATGCCTTTGACTTCTGTTGCCCTGCAATGGGCAAAATGCCTATATAATTTAATTCCTGTCTATAAATAAAGACTTTAATTTTGTTGAGTCATATCTGAGTGTCTTCTGCTAAGCCTATTCTTAACTAAGGGGTTGAAGTATCTGTAGAGTTCAGATTTGCTGTGGAATCTTTGGTATGAAGCCTGACAGTGATAAACTGTAATAATTTAACTCATGGATAACTGAGATTGCTTTTGAAGAAGAAAGGTGGACCCCGTAAGCCCATCAAATAAATCCTGCTGTTCCTCATTCTTTACCTATTGATGATTCTCCTTGTATTTATGCAGAAAAGGAAGTAAGACCTTCAAACGAATATGAGGAGAAGATGCAGGAGATTCTTCCGGCAGCCTTATAGTCAATACCTCCAAAGAATTGTGAAGTTGTGCCAAAGTGGTCCTTTAGATTCTAGCATGGACCTTAGAATGTGGTCTTTTTTTCAGGTAGACTGCATGGGCAGAGCACAAGGTAGCATCAACTCCAGTGAACTAGCTAGCATCCCATTCAAGGAATTGTGAAGTGGCTAGCTGCGTCTAACATTTATCAGAGAAAAGCAGCCCTTCTGAATCAATAATTCCAGGGCAGGAAAGACAAGCACTTATAGACTCAGCCAAATATTAACAATATATCTGGATGATTGAAATTTTCTCAATTTTAATTTTGGGTTTTTTCAGAATTGACTTATGCCCATAGATGATTATGCCTAGTGACTGGTTTGTTTTTCCCATGTAGGATGGTGTCTATCATGAATCATTATATTGTAATGAAAGATGGCAACCTAACGAACCTCTGAATGCTGTGGATGTCTTGTAATTTTGTGAGATCAAATATGGGGGCTATCTCACTTAAATGAAAAGATATAAATCTGACATTGTATCCGGGAATAATTTATTACAATAGAGATTCAGGAGATAAAACAGAACTTTGGCGGGAGGGAATGTGCTTGACTATAATGATGGATCTTATCTATAAACAACTAGATATATTTTTTTTTGTTCAGGGTAGACCAATGGCACAACTGACAAATTTGGAAATAAGATGCTGTAATACATGGGTTTGGGATCTCTTCCCGCACAGCAAGCCTTCTCTCAAATTCTGATTTCTGTTACCGTAAAATGTAAAAGTCATAACAAAATGTATATATATACTGTATGCATTGTGCAGCAGGATCGTGTTTTTCAGTATTACATTCAGTTTTCTTCGATTTCAGTTCAACAGATTATACGAATCTGCAACATAACTAGAGCAAAAGTCATGGCAGAATACAAAAGCAATTTCTGTCATTTAGGCTGCACAAAGTAGCATTCATTCTGTCTTTTCTCTTTAGATTGTGGAGCACATGGGATTTGAAACCTGTCCGGGAAATTACATTTTCTAAATCAAATAAACCAATTGTCAGGTAAAAAAAAGATCATTTGGTAGCATTTAGTAATTTATTGTTATGCCTTTGCTTATCTTTAGAGTTTCCTTAAGGTTTCTGTTTTGGAAGTAGCACTTAATAACTTTTGGTTTTAATAAAAGTGCCCAATGCCTAATATGACGTTAAACTATCCCTATAATGTGTTCCTTGTTAAAATGCAGAATTAATCGAAGGGGAGAAAGGTTAGAAAATTGGTAATATAACATCTTGCAGTAATAAGTTGCTTGGCAACGGCAATTAGGATCAGCAACTCCATCATTAACTGTCATGGTTGCTAAGCCATATATCATATGATCATGGTCGGCTTACCTCATTTCCCCTTTGGTTGTTAAGTGAATCATTGTCGTTATTAAGCAAGACATCGTATGATCGTGACTTATGATTTTACTTCCACCTTATGTATTAATTCTGCTTGTCACAAACAAGTTGCCAGATGCCTGAATAGGGATCACATGTCTGTGACATACTGCAATGGTTATAAAAGCGAGGATTGGTTGCAAAGTTATTTTTTATACAATAGTATAAAAGGCTGTTAAATGAGACAAGTGAGGACTACCAGTATGCTTTATATTTCCTCAAGTAATTTTTTGCACATCTATTCCATGGGGTTCCAGATCATATCAATAAGGTTTGAAAGGCTACATTGGACAGGCAAATGTGATTGCTTACATGCCAGTTTGCTGTAGAGAGATATGTTTTGTAAACAATAAAACTCAGTGTAAATCTAGCTAAATAAGCAGTCTATTGCAAGAGATATCACTAGCTAGGAAAACACACGGAATGAAATAATTAACAGATGGAAGTAGATTTGATATGCATCAATTATGGTGTATACCTCATATGGTTTGGTTTCTATAATAAAACTCTGCTGAGCAGAAATACATGTATTCAATGAAACAAAATGAGTAAAATTAACATTTGTATTGTCTTTATTATTAAATTTATTTGCCTCCTATCTCATCATGGGACTACTCTAGGCTAGGGATCCCCAGCCTCCGGTCTTTGGACCGGCACCAGTCTACAGCATGCCAGCAAGTAGGCTGCACAAACAAGCAAGTCCCATCCTTGGGATGCAGGCAATATTCAAAACCACACCCCCTCTGGTGCGTGGAAAAACCTTTCTCCATGGCACTGGTCCCTAGTGCCCAAAAGGTTGGGGACCTCTGCTCTAGGAAGAGCGGGGAAAAAAAATCCCTGAAGAAATAATAAGGAAGTTTAAACAAAATGAAAGCAAAATAGAACAATAAAATAACCAAAGGAAAAGAAAAAACGGGGAAAAAACCAAAGAAAATACATCGATATGTTTAATTAAAAAAAATGGATGAGTTGGGAGACACTGCTATCAATCTGCTATCAATCCAGAATTGAACTTCCCCATTGGGTCCCCAGGCCAACTTGCCGAACCGGCTCTTATGCAATGATAGGAGATTGGAGGCAGATCTTAACTTGGAGGGCAGGACGTTCCAAAGGGTGGGTGCTGCGGCAGAGAAGGCTCTTCTTCTGGATCCCGACAGTGACACTTGGAGTTCTTTGACCGAAGGGATCCACAGTAGGTCCTCTCTGCCGGCCTGAGTAGGACAGACTAGACTTAGTGGGTCTTTAGCCCATTCACAGGCTATATCCTTTTCTTTCTCTTCCTCTCCCCCTTTAATGATATGTACCGTAGGACCTAGGCTATCTGACAGACTTGTTTTTATTTGTGTCTTTTTGAAAACTTTATAGCCTTACCTTTTCGTGTGATGGCCATCATTTGTACACGGCAAATAATGAAGGAACAGTGATCTCTTGGTGTCGCAAGGACCAACAACGCTTGAAGCTTCCTATGTTCTATTCATTCCTTAGCAACTATGCAGCTGGTTGACAGCTCTGTGGGCTTCTCAGCTTTGGTAAATTGTGAAGCACTTTCCATACAGAATGGACTGTGGAGCCTCTTTGGTTTTGCTAGATTTTGAAGTACATGTATGACTTTATCATCAGCAAGTAGATCATTGATGACGTCAATGAAAGGCTGTTATGTATGCTCGTGCACCAAGTTTATGAACCATATCACAGTGATAAGAAAATACTGGCTTACCTTTTTTGATACCAAGAGGATGCTAAAGGCACTAACCCAGAAGTATATATGCTGCAATATGTTATGTAACATAAACATATTTTTATGGATAATTTCCTGAACATACATATTCTAAATCTTGAAGCACTAGTGGTATCTTTTGCTCATCTGTTATGTAAAAATATAATTAAAATACTTCAAATGTTTATATAAAAACCAGTGTTTGTGTTTAACTCATTATTAGATTGTAATCCATTTTGTTCTTCCACACATATAGCGATCTCAAGCGTTTTAAAAACTAGAATTTTAAATGTTTAAATTTTTATGGAGAATTTGATAAATTCAGAAGGTGTCTTTCCACCAAAATTACTTGAATTTATGTATTTAATTTTATTCATTTAAAACATTTATATAGCCTCCCACCTTGTATCAAACTCTGTGTGGCTCTCAATTAACAATTAAAACAACATCAATAAAACAGCATAATACATATATCTATTAAAATTATAAACATTATCTTTATCCATCTTTCTAGACCAATAGATTTTTTCTCAAGGCATAAGCTTTCTTGAGCTATAGATTAATTTTTGATGAAGCCAACTGTACTTCATGAATACTTATGCCTTTTAATAAATTGTGTTAGTTCACTTTTTTACTAGATTTAACATGCAGGAACTGGGAAATGAAATAACTAGTACACTAGCCTACTTCATAAATGATGTCAGTCAAAAAGGCGATTTGTTCATTATTGTGATGTGCAAACTCATTATACCTTAATGATTTATATGGCCAGGCCACAATCTACATACCAAGAAATAATTGTTTGAGAAAGTCTTGCCTGCCATTATTTGTGAACCAGGTCTGGCATTTCATTCTGCAAGTTTTTGTCCTTGCGTATAGTTTAAATAATCATGGCTTTATGCTTTGACAGCCTTACTGGTAGTAATCCCAGATTTCAACTCCCGAATTCTAGACAACATGTTTTTTGAAATGTATCTGGAAGTTTGCAAAGACATTGTTCTCATAAAATAGAACACACTTTATTTAGCACCTTTTTTTGAGAAATAAGGATCTTTAATGACTGCATAAACCTCCAGGTAAACAATTGCTGGTAAGTTTCTTTCCCCATTCCCCACTTACAAGATGCTTGGTAAGTTTTTTTTTGTCTTATATAGCATATAGCATAAAGTTGACTAAACCCTTACAAGGATTTAAGGCAAAACCAAAAAAAATGCATTGTTTCTCTTTCATATTATACAGATGCATTTTTATTCCTTAACTGATTCCCCCAAAGTGACTTGCCTTTAGCATAATTAGCACTCAGAAGATATGCCAAGAATAGATGGAATATTATATTCAAAAAACTTAGCATTCCAATTACACTTTTAAAAATGAATACAAATAAAAATAAAAGTAGTATGTACTATGGTTTCACCACGGGCTGTATTGTACATTCTTATCCATGACTGAACTCAAGAAAGGATTCCTGCAGGTTACCAGTGGAACCCAAATAGCTGTAAAATGTTTTCTAAAAATAAGTACTATAATGTAGAAACTTTCAATGGAATAAAAAATAATGGGTGCCAGATATTTTAAAAATAAATTTGAAAAAAAGTATTCATTAAAATGCCTGCAATGGCAAACACCATCATGCAGGCATTCCTCTTGTTCTTAGAAAATCATGTTTCTAAGACTTCATAGTACAGGAGTCTTGGTTTTTTTCAGAATGAATGTTTTAATGAGGTAGGTATCTGAAAAGTTATTTAGGAATGCATATATAAAAATGACTTAAGCTTGTCTCAGAATCATAGAAGATTCTGTGTAACACCTTAAATTCCACCTTAAATTCCAAGCACAAGAATTTTTAGGACTATGATGAATTATTTCATGATTTCTTTTCAATACAGGGAGGCAGCTCGGGTTTGCAGCTTTAAGATATAGCAAAAAGTCTAGAAGGGTTTCCCTTGTCTTGGACTTCCAACTTCAGGGGCTCTGTGTTAGAAATAATGTGAACATTTGGAGCATGACAGAGAATAAAACTTTCTGCACATGTAAAACAGCAAGGATCTTGGCCTTGTGAAATTTGGATGAGGTACTAGAGAATCTGGGAGTGTAACCGATGTTTGCAAGCTGGCAATAAGTGCTGGATGCCTGAACACATGGGTAGTTAGGGACTTCAAATAAAAAGACAATGGCCATGGGTGGAATCAAGCTGGGCTATTAGAACAGGGTGTACTATTACTGGATATTGGAATGAAATAGAACTTGAAGCCTATTTAAACTGTAGCATGCTAAATTTTATACTGTAGTGTTAGAGTAACGTTCAGCATCCTGACTGCTGGGGGGGGGCTACGTAATTTTGAAGGTAAGGGGGAAAAAAAGGCTGTAATAATAATAATTGGTCCCGGCGACTCCTACCTGTACATTGCCCTGTACACCGCCCTGAGTCCTTCGGGAGAAGGGCGGTATAAAAATTTAATAAATATAATATATAAATATATATATATATACAGAAAAGGATACCATAAGCGGGGTTCCTATTGTTACTTATGACTCTTCATGATCTGAACAGTTCACCAGGACTGTCAACATTTTTTATAAACGTATGCTCATGGTATCAGTAATGGTGTCTAGCCATCTTGCTTTCTGCTAGTCTATCAATTGGCTTCCATTTCACCAACTATCAAGCTTTCTTCAAGGACACTATTTTGGTATCCAAAGTAGATAAATTTTAGCTTTATAATTAATGTTTCAGTGATCACTTCATTTTCTTAATCTAGGATTATTTAACTTGTTCTTTTTGTGACCCAAGGTATTCTCCATTTTTTTTAGCCTGGACCTTAGTTTTTCTTCATTCAGCCTTTTTGATGTCTGGCTTTCACAACCATAATAAAGCTGGGAAGATGATTGCCATGATAATAGTGTCTTTATTATCAGTGTGAATGTTTCCATTTTAATATTCTGTCTAGATTTGTCTTTCTCAGAAGAAATAACCGAAAGAGTTGCCCACACAGTGTTCAGTTCAGTGTGCTTTGAATTGGATTCTGTTTCTTGCAAAGCTAGTTTAGTGTTTTTTGTAGGATATGTAAAAAGTAGATATTCACACACACACATACTTTAAAATGCACCAGGATGCCCTATGTTTTGAAGTGCTAAGGAACACTTGTCCTTCACACTTTTTTTGTTTTAACATGGCAACCATCTGTATATCTTTTGCGAACATGATTCCTACCCAAAGTGTGAAACAGCTCTTACTCACCCCTCACTTGTCTTCTTAAATTATAGACTGGAACTGGATGACCTTTTTTCTTTTAAACAAATTTGATTCTGTTGCTTACTGCAGGATAATCTATTGGAAAACTTCAAAGACTAAATTTTTTTTAGTCCATTCACATTTTCCCTTGTAAAAAGTAACATCAGCTCCAAATTTTGCCTTTTAGATTGTAACAAACATTTTATGTATGCAATATGAACTGTATGAAGTTAGCAACGGGGGAAAATAATTACTGGAGTCGCGCTCTTCAGCTTTAAAAAGCTTCACCCTTTAGGCTGCTTTGACAGGGGAGACAGCTGATTTCTTTTTAGTATAGCTCTGTCGCCTCGTTTCTCTCGTAAGCCCTCGTTCTCTTCTGCCTCCATTCCTCTCCGTCATCCGGGCTTCACACCTGTTCCTGCACTCCTAATAATTTACGGCAAAAATGAAGGCGGCCCTAAGAAGGCAACACAGTGAGCAAATTGCCGTGATTTAAACCCTTGTGTTTCTGCTTCCCTGACATCTTTATTTGGAAATAAAACTCTTTTTTTTTGTTTTGTTTTTACACGGCAGTCCTTGTGAAAAATGGAGGCATAAATCTCCTTCCAGCTACAAAGCCGGGTCTGTTGTGTCCGCGCGGAGCCCATTTACGCGGCCGTCATCGACAGCCAGGCGCTCAAGCGGCTGCTCGGAAGCTCCCGGGCTCCGGTCCCGAAATCTTGGCGCTGAAGGTCCTTGGCCGCCGGCCTTCAGCGCACCGCTGACGAGCAGAGATAAGGCGCCGTCGACGCTCGGGCCCGCCGCGCTGGGAGGCGACGCCTTCCTTTCAGGGTCTCCACCGGAGAGGGTGGAAGAAAGCCGTCGTTTCCCGAGACTCGGAATTCCCGGGTTTGTTTGTTTTTTTCCCCCTCCCGTGCTTGTATTTGCGCGCCTCTCCGCCGCTGTTTCCAGCCACCAGGCGTACGCGCCCTTCTTCATCCAGCAACGGAGGATGGAAGAGGTGACGCTCACGCTGACAGCCGACATCTTCCAAGAGGGGGGGGGGGAAGAAATCCACGGCCGCCCGAGGAGGACGCGCGCTTTCCCTCGCCCCGATTGACGTCACAAGCTGGAATTCCTCCTGGCGGCAAGCGCGGAGACGCGCACGCGCGCCTCCAAAGACTCAACGAGGCACCCGAGCCACGGCGAGGGAGGGAGCGAGCGAGCGAGTCGGCGAGCGGCTGCTCCGCTTGCCAGGGGGCGTGACGGACAGGTAGCGTTCTTTTCAAAAAACAAAAAAACAACGCCAATTAAACCAAACGCAGCCACACAGCCGATCTCTTCGCCTCAAGGCGGTCGGAGCCTTTTTGGGTTTTTTTTCCGGGCATGTGCACCCTCAGCACGTCCCTGCTTGCACCCGAGGCGTGAGCGTGGTGGCTTCGCTTGTTCGAATCTCGCTTGACTGCCGAAGCCTCCATTTCTTGCTGCAGGGTAAGTCTTCGATCTGGGGGGGAAGGTGGGCGCGGATGGGGAACTCGGGGAAAGCCCCGCTCCGCGGCACTGGGTTGCTGGCAATGTGCCTCAAACTCACTGGTTTGGGTGAGAAGAGGGGGAATGACTTTTGCCCCGTGGCAGATTCACACCTTGTAGAGTTGGGGTGTGTCACGAGTGTGTTCAAAGCATGCATGCTGCGTTCTTGGTCTTCTCCGAAATAATTTGTTTAAAGAAGTTTTTTTTATTTTTATTTTAATCCCATTTATATCCCGCCCTTCTCCGAAGACTCAGGGCGGCTTACAATCTAAGCACAAATCAAATGTGCTTAGCACTGGATTGCCAGAAACAGTGCAATAAGGCAATATTTTACTAATGAGGCCCTCTTTCGGCTTCTCATTTTTGCTACTTTCTGCATTAAACAGACTTCTCACCTAATTAAGACTTTCATCTGACTTCAAACATATAAAATCAGAGTATGGCAAGAAGTGGCATGGATGACTCTAATGAACAGAAGCTGTGTATGTTTGTGTGTGTATATATACACGCATACATACATACATTATATATATATATATATATATATATATATATATATATATATATATATATATATATATATATAATGTATATATATATAATGTATGTATATATATATATATAGTGTGTGTGTGTGTGTGTGTGTGTGTGTATTTAGTATTTAGTATCTTGAGCTGCTGGGTACAGTATTCCAGGCCATATAGCACCTAATTTAGAAAATCTGAGAACGCAGATATGTATGTGTGTCCGTAACACGTATATTAGGGAGGCGGTTGCAATGCATCCATCAGAGAATGAAGGTCTGTGGGCAGAAGGCAAATATTCTGAGGAAGTGGGGGAGATTATAAACTGGTATTGTTGTTTGTGCCTTGTGGGGATAAAAGACCTATGTTAGTGGATGTTTATTAGAGTAAGCTGGTTTCTCATGAACATTTTAGCTGTATGATTAGCCACTGAATGTAATGGCAGAAGGTTAGGGTGGTACTGAAGGAAAAAGAATTTTTTTTTGAAAGGCTCAAACCTTCAAAAGAAGCATTTTAAGAAAGGTTGCTTTCCCCCCCCCTCTTCTCGGGAGCTAATAAACAGGCAACAGGAATCTCAATTGTTCCGATAAAGAGTGCCAGAACAGATTTTAGTGCAAAACAGACAGACCGTTCCAGTTTTATTACAGTGATGAATGCAGGACACTAGCATTAGATACAAATAAAAAGATCAGATTTTAAACTGTTTTCAGGCAAGAGATGAAGAACATCATTAAATACCCTTTAAAAATTATGTACATGTTTCAGAAAGTTAAGAATTTAGTGACAAATATACAAAACCAAATAGCTGTTTAAAAATATCACTCATGGAGAAAATCTACCTATGCGATAACTAGGAATTGAAAATGACTTGAGGGCATATAATCCTTCAAATCAAAGATACCAAAACTAATAGGAAAAAATCCATTTGTATAAGGGCGCAGCATAAAAAAACCCCAGATGTTCACCATATAATCTAATAATAAAAATGGGAAATAAACATATATTTTGTTGTTTACAATACTATATTGTTGGGCGATGAAGTTTATCAAGCAAAACAAAGCAAAACAACAAGAACAAAAAGATCTTGCTTTGGCCTCTAATTCAGTCAAATAGCCCTGAGAGGTAACTGTTTGCCCTAAACAGTTCTGGATCTGTTCCAGACTAAAATAAGTGGCCCTGATCAACTGTCTTATTTGGGATTATCTGTTATCTGAGGAGTCAGTGGAGGTTAATTGACTCCTTTTCTGTTGAAGTGTGAGAAGGCTCAGAAAATGGATACTTTCTACCTGCTGTGTATTTTTTTTCCAGTTTTTCACTTCATGCCACCACCACCCCACTCCCCCCCCCAGTGCAACCAATGGACGGGATAAATGGGATGAGAATAGCCCTTGCTCTGCAGTACAGATTTTTGAAAAATGTATTTGGTTGGAACAAAATAACAAATCAAATGATAGGGAGGAGCTGAACGCCTAGTGGCTCAGGGGACAAACAGATGATTGATGGGGGTACCCCAGTTTGGGACATTGAGATAAAGGGAGGTGATGGGAAGTTATGAGTTAGAGATTAAAGATGCAAGTATTCATGAGGGCAGAAACAGGCTTCTGGGAAAGAGTTTTCTCTTAGCATTCCAGGGACAGGGTAGAAGGAAGCTTGAATTTCCATGGATAATTCTTCCAGATTGTTTCTGGCAGTGTCATTGTTCCAAATTGAAATAGAAGAAAAGCACTATGATCAATAGGATTGATTAATCAGGTTAGTGTCTCTCCATCACTCCATCACTTGGGAAACAGTATGTTTTGCTTGATATCAAATCTGTAGACTGCAGACTTCAATAGCAGGTCACCCATCATCACAACATACCTTTGGCACAGTAGTTGGATTTCTCGACTCCATGGAAATGAATGAACATGTTATGGGTTCTCTTTAGAGCCAAGGTAATAATAAGAGTAACGTGGTAGTACATAGTGACAACAGAATAGAAAAGAAAACCGGATAAAATTACAAAATACAAAAATTTGAAAATAGAAATAGAACAATTGTGGCAAAAGAAAAGAAAGACAGTACCAATAATAATAAGCTCCTTGGATGCAATCTCCAAACAACTGGAACATTAACACCATTGGCATTGACAAAATCACCATCAGTCAATGGCAAAAGGCAACCTTACCTGGAACAGTTTACATCATCAAAGAGCAGAATCTGCCTACTCAAGGTCCTTAGGAAGGACTTCATAGGTGGATAAAAATGCCAAATCCAGTCTAAACATCTGGTTGTCCAACCGACCATAACATGATTATATATTACATTTATATGCTGCCTCACTTCGAAAGAGAGAGCCAAATGTGAGGAATTTCCTGTTTATGAGAGCTGTCAAGCAGTGGAACAGTCTGCCTCCTTGGGTTATAAATACTCCATCACTGGAAGTTTTCAAGCAAAGGTTGTTGGAATGTCATTTGCCTGAGATGGTTTGAAGATTTCTATCAGGGGGTTACACCTGAAGACCTCCAAGGTCTCTTCCAATTTTATCTTAGGATTCTATGATTTGTATGGCTCCTGACCAAGAAACCTGATGCAGCCCAAGGTATTAGGTTAGTTTTAGAGCGTAGACAGTAAAACTTTGCACAGTTATGGACCGTATTAAATAAATGTGAGTAAATAAGCTTTGATTTTCGTTTGCTTATATGGGTTGACACATTAATTTTATGCAGTGCATGTCCTAACAACATTTTACTGAAGAACTGTGGTAAATCACATATCTAATTTCTGGCCATTATGCCAGAATTTAGTGGTGCAATTAAAAAGGGTCACAAATCATTGCAGGTGGCTGTTCTTTCTCTAGATGGCACTGTTGATCTATATTAATGGTTTTACATTAAATATTGGATAGTCAATAATTAAAATATTAATAAAATAAAAATAACTTTACAGTTATTAACAGTTATAGGATCTACATGTGATTATAATGTTTCTTTTTTTCCTTTTTCTATACCCATTAAAACCAAGAATCATGATATAATTTAAAAAAACAGAGCACCATTACAGAGTTTTCAATTATGATTAGTATTTATAGGTTAATGCTATATTGGGCAGTATTTTCCTTTGCAGGCTCTGTCTGAAGACAACTTTAATAACTTTAGTTTAACTAACAAAATAGGATGGTTCTGTGAGCAGTTGCTAAAGGAGAAATGTTTTGAACACATGACCAAATTGAAATTTTAAATTTTCATCCAGTGGTAAGATATTTTAGAAATCAAAGGCTATGTAGGCACTTACCTTTTAGACAAGAACTCATTAAAATAACATTTGGGTTTGGGAAAATATTTAATAGGAATTGCTCCCACAGTGGCTGGACACCATCAGAAATGACACCAGGCAGAGCATAGAACATCTCAAAAAAATAGTGCAAAATCAGAAGATGTGGAGAGACCTGGCCCATAAATTGCCAAGAGTCAGACACAAGTGAATGGAAACCATCATCATCATGAAATGCCACAAAGAATTAGGGAAATTTGTGTTCTAAATCAGCTGTCCCCAACCTTTGTGGCTTGGCGAGCCAACCGGGGGGGGGGGAAGAACTGGGCTGCACAAACAGTGGGCTGGCGCGCCTGTGTGCATGCAGCCCTTAGGTGATGGTGGGCTGGCACGCATGTGCACAGCTCAATTTGCGTGCAAGTACCCACCAGCCCGCCACTCGCACAAGTTGAGCTGCGTGAGTGTGCATGCATTTTGGCTGCCACTCACATGGCCCAATTCCAAATAGGCCACGGTACTTGGCCACGGCCCAGGGGTTGGGGACCCCTGTTCTAAATCAAAACTGGCATACTTTCCATTTTGTTTTATAATCCCAAGTATAATTTGGATGGAAATAGTACAAAGCAAGCAAACAAAGTCACTTTGTCCTGTTGTAATTTAAATAATTTTAAGTTTTACTGAACAGTTTGAATTCTATCATTTTTATTACTACATCTATTAACTTGTGATAACAGGGATATAGAAAATAAAAATTGGTTTCTTTTTTAACAGAAAATATGATAGAAGCAAAAATGGGATTTAAACCAAAAGCAGATTGGGTGGAGACTTGAAGGTATAGGAACTTGAAACCTGACCAAGTATGTGTTCTAAGAGTCTGTACTGGGGAAAATTTAGTAATAATTGTGAATTGATATCAAAAAAGAAAAAAAGCTCCATATTCTTTTGTACCTGAAATGCTACAGAATCTATCCAGGAATTTTAAGGCAATGTACATCTAAGATATGCAGATGATACCACCCTAACGGCAGAAAGTGAAGAAGAACTAAAGAGCCTCTTGTTGCAGGTGAAGGAGAGTGCAAAACTTGGGTTGAAACTTAACATTAAGAAAACCAAGATCATGGCATCTGGCCCTCTCAATTCCTGGCAAATAGATGGGGAAGAAATGGAGGTAGTGACAGATTTTATTTTCCTGGGCTCCAAGATCACTGCAGATGGGGACTGTAGCCAAGAAATTAAAAAATGCTTGCTCCTGGGGAGGAAAGCCATGGCAAATCTAGACAGCACACTAAAAAGCAGAGACATCACCCTCTCAACAAAAGTGCGTATAGTCAAGGCTATGGTCTTCCCAGTTGCAATGTATGGCAGTGAAAGCTGGACCATAAAAAAGGCTGAGCGCCAAAGAATTGAGGCCTTTGAACTTTGGTGCTGGAGAAGACTCCTACGAGTCCCTTGGACTGCAAGGTGATCAAACCGGTCAGTCTTAGAGGAGATCAACCCTGACTGCTCTTTAGAAGGCCAGATCCTGAAGCTAAAACTCAAATACTTTGGCCACCTAATGAGAAGGAAGGACTCACTGGAGAAGAGCCTAATGCTGGGAAAGATTGAGGGCAAGAGAAGAAGGGGACGACAGAGAATGAGGTGGCTGGATGGAGTCACTGAAGCAGTAGGCGTGAGCTTAAATGGACTCCAGAAGATGGTAGAGGACAGGAAGGCCTGGAGGAACGTTGTCCATAGGGTCGCGGTCGGACACGACTTTGCAGCTAACAACAACAACATCTATGCAGCCAATCTACATGTCAAAAGGATCACACTGCATTGATGCAATTTGCAGCATTTGCTTAATAGTGTTGTCACATGTATATCATCATTTGCTCCCTTTGCAGAGGCCCATGCTTGGAATGAATCTCATTAGAAGCCTATTTGTTGTAGTTGCTTTTTAAACGGATATAAATGGTAAGTCCTTTAAGAAGGCATTGCAGGCTTACAGAATAGTTAATTATATTTGTTTTAGATTCATCTAACAACGTACCAGTGGGCTTTTCCTCTAGCAGAGGTGTGTCCTTTCCCTGCCTCTCCCTCGTAAGAAATGAAGGAGGTAATTATGTGAAATAGGCAAGAGAATAAACTCAGTTATATGAAAAAGTGTTAAGATTTTCTGAATTTCTGCATAATTGCTACCAAGTGTAATCAGAGCTTCACGTGGTCCAACCAATATATATTGTATATATGGAATCTGAGTGAAAAATAATTAAAGTGTCATTTTTGTCTTATTCATTTCATAAACAAAGGTCATCCAATATGATGTGCCAGTGTGAAAAATGTAGTTTCCCCTTAATTCAATCAGTTCCATTACAGATGTAACTAGGGCTATGTATGTGAATGCTTCATTAAACAATCAGGGCTGTTGTGTGCCAGCAACCCTACCCTATGCAAATCTCACAAACCTTGGCTCCTCATCAATGTGAAAGTCTTGCCATATCAGTTCTAGATGTTCAGATATGTTCAGTGTGAAAGTGAAAAACTATTTCTCCATTAATAGCAATACAGACAGTCTTGAAATGGAGAAGGCTTGGAGATCAGTGAACACTACAAACAGCAGCCATCCTCTCAAAACCATTCTAAGAGCACAGCATGCAGGAAATTAAAACCTTAGGAAAGCATGTAGGGATCTGCAGGATTTTCTTGCCTTGACCAAACAGTTTACACAATTTACGCATCTGAAAAAACTGGTTAAAAAAGGCATTCTCGGGAGTGTGGTAAGCAAGGTAGAAGCCACTGCTTACTAAGAATAGTAATGCTTGTTTCAAATTTACCAGAAGGCACTTGGACAGCTTTCCAGTTCTCTGAAAGAACATTTTAGGGACAGATGAATCAAATATGAACATTTTGCAATTACATGGAATTGTTACACTTGGCAGAAAATAAATATTGCATTCAACAGTAAGAATCCTTCCTTCCTTCCTTCCCTCTATCTTTCTCTCTCTCCGTCATCTGTCTATCTAATTGTCAAATTTATATAGTTGCCTATCTTACCAGGAGTGACTAATGCCACTTCTCAGGCATTAGGTCATACAGGAAAATACTAATCCCAAACATACAAAGAAGTCTAGAAGAGAATGGCTGTAGGAGAATAAATTTGATGTTTTGGAAAGACCAACTCAAAGAGAAAGGGGGTAGAATCTGAAATGAGCAAGTCATGCTAGTACACTTTCAAGCATTATTGAGCTGAAGCAGATTGCCACAGAGAAATAGGCCAGAATTTCTACCCAGCTACATGAGAAATTGACTATCAATGAGAGGAAGCACATGGTTGTAATTAATGTAGTTGAAAGTGGTAGAACTAGTTACTGCCTCTGAGGGGAGGCGAGGGCAATTGACTGGGGCATCACATGTAAGATATCTTTATGAAATAAATGAATCAAGCACCAAACTTCGGTTGCTATTTGCTCATGGACTTTTCTCACTTTATATGTCACTTTTGCAGTGCTCAGTGGCAAAGATATGCAGGGAAAAGGGGGTGAATATATGTTGCAAAATGGCTTTATTTTTGTTCCCCAAGTGAAAGTGCAGAGATTGTGTCTGCTTGTTTTGGCTGTCCTTTGCTTTCTTCCCACCAGATAGGTTAGGGTTAGTTACTGATTCATGGTTTATAACTATGTCTGCAAATATATGTACCCATGCTCTAATCACAAGCATATTACATCAATTACTTAAGTCTGCAGCAGGCAAAAATGTTTTAAAGACATGAGAATAGAGAGGCCAAAAAGGAACAAAAATCCACAGAACAACAATATTTTGCGTGCTTGAATAGTTATTTAATGGCATTTGAATGACTCTTTCAGAGTAGTTATGAGAAACTGACTAAACACAGGCTTGTTCATCCAAACATTTCACTGGTCTGGGAAAGGATTTAAGAGCTTTCAAATCCAAGGTCCCTCTTTGCCTCAGCCACACCATGTCCATTTTCATGTCTCTGTCTTCAGGAATTGCTGGTCTCAGAGGTAAATCTCTCTGGGTAAATCTAGAACTAAATTTGTACACTACCCAGAGTTTCCTTTCAGCAAGATGGGTGGCAACCAAGTTAGATAAATAAAATGAAATAAAACCTGCCTCAAAGGGGAAAAACCTGATGCGCACTATGAACCTTGGGATTCTTTCTTAAGAGAGATAGATCTGTGGTGTAGCTTATTCTCCATTTTCTTATTTGCAAAACTTTAATATGAAAATCAAACAATATGAGTCTTCGGAGAAGGGCGGGATATAAATGGAATTAAAAAAAAAATCTTGCCTGAGAGAGAAATCCAAATTTCTGACAAATATTACCTTCTTACTGTTTCTGTTTCATATTCGCACTGAGTTGCAATAAATTAAAGAATTGATTTCTCCCCCCCTCCTTTTCAAAAATAATGAATTAGATGTGAGTGTTCCGGAGTAATTTCCCCCTTTTTTGCAGGAGGTTATTTGGGAATGCTTTAATCTGAATCTGAAATAACCCTCAGGTGTCTTATTTAGCAGGAGAGTTTGCAGAGATTTTGCTTTAAAAAAAATTCCTGTCACTCACAAATATTCAGCTCTCTTGTAGCGATTCTCTTCCCCCTGGGCTGTAAGCCTAAACAACAGCCTGTTGTCCTATGTGTTAAGTCTTCTCATATTCTGTAGAACAGGGATAGGCAACCTTGGCTCTTTTATGACTTGTGGACTTCAACTCCCAGAATTCCTGAGCCAGCATGGCTCAGCTTGGAAACCTCTCGCTTTCCCCTCAACATGGCTGGCTCAGGAATTCTGGGAGTTGAAGTCCACGAGTCATAAAAGAGCCAAGGTTGCCTACCCCTGCTGTAGAACTAGAAAGCAGCGCATCTTTCACATCCAGTTTTTCTCTAACCATCCATTTTTATTTTCATATCCCCATATTCCAGGAATGTAAATTGATTCTAAGCTAGATTTGCAAGTTATTTTATTGCTATTTGTAATAAAAAATGTTTCCACCTTGCACACATTAGCATATCTCAGGTAAAACTGTAATGTTGCAATAAAGTCTGCATCAGAATAGTGCAATACAAATGATGCATAAAATATCTTAATATCAAAACCAAACCCTTCTAACTATCAGTAATAGCAAGAGAGGTTGTGAGGCAAATGATAGGGAAGTTCATATTACAGGGTGGCATTGCTTCTCACTGATTGGTTTTTACCGATTTGCCTCTTTCAAAATTTGGTTGTAAGATTTCTTTTACAACAGAAATAAATTGGTTCTTTTAAGGTACAAATAAATCAATTGATTCTCCTTTTCTCTGTAGTGATTCTGTTTCTGGTACTGTATTAACTCTAGATATAACATTTTATACATTAATTTTATACGCATGCTGACATTTTAAGCATTCATAAGTATTTCAGTACTAATTTAGTGTGAATTCACATATTGTGTAAAGGTGTTTTTTTAAAAAAATTAAAAAATAATAACTCAAAAGTTGTGAACATACCTAATACTCCTTTGTTTTCTATTTTTCTGTGAGGTGGGTTGGGCTGAGAGAGAATGACTGCCCAAAGTCACCCAGCATGCTTTCATGCTGAAGGCAGGACTAGAATTCAGTCTCCCTGTTTCTAGCCTGCTGCCTTAACTGGTAGAACAAACTGGTTCTTTACTGATTGAATAAATTGCCGCAGGGTGAATTGACATGAGTTAAGCCATAAGGAATTATCTATAAATTATAGTTGTTGGGTTTACAAAATTGGTAAGATAAAAGTAGAGGATAAAGCAGAGGACAATAGGAAATATTCTGTTTCAATATCAAAGAAGAAATGTACTAAGAACCTAAAACTAAATTACCAGGAAAAACATATACAAGATGTTAAACGTCTTCAGCTCAACATTATTAGTTTATGCTATAGAAATTACATAACTGGATCTTTTACCCTTAAATCTGGCCTGCAATTCTTTAAAATAAAGAAACAAATATCAGTGTTTTTAAAGGCTGGAATTTCATTTGACGGACAAATGGACAATTCCCTGATTTCTAAAACCAACTCAGGTTTTGAGAAATGAAGATGCAAGATCTCGATCTCAATCTCTCTCTCCCCCCTCCCTCTCTCTCTCTCCAAAGCAATTATGAATACATGGATAATTTGTGGCCCCCATAAGCATTTTTGAAATCCTAGAAGCCCTGAAACCGATAGATGAAAATCAGTGGTATTATTACTTATCACTGAGGACATGTAGTTTCTTGATATTTTGAGGCAGGAAATGCAGAAACAGGCCAATTAAAGAAAACAAATCAAAATAAAAAACAACCTTCCCAGTTCAAATAATTAGGGGGGGGAAAACTGAAAATCCTGCTTTGCCAATGCTGCCTTTACTCATTCTCAAATTAGGGCATTGTGCAAAGCTGATCTCTCCTGCTACAATAAATGACTTAATTACATATTAAATATGATGGTTTATTATTAGGTAACCTGATCTCTGAGTATATTGAAAAGCCTTGAGCAAGATTACAAAGATAAAATTCCATACTGGCAGTTCAATGAGAATTGATCAGTGAAATGAAAGAAGGATCTAAGAAACTGGAGCTAGAAAAATATATCTATTCATAGAATGGTTTATCTTTTAAAAATAAACAATTTGTAATGCTCTCATTTTTATTGATCTAGGAAAATCAGAATGAAGGAGATAATGCCTAATAACAGTACAACAAGTATATCTCAAGCAAGAAAAGCAGTGGAGCAATTAAAAATGGAAGCATATCTGGATAGGATAAAGGTAAATTTGAACTTGTAATCATATTTACAAATTTTAGCCATCCACTGGTTAGAAATCTGCAGACGCTATTCATATTTTCAACCAGCATAGCTAGATAAGAATTTTCATATGGCATACTGGCATCGGTACTAGGCTGAAGCTAGTTGTTTGCCATCTGTCAATATGAGAGTGTAATTTCCCCTTATGTCCAGCGCAAATTAAACCTGTAGCTTTCCTACCACACCAATTTTCTCATAGCTTAAGGGACATCTGTTTTGCATGTCTCGGGCAGGGAGCTCAGTGGCCATTGATACAACAATAATCCCTTCCTTGGCGCTCTCCAATTCTCAGTGTAACTCCTACAGATATTATCCTGTGATATTTGTTATTGGGAAGCTGCAACTATTTAGAGCCTTGGTGGAGCAGTGGGCTAATGCCTCCTTAAGTAACACCAGCTGCCTGCAATTATTGCAGGTTCGCATCCCACCAGGCTCAAGGTTGACTCAGCCTTCCATCCTTCCCAGGTAGGTAAAATGAGGACCCAGATTGTTGGGGGCAATAAGCTGCCTTTCTAATAATGCCGCTTAGGGGGGGCCCGAAGCCCTAATAAGCAGGCATATACACAGAATGAAGGCTATTGCTAAGCACATTTAATTTGTGCTTAAATTGTAAGCCGCCCTGAGTCTTCGGAGAAGGGCGGGATATAAATGGGATTAAAATAAATTAAATAAATAAATAAATATTTACAGCAGGGATGTCAAACTCGCTGCGTCACGTGATGTGTCACGACATATTGCGACTTTCCCCCCCTTGGTGGAGCTGGGTTGGGCATGGCTTCAGTGTGATGCATCCGGCCCGTGGGCCGGCAGTTTGACACCCCTGATTTACAGTGACCTTCACTGTTCATGGATGGGTGTCTATTGTAGAAAAAAAGGGGAAGTTACTCTTTCTCCTAGAACCCCCTAGATTCTCAAAATCTGATTCAGAGACCTTGGGGTAATTCTAGGATAGAATAAGGCCAAGGTTGGCATTGTGGATTTAAAGAGAGAAAAATCCTACTGTTCAACATTTGTATAATGTTGGAATTTACTCAAGTTACATAAATGTTTAGGTTATACTGAAATTAGGGCATATAGCTATTACTTACAGCATTTATGCTTGGAAGTTAATAGCACGTGAAGGATCAGATTATCCTTGAATTATCTCCTTAGCAGCTCTGTAACTCTCTTAGTTTGTTGATAAATTTTACTGTTGAGAAAAGACGATCTCTCATTTTAACTTAAGAAAAAAGTACCGTAGATTATATCCGTTGTCACTGGAGTTAGTAAATTTATTGAATGTTAGATGGGATGCATCCTTTCAGAGCACAATTTTGTGGTACTTGAGTGAACAAAGCAGTTATTTGGAAGTGTTGTAAAGCCTTTGACATTTTTAGATTTTCTGTTCACAATACAGAACAGAGGATATCTTGGCTTGTAAAATTAATTAAATGTTGTTGGCTCAGTGACAATTCTGTGAAGTTTAAACCCACCCCAGAACACCTAACCCACTGTGCTGTCTTGTCAACTGCAGTACTAAAATTGTTTCTGAAAGACCTCATAGTTACCCATTCTTTAAAAACACTGCCTAAGCAGATTTTTCTCTGGTTTGAAATTACTACTACACATGACAGGTGTTTGGCTTGAATATCTTAAGACTGTGATTTTCACATTCATGAGATAAGCAAAATGAATGTACACCCATTTACTTCTCTTTGGAAATGAAACAAATACATTGTAAATTAATTAACTTTTATTAGTTTCTCAAATAACATTCCCACATAAACATTATTGTATCCCTGCATATTCATAAACAGAGATGACTCATTTCCACATGTACAAAACATTCTAAATGATATATTTCAATTGAGATTTTGAAAAAGCTGATGCTGAGGATTATGAGGATCAATTATATTGCTTTGTGATAATATATGCAATACCTGTTGAGCAACAGAATCTTTTATGTCTTTGGTAAACTGTTAATGCCTTATAAAAGTGAGTTCATAATTAAATCCATGTACTTAGCTATGGTTTATATAACCATGGTTTACTGAAAAGACATCATTGGCTGGCTTTATATAATATTCTAAACCATTACTGATGACATAAAAATGATGTAGCTTAGATTTGTATATTTTAGGCTAGTAGCCAGTCATAGCTCTTTGTATTCAGTGAAGCAAGTCAAAATAGATAAAGAATATACATCCAAAGAGCAGAGAGATTAGGTCTAACAACTATGGAAAGGAAAACAGAGACTGGGGATTTAATACTGTTTATTGCTAACATTTCTTCTCTTCCAGAAGTTGAATATTATCTAATCTAGTTTTATTTCTAAAGCTAAAGAGGTCCAATTTTATATACTACTTGGATGACCACACATCTGGAAACCATACGCATGCCCAGGGCATGTTCAGATAATTAATTTTGATTACTAAACTGAGAAATATTTTCATCTTTCTTAGCATATAGAGCTTATTTGCATAGCTTATATGCAAACAAAGCTAATAAGTAGACCATAATGCCTCTACGTTTTATTGCTGTTGTTTTGAATGGCTAGTGACTTTAAAAGCTATTAAAATGATTTCAAAATATTGTAAAGTTTAATATTTTGGTTTGTTCTCAATTTGTCGTAATAGTTTCTCAATTGAGCAAAGATAAAAAAACTACGTGAGAGGCTTCTTGATTTAATCACTACTATTTGTATTAACAAGAGATTTGTGTATATTTCAAGTTAATATGCAAAGCCCCAATTGTCCAAATAGGAACATAAATTAAACTCTAAAATATTCAGAATAACGAGCAAAATATACTAAAAAATAGATCTTAATTAAGAACAGTAGCCATGATCGGAATGCAACTAATGCACTGTAGATACATATTGCTGCTGAAAGAAAATTCCTTTTTTAAAAATAAAACAGTGAAATTGAAACAGTTAAAGTCAATATTGTAGAATAAATTTGTATGTTGTTAACTGTAGTTTGCAGATACCTTTTAGAGCAATAAAACTAAGCTGCTGACATTCAGTCAAGAAAAACTGATTTTTAACATAAGTAGCATTGTGAACAATTACGTGTGGCAGCTATTGTACTTTTCCCATTCTCCTTTAAAGATGGAATTGTTAATTATTTCTAAAATAGTGTTGTGAAATCAACACTGGCATTAGTGAGATGTTTGTGGATGTGCTCATTTTAGATACAAAGCACAAGCAGAGTGGGTGTCACTGCATGAACAGTAATTATGTCTGTCTTTTCATGGAAGGTGACTGTAGTAATTGCAGCATTTTGTCTTGTCACCGAATCTTATAATTATAGGGTATCTAACAGGATTATATTCTAACTTGGGCTGTTTTTAATCACCTTCTTTACTCTGAAATGTAATGATAACATTCTCTAGTTCTTTCAAAGATTGCTAACTTTCTCTTAAATCATAAATATCCGGTAACAACTCTCTGAGGTAGAATTTGTGGTAATATTCATCTATAATAAACAAAAAGAGATTTAATCAACTACTGGTTTAATATAGTTACATTGTCTGGATTGTGAGATCTACAAACCAATTTATCAGACATTATGTCTAAGTGATTCCAAGTTACATTGCTTGGTGAAGGACACATATGCCAAAATTTAGTTTCCTTACATACATTTCTAATTTTTCCTTGTTTTCCTTTCTCTTACTATTTTACAATCCGTTAGCACAAAAATAACTGACCAATCTAATTGAGCTTTTCTTTTTCTGAATGTTTGTACTTGTGCCAGAATGTACCATTTGGTACATTATCATAGACTAAAAATAAAATATGTATAGGAGCTACATATGAATAAAAAAATGCGTCTTGCTGGCCAGTTCTGCTACAACATTTCACATGGCTTCCTTACAACATTGACTTTGGAGTGACTTATAGCTGGTGATAGAACAAACTGCCCTGTTTTGACAACAAAACTTGTGATAACTGTCCTGTATGATGCAGGTCTGTCACATTAGAATGGCTTCTTGAATATATCACTGGATACTAATGCAGCCCACATATCAATTGCAGCAATTGGAATGAGCAGTGAATGGTCTGCAGAAAGCACTAGGGTCCACCCACTGAATGTTAACTCTGCCTCCACCACATTCACAATTCCTTCTAAGCATTGCATACAGACTGCTGTGTGCAATTGATAGTCACCAACCCCATCATCGGAAAGAGCTGTACAGAGTGGAGACCCATCATGAACCACTGGGTATGAATGAGGTGACCCTCTCCATCATCGTCTGAGTGTAGACTCCAAAGGAGGATGCTTGCTGTAAAGAACCTGTTTGAAGCCCTGTGACTGGGGTGATCCAAAGATAGAGCAGGGAGAAAGAAGAGTAAATACAAGGATGATGCAGAAGAAGAAGACAATCCTTTAATTTTCATATAATCAAGGTTGCATTATTTGCAGTTTATGCTTTTATGCTGATGAAACTCCTATGAATAATAAGGATCACCTACACTGTATTTCTTTGATCTGAGATATGGTATGATGCAGAGAGGCCACTGTTTATTACAGAGGCTTCGCTGTTAAAGAGAAGTGCCTAATTATTCATGAAAATATCTGACAAAGATACTGGTCACATTTTTTAAAATAACTCAGTCTTTCTTTCCCTTTGCATCTGTTTTTGTTCCACTTTTAGTGGGACTTGTGAAGATTTCCACATTGTTGTAAAAAATATGAAAAAAATATCAATACTGTGTTTCCCTGAACATAAGACTGGGCCTTTTTTTGCCTCCAAAAGCGGCACCAGGTCTTATTTTCGGGGTCTGTGTGTCTTTTTCACTCACCTCTGGCATTGACAGCCCCACCCAGCCGGCCCACTTCTTTTGCAGCCGAAGAAGCAGCTTCATTTTGCAACTCACAGTGGAGCTCGGCCCTGCATTTCACAGTCAGGCCTTTCCGGAAGACCTCTGCAACTGAGAACCGAGTTACGGATTGAATTCGTAGCTTGGTTCTCGGCTGCAAAGGCCTTGCAAAATGGAGCTATGGATTGAATCCATAGCTTGGCTTTCGGTTACAGAAGCCTTCCTGA
The DNA here is from genome assembly GCF_947247035.1 of Vipera ursinii. NCBI lineage: Eukaryota > Metazoa > Chordata > Lepidosauria > Squamata > Viperidae > Vipera > Vipera ursinii. Next base: position 286,309,108 of record NC_139512.1, on the reverse strand, counting down.
AAGGCCTGACTGCAAAATTCAGGCCTGTGGATGCGGGAAAAGTGGGCTGGTGAGGCCTGGCTGCAAGATAAGTAGGTGCGGGGCGCATGGAGAGCTCTCCCCCTAGCTTTATTTTTAGGTGTGTGCCTTGCCCCAAAACTGGGGATTATTTTGGGAATAGGGCTTATATTAGGCCCACCCCACAAAATCAAGCTAGGGCTTATTTTCAGGGTAGGTCTTACTTTGGGGGAAACACAGTATATTGCTTTTTTCATATTTAGTTTTGGACTCTTCCCCATCTCGAGAAACCTGGAAGCTACGTCAGGATGCTTTTTGTTGACTACAGCTTGGCTTTTAACACCATTTTGCCGAGCATTCTCATCGAGAAGCTGACTGACTTGAAATTCTCCCCCGCTATCTGCGATTGGATTCAAGACTTTCTTAGGGATCGGGTACAAACAGTGAGGGTCGGGTCTGCTTTGTCCACCCCCCTGAAGCTTTGCACCGGCACGCCACAGGGCTGTGTGCTTAGCCCCTACCTGTACTCTTTATACACTTATGATTGTGTATCATCTGACCCATCCACTGCGATAATCAAGTTCGCAGATGATACAACTGTGGTGGGTCTTATTACAGGTGGGGATGAGACAGCATATAGGGCGGAGGTACAAAAACTATCCATATGGTGTAGTAACAACAACTTGCACCTAAACATCAGCAAGACGAAAGAGATGGTGTTAGAGTTCCGGAGAAAAAAAGAGGAACCTGCCCCACTTTACATCGGGGAGGACTGTGTAGAGAGAGTTCCCTCCTTTAAATTTCTGGGAGTCTACCTCTGTGAAGATCTGACCTGGAAAGTTAACACAACCCAGGTGGCTAGAAAGGCCCAACAGAGGCTTCACTTTCTTAGGATCTTGCGGAAGAACAGGGTAGAACAACAGCTAATGACCCTCTTTTACCGGTCTACCATAGCGAGCGTCCACTCATATGGTATTGTGGTTTGGTATGCCGGTCTGACAGCCGCGGATAGGAAAGTATTACAGAGGGTAGTGAGCATAGCACAAGACATTGTGGGCTGTTCCCTGACACCACTGGATGACATCGCCAGGGCTCGCTGCCTTGGAAGAGTGAGGAAGATTCTCAGGGATGACTCACACCCTGGACGGTATCTCTTTACTCTCCTACCATCCGGTAGGAGATATAGGAATATAGCCAGCCGTACCAACAGGCTGAAGAATAGCTTTTATCCGTGGGCTGTTAGGCTTTTAAATGGGACATTATCTTATGCAGAATTGACTTGGGAGGCCGGTGTGTGGTGTAGTTGGTTCACATAGTGTGGTGGGATGGAGGGTTTGTTGTCACTGTGTGTTGGGGGGAGAGAGCACAGGGGGAGGCTCAGCTAATCTCAATGTACACATGTTGTACTTTGACAATAAAGGTTTATTATTATTATTATTATTATTATTATTATTATTATTATTATTATTATTATTATTATTAGTCTACACACGTCCTGTTTTAGGAATGTACTATAATTTTAGAGAGATTAATAAATAACATACTGAACTATAGTTTGAGGTATATGCATGGCATGCCTCCAAATCCTATTTACAAAAAAGATCTGATGGGCAAGGTAAAAACTTTAAAATAATTTAATTTAACATGAAATAGTTTAATTATATGATTACTGCTTATATACTTAATACTTTTGTGTTTCTGCCTTATTCAAAATTATAATACAGAGAATTTTCTTGAGAGGCTGGGTGATACACAGAAAGCTTTCAAGAATCATGTGCAAGCCTGGGGCATCTGGTTCCCCAGCTATGGTATAAAGGACTACTTCATAGAAATATTCTAACTCCTTGGATCAACCTATTAACACTATGGAAGTAGTAATAATATTTAGATAATCCTTCCCCCATTTTTCTTTTGTTCCTTTTCTTCTTTTTAAAATGCTCCTAGGTATCCAAGGCAGCTGCTGATTTATTGGCATATTGTGATGCTCATATGGGAGAAGATCCCCTTATTATACCAGTGCCTGCATCTGAAAATCCCTTCCGGGAGAAGAAGCTCTTATGTACTATCCTATGATTCACCCTGCAATTAAAAATGTTATCTGTGAAAATACATTACTGATGGTGCATGCTTTTCCTAAAGGTTTCTCCCATATAGTAATTTAGGCTAAAAGTAACCCTTTCTAGAACACAATATATTCCAAGTTAATACATTTTAAGTGAAGGTTTTTAATGTCAATTTTTCTATCAGTGGTATATGTCCAACATTTCTATTCTCTATTTGTGTTTTGTAATAAAAGAATCCTATTTGTTTTTAAGTATGTGATAATTAGATTTTGTTGGTTAAATTTCATGAACTGTCTTTGGCTTGTTTGCACAGTAGACTAGCCACAGCTTATATAATAATGGCTTATGAATTAACCAAATTGCCTGACGGAACACACAGTGAATCATAAATCAACTCTACAGGTTAGGTTTGCACAACACACTGAGTCACAAATTGGCCAATCGCCTTTTAGCCTCGTGTGTTGTGCCAACCCAGGCTGTCTTTCAGAGGGACCGAAGCTATGATGAGCAATACGCACTATCGATTTCTTAACTATTTCCATGTAAAAAGTGGGATTTCAGAAGAGAATGTGCTTGATAAATGTTTGAATTATGAATATTAAAGTTAAATCAAATCTTCCCAACTAGCTGCCTTATATCAAGTCAAACTACTAGTCAACTTACTTGGAATTATCTGTACTGATGGGCAGCACTTTCAGGTTTTGAACAGGAGCCTACTTAAGCCCAACCTGAGATGCCAAGGATTTAATTTAGGACTTTAAAATTAAAATGTGTCCTTTACCATTGAGATGTTACTCTTCTTTTTTGTACTGCAGTATGCTAATTGCAGCAGGCAGTAGCACTACTAATAATCATTGTAGTAATAGTACCAGCACATGAAAAAACCACAGGCCAAATAAAGACCATACTGACTTCATTCTATAGGTCAAACTGGCACAGTGTAGAGTTCAGTTCAAATAAAGAATCATTTCTCAAAATCCTACACATTAATTATAGTCTCTGTGGGTGCAGATTCCCATTTCGTACTATAAACCAGAGGTCCCCAACCTTTTAGGCATCAGAGACAGGTTCCGTGGAGAGAGGTATTTCTGTGGATCGGAGGGTTAGGTGTTTTGTGTGCTGCCTGCATCCCCCAAATGGGGCTTTGCTTGTTTGTGCAGACCGGTTGCTGGCATGCTGTGACCCGGTACTGGTCCATGGACCAGGGATTGGGGACCCCTGCTATAAACTATGCAGCCTGCAGCAAAGGATGTCACCTAGATATGTTCCTTAATATTCCAGATTATATACCTCTAGCCTTTGTAATATGCTAAATACAAATTTTTAGTACAGCTGAGTGTGAATTAAGCAACATAGATTTCTATGGTCTTTATATTGGCTCTTATGTTTTAAAAAAAATCTTAAATTATGCAGGCAAAAGCTTGTTTGTTTGAAATCAATTATATCATTCATTTGATATATGTTGTATGATAAAATGTGCTGTTAATCATTTTCCTTACTTGAATATTTTAATAAAAGTTACTTTTAATTTAAGATTGTATTTCTAGTAATTTATTTGTCTACTGGAATAATATAAACTATTTAATATAAAGTTGTCCATCAATTTTTAACCCAGGGTTAAAAATCCATCGATGTCATAGATTCACATTGAATGACTCTGTAAAATAGTTCTTTTTTAATCTGTTTCTGGTCCCAAGTAAGTATGCTGTATTTTAATACTCTTAAGTATGGGCCGTCTGACTTATATATTAAGCACACATTTTTTTAGTTTTCGAACATTTTAAAATACGACTAATTTGCATATATATTGATGGAGCTCAAAACCTCATCCCAAAATTGAGCACTAGACTGGATTTCTATGGCTGCCATCTCTGGGCTTTAACTCTAGACAACTAACATAACATCAAAACAAAAAATAGAAACATCAAAAAGAAAAAATCGGCAGCAAAGATAATTGGACAAATAACTAATTCATAGGTTCACGAACTCTACCATTTCTGAAATCCTATGCCTAAAAAAAAAGTCATCTCCAGAAGTGCAGCAAGTTTAGGATTAATCTAATCTCAGGAGGAACAGTGCTCCAAAGGGCTGACATTGTTACAGAGAAGACATGTTTTCTGATCAACAAGATCCAGAGCATGCTTTTTCTGCCAGACCTGATGGGCCAGTTAGAGACAATTGGAGAAAAGTGGTCATTGAAATATCTTGATTCTATGCCATGAAGAGCTTTATAGGCACTAACCAGCATCCTGAATTGCACCTAAAAACTTGTTGGGAACTAGTGCAGCTTAAAAGCCAGATACAGATAATGCTTGATTTATAACCCGTTGCTTTGCAAATGTTCAAAATTACAACAGAGCTCAGATAAGGTAAATAGGATCCAAATTTGAAGTTCTGATGGCTGTCCCCCACCAGAGTCACGTGACTGCAATTGTTGCTCTTGGCAACTGGTCTGCATTTACGGCCATTTGCAGCACTTCATAGTCACGTGACTGTGATTTGTGTCTTTTTTTGCAAGAAATTGGTGTTTACTTCGTTTCCAGAAAAAAAAAACATCCATTGCAGACGATGGATTCATTTAACGACCATGGTGTTTGCTTTACCACTGCTGTGTTTGCTTAATGAGTGCTGCAAAACAAGGTCATAAAATTGAGTGCAGTCAAGTGATGACCCGCTTAACAACCGGCATGACTTATGACTGTAATTCCAGGCTCAATTACAGTTGTAGGTCAAAGACTATTTGTGTGTAGTACGTACATACTAAAGGATGCCCATAATTGCTCATGCTGCCAATTGTAACTTTCCTTTGAACAAAGGACAGCACCATTTAGACTACGTTGCATTCTAATCCATTTGGGAGATGAATGAAACACGAGTGACCATGCACAGTTTTTCCTGATCCAGCAAAGGGTCAATTAGTGCATGACATGAAATTGTGGAGAAGCCCACTTGGCCCCAGTTACCGCTAACCCCATGAGTCTAGGAGAACTCCCACATTCTACATTGGTTCTGTGTGAGGAAACACAACTCTGCCTAGAACTATAGACAGAAAATCTAAAGTCCAGGATTCTGGATACCCTAAAATCCAGAATCATTTTTCAGTCCTGCTTGGTTGAGTTGGAGCCCACACATAGAAACATAAAATCCACAACCCAAGATAGGACTATACCTCTTCTGACATGCCCTTATTCAATGGCTTTATGCATATGTTAAACAGGAGTGGGAAGAATACTGGATCCTGAAGAGCTCCACGGAAAAGGGAATGTGGGCTCAATTTTCTCCCTCTCATTAACATCAATTAGAACTGACCCCAGAAGGAGGAAGATAACCAAAGCAAAGTTCTGCCCCAATTAAAAGCCCCCAGGACTGATCCAGAACAACAGCATGTTCAATGGCATTGAAAGACATAGAGAGATCAGGGACAACCAGGATGTATGCATTACCTTCATCCTGCTCTTGCCAGAGGTCATCCAGAAGTAGAATCAGTGCTGTTTTGGTCCTATCGCCAGGCCTGAAACATGACTGAGAGGAATCCAGGTAATCTGTTACTTTTATTGTCATCTGCAGCTGTAGTCAACCACCTCAACAATTTTCAGTAGAAGAAAGAAGGTCAGAGGCAAGTCAAAAATTGCCCAAAATAGTGGGGTTAACTGATGGCTCCTTTGGGGGTGGGGGAGAAACTGGATTGAGATTTAAGTTGCAGGGAAACAACTAAACATCAGTGATGCAAACTGAAAGCTGTTCCAAATTTGTGGGACCAGATGTGTATGCACAAACCATAATACAAAGTGACCTAGAGACCAAGATCTGGGCAAGATCTGTTTAATTTGTGCATATTTTAATCTTGTGTTTTATATTTTAAATGTTACATCATATAATATACCTTATTTTAATTGTGATGCTTACAAATAAACAAACTTAGAGGATTACTTAATCTCGTATTTTGTTCTTACAATGGCTAGCCAGACCAATGGAAAGCCATTTATTTTTTTATTTTTTATTTATTTATTTATTCGGTTTATATACCGCCCTATTCCCAAAGGACTCAGGGCGGTTTACAAGGCAAAATTTAAAAACAATACAATATAAAATTACAATTAAATTAAATTAAGTCTAGCCGCAAAAAATTAAAATCACAATTTAAAAACATTAAACCCCTCAGTCCAGACCAGATAGCTCAAAGAGCCAGGTTTTTAGGTTCCGGCAAAATGAACGAAGGTCGGGGGCAGTCCGGAGTTCCGTTGGCAGTTGATTCCATAGGACAGGTGCACCCACAGAGAACGCCCTCCCCCTGGGGATCGCCCGTCGGCAATCCTTGACCGGCGGTACCCTGAGGAGGCCCTCCCTGTGGGAGCGCACAGGACGATGGGAAATTGATGCTGGCAGCAGGTGCTCCCTCAGATAATCCGGGCCCATGCCATTTAGGGCTTTATAGGTCATCACCAGCACCTTGAATCTCACCCGGAGGGCAACTGGAAGCCAATGCCGCTCGCGGAGAAGAGGTGTTACATGGGAGTATCGGGAGACTCCCATCACAACTCGCGTGGCTGCATTCTGCACCAGCTGAAGCCTCCGAGTGGTCCTCAGGGGCAGCCCCATGTAGAGAGCATTGCAGTAGTCTAGCCGGGAGGTCACAAGCGCATGGGTGACTGTGCGTAGGGTAAACATGTTACTAGGCTTCCCATTGGTCTGGCTAGCCCTTGCGGAAACTTCTGAAATATTGCCAAGAAAACTGAAAAGACTTGTCCAGATAGTCTCCAGGAGTCAACACTGCTTTGAAGGCATATTAAGAAGACTGCACAGACTGATCACAGACAACGCCATTAATTTCCAGCCAAGACTGGATAATCAAGTGCCTAGAACTAACAGGAGTCAGTAGAAACATCAGAAGGTTTGTGCAAAGATCAATGGCATAATGGAAGACACAACTGCTGCTCGATGGTGATAAACTGGTAGAGGTTAATATCAAGAGAGAAATCTTTAAGAAGACTCATTCTGCAAGAGGATTGCATTGACTGACCGCAAAGAATGGCATGACAATGTAGCAACAGTGGTGCATTGGAAGATCTGCAAGAAATACCATTTTCCTGCAAGCAAGAACTGGTGGGACCACGGAATTGACAAAGTAATAGAAAATGATGATGCTGAAGTGCTCTTAGAATTCAGACAGACAAGTACTTGCCACATAACACTCCAGACTTAACAACTGATGATAAGAAAGACAAAAGACACTGGAGAGTAGACATGGCAGAACCTGGAGACAGCAGAATAGAAGAGAAAGAAATGGAGAAACTCACAAAATATGAAGACCTCCAAAGAGAAGTAGAATGTAGCAAAAGAAAGCAAAAATAGTACCAAGAGTAACAGGTCCCTTGGGTGCAATCCCCAAACAACCGGAGCACCACTTGAACATCTCCAGCATTGACAAATTCACCATCAGTCAATTGTAAAAAGCAGATTTACTTGGAACAGCTTATATCCTGGGTTGATACCATTAACAACAAGAAACAACAACATCTGCTTATCCCAGGTCTTTGGGAAGGACTCGATAGTTGGATTAAAAATGCCAAATCCAGTCTAAACATCTGGCTGACTATGCAACAAATCATAATAGCAATTGTTACAGTAAGAATGACAAAAAAAGTCTGGCTAGTATAACGATAAAACCACACTACTTCTTTCTGCACCACAGTAAAATCTTATTTTACTAGTAGCTCTAGTTTCTAGAACTGTATGTATTTGGAAGAGCTATCTCTTTACATCCACTATGTATTCAATCTATACTTGTATTTAAGCAAAAATTGTGATATTTAAATATGGTTTTGGAAAGCAAAAAAAAATTATCAGTTGCTTTCTTCATACGATACTCAGGAACTAGGGAACCCTTCGAACATCATAACTGATTTTAATTTTAACAAGGCTGCATCGGTTCCCATGGCAACATATTTACTTCTGCTTTTCCAAATGATAGCAGTCTAACCGGCATAGTGAACATTGAAAATATAAGCAGAGGGTTTATCCTTCAAAAATGTAAGCACAACGTTTATTCTCTTTCCTACCCAATGTAAATAAGAAACAATATAATTAAAAGTGCATTCCGATATATTGACTCAGTTATGACATAATTTTAGAAGATAAATAAGAAAACACACGATGATGATGATGATGATGATGACAACCTGCTTACCAAGAATTTTCAAATTACTAATTGGCATTGTACCTACAACAGCATCTAGTTGAAAACAAGATCTTTCTATCCAAAAGGAGACAGCACAAAGCCATAAGATCAGCTCCTAATTGACAAGATGATTTTGGAAAACTGTAAGAGAAGAGCAACTTGAATGTAGCTTGGATTGATTACAGGAAGGTATTTGACTCCCTGCCACACAACTGGATAATTAAGTACATAGAAATAAAAGGAATCAATAGAAACATCAGAAAAAATGTGTAACATCAATGGCACAATGGACAAGACAGGTGCTAGTCCATGGTGACAGACTGGGATATGTTAATATCAAGAGAGGAATATTTCAAGGAGACTCACTATCGCCACTACTGTTTGTCATTGCACTGATTTCTCTGTCAACAATACTGAACAGGTCAGGCCATGGTTATCAAATATCAAAAACATCTGCCAGGCTATCTACTTCCTTTATATAGATAATCTGAAGCTGTATGGAAAAACACTACCTGAAACAGAATTACTGCTCAACATATACAGCCAAGATACTTCAAAGGAGTTTAAACTGGACAAATATGCTACCCTTACCATCAACAGGAGAAAGACAGTGAAAATTGAAGGAATCAAGATGTTTTATGGAAATAATACCAAGCATCTGGATGTTGAAGATCATTACAAATACCTGGGCTTCCTTCACTCTGACAGCATCAAGCATACTAAAATCAAGAAGAAGGTTAATAGTGAATACAGCAGAAGAATGAAAAATATTTTAAAGTTTAAATTCAGAACTGGAAATACCATCAAGGTCACCATCTTTCATGGCTAAGGCAGGACTAGAACCCATGGTCTCCCGCTTTCTAGCCTGGTGCCAAACTGTCTTTCTAATGTTATTATATTTCTAGTATTAATAAATGGCAACACCTCCTTTCTCAAGTCCTTGAATAGACTTACTAGACTTTCTCAAGTCCTTGAATAGACGGACAAAAATGCCAAATCCAGTTTAAATTAGTTATAAAATAGTGATCCTAATCACCATTTCTAGCAGCTTCTAGAGAAGGATACTGTGATGAATTGTCAAAATGTGGCCAATTAAATGGCTATACTTCCACATGTTTTCTTTTGTCAATACCAGAATGGAAAACAGTTTGAAATGGAGCTAAACTCCAAATAATTGGAATTGCATTGGTATTGTTTGTTCAAAACCTTGAGCCAAAAGGTCAAATCAACTGATAATAGAAAACCTTATTTAGAACAATCTAATACTAAAGATTTGTTCATTTAAGTACCTGCAGTCAATCAACCAGTTTTGTTCTGATCCTTGTAATGGGGCAGAAAACAGAAAACTGGCATGTAGTACTTTTAAGCAGTTTGTTAACACCCATGGCTCTCTGCAACTGATTTTCGCCTCTAAATCTAGTTTAACTGTGTTCTTAATCCAGTCCTCACGAGAGTATCTAAATTGGCATCAGAAATTCTGCAGACTTGAAATTTGATTCTCAAAAAGCTTAGCAAATAGCCTTTAAGATTTCTTTGCTATCTACTTTTTCTGTCTGATTTCTGATAGAGAAGGCCATGTACTATCTGGAGAAGCTGGGCTGGGCTTTAAATAGTTTCCAGTATTAAAATATAACAGTTGATCTGCAGATAAAAAGCAAGAATTTGGGACAGGACATTGAGTATGGTAGACATAATTACAAAACTAATCAAATTATTAAAAACTAAACTAACAATCCTAAATTCATCTAAATCCTTGATTATACCGATGCCATATGAACTAAGCATTGATCAGTTTGCAAATCATATTTCCGGTTTCATTACTTTAGTTTTACATTGAATCAGCATTTTAAAAGCTAATTTATTTTGGCTGAAGTATACAGTTGGAAGAAGTTGATGATACAATTGTCTAGCCTCAGTAGCTACATAAAATGCAAGATAAAATTTCTGCTGCATACTAATATGTATTTACTTCTTGTTTGGTGATTTATTGGTAGAGGAATATTATCCGAAAAGGATTCTACAGCTATCAAAATCTTTCTCGGATTATTTGTAAGCTATTGCTGCCATCTGCTGGATAAAGAAATAATAATTATGTATATGATCCAAAAATCGGTTAGGTAATTCCATTAGGACCTCAGAATTCAGTAATAAGCAACTAAGTGTATAATCATTTATATATTTAACTCCTTGCAAAATGTTATTTTTATTATAATAATTTGCTCTTTATACACATCAGCTGAAGAAAATTCATATGCCCACGAGGACAACAGATGTATTAAATGTGGAAGTGGATGAATGTAGTAGGGAATATTATTGACTGAGGTCCCCTTGGATAGTTAAGATACAGCTGACCATAAATATTATGTTTTGTTCTGCATTAATAAATTGTAGAGGAATTCCTCATATAAATAAATCCCCATGCTTTTCATATCAATAAAAAGGGGTTTATTTTCTGCAGACTTTGGAAATAACATCTGGTAGTGTAGTGAAGGTAGAGACACAGCAACAATTTGTTCTTAGCTGCGAAGTCGTGTCTGACCCATCGCGACCCCATGGACAACGTTCCTCCAGGCCTTCCTGTCCTCTACCATCTTCTGGAGTCCATTTAAGCTCACGCCTACTGCTTCAGTGATTCCATCCAGCCATCTCATTCTCTGTCGTCCCCTTCTTCTCTTGCCTTCAATCTTTCCCAGCATTAGGCTCTTCTCCAGTGAGTCCTTCCTTCTCATTAGGTGGCCAAAGTATTTGAGTTTTAGCTTCAGGATCTGGCCTTCTAAAGAGCAGTCAGGGTTGATCTCCTCACAGCAACAATATCAGGCTATAAAAACAACTGGTACCAGCCCTAATTCAAATGTTTATTTTGATTGATTTATATTTCTTCATCACATCATAATACATGGAATCTTTCAGAAATTATTCCAAAAGAATAAAATGCAAATCCATCACAATAAAAGAAATGCCACTTACATGCAAAAATTTTTAATAAGTTCTAAACAGGGGTTGGCAACTTCCAGCTAATAGCTCATTGCTATTTTTCAAAAATTTAGTGATAACTCCATTGATTTTCTGTGGTGCATTTTTTTCCATTTCTTGAACCAACTTAAGACAAACTTAAGGACTTTAGACACTCTATTCTTTAATGTGCTTCCAGATTCCAATCAGCGGGGAAAAAAACCCTCTTATGACATAATACCATCAGTGGCTATATTTTATATAGCTTTCAGAAGCCACACTTTTCCAGCACAAAAATCCTCATATACCTCCTCATAAGTATTTGGCAAATAACAGAATTTCAATTCTTCCTCCCCTGTAAAGATTACTTATCAGCCCATCTGCATTACTTTCTTTTTCAAGGTGCCGAATTGTGCACAAGGAAGTTCTTTGCATCGGTGACCTAAAAGCTATTTCCAGACATGGGGTTAATGTTCCCTTGGAAGACTACTAAACCTGTCTTTAAAAAGAGCCCTGTTGGGTCCTTGGGTCTCCTATTGTCTCTCCCCTATTCTACAAACATATCAGCTATTTATGACAGCAATTTAGCAGTCTTCCAGAAGAAAAATAGACTCATGTCCAGAAATAGTTTTAGTGACAGGTCACTTGTGATAGAAGGTTTGAGAGGAACGCAGGTGATTTCTCTCCCGTTTCACTTTGTGTCTTCCTTTAGGGCTAAAAGGGAATGCAGACTTTTCATTAACTACATCCCAGCTTTTCTATATATCAAGTTGGTATGTCACAACCTGAGGGTTGCAAGGAGCATTGTGGGCACTCTCCGTCCCACTTCAATAGCAGTGTTGGCAGTGAAATGCCACGGTTGGTAGTACTCAGAAGTAGCTCATGTATTACACAGCATGATGCCACTGCTTCCCACAAAAGTAATAAAAATATTCCTTGTTCACTGGAGCAGAAGAAAACTTAGAACTTGGGCCAAACGTAACAGCATCACAATGAGCAGTACTTGACTTTTCCTAGCTTAAATTGACCTTGTTTTTCCAAAAGTCAGGTCTAGCACTTTATCAATCAACTTCTAAACACTTTTTTTTTTTTTAAAAAAAGAGGTCTAGTGTTATTCCAAAGAAATGCAACATCTATGTACATAAGGAATCTGTAATTTCTGGCCAACCCTTTGCAAAGTGTTGGTCAGGCATTACCTAAAGCTCTTGCAGAAGCTGGATGTCCAGTCTTCCCAACAATCCAAGCCAAAATGGCCATGGAGGGCCATGCCATGAACTGGAGGGAGAAGCCTCAAGTGACCAAATAAGATCCGGGGAGATCCCATCCCTGATTTTGTCATCACCCACATCATCAATGACAATAGATTGTCCTTATCACTTGGCTCCTATCAGAAGAAGGAAGATGCTATTTTTAGCACTGGAACAACTTTCCTACAGGCACATTCAGGTTTCCTTTTTAGTGGGCTGCTTATGAGATGAAAGTGATACCCTGAGGATATTTCCTTTAAAATGGTAAGCAGGGCATCGTCATGGATGATTACTGGGGCTCGAGAATAAGTTCTTGATTTCTTCCTGTTTCAACGAAAACGACCGTTCTCCTTACAAACTTCCCACTTCCCAAAGGACAGGGCATCCCCGTTCAATCCTGCCTCGTTTAGCAAAGTGGTGACGGCGGAGGCGGCAACTACTCATTCGGAAAATTTTGTTTTGAAAAGATTTGCTCCACATATTCCAGCAAGTGAAGCGGGGGCGGTGGTAGTGTAAAAATGGAAAGGCTCTGAAGAAAACGCCAGATGTCTTAAATCAGGGGTCTTCAAACTTGGCCCTTTTATGACTTGTGGACTTCAACTCCCAGAATTCCTCAGCCAGCAAAGCTGGCTGAGGAATTCTGGGAGTTGAAGTCCACAAGTCATAAAAGGGCCAAGTTTGAAGACCCCTGTACTTAAATAAAAGTTTTCCTACTGGGTGCCTATTTTGACTTCAGAAACACTCATTCTCTCTCTCTATTTTTTTAAGGGGAAAAATAAAGAGTTACAAAAACAACCTGCAGTTATATACAAACTCCCCGCGGGCCTTTCCCTACCTCCTCTTCCTTCCCTCCCTTCCACCGAGTCACCGGGAGTTAAGATCGCCTAGAAGGGCGATTTCCTTCGCTCACCTCCAGCCTTCCTTTCGCGCGAGGTGCCGGAGAGGCATCCTCCAGACCAGAGAGAGAGAGAGAGAGAGGGGGGCGCCGTCGGATGGCGCCAAGGTCAAAGCCGCTTCCGCTCCGCGGCGAGGCATTGTGGGGATCGTAGTCCTAGAGGCCCGGCTCTGCGCACACGCTTTCTCGGTCAGGGGCGGGACTCTGGCTTGGGGCCGGCCGCGGGAGGGGCCGGCGAGGGTCTCTGGGTCTGTGCTGCCGCCCGGAGCGAGGGAGACCTTTACCGTCCCCGCTCCGAGAGAGGCCGCGACCGGCTGTGCAGCGGCCGGCGGCCAATGCGAAATTGGTTGGTTCTTCTCTGCCCGTGTGCGGTCGGGGTCGTGCTGCACCTCTGGCTTCTCCTCCTCAGCTGCCCGGCCGGCGGCCCCGGGAAACAACACCCGGCAGGTAGGAGGCGGGGGAGGCGCCGAGCCACCCAGCCTGCACGTTTGCCGCCCTCCCGCAGAGGAGGCGACGGGGCAAGAGGCGTCTTGCGGGAGAGGGCCTCCTTCGCGCGCCCAAGCGACGGAGCCGCTTATGCCGCCGGCCGGCTTTACGGTCTCGGAGAGCCAGGCGTGAGGTAGAGGAGGCGGGCAGCGCTCTTTCTTCCTCCTTGCAGCCAAACGGTGGGGCAGAATTTCCCACCCACCCCTCCCCGGGCTCTGGAGGGCAAACCGAGGAGAGGTGGAGTAACCCTCATCTCGGCAGAGAGGAAGGCGATGGCCAACAGCCCTTCTGGAGCAAATAAGGCTGCTTGGAGAAATAAGAGAGCATGCGGGTGCCTTTCGTGGAGGAAAGAGCTTAAGCACTGGAGGGCAGAGGGTTTGGATCCAGGGGGATCCCCTTTCGCCAGGTAGGAGAAAAGGTGCAGGATTATGATATACAGTCTCCCCCCCCCATTCCCAAACAATTGGAGAGAGAGGCTTGATAAAAGTAAGAGGGAAATGGCAGATGCTGAAGAACAGAGTGGGCTTGATAGTATATTGGATTGTTATTTTTTTTTTACTAGTTCCACCAGCTGGAGGCATATGTTTGCATAACTGCAATTCTTCAAACAGTTAAGGTCAAAAATCCTTGCTAATCTACTGCAAATTAGATACAGTTGCCGGTAGATATGAATAATTTTTTTTGCTTTTGGAAAATATGGAGCAGAAGTTGAGAAATAGAAAAAAAAGAAGAAATTAGATTGCTTTCCATATAGACTTTCCTTCAAGTCAGAACTTAGCTTCTGGTGATTTCATGGGTAGTTCATGCAGGGTTTTTTGACAGCTGTTGGGAAGGGAATGCTTATTGCTTTCTGGGATGTTATTTCCACTTCCCAGGATAACCTATAGGTCTGGTGTTCCCAAGAGGTCAGGCTTTGATCCACATTGGGTTGTCAATATGCTGCAATTTTTTGAGATATATTCATTGTAGGAAAACGAAATAGCAATAGAAGAATTTATCATGCTACTAATGCATTGATGTTTTATACATCAGTAAACAACTACAATGATTTTTTTTCCCTAAGGAGGCTTCAGAATTTGAAAATGATTTTACCTATCTGTCCGTCTGTCTTTTGTAACTATGCATCTATCACCACTCCGGTAATTTCATTCACCATCACCATATATAAGCATGTCTGCTTCTCTGATTAACATTTCATGCATTTGATGAAGTAGGTTCTAATGTTTCATTTCAAAATTGTTTATACATACATACACACACACACACACAAACATATGCAATTTGAAGAAACTTGTGGTTGTCTGGAAACTGGGGGTAAAGGAGACCTAGTAAATGTCACACTAAGACTCTTATTTTCATTCATAGAAGAAGAAATTAAGTGTGGTGGGTGACTTCTGTCAATCCTAGCAGTTATAATTAGTCAAGTTTTGAGAAGGACATTCTTTTTGCCTGAATTTTTTTTGCATTTTTTTCAGTGATATATGAATGACCTTGTCTTTAAGATAATTTTAAGTCCTAAAAGCATAGTTCCTATAAAGCAGTGTTTCTCAACAACTTCAACTGTTAGAATGTCATTCAAGCCTGACAAAAATATATGGCTGTGGCTGTGTTTGCAGTGCCCTAACTCTCCTTTCAAATCATTTTGAAGTGTGCCTATCTCTTGTGTATTAGCCAGAAGCCTCACACCAGAAAAAAGGGCAAGGCCAGAACAAAAAAACAACCCCACATTGCTGAAAGAATTCTTTAAAGGTAAAGGTTCCCCTGCACATGCGTGCTAGTTGTTTCCGACTCTAGGGGCTGGTGCTCATCTCCGTTTCAAAGCCGAAGAGCCAGCGCTTGTCCGAGGACGTCTCCGTGGTCATGTGACCGGCATGACTAGACGCCAAAGGCGCACGGAACGCTGTTACCTTCCCACCATAGTGGTCCCTATTTTTCTACTTACATTTTTACGTGCTTTCGAACTGCTAGGTTGGCAGAAGCTGGGACGAGTAACAGGCGCTCACTCTGCTACGCGGCACTTGGGATTCGACCCGCCAAACTGCCGACCATCTGATCGACAAGCTCAGTGTCCTAACCCACTGAGCCAGAAGCCTCACACCAGAAAAAAAGGGCAAGGCCAGAACAAAAAAAACCCACATTGCTGAAAGAATTCTTTAATTACCTGTAAAATAAAAAGCCGCATTTTAAAAATTAAGTGATCCTTATAAATTTATATCAACCACTCTCTTTTGCACCCATAAATTTCTCAAAGTACTGTCTTCTTTGAGAAAAATAGCCTAATAATAATAATAACAACAACAACAAAGATCACTTTGTAAAAGGAAGGAAGGAAAAAAATAGAAAATAGAAGTTCTATTTTTATCAGCTGTGTCAAGGTTCTGATAGACAAGACCAAATAAATCAGAACTCAGAGGCTTGAGATTTCCTCAAAGAACATGTTTATTGGTTACATAATATTGGCTTGGTCAAAAGCAAAACCAAGTCTGAAGATTCCTTCAGAGAGCAACAATATTACAAAGTTAAACTTCCCACCCCAGTACTATGCAATTAGCCATGTTCCCCAATAGAAACGTTTGGCAGGCTTTCTAAATAAATACTCCCGCCCCTGTCTAACTGACAGAAATGACCTTTTACTGTTCCCAGGGGACAGTAAAAATGTTTAGACTAGTAGAAATCCTCCATCCCCCTCCCAATCTTGTGGCAACGTAGAACGAAGAAAATGGCCGCAGCCAGGTTCGTTGTAGAGTTGACACTAAGATTATATGCCCCTCCCCCAATTCATAGTTATTATATGGGAGAAAACTTTATTTTCCTATTGGGTAAATACAATCTGTTTATATCATCTTCCTGTTATTTTGTCGAAGCAGTTTTTCTTTTTAAGATCTTGAGTTGTAGTCAAGCAATATTTTAGTTTGAAAAGGTAGCTAGATCTTAATTATTCATTATATCTGCTTCATAAGTGGTTTGGGGAATTTGATTTCAATTCCCTCATGTTTCTATTTAATAAGCTGTAACAGAAAACTTCAACGTGTTCATGGAGGTCTATATTTTTATTAGCTTTCTGCCTTCTACCATTACCCTGGAAGTAGAACTAGGACCATATTCGTTTGTGCAATGTCTCATGATTTCTTGCTCTGTGTCCATATAACCATGTACTGCATCTTGTGTGCTCTATAGCCATGTAACACTTAAAAGTGTTTTGTATAAGATTTAAACTTATAGTTGCAGTAAACATAACTGTATTACATTACACAATCTGGTGTAATTATTTTCTTCCGTTAGAAGTGCAGAGATGCTTATTGATCTATGAATCTGTTTTGGAAGACTTGTATATTCCCTCTCTCTCTCTCTTTTAAAAAAGTGCCTCTAGAAAAATAGATAATCTAAGGAACTAAGGTTTACAGACAGAGCTTCTGTGATTGGCATCATGAGCTATTATTTTCCACATCTGATTAAAGTCTTCTCAGACATTTTTCAAATACCCCAGATGATGATGTAATAAAACATATTGTTTATCAAAAAAAGATCCCTTGTGTTCAGTGCTAAAACACAGGTATAGGACTTGTGTTATGTGCCAATAATATATTTTGTTCAATTTTGATTTAGGAAGTTATATGAACTAGCCATGGTTTATGGCTTAGTAGTGGTGTGGGCTCATCTGATCAGTGTTTTAAATCATAGTGAATAAACTATAGCTGTGTGTGATATGTGAATCCAGTTGCAGTTCATTATTTAGATTAATTTCTAAAAAAAGAAGCCAAGACAAATTCTTACATAAAAATAGCTATATATTACCATCTGTGGATTTTGGTTAGTTACTGGATTCTGCACCTATCTTTTGACCACGCACAGAATCATGCTAATCTCTGATTTCCTCCCCAACTCTAGAAAACAGCCCTCTTTTTGGTAATGAGTTTCTCAGGGATTTAGGGATTTTCCATTTAATGTTCTCATAGCTACAGCAACAATATCTCTCTCCTTTCTTCCAACAGCAGGTGCATAAGCAAGATGCTCATTTAATTGACATTCAACTCCAGGCAGTTTTGGATGACGTTGATTCTCAGGATCCATTTCAACCCAGATTTCAGTGCAGTTTTGAGACAGAAACAGCCATGATTTCCCGAGGGATGGCATTTATCAATAAAGAGACAGAATTCTTTTAGCTCCCCGAATCTCTCAGTAGCTTTCCTGTCATCAATCACAGTCTTATTTTTGAAATGGGCATCTGAGTCACAGATATAATTTTTTTCGGTGATTCTCCTTCTGTTTAGGTGTCTAGTATGATTTAATAATCCTGAAGGATTACCATATAGCAGAGCAGTAATATTAAAGTGTTTTCTAATCACTCTTATCTCACATGTTTTATTACTTCTACATGTAACTGCTGCAGAGATTCTCTGAGGATGTAGACTAAGAGGTCATCAACATACAGCTGAGGTTCAGTTATTTTTTTATAATTTCACCTCATTCAAATGGAGACAGTGAATGTCCTGAATCAGTGTCCAGCTGAGTAATGGACTGGACAGAGACCAAAGTTCAGTCCAGAAAGTTAGATGTCCATTTAGTGAGAAATTCATCTGCCAGGTTTTTCCCTTCATAAGCTACACTATGTTCCATTCTCTTTGTGACTGCGTTTCAAAACATGACTATTGCTATTAAAGCCCAAATAATTAGGGGGCAGTGTATCTGGAGGAATTATTTTCCCATGTGTACTTATTATATCTTTGGGATTTCTTCTTTAAATACCTTTGTTGACAAAAGTTAAATGAGTGACTATAAGAGAATGGGTGATCTTTTTAGCTGTTTTCATTTTGCCCGTGAAATGTTCTGTTCAGAAAGGCTCGTCTGGTCCCCACATGGTTTTGAGTGCAACATGGAGATATTCCTGTTTCTTCACACATTGTAGATTTAAACAACTGATTTATAGAAAACGTAATTCTTTGTCTTAGGTAATTAAGCCTAAATAAATGCTATTTCTATACATTTTATATTCTTGTTGAATTCTGTTTTCTCTTTTTATGTAATATACCCATGGAAATATATTATGATGAAAAAGTAATTGATCAGTCTTGCTGTGGATGATGGAATTCTCACTGATGAACAAAGAAAAATTATAAAGTACGGGCAATTTCCGTTAACATAGCTGCTCCCAAGGAAAACACTTAAATGTGTATGACACTAGTTTAGACTACATATCTTCTTACTCATATTGTATATTGGTTTTCAGCTATCAGCATATAATTTCTTTTTGTTTCAATGATAAAATATTAGTTAAAAGGAATCCAATTGTGTTTTCCACCAATATTTTTCTTAATTAAAAAGAGGACAGCAATGATAATCTTTGTAAATGTACTATATTAAAGGACTGAGATAGTTGGAAGATCATCAAGATCTGGAAACATCCATACTAGATCTGGAACACACAATTTGTTGATTTTTTTTTTTGGAGTTCACACTAAAATTAAAACTCTGAAATTATGTCTTGTACATTGTGTGCAGTCATTTTTCTAAACAGAGTTGGCATTTAGTTGATTTGACACTTAATTCTTTTTATTCTTAAATTAAGCAGAATGGGATGAAACTGATTTTTTTGGCCAGGGCTAAATATAAATCTGAATATATCCATTGTACAATAATTTATTAAAAATAAACCATGAATACATGCTGTCATCCATGATGGAATGTAAATTACTTGTCTTGTTTACTGGACTTATGAAACCATAATAGTAAAAACTAAATCACTGTATTTAGTGATGGGTATAGATACGTGTATCTGAATATAGTGTGTATCTGCAGGTGGGAACATGTGGCTCACCAGATGCTTCTGAAACTAGCATTCCTCACCATTGGCATTGCCAGATAAAGCTACTGTACAGGGAAATATAATTCAGTAATAAATGGAAAGCTTTGTTTCCTATCTTCCTGAAATATTTATAGTTCATGGATGTCTCTCATATTCTGCTCCTTGATTAACAGTTGTTTTGTATTAACAGCTTAGCTTCTCATTTTTAGAATCATTTCATTACATCTAAGCTGTATCTGTTTTACCATCTAATTCTTAGATCTGTGTGTACAGTAAATAAATATTAATCTTTTAAGGAAGAGAATATATTATTTTGTAATGTGGGAATCACACACACACCTTCATATTCTGCTTTTATATATATTCATATTCAATTCTTTGTGTTAATTTTTCAGTTATCGGGATATTTCCAGGGTCCTTTTCTAAATTTAAGTAAATATTTTCTTCTAAAATCTTTCTTCTCGTTTTATATGGGTTTGGCTAAAATGTTTACAAATAATTGAAAAATGGCTTTTTTTAAATAACATTGATCTGCATACTTGTTTGCTTATTTGTCTGCTAAAGTATTTTTTAATTTTTACTTCTTAGGTCTACTGGCTTTCTTTCCTCATTGGAAACCAAAACATTATGATGTTATTGTTGGGATACTCTCTGCACGACACAATGATGGACTACGGAATGCTATAAGGAATACTTGGTTTAGGCATTTGAAGCAGCACCCAACTTTAAGCCATCGGTAATTCCCCATTCTTACTGCCTTCACTCAAGATTTATAGATTCTCATTGGTTTAAATGAATTATTTCAAGATATCCTTAGCATCATTTGAATGAGCCCAAAACTTATATTAAACAGAATTCTGACATAGTCTTTCCTATATGTTCTTATAAAAAACAATCTTATTTTTCTTAATAGTTTCACAGCTTGTTTTCCTCGTTACCGTCTGAGAGGAGGCTCTGTGGTATCCCAAGCAGAACATCCAGATTCAGTCACAGTTTTGTTAATACAGTATTGACCTTGTGATCTCTGAAGCTTCCTCCTTCCGTTATATATTCAAGATGGACAGTGATTAACATTTATATGTTACTTATATGTAAGGGTGTAGGTGTATACAAATGTTGTATATAGCATGTTTATATGTGTGTTATGTATGTGTACACTTTTGAGAACAGGCAACAGAATTTCATTTTTAATGTGTGCCAGTGTGCCCACAGTAGAAAAAAGACAATAAAGGTTACCTTATCTTATCTTTGAATAGTTTCAATGAAATCTCAGAATTAGCCTGTATAACGAGAATTTTCCATACATACATAGATATGTGTGTGTGTATTGTTTGAAAAAAAGGTACAGAATTGGGCTAATAGAAGAAAAAATAAATGTTGTTAATCTTGTTTTAGTGTCCTTGTAAAGTTTATAATTGGTACCCATGGATGTCATGTGCCAGTAGAAGATAGAGAAGATCCCTATTCATGCAAACTTCTAAATATCTCTAATCCAGGTAAGAACTGAAGGTTTGGCTAGAGAAAAAGGGATATACTGTATGACATTCCTATATTCAGTCATACAAAATATTGCAGCTGCTACAATTTCTTAACCACAAAAGTATTGTTAAAATGCATTTAAATAGGAGCTCTTGATATTTTCAAGTAGTTGTGATAGCAAACTGCATTGTAGTGAGCCAGAAAATAAGCTACAATCCCACTTATCCACGTTAATTTTTAACAATGCTTGAAGTAAATAGGATATAGTTTCAAATGAATATGTTGAGGATTTACGGTGTAAATACATTTATTCACTGCCCCTGCAGTGAATGGTAATAGAGAAACTTTCCTTTTGTGGTAAAAACAACAGTATCTCAAAGAGTTACTGAGTCTTGACTGCTTTCTTCTTATTTTAGATGAGCTTGTTTTGCCTGCTTTCTTAATTTTTTTCATTAGTTTTGAATCAAGAAATTGAAGCCTTCACTTTGCCAGAGGATGATACTTCGGTGCTCTCAGAAGACCGAGTGGTCAGCGTGCATTTCAAAGTCCTTTATCCAATTGTCATCACCAGTCTTGGGGTGTTCTACGATGCGAAGGGTGTTGGATTCCAGAGAAACATTACAGTAAAACTGTACCAAGCAGAGCAAGAGGTATGCCATGTCCCTGTAATTCTCTTAATAGAATGGACCAGATCCACAGTCTCATTAGGTGGCAGAACTAAATAGGAGATTATTAGAGAGAGAATTGGCAGATATGAATAGGCAAAATGACTGGCAGTGCTGTTATGTGCAATCAGTTTGACTATTGTGTTTCTTAATCATTGTTTTAATTGGGGCAATCAGAAGTAGCTAGTAAAACAGAATAAGTGAGAATAATGGGAGGGGAGTGGGTAAGTGAAGGACAAGTAATCAGTTATGTGTGTTATATATATTCTGTGAGCATTTAGAAGTCCTGAATATGGCAACATGATAGGGACAGTAGTTATGTCCTAATTTTTTAAAGTCTTCTTTCTATACTTCAATAAAGAAACTCATGGCACTTTAAGGAAGATCACAGACCTGGGGGAAAAAAACATTTAAACTTTAAAGCAAACAATAAAATTAAGTTTCCAGCTCTTGAGCCACAGTTTGTCAAGAATTACTAACCAAAACAATGGGAAAGGGAAACTGGAGACTGCATGGGTTTCAGTCACCTTGTTTTACGTCTGCACTAAGTGTAGAACAGTGTTGTTATTTTCCTAGTGTTCTTTGAGGGTGGCTTTGTTTACTGGATTTTTGTAAACTGCATCTCAAAGGTTTGCACATTGTAAAATGAAATCTAAATACAGTACAGCAGCAGTGTGGTCTTGTAGCCTCTTTGAAAGTAAATCCAACAAAGCTCAGTGGGCTTACCACTAAGTAGATATGTAAAGCATTGCAGCCACAATATGAATACTAAATAAACTCCCTTGCTTTGCAGTAGTTATTAAAGGCAGAAATTCTTTGCCGTTTTCTCAGCTCTGCTTCCATCAACCCATTTCTGTAGCAGATGAATTCTGCTGAATGGCTTTTCAGAAGTCCATTGTGAATCAGTCTTTTTAGTCAGCATTCTGCTAATTCATTCTAAAGCCATTATTTGAGGGGACAGGTTGAAACCTTAAGCTTAAGGAAGGTTCTGATAGAATTTAATCTCAGAATCGCTTTCAAAAATATACCAGTGTTAAAATTAGCAGTTTGAGAGGGCATTATAGGTAGGCTTAGATGTTCATGAATAAAAAGAAATCTGGCTGACTGTGTGTTAAGATTTTAAATATTTCACACATATCCCTTGGCTGTGTTACACAGTAAACATTATTTAGCGTTCAAATACAATAAAACTTTGATTTGATACAAGGAAAAGTATTGTATTTGAATGCTAAATGATGTTTACTGTGTAACACACCCAAGGTATATGTGTGACATGGGAACTGGTTTCATCACTTATAACATTTTTCTCTATGGCTATGAAATGTTAATTCACTGTGGCCATATTTCCATAGATTAACATGTTTGCTGTCTTGGGGCGAATGCCTGGCCGTTTGCAGAGAAGTGCATTGCATAGCACCCTCTAGAGAGTTCTCATTTATGTTGTAATTTGGATACAGTAAAAAGTGATAGTCTTCTTCTGAGCTGTGTGAGCTGTCTGCTTATTCTCCAGGACAAATAATAGCAGATTTTTCTGCATATGCTAGAATATGCTAGTTTTAAAGAGATTAAAGATGGATTATGATAATTCCAAGATGACAGGCTTTAGACAAGACCATCCACAAGTTTGACCATTTAAAGTTAATATTTAGGTTGTGTAACATTGAAGTACTACTGGTAATTAAAAATATAATTTAATTCAGAGGTGCATTAAGGCAGAGGTCCCCAACCTTTTGGGCACAAGGGACAGGTTCTGTGGAGAGAGGTTTTTCCACGGACTGGAGGGTGCGTGGTTTTATGTGCTGCCTGTATCTCATGATGGGGCTTTGCTTGTTTGTGTGGACTGGTTGCTGGCATGCCGTGGCCCGGTACTGGTCCCCGGAACGGGTTGGGGACCCCTGCATTAATGCACTCTTTATATAGACATTTTGTTGTTGTTAGTTGTGAAGTCGTGTCCTACCCATCGTGACCCTATGGACAACATTCCTCCAGGCCTTCCTGTCCTCTACCATCTGCTGGAGTCCATTTAAGCTCACGCCTACTGCTTCAGTGACTCCATCCAGCCACCTCATTCTCTGTCGTCCCCTTCTTCTCTTGCCCTCAATCTTTCCCAGCATTAGGCTCTTCTCCAGTGAGTCCTTCCTTCTCATTGGATGGCCAAAGTATTTGAGTTTCAATTATATAGACGTATAAACCTCCAGAGGTTATATTTATGATTGTTAGGTTGGTCAAAATATCTAAATTATTTTTGTTTTGACAATAATTCATTTCAGTGTGAGAGAAATTGACTATAACAATAAAGTTTTACCACAGTCTCTAAAACATAAGAAACTTCTTAAAGCATTTCAACAACATAGTAGCATTTTTGTATCTGTTAGGAGTAGGATACTTAGAGGCTTGAATTTATCAAAATTGCATCATACATAAAAGTGTTTTGCTTTGTTTTAAGATCCAGTTATGTTTTTTTTTCATGAACTGGCCAAGAAGATGTGACTTTTCATGAATGGTTTTCCTGGCTTACAAATGGGTTACTTATTATTTCCATAGGAGGCACTCTTCAGCGCTCGTTTTAGTCCACCTAGTTGTGGAGTGCAAGTGAGCAGACTTTGGTACAAACCTGTAGAACAGTTCATTCTGCCAGAGGTATGTGCAGTGTATTTATGGGACATACTGTACATGAAACTGATTCTTTTCAATGACATTTCTTTTTTTCATTTATTTATATTTGCTCAGCATTTTGTTGTAATTAATAAACTATTAATGGATTTAGGACTCTGAAAAATCTCACATAGAACCTGCTAGTTGTCTTTTTTTTATATTTAAAGATCTATGATACTGTTTCATTTATTTTTCACGTTTCTGACCCATCTCCCTCAAAGAATAACTTATTGATTGCTTACTAACATGACAGAAATTAAATATAAGCTTTCCTGAATTTGTTTCCACATCTAGTACAGAAACAGAAGATATTACATACGTTTTGTTCATGAGGTGAAAACAAAAAGTATTATATTGCATTCTGGAATTATGAAGTTTAAAGCTTTTATCATTATAGAGGGGATGGTGAATAGATCAGGAAAAATAGCCAGATGGATTTAGATTTGAAATCAAGTTCAAGTGAGGACAACTTGTGAACTGCAGAATAAAATTCCTGTTTCAAAGCCTGATTTCTATAAAGTTGGCCAACTTTGTTCATTCAGGTGTGAACAACTACACCCATCCATACATGTGGAGTTCAAACTAGCTGCTTTATTGTTCTCTGTCTATAACAGAGGAATCTCCCCAAACTGGCAGCTTTCACCTGGGAAAAACTAGATAAGGCTCAAAAGCATTTGGGAGAGGTCATATCGTGCCCTCTTGGATTTATGTAGTAAGTCCAGGCTAATTCCCTGCTTTAGCCCTCCTCCAGATTGGGAGGGTTGTTCTCCCAACAATTCATGGCTCTATTCTGAGGCTGATTTTTTAAAAAAAAATTTGCTAAGCAGCATAGAAATCATGCTCAGCGAACAAAAAATGTGCGTAGAAAAAGTATGTTGATCTGAGATCTTAAAAGGTTGACTAGGTGCTGAGATCTCCCAAACTGATTATATTTACTTTAAAGTTGAAATAATAATAATAAAAAAGAACTGCTGACAGTACTTTTTCTCTCCAAATTTAAGTGGCATGAAGCTGAATAGCTCTTGGAAGTGACAAGTTGACCACTCCTGATTTAAGCTATGACCAATGAACAAGACAGAATTATGAATCATCATTTTATCTGGCTTACTTTAATAAATAGTAGTCTAAGGTAAATACATGTGACTGAGCTTAAATATAATGGAAAGGTTTTGTTAGTTTAAAAGTGGAATTAAAAACTCTTGTCCTTGCAGATTTACCAGAGGAGAAAAGTAAGATGAAGTCACAAGAATAAGCAATGAAGGGTTATCCATACATTCTAGATTATAAATCTTATAATTTCTGATTAGGTGGAATTTAGTAAGAATTTTACTCCAGAATATTTGAAGTATTTACTTTAGCAAAAATGAACTTTAAAACATTTGTTCTGGTTTCAGAAAGTGGCAGCATTGTTTTTAGTGAAGTTAGGTTTTCATACGTTAAGAAAATGTTGCCAGCTGAATATCATTAACTGTGAACACAAAGGGCTTTGTTTGGAAGAGAATGTTTTTGTTCAGTTTGTGCTTTGGCACTTACCGCCAGGCAGCTATTCAGATTCTGAGATTAGGCATAGAAGAGAGGATTGTGGATTCAGACAGCAATGTTGTTGGATTAAGACATTTTTAAGTTGTTAATTCAGGAGCACAATAAATGCTGGTTAAATTCTTATCCATTAATTAAACATTAGCCACATTATTGTTTTTTTTAAGAACAATAATACAAAAGTTACATTTGTCATAATTTTCAGACACAATAGTTTTTTTTAGCAAAAACATTTAAATGCCATTTTATTCTTATTTTATAGATGCTTCTTCCTGTATTACCTTTCAAGTGAATCTAAGTTAACATTATCCAACAACTGAGAAAAATATATAAAATAACTATAAATATTGTAATATAACCACAACTATAACAAACACAAAAATTTTAACAAGCAGCACTGATTGATACATACCCTCGGTGAGACTTTGTTGCATCAACAGTCACTGCACGCCTGCTTAAACAACCTGGTCTTCAGCAGCTTTCCAGATGTTAATAGGGAGGATGCTGCACAAAGAACACAGCTGGTGCCACAGGAAAAAGGCTTTGGTAGAGAATGCTCACCTCCAAGGCCCCTTCCCATATACCTCTGGGGACTCTTTAACATGTACTATCTACTTGCAGATCTTGGGCAGGGAGATTCTACTAAGACCAAATGATCTTATGAATAGCCAAGCCATGCACAGTTTTATAAATTATTACCACACCTGGAAATGCACCTAATATAAAACTGGAGGCCACTGTAGCTCTCTCACTATAGGTGCTGTATGGGAGTATTAAAGCACTTCCGTTAGTGTGCGTTCTGTGCTAACAGTGGCTTCTAGGTGCTCTTCAAGGGAGACCTATGTAGATTGACTTAAATAGTCTGGTTGGAAGATGGTGAGGAAATGAATGACTATTGTTAATGCCTCCTGTTTCAGGAACACACATAACTGGTACATAAGCCAAAGTTGGGCAATGACTCTCCTGTTCACGGCTTCTGTCTGCAGATAGAGCAGGAGCTGTGAGTCCAGGAGAATCCTCAGATTACATATCAGATCCTTTTTGGGAAGCATAGTTCCATTAAGAGTTAATGTTGGAAACGCAGCATCTCAGTTTCTATGTTAGTAGCTACCCTGCCTTATTTGAGTTAAATTTTAACTTGTTCTTCCAATCTCCTTATAGCCTCCATACACTGGATCAAGACTTTCACTATTTGCTATTCAGTCTAGGGTACAGTCGTAGTGTTGGATATCATCTGATTATGGAAAATAGTGCATTGTATACATCAAACTTTCAAATAATATACTCTCCCAGAGTTTTCATGTAGATATTAAATAAAATGAAGGAGGGGGTCAAAGCTCCTGGACGTTTCATACTACAGTGCCTGAGGGCTTGACCACCCATCTCCCCCATATATCAAATGGAAGTATCCTCTTATAAAAGAACAGAACAACATTCTGCAGAACGGTGCCTGCAACCCCAGCTCTTGCAGATGGTTTAGATTAGGATATCTAAAGTAAGGTTCTACATTTAGGCAGGAAAAATCAAATGCACAGGTATAGTATAGGTAGTACTTTGCTCAATAGTAGTAACTGTGAGAGAGATCTCGGAGTCCCAGTGGACAGTCACTTAAATATGAGCCAGCAGTGTGCTGCAGCTGCCAAAAAAGCCAACACAGTGCTAGGCTGCATTAACAGGGATAGAATCAAGATCACGTGAAGTACTAATACCACTTTACAATGCCTTGGTAAGGCCACACCTGGAATATTGCATCCAGTTTTGGTCACCACAATGTAAAAAAGATGTCGAGACTCTAGAAAGAATACAGAGAAGAGCAACAAAGATGATTGGGGGACTGGAGGCTAAAACATAGGGAACGGTTGCAGGAATTGGGTATGTGTAGTTTAATGAAGAGAAGAGTGAGGGGTGACATGATAGCAGTGTTCCAATATCTCAGGGGCTGCCACAAAGAAAAGGGAGTCAAGCTATTCTCCAAATCACCTGAAAGCAGGACAAGAAGCAACGGATGGAAACTAGTCAAGGAGAGAAGCAACCTAGAACTAAGGAGAAACTTCCTGACAGTTAGAACAACTAACCAGTGGAACAACCTGCCTCCAGAAGTGGTGAATGCTCCAACACTGGAAGTTTTTAAGAAGAGACTGGACTGCCATTTGTCTGAAATGGTATAGGGTTTCCTGCCTTAGCAGGGGGTTGGACTACATGACCTCCAAGGTCCCTTCCAACTTATTATTATTGTTATTATTATTATCATGGTTGACAGTAATAAAGGCCACTGAGAGAACCATCAGGATGAGGAACATTGCATTACCCTGTCCAAGACTCATCAATATTCATTGACAAAAGTAATCAGTTCCATCCCCTGCCTGGATCTAACTTCTGACAGAAAAGGGTCCAGCTAATCTTTTCTATAGTTCTGTGTAGTTGAAGCCCCATCACCTTTTCAATAAACTTCTTACAAAAGTGGAGGTTGGAGACTGGACAATACAGTACTTGCCTGGGCCTTCTTAAGAAGAGACATACTAGAACAGGGCTTTTCAACCTTTTCATCCATTGCACCACTTTTAACATATGGCAACATCCGAGTACCACCAGTCGCCTAGCAAGGTGTCAAAAACTTGATGACCAAAAAGAAGAAGAAGAAGAAGAAGAAAAAAAGTGATGAAGTACAGGCAGTCCTCGACTTACAACGGTTCGCTTAGTGACTGTTCGAAGTTACAATGGCACTGAAAAAAATCCCCCCCAAGCCACAGCTGAGCAAGACACCTGCCTGCCTACCCGGCAGCGCTCTTCCTCCTGTCCAAGGTTTACATTGTTGTGAGCATTTCTGTTGAGGATTGACAGTGGGGGTGGGGTGGGGGTGTTTGGTTTTTGTTCCCCCCCCGTCTGCTGGGTGGTTGCAGCAGATTTTGGTCACTTCACATGACCCTGGGACACTGACCATCATAAATATGAATCAGTTGCCAAGCATCTGAATGTAAATCACAAGACCCTGGAGATGCTGCAACATTCCAGCTAATCGGCGCTTCTTCTGGGCTCAGCAGATGCGCCGGGATCAGCGCTGAGCTCCAGCTGGAGCCTGGCGCTGATCCTGGCGCTTCCACTAAGCCCTGACAGCCCTGCAGCTCCAGCCATCTCTCGCTCAGGCTTGTGCGGTGCTGCCACTGGTTCAGCTCATTCCCCTCCCCCACTACCAATTTTCTAGGATGGTCGCGTACCACCTGCCAGGTGCCAATGTACCACAGGTGGTACCCATACCACTGGTTGAAAAGCTCTGAACTAGAGCTCTTATCAGCATCCCTGACATCCTCCCCCACCAATATCCTAAGTTCACCTGCCTATAAAAACTGGCCCATTCCATTATATAAATTAGAACCTTTTCCTGAATTAAAATATAGATTTTCTAAAAATATTCTAAAATATTGATTTTACATTAATATTATTTCTACTGGGTTAGATATTGATTTATTCCTTTGAACTTTTTAATGCCTGGGTAATAGGATAATATATAATATGGATAGCAATTTCAACAATAGTTTGTTGAAAATGAAGGTGAGATTTGTCCATCTGCTGATCTTGTTCATGCTTCTAAAGGTGTCACTGAAAGGAAGATTAATAAGCTTCAGTGTTTGGAAGCTTCAGATTGATTAAGTATATTACTGCCAAAAGAAATAATTATAGAAGTAGATCCCATAAGATAGTAGTTTAAAGAAATACTGATTTGTTTGTGGCTCCTCATGCCTTTATGTGTTTATTAAACAGAATCAGAGAAGAATACGCAAGGAGCAATTATCTCCAAATTTTAAAAAAGGTTGAATTCAATTATATACAGACAGTTCAAAGTCTTAAGCTTCTGGCTTTATTTCTCCTGCACTTTTTCATAAACTAAATCAGGGTAGGCAACCTTGGCTCTTTTATGACTCGTGGACTTCAACTCCCAGAATTCCTGAGCCAGCTGGCTCAGGAATTCTGGGAATTGAAGTCCACGAGTCATAAAGGAGCCAAGGTTGCCTACCCCTCAACTAAACTATTGTGCTTCTTGGTGTTGTTTACATTGGGGGTCCCCAACCCCTGGGCCCTGGCCCACTACCGCGCCTTGAGCCATTTGGAACCGGGCTGCAGAAGTGGTGGGTGAGGGCATGCATGTATATCCCCTTTTCCCCACCCTCAGTCCGTCTGCAAAGTCGGAAAGGTTGGGGAACTCTAATTTACATCATAGCTGCTAGCCACATTATTAGTGTGAGAACCATCTTTTAAACCATATGTTTCTAAAAACACATCAAAATGAAGGGCATTTGTTCTTTCAGTCATCAGAAGACAGGCCTAGTTGGATCGTACCTAATTAAATAAAGCTGCACTTTTTCCACACATTCATCTGAAAGTAAATCCCACTTAATTCATTGGAACCTAGGTCTGAGTCAGCAGTTCTAATACTGATACATTGATTATTGCAAAATGTTACTGCTATTCTGGAGGTCTAAATACTATTCTGAATGTATTCAGGCTGTCATACATTTTTATCTTTAATGGTTATTGCATTTCCTTTCTGCATTTTTTTTATTTAGTACCTACTTCCTAGTAATACATATACATTACTAGTATATGAATCTTGTGGAATGTGTTCAACTCTGCAAAAGCGTATGATGTAATTCATTTATTAATGCAGCGTTTCCCAACCTTAGGAACTTGAAGATGCGTGGACTTCAACTCCCAGAATTCCCTGGCTGGGGAATTCTGGGAGTTGAAGTCCACGCATCTTCAAGTTCCTAAGGTTGGGAAACGCTGTATTAATGTGAAGGTATCAGTCTCACTGCTTCTTGTTAAAACATAAATTAGTAGCAGCTGCCTCTGTGAAAATGCTCAGTATTTTATTTTGTTGATCAAGCTGCAGATGGGAAGAAAGAGATCTATTACTGCAGGGGTCTTCAAACTCGGCCCTTTTATGACTCATGGACTTCAACTCCCAGAATTCCTCAGCCAGGCATGCTGGCTGAGGAATTCTGGGAGTTGAAGTCCACGAGTCATAAAAGGGCCGAGTTTGAAGACCCCTGTATTACTGAAATAAAAGAGAGGTATCTAACTAAATCTAGCTATAAATTAGCTTGGGGTTATTTCTGTCAGCTGTTCTTCTTTAACGTGCATTAATTGCCTTAAACTAGCAACAATGAAATTCAATTTGACTAGCTGCATTTTCACTGTTGTGCAAATACCTGGAAAATCCAGTTAATTGTATAAGCCATGGTACAAGTAACCGTGCCATGGATACATATTTTATGAATGAGACTACTGTGCCATGCACTTGGGAGCAGTGCGTGATAGATGGGTTGTTTCTCTTATTTTTCTTTATACTAATGTAGTTTATAATGGAATAGAGTGTCTCTTTAAAAAAAAAACTTAGTAACACATTACCAACTGAGGCCAGAGCAGAAGCCATGAGCTTCTCAGCTTACAACATTCTTTACCTAGTTCTTGTCAGATTTCTTTTTGGGACCTTAGGTACTAGAAGCCATGGCTTCAAATTTGACTTAATACTTACAGATCTGTGAGTTGTTAGATCTTGCCCCTCTGTGACTTAGTGATGGAGGAGAGAGTAGACATAGCATACATTACTAATATTGATTGAGTGAAGATGGAGGGGTTTTGCATTTTGCATCAGCTTCAACACCAAGATTGAGGAGAAGAGTTGATGATGATCCTCCAGGAGAATTTGATGCCAGATGTTGCTCCATAGATGGCTAGAATTGAGGCTGTATATATAACCTTGGGCTCAAATAACAGGTAGATGTTCAAGGAAAATATTTAGTCAAGTTTGGTGATTCATCAAGTTCTCATTCTCATTCACCAGAAGTGCTCGCATAATTGTCTCTTGGCAAGACAACTAACTGCACTTAATAACTGTCGATGAAGATGATTTAGAAGGCAGAGCTGACACAGAATGCAACTCCCTTCCCATCAGCTGGTAGACCTGATATATTAGAAAGACACTGATTTTACAGGAGCCATGTTAGTGCTGATTGTCTTCCAGATTCAAACCAAAGTTTTGGTTGTTACAAAATCTTTTATGATTTGAGTCCTTGTTACATTTGTAGAATCTTTTTGTCCAATACATGCAAGCCAAGGGGAATGGTGTGGTTTCCATCCTCGCTGGAGATTAGAAGTTAGGGCCTGGAGGATAGCCTTCTCTGTGGACTAGCTTGCTCTGGAGGTTAGGATAGTTATTTCCCTTTTGTCATTTAGGAAAAAAACTTGATTTTCTACACAAGCTTTTTAGAGGAGAATCTCATATACAGTTGTCAGCATTTTGGTTAACGAGTGGACCAATATAATATTGTTTATGAATGTATGTGATTATATGTAATATATCTGCCTAGAATTCAAAGAATAGTATCATATGGAATAATGTAAATTGAAATATATTGTAAATAAAAAAACTAGCGTTTACGTAGTTTTTTTGCACAATATAATAGATGAGGTTACCAACTTGTGCCTATATACAATAATAGCTGTAATTACAAGATAGAGGATATTCTGGTTTTAGATGAAAATTTACCAGTGTAGATAAAAATCTGTGTATGCTTTGTCAAAAGGAAATTCTAGCATTTTCAGTAGGGATTACTCTAAATTGCTAATCTGATTCAAGCATAACATTAAATATGAATTAGGCTATCGAATCCTGGTAAGTTAACTGTAGTTTTAAAATGTCTTAGGCACTTGCTGACATATCACAGTGCCTATATTCTTTTCATTGTACTAGTACTTGCACAATATTTTGTCACCTTTTCATACTAAAAGTGGCTAGATTTCTTTGTTGATTTTTGAAGATTGCAATATTTCAGATAGACGGATGTGAATCCCTCCTCTTAAGGTGGGGTCCTGGTGGTCAGTTGGGCCTACTTCTGGTATACCTCTCTCCAAGCTGCACAGCAACGGTTCTACCCAAGCTACCTGACACCATCTCAGGATTGGCGGTCGAATTTCCAAAGCTTATGGTACTGGGAGACTTTAATCTACCTTCCCTGGGCAGTGCATCAGAAGTGGCCCGAGAGTTCATGGCCTCCATGACGGCCATGGACCTTACTCAAATTACTCAGGACCCAACTCACGAGGGAGGAAACATGCCGGATCTAATTTTTGTCTCTGGGCAGTGGCTAAATGGGCTGGGTGGGGTTACTCCAACATCACAACCCCTTTCATGGACAGACCACTACCTCCTGCGGTTGGGCCTCCGTCACGTCACCCCCCGATGTCAGGAAGCGGAACCGACCAGGTGGTTCCGCCCCAGGCGCCTGATGGACCCAGATAAATTCCAGATGGCGCTTGGACCGATTCCCACCTCCCTCTCCCACAACCCGGTCGAGTCCTTAGTTAATGCCTGGCAACAGGCTGCTTCGGAGGCGCTCGACCGCGTTGTCCCTTTGCGGCCTCTGACCCGGCGCAAGTCCCGACTCGCTCCTTGGTTCTCCAAGGACCTGCGGGAGATGAAGCGCCAGAGAAGGGGCCTAGAGAGCATTTGGAGAGCCAGTCGGTCTGAGTCTGACCGAACACAGTTAAGATCCTTTTCTAGATCCTATCTTGTGGCAATGAGGGTGGCAAAGCGCGCCTACTTCTCCACCCTCATTGCGTCCGCAGATAATCGCCCGGCCGCCCTATTTAGAGTGGTCCGCTCCCTTTTAAGTCAAGAGACGGGAGAGGACCCCCTACATGGACGGGCTGAGGAATTTAGTAAATATCTGGTGGACAAAATTGCTCAGATTCGGGCTGGTCTGGACTCTGACTGGGCAGTATCTAACGAGAGGAAATCGATGAAGTTGGCCAAGTACATCTGGGAAGAGTTCGATCCTGTGACTCCGGATGAAGTGGACAAGATCATGGGGAAACTAAGTGCCGCCACATGTTTGTTGGACCCGTGTCCCTCCTGGCTAGTCTATGCTTCTCGGGAGGTTACACGAGGCTGGCTCCTAGCAGTTATCAATGCCTCACTGAGTGAAGGGTACTTCCCTGCTGCCTTGAAAGAGGCGGTGGTAAGGCCCCTCCTCAAGAAACCGGCACTGGACCCAGCTGTTTTAAACAACTTCCGTCCTGTCTCCAACCTTCGCTTCCTTGCGAAGGTCGTTGAGAGTGTGGTGGCGCGACAGCTCCCTTTGAACCTGGAGGAAGCTGAATATCTAGATCCGTACCAATCGGGTTTCAGACCGGGGCACAGCACGGAGACGGCATTGGTCGCGCTGGTGAATGATCTCTGGCGGGCCCGAGATAGAGGTTATTCTTCTGTCCTGGTCCTATTAGATCTATCAGCGGCTTTTGATACCATCGACCATGGTATCTTACTGCGTCGTCTTGAGGGGCTGGGAGTGGGAGGCACCGTTCTGCGTTGGTTCTCCTCCTACCTCTCGGACCGTTCGCAGACGGTGTTGGCAGGAGGGCAGAGGTCAAGCCCTAGGCCTCTTAATTGTGGAGTGCCTCAGGGTTCGGTGCTCTCGCCCCTCCTGTTCAACATCTATATGAAGCCGCTGGGAGAGATCATCCGTAGCTTCGGGGTGAAATATCATCAATATGCTGATGATACCCAGCTATTCATCTCCACCCCGAACCAACCCAGTGATGCCCTTGATGTGATGTCCCGTTGTCTGGAAGCGGTACAGATTTGGATGGGAGAAAACAGGCTTCGACTCAACCCGGCCAAGACTGAGTGGCTGTACATACCGTCATCTCGTTTAGTCCAAGAGGTTCCATCTCTGACTATAGGAGGAGAGATGTTACCTCCCATTGATAAAGCACGCAATCTGGGCGTCCTCCTAGATTCACGACTCAGTTTTGAAGATCACATTGGAACCGTGGCTAGGGGGGCATTTGCCCAGATTCGTCTTATATACCAATTGCGCCCCTTTTTGGACCGAGATGCCCTACGTACAGTCACCCACGCACTCGTTACCTCCCGTATTGATTACTGTAATGCTCTCTACATGGGGCTGCCCTTGAAGACCACCCGGAGGCTTCAGCTGGTGCAGAATGCAGCTGCACGGGTTGTGATGGGAGCTTCCCGATACTCCCATATTACACCCCTCCTGCGTGAGCTGCATTGGCTACCAGTTGCCCTCCGGGTGAGATTTAAGGTGCTGGTACTTACCTTTAAAGCCCTACATGGCTTAGGTCCGGGATACTTGCAGGACCATCTGCTGCCGGGAACAAATTCCCATCGTCCAGTACGCTCACACAGAGAAGGCCTCCTCAGGGTACCGTCAGCTAGGCAATGTCGGCTGGCGACCCCCAGGGGGAGGGCCTTCTCTGTGGGAGCACCAACCCTATGGAATCAGCTCCCCCCTGAGCTTCGGATAGCCCAAAACCTCCAATCCTTTCGCCGCGGCCTCAAAACACACCTGTTCCACCAAGCTGACCTAGACTGACAGGCATTTCAATTAATTTATATTTAGTATTTTTAATTCATTTTAAAATTCTCTAAT
Organism: Vipera ursinii; assembly: GCF_947247035.1. Lineage (NCBI taxonomy): Eukaryota > Metazoa > Chordata > Lepidosauria > Squamata > Viperidae > Vipera > Vipera ursinii. The sequence goes on along the minus strand of NC_139512.1, from coordinate 286,273,691 downwards.
TTTTATTGCACTGATGTTCTCAATTTTCATTTTATCTTGATTTATGTACTTATTATATGTTTTATTGTGAGCCGCCCTGAGTCCTTCAGGAGATAGGGCGGGATATAAATCCCATCAATAAATAAATAAATAAATAAATATTTCAGAAACCACAGATACCAGTGGTCTGTATCTTTGACAGACAGGAAAAAGAACTCTGGTGTTTTACTAGTTGGTAATACTGCTTTTTTTTAAAGGATTGTATTTGACCACTTAAGAATTATTCCCCATGATAAACAAATTATAAGCTTTGTCTTATCACTGATTTTTCATTACAAAATATAATGTGCAGCTGTCAGCTCAGTTGGGCATATATTTTGGGCTGTTGAAAGCATTCAGAACAGGTGCTTTGCAAAGAGGCTTAATCTGGGCAAAGCACTATAGAAGCCATATTATTTGGAATTCTCGCTCAGTTGCTTTGAAGACTTTCTTTGGGGGTTGCTAGTGAAGCAGCTGTGCCTACATACATACAGTCTGTAAACACAGTCAGGAAAGCAGCTGCAGAAGATTTCCATAACATGTGGGTTCTTTGGTACTTGGAAGACAGGTGCTTGGCACTCTGACCACCCATTGCAAGGTACTTCTTTTGAATGCTTTGCCCAGCTCTAGTCTATATCTGTGTCTGTATCAAAATTAAATTATAATACTTTAGATTAATTCTGTCTTTAAAGCATTCAAAAAGATTTCTGAAATACATTTATCTAACGTATTCACACATTGATGCACTGTTAGTAGTTCGTGATGGCTGTTTTGACAGAGGTTCTTTTTTTATATATAAATTTTGACAGAGTTTTGAAGGCACCATTGTATGGGAAAGCCAGGATCTGCAAGGCCTTGTTTCTAGAAATCTTCATAAAGTGATGGTGAATGATGGCGGAGGTGTCTTCAGAATCATTACGGTCTGTCTTTTTACTCCCATTTCTTTTAAATGGACAAATAGTTTTTCTTCGGATGAGCAAATTTGTAAATGTTTCAGATTTTTAAATATTTTATTTTCCCTTCTGTCCATAATGTTTTATATATCTTCCTCTTTCAGTGTTAAATAGTTAATGCTAATTCACAGTTGAAATATATACCGTATTTTCCGGCGTATAAGACGACTTTTGAACCCCTGAAAATCTTCTCAAAAGTTGGGGGGTCGTCTTATACGCCCAGTCGCCTTATACGCCGGAAAATCAGTGGGTGGCGTCTGGCGGGAGCCGGCAGGGCAGTCCTGCGCACACGTGCACTCCCCGGCTGCTCCTTAGCAGCTGGGGAGTGCGCACGTGTGCAGGACTGCCCTGCCGACTCCCGGCTGACGCTCTTCGCTCTTGAGGCAGCTGCTGCCTCAAGAGGGAAGAGCCGGCTCGCTCTTCCCTCTTGAGGCAGCAGCTGCCTCAAGAGCGAAGAGTGTGGAGCCGGCAGGGAAGTCCTGCGTGCGCGTGCGTTTGCAGGACTTCCCTGCCGGCTCGGTCTTCCCTCGCGTCGGACGGGAGCCGGCAGGGAAGTCCTGCACACGCGCGCGCACGCAGGACTTCCCTGCCGGCTCGCTCTTCCCTAAGAGTGTCGGACGGGAGCCGGCAGGGAAGTCCTGCTCCCGTCCGATGCTGCGCTTCCGCCGGGCGGTGCTGGCCGAGACGATCCAGCAGGCAGCCGCCGTGAGCGCGGCACCGAGGGGCAGCAGCCCCACGCGCAGCAGCAGCCGCCGGCTCAGCAACAGGTCCGAGCGCAGGAGCCGCACCGCCAGGCTGCCCAGGAAAAGCAGCCACACCGAGAGGCTGCACGCCCAGTCCAGCTCCATGAGGGGCAGGGCGGGAAGCCGGTCGGGAAGAGGGACCAGGAGCCCGGGCCGAGCGCGCTTCGGCCGACGTTGAGAGGGAAGCGGCACATGAAAAAGAGGCTGTGGGCGGAGCTGCCCCGCCCTGCGCCGAATGGGAGAAGTTCAAGGCCTGGGGGGGGGAAAGCAGGAGGGGCGCCGGCCATGGCGGGTGGCGGCTGCCCTCCGGTGGTGCCTGCCGCCCGGGAAACGCTGCGTCTCGGGGGCCAGCAGAAGCGCGGGAGCAGTGGGAGGGCCGGCGGGGCCAGTCGGGCCTTCGCCTCCTCTGCGACGGACAGGGAGGGCAGGGCATGTAAGTATTTTCCGGCGTATAAGACAAAAAACCTTGAAAAACTTCTTAAAAGTAGGGGGTCGTCTTATACGCCAGGTTGTCTTATACGCCGGAAAATACGGTATGCAGAAATTAAATGCTAATGTTGTCAACACTTGTAGCTCCTTTACAAGTACTTTATTTAAAGCCACTAATCAGGTAAATGTTCTTAATTAAGAAGGATGAGACATAATTTAGCTAGGAACTATTTCTGAACAATTAGACTAAAACAGTTTTAAGAAACTTGTTGAAGTATAAATTAGTAATAAAATATCCTAATTCCTTTATATGTCACTATTCACTTTATTATGTTCCTTAAAAAAGTAACATTTTTGAATCCTTGGTGCTCTCTGAGCTTGGTTATTTTCTTGCAGATGTTTCATTACCCAACTAGGTAACATCTTCACTGCATAATAAAAGTCCAAGAGTGCATTTCAGTATACAGGCATATAAAATTATATGTATTGAATTGATTATGTGCTATGAAGTTGTTTTGCACTCCTAGCAACCACATAAATAGATGTTCTCTATAAATATGTATGTAGTAGAATGGGGGAATGTAGGAGTTTTAGGCTGTTAAAATATACATACAGTATAGACTATTATGCTGTTGTCTTTTAAGGTAAGCAGCGTGTGGTAATTATAGAAAAGATATAAGAAATAATAAACCAAAGAAATTAAAGTCAAGAGATTAATGAAAGGAAATGTATTTTTATTTTTATTTTTATTTGTATTTATTAAATTTGTATACCGCCCTTCTCCCGAGGGACTCAGGGCGGTGAACAGGGCACATATAAATAAAGCATACAAAAATTAAAAAAGAATTAAATAATCGCCCAGATAAAACAGTAACAATATAAAAACCCAATTAAAAACCCTAACTTCCCCCATCAGGCCAGGCCAGCTTGTTCAAATAAATGGGTCTTCAGACCGCGCCGGAAGGAGCGAAGGTCCGGTGCCATCCGGAGCTCAACCGGCAGCTGGTTCCATAAAGCCGGAGCACCCACAGAGAAGGCCCTCCCCCTGGGGGCCACCAGCCGACATTCTCTGACCGGAGGCACCCTGAGGAGGCCCTCTCTGTGGGAGCGCACTGGCCGGAGGGAAGTTGACGCCGGCAGCAGGTGGTCCCCAAGGTACTCCGGACCCATGCCATGTAGCTGGATCTAGTTTCAGCAACCCTATTTACTGACTTCACAAATCTTTTAAACTTGCAAGGCTTCCTTGTTTTTGCCACATTTATCCAGTACTTTGTGCATTCCCTTTTGTTCTTTATTTCTAAAATCTATATGGAAATATTCGGTGAATGCAATTATTGGGATGGTGCTTGAAAAACTGCAAGCATTCGCAAGTCAGAAGCTAATAACAAAAGAAATTATTTTTCAGATGCAGATGCCCTACATAACTACAGCTAATTTGAGACCAAAGTAACCATTAGAACTCCATGTATGACTTCTGTGAGAAACAGCTGAATGTGCAGTTTCTCCTTGACTGGAGTGTTGGAGACCATCCAAAAATGTGGATTACACACCCCTCAACATTTTGTTTGCAGGAGTGTTTGGAACTCTTTTGTTGATGCTTACTCAATTACAGTTACAAACCTAATTAGGTTGACCCATGAGTTATCACCTAAAATATCTTCAGTTGGATTGCAGTTCTAAATCACTGTATACCAGAAGGCAGTGGTCCTCTTGAGTTGTACTTTACAAATCATAGATATAAATTGGGGGGCTCTGTATCCAAAATCATTCTTTTACCCAGCGTTAACTTTGTTCAGATTTTGCAAGTTTGAATTCCATGAAGGCTATGTAGAAAACAGAAAGAAAATATCTTGTGTTCTTTTTCTGACACAAGGCAACGTAATCTAGAAATTCTGCCAAACCATTTGGGCTCAGACACAGTGTAACTGAAGCAAAAGCTGGAGTGTTTCCAGTTGTCCCAGTTTGGGGCTGAAACAAAAGTCAGAGTGATTCACCGTGATTTTATGAGGTTGAGACGCCAAGACTATTACGCATCCTCCATTCCACATAGCTTACGGGCCACCTCCTATCTTCCCAATACATCCCTCCTTCTTTCTTCCTCCATCTCCGTTCCCAGCACAACACATTCCACCAGACTGCCAGTCTGCCGTCTTCCCAGAATCTTCCTTCATTGCCTCTTTTCAGCTGTTGCCATCTGTGTATTGACCATGCACTTGCCCCTTACTACAGTGGTCTCAGCAATGAAGGACAGGCTCCAAACATGGCACATTCCACCATACCTCTCCCCCAAATTTCTGCCCCTGATGTCCCAATGAGAGATATTCCCTTGGCCTGCTTGCCTGCCGCCTGAGCTTCCCAGCGCCTTCCACTGTTGTTAATGTCAGTAGATGCCAGCGCCGAGAAAACCCTGCAGCCTTGAGATTTTCCTATTATCTTTCACCACTGCTGTCTGAAGCAATTGTTTTTTGCTCTTGTCTCAAGAAAAGAAGAAACCAGTCTACAGACAAAAATGTCTTAAACAGGCATGTTTTGGTTCAAACATGGAGCATTTGGAAATAATTATTCCTGCATGGAGTGCTTTGTGCACAGAATGTTTTATATATTGCTAATTTCTTCCTGTAGTTTGTGGCGTATCAGGGGAGTGGAAATTCTCTCTGTGCATCTGTTTTTATATGAAGTGCAGTGAACTAGGATGACCTTGCAAACAAAGTGGTCTTCTGGCAAAACCCATTTACATCACCAAAGAGTTGCTTCAAAGGAACTGTCTTCGTTTATATTATTTTCCATTATTAAGGACTGTTAATCAAATATTAACCATTTAGGTTGGTACAGGTGCAATTTACTTAATAGTTTCCAGGATGATCTTAAGGTTTCCATATACTTCAGTATTCTTGAGTCCTGCTTCTTGTTCTATATGACCTCTTTTGTCTGGTGACAGTAGCTATTTTCAACATAGGTAAAGGTAAAGGTTCCCCCGCACATGCGTGCTAGTCATTTCCAACTCTAGGGGCCAGTGCTCATCTCCGTTTCAAAGCCGAAGAGCCAGCGCTTGTCCGAGGACGTCTCCGTGGTCATGTGGCCAGCATGACTAGACGCCAAAGGCGCACGGAACGCTGTTACCTTCCCACCATAGTGGTCCCTATTTTTCTGCTTGCCTTTTTACGTGCTTTCGAACTGCTAGGTTGGCAGAAGCTGGGACAAGTAACAGGCGCTCACTCTGTTACGCGGCACTCGGGATTCGACCCGCCAAACTGCCGACCATCTGATCGACAAGCTCAGCGTCCTAACCCACTGAGCCACCGCGTCCCTATTATTATTTCAACATACTACTGATGAATTGGTGTTACATTCTAGCTTTTCCCCTTTCTTCCCTTTTTTACCATTGTGTCCACATGAATACTTTAGTCTCATGAAACATAGAATAGCCCCTTTCAGTGATTGGGACACTAGCTGCTAATTTTAAGGAAGTAAAGCAGGGATAAGGAAACCAGTGGCCCTACAAATGCTGTTGGAATCATAGACCCTGAAAAGACAGGGTTAAAACAGAAAACTCTGTTTGCTTAAAAGCTCTACAAATATATCAGGTGGTACAAGGCATTTAAAATAAATGTTCTGATTTTGTACATTATTGCAATATAATTGCTGTATGCTCCAGCACATGGCTTCAGCAGCACTGAAAATAAGATAAAACTTTTGGAGGTCTTAATGCTGAAATAAAAACCACATAAAGCTAATCTATAATGAACACATTATGTAAGTATTTAACTATATCTTATCTAGGTCAAATGTGTCTGAAGTATTGCTTGACATTTTTGTGACATTGCACACCTACATATGCATACGTTTGCACGTAGATACATTTCTAGAGAGAAAATGTTGGATCTTGTGAGCTGAAAAGTGCTGTTTTGTTTGCAGAATAGAACTTCTTTGATATTTCCTTGGCTTGTTGCCTATCTCCATCTCCAGTTTAAAGTTTTAAGAATTTTGGGAATTCTAAAGGCAGAGGCTGTGAATTGTAAATTACGATAGCACTAAGAAATATGTTTATTGATTAAATTTCTATACTGTCGATATTTCAGGGGTTCCCAACCAGGGATGGTCGCACCCCCTGAGGGTGTGAAAACTTGGTTTTTCAAAATTATTAGTATATATGTATAATTCGTTGCTGTTATTTCGAACCTTCGTAAGGGGTGTGAGAATATATCTGAAGTGTTCTAGGGGTGCAGAGTATAGAAAATGTTGGGAACTGCTCTGTCTCATCTCAGTGGTTTACAACACCATAATAAAGCCATATAAGTACATGGATAAATGCGTAGCTTAGAAACCAGACTGAAAACAAATTAAAACTTACAAGTAAAATTAAATCAGGTTAAAATTCAAAGGCTAGGAAGTTGTTGCCAGGCCACTAGCCATTCCCAGGGCTACATCATACTTTTAGACACCCATGCTAATTGGCAAAGCCAAGTCTTAACTCTTTTTCTGGGAAACTGGAAGAGTGGAGGCTCCCCTCCCCTTTGTGAGTAAGAAATTATTGTTAAGAACAAATTCCGACAGTCCAATCAGATTTACCCCCTATTAATTGGGCTAAGTAGAATAAGTACAGTATATTGTGGTAAGTTTTAATTAATTATCTTTTTAAACTGTCCACAATAGGCAGGAGAAGGATCACTACCACATGAATTTACACAGGGTGTGGAGGGGATCGCAGGTGGCTTTATTTATACTATTCAAGGTAAGCAGCAAAAGATGCTGATGCTTCCTTCTGTTAATGCTAAGCAGGTAGACGAAATACACCTCAGGTCCAGATGGCTTAGTGGATGTGCTTTTTCTGATCAGCTACCTCAGTCTTGGAGCACCCTGTCTCACTGGGAATCGTTGCACTTGTCTGACTGCTTAAAACACGGATGGTAAAAAAAATACAGAGCTTTTGTGACATGAAGCGTCCAAATTCTGAGTCTTGTTTAGAAGTTTCTCTGTGTCACTTTGTACCACCGGAGGGGAAGAATACTTTGTGGCTTGTGGTTCACTTTGTGAAGGAAGTCGTTTTGAATACATGTTTAGACAAGTTATGTTTCAACTTGAGTTTCCTCACCTTGCAAATTTTTTTCTTAGTATTATGCAAAATAGTATGAATTTAAAGAAATAGCCTTGCTGCTGACATGAGGATTTCCATCAGAGGAATGGAGACAGTTCCACCTCTCTGCTCTAGCCACTTCTTCTCAAAATGTATTTTGGATTGTTTGATTACTAGCTGGAAATTTTGACTGCGTATTCAGGATAACCGAATAACAGAGTTGAAGGAACCTTGGAGGTGTTTTACTTCAATTCCCTGCTCAAGCAGGAAAACCTAGACCATTTCAGACAAATGGTTATCCAATCTCTTCTTAAACAGAAGTACCCATAACCTCTGGAAGCATATCATTGTTCTGTTAGTAAAATTCAGAGGGAGAAGTGATAGGAAAAGGCATTTCGCACCCATGGAAATGATATGTGTGGTTATTTTGCCCAGTCATTTTTCAGTGTACCTAATATTTTATTGCTGTTTAATTCTTCACTGGCTTTTGTACTTTAGAAGACTGCACAAGTTTATTGAACTAATACATTGCCCATAATTGCACAGTTTTTTCTTTCATTGAATGCATTTACTGATCAAAATCTGGTAGCAAAATGAATTCCTTTTTCATTTGCAGATTTCTTATCAGATATGGAGGGTTGAGGGAGTCTGTGGCAACACACTTGGGTGGGTTTGGGAGAAGAACAAGAAACCCCATTGCATAAGGACATTCCCTCATGTATCATTGGATGTAGCTCAAAGGAAGCATACCAGAAACCTTTCAGTGTAAGGACAGTATAAGATTGTAATGTGAGATAGCCTTTTCCTACTTCTCTTTCAGAAGGTGAGACGCTTTTACAAACCCTGCAGAGTCGCTCTGAAAGATTCCTAAATCATATGAACAAACTAGAAAAGGAGGATGCCTTACTAAAGGAAGAAAGCAACACTTACGATGATATAGTTTTTGTTGATGTTGTTGATACTTACAGAAATGTTCCAGCCAAATTACTGAATTTCTACCGATGGTAAGCTGGAGTGTAAGGTGGTGATACCATATGGATTTTGCTTGTTGATTTCTGGTATAAAAATAACACTATGATGCTGAATATAGGTAGTCCTTGACTTAGGAGCATAATTGAGCCTGCAATTTTGGTTGTAGTTTGTGATGGTTGTTAAGTGGGTCGTCTGATTTTATGATCTTTTGGGCAGTGGTCATTAAGCAAATGTGGCCATAAGGAAAACACAGCAGTTGTTCAGCAAACATAACCGTTGTTAAATGAACCCATTGTTCGCCATGGGGTGTTTTTTTGCTGGAAACTGGAAATAAATGCCATTTTCTGGCAAAAAATGTTGTAAATCAGATTACTTTTCTTTGCTCCTTTATTTAATGTAGCCTTCAATGATAAGAATGAGCTATTCTACAATATGCTGGGTCACCGTTTAATATATTCTTAAAATAAGATTATTGTTTTATTTGCTCTTATGGGTTTAATTAAAATTTGATTAGATACTTGCCATTCATCACAGATAAGGATGTATATTAACAAATACTTTTCTAGATGATGATAATATTGATGATTTTGATATAGGACTGTAGAAGCTGCAAGTTTTGATGTCCTGCTGAAGACAGATGATGACTGCTACATAGATTTAGAGACAATATTTAACAGAATAAAGCTTAAAAACTTGGGCAGACCAAATATCTGGTGGGGAAAGTGAGTATCGTACTGTAATACATTGTGTTGTTATACAGTTAGTGTAAAAAATTTCATAGTAATCAAAATAGATGTGCTGCAGTTAAAGAGAGTTGACTGTTAAAAGAGAAGGAAAGATCTTTTAAATAGAAAAATCATTTTAAAAACTGTTTTTTTTGTTAAATGTTCTTTTCTGTAAAGCACTATTGAGAAGACATCAAACAGTGATTAAAACAGATCCAAGAACCTTGTTTCAAAATGTCTTGCTTCATTGACTAATCTGCATTGAGTTATTTTCATTGGTTCTGTGTGTTCATCCGTAGAATGTCTGAGATAGGTCCTATAGGGCAGCAACAACTACCCAGGTGAATATGGTGTTTAATGAAGGAGGGAAGGGATTAAAGCCAAAAACTAATATTTCTTTAACAGGATTTTTCCCCTTATATTCTCCTTTTTCTTCCGATGCCTGTTTCTGTTTAAAAGGTAAAGGAACACTGTTACCTTCCCACTGTAGTGGTCCCTACTTTTCTACTTGCATTTTTACGTGCTTTCGAACTGCTAGGTTGGCAGAAGCTGGGACGAGTAACAGGCGCTCACTCTGTTACGCGGCACTCGGGATTCGACCTGCCAAACTGCCGACCATCTGATTGACAAGCTCAGCATCCTAACCCACTGAGCCACTGCGTCCCTTGTTTCTGTTTACCAATTAGTAAATTGCTGGTAAAGGACAAATATTCATCAGAAATCTGAAATCATCTCTCACAAATGAACTTTAAAGTTAATAAAGTGCTATAGATTCCCCAGTCCTGACTTACCAGTATGTGCAGATGCTGACAATGAGAATGAACAGTGAAACCTTCTTTTAACTGACAGATTTCAGGGGGTGTATGTGTTCTGGGATTCAGAATTGTCTGTTGTGTTGCTAAATATTGTGTGGTTTAATATAATTTGTGCACTAATTTCTCAGTTTATATCATTGTTCTTCAAATTTGGCAACTTGAAGATGTGTAAACTTCAGTTCCCAAAATTCCCTAGTCTTTTTAGCTTTGTTCAAGAGTGGTAGGCCATTATTAGTAGTTGGTTAGGAGACTTCTAGAAAATTCTGGGATTCTAGTCTAGACTGGAAATTGGACAAAAAATCTCAGCAGAAGGCAGTGATAAATTACTACTTACATTCTTAATTGCTCTGGAATAAAGTGGAAAAGAAATCCAAATAATTGAATTATTCCTTTAAGGATCTTAAACCTGTCTACTGAAGTTACAAGAAAAATATTCCAATGGAGCTTTATTTTTTATTTATTTTTCTCCCTCTTTGGAATGTATTTTAATTGAAGAGTTTAAGTCAGGGGTAGGCAACCTCGGCTCTTTTATGACTCATGGACTTCAACTCCCAGAATTCCTGAGTCAGCTGACTCAGGAATTCTGGGAGTTGAAGTCCATGAGTCATAAAAGAGCCGAGGTTGCCTACCCCTGGTTTAAGTAATGGGTTCTAGCCCAAGGTTAAAACATGACGACACAGATAGTGCTCTCCCTTCACTTTATAAAACCCTGACTGTTGTCTGTTGGTAAACCTCTCAAAGCATGAAACAAGTTTGGGTTCTTCTGTTACTTAAGCCTCTTGATGAATTATTAAAGGGATCTACTTATCCCCTTTATAAGAGAGCAAGGGCAAGCTGAGGAATAAGCACACCACTTTTAAGGAAACGGTCAAAAAGGAGTTAAAATGACTGCCTGACAGTTTTGGAGAAAGGAGAGTTTGCCTGTGAAAAGAGAGCTTAGGAAAGCTTCCTCAATTGCACAGATAGGTTAGAGGACGATTTATTAATTTTGTATCAAAAGAAGAATGTTTTGGCTTAAGTTTCAGATTAAATTGGGCAGTTGATCGGACTGGGAAATGGCAAGAGTTGGAATACCCAAGTCCTGCATATCCGGCCTTTGCTTGTGGGTCTGGTTATGTTATTTCCAAAGATGTTGTAGAATGGCTAGCAAGCAATTCTGAAAGGCTCAAAATATATCAGGTAAGTTTTTGGATAGGAGAGATGGACATGATTCGAGCAAAGTGGGAGTTTACCTACTGAATAAATTGGGTCACCAATAAAAATTTGATTTCTGATATTGGAGTACGGATAAGTTAGTCCTTCAAGATTCTTTGTGCAAATTTATATACTTTCTGTATTGTAATGTAAACTATAAAATCAAAATAATGGAAACACTTGCACATTGGTAGATAGGTGAATGAATGGTATACATAGAATTCTGTTTGGACAGGATTTTCATACTGCAATAGACCAGTGCTTATCAACCTCACTAACTTTTAGATATGTGGACATCAATTTCCAGAATTACCCCAGGGAGCAGGATGGCTGGAAAGATTCTGGAAGTTGAAGCCCTTACATCTTAAAAAATTGCTGAGGTCAAGAAATATTGCATTATCTTGACTTATTCCCCTCCCCCCCCCAAAAAAAAGCTATGCAAGTTCAGACCTGATAAATATTTAGATGTGAGACCATAGGAAGGACTAGAGTTAAAAAAAACCCAGGTGACAGTAGCAAACCAGTTCCATTTTGTTTCCAAAACTAAAAAAACAGTTAAATCTATGAAATTACTGGAAATCTGCTGTGAATTGTAGAAACCTTTTTCCTTATGAAGTTGCTTAAGTTCTTCATTATGCTTCTTTTGGTATAGGGTTGTTAGGCATCTATAAACAAACTTTGTTGACATAAGTGTTTACAAATAAGGCAAAATTTATTTTCTGAAGCATGTGCTTTCTGCAGCGAGTTTCAGTTCTGATTTTGGTTATTGACTACGCTCCTTGTTTTGCTTCTGACTTAATTTATCCACATAGGGTGAAGATGTGAGCATGGGTATTTGGATGGCAGCCATTGGGCCAAAAAGATACCAGGTATGTGTTAGTGTAAGATGAAATTTCTGAATAAATCTATATGAATGATAGTAGTAGCTTTTACAGACCCCTAGTTCATCCCAACATTTTGAAATACCCCAAAATCAGTTTTGTGGACTTCTGAAATATATATTCAAGGATGCGGAGGAGTCATGAAAACCTCAAGAAGTGATTTTTCGGAGCTACTGACTTATGCTTATAAATATGTGTAAGTTTTATCAACCTGACATTGATAAATACTTCAGATAATTTTGTCTTACTATCTAAGAGAGGCCCCCAGTGATTAATCAAATAAAAATGTAAATTTAAGGCAGAATCCAGCTCTTTCCAAACCAGTTTACAGACTTGTTTTTCAATTAATCTTTCCTTCCAGTCTCATGGCAAATTACTTTGAAATGTGAGTGGTTTCAACAATTTGTAATACAGTAATGAGGAAACAAAGAAAAACTTAATCTGCTAAATTCCATTAATTGCTTTTTAAGGCAATTAAAAAACAAAGAAACATACAAATAACTTCATATTGTAAAAATTATTAAAGACTAAACTTGATTAAATTACTTGGCTTCCTTACCTCGGTCAATTTGCTGTTGCAAAATCAAGTGTAGATTTGTCTGTCAAATGTTATTTATAATAGTCCGTTTAGTTATATTCCATGTTGGAATTTGTATGTTTTTTTAACATAGTTTATGGAAGGACAGTGCAAAAATCAATTTTAAATGAAATATATGTAGACACACACACACACACACATCTAATCCCCTAAAACTGGTTTTTAAGCTGTGCCTGCAATAGTACAGCAACGTTTACGGTATCTTGCTTTCTTTTAAAACAGGACAATCTCTGGTTGTGTGAGAAGACTTGCGAGAGTGGTATGCTGTCTTCTCCTCAGTATTCTGCTCAGGAGCTTGAAGAGCTGTGGAAAATAAAGGAACGCTGTGGAGACCCCTGCAAATGTGAAGAAAAATGAAGGGTGGCAAACACTAAGGAAAATGCTAGAGAGGAAAGGAAGGGAAAGCCTCAAAACAGATGTTCCATCAGCCTCCTACGTAGTCTGTTGCTGGTGACAAAGTATGAGTATGTCGCTAGCCAATTTATGCTTCTACTGTATTCCACTGGTTACATACAATGTATGTTCATTTCAATATGGCAGTAAACTACAGACAAGCTTCACACATTCTTTAAAGAAGTGTTTCATGTAGATAATTTGTCTAGTGTGAAATGGCCCTTAGGGCTGTATTTGCACACACACCCCCTTTTTAATAAATGGACTCATTTCATTTTTAAACATACTCTTTTACGAAGCCAAATATAAATGTGAGTTCTTTATTAATATATTACAGAAGTAGATAAACTTGACTTTTCATGCATTCAGTGTATACAGGATCAAGGGACTGAGGCTAAACTGAGAAAGGCAGATACAATACTGTACATATTGCATATTAAACTTGCACATCTCTGCCCGTATGCCTTGCTGGAGAAGACATTTAACCGAGGCAGACTGCACAGGTGTTGGCTTCTAATGAACTGTGGATCAGACTGATGTTTTAATTTCAGTCTGTATTTTAAATATGAGGGAAACAGTGCCTCTTGCTGGGAACACTGATATATTATCATGTAACTCCTGTAAAGAAGGAAGTCAGATGCTGTAGTAATTCTATTTATCCTCTGTGTACTTTCAGCCAACATGTAGAGCGACTAAGACAGTAGCCCTTTCTCCTATATGCATATTAAATACTAGGTCCCCCCCCCCCCCCGTTGAGTGATTTTTATGCTTTCTGGTATTCTGTGGCTATTGGGATGGGTTGGTAATGAAATACCTCAGCTTTTAATTCTCTCAAATATGTTATTTGTATAGTAGTGAGTGGAAGGTTTGTTGGGAGTCCCACTGATTTCCGTAAGTTACTAGTGTAGCACAAATGAATTACTTTTTATTTGAAGCTGGCAAAAGCTTTCATTTTTTCTTACAGGCATGATATATTTTTTTAAAAAAACAACAACACAAGAGTACAAAAGCTTCTCTACCAAACAATGATACATTTTTATAAAGGCTTTCCCCAACAATACAATTAAAAATCAGCCTAAACTTTATTAGCAGTGTGCAAGTTATCTTCAAAATGTATCAAAGGCAGCTTTTACCATCGTACTAGAATGCAATCTTCATTTTCGATAGAGTAGAATTGCAAGGGCTTTAGGTCATTGTCCAATTCAAATTCTTTGCCTTTCATCTAGGATTTAAAAAATGATTCAGATATTAGATTTGCACATTTTAATCTTGCATATCTTAAAAGACTAAGATGGAATATAAAGGAAAGGAAGCGAATCGATTTCAAAACAATAGTACTGCTTTTCTTACAAAGAAATCAATCATCCAACCTTAGAGTGCAATGTATTGATTTTACCAGTGTAACAAGTTGCATTATTCTGCAAAGTCTCAATTCATGTATTGTTGCATTACTGAATTTGAGCTTACTTTAGAACTTTCATATGATAGTTTCAGTTCTGAGCCTGGAATTTTAAGTAGCCGATACAGCAGTCCTTTGACCTTCTGGATAGTCATAGAATCTGCATTAAAGAGAGAATTGTTTAACTCTAGACAGATAACACTTGACGCCACAGCAACTGAAATTCTAGCAAAAGTTGATACCGAAATAGATTTGTGGGAGTTGAGCTCCTGCAGTTCACAGAAACCAATTAGAATCATTTGACATTAAAACCGTACTCTTCCCAAGCAAAAGTTTACCAAATTATAGACTCTACTTATCTACAACACACTGACTGACCTAAGTGACCTTCAAAACACTATTTATGGCATTAGCTCTTTTGTACCTTAACACTATGAGTGAAGCCTTTTCCTCTCCTTCATGGTATGAGGCTCCCCAAATATTTATGTGCTGATTTGTCCAGATTACCATTAACCTTATGCACTTGTATTTCAAATTAACAATATGAACGTGAAACTGTATTTTTATAGTAAGATTTAAAGGAGTAAAAGTATTATAAATCTGACCCATCTAGAGATTGGCTATGCTGGGTAATTTTCCCCTTATTTCATTTAAAGCTTTATCTGAAGGCACAGCAATAGTCCTCTATTGTCAACAATGTACTTTAAAGTATTTTTCTATTAACTTTTTGAAAAAGCTGTATCATTTTATGCAACTTGTGATAAATGTGATTTTTATTTTGAATAAATACTTTTCAAAAATACAAACATCAAAGGGTTTATAGATATCTCATCTTTTAGTTATATCATTATCAATGAGTAAAATAGAGGGCATAATTCTTTACTAGGCATTTTACTGAAATGAGCTGTACATTTCTAAACAAAACGCACTTTTCCATAAAAAAAACAGGGACAGATGTTAATTTTCTATTACATTATACTAAGGATCTATGTGGTGTACAAAGAACCATCCTTAGTGATGTACAGTGAAGGAAAATATTATTTGATCCTCTGCTGATTTTGTACGTTTGCCCACTGACAAAGAAATGATCAGTCTATAATTTTAATGGTAGGTTTAACAGTGACAGACAGAATAACAACAAAAAAAATCCAGAAAAATGCATTTTAAAAGTTATAAATTGATTTGCATTTTAATGAGTAAAATAAGTATCTGACCCCTTCGCAAAACATGACTTAGTACTTAGTGGCAAAATCTTTGTTGGCAATCACAGAGGTCAGACATTTCTTGTGGTTGGCCATCAGGTTTGCACACATCTCAGGAGGGATTTTGACCCACTCCTCTTTGCAGATCCTCTCCAAATCATTAAGGTTTCAAGGCTGACATTTGGCAACTCGAACCTTCAGATCCCTTCACATATTTTCTATGGGATTAAGGTCTGGAGACTGGCTAGGCCGCCCCAGGACCTTAATGTGCTGCTTCTTGGACCAATCCTTTGTTGCCCTGGCTGTGTGTTTTGAGTCATTGCTATGCTAGAATACCCATCCACAACCCATTTTCAATGCCTTGGCTGAGGGAAGGAGGTTCTCACCCAAGATTTGACGTTACGTGGCCCCATCCATCATCCCTTTGATATGGTGAAATTGTTCTATCCCCTTAACAGAAAAACACCCCCAAAGCATGATGTTTCCACCTCCATGTTTGACAGTGGGGATGGTGTTCTTGGGGTCATAGGCAGCATTCCTCTTCCTCCAAACACGGCAAGTTGAGTTAATGCCAAAGAGCTGACCACATCACTTTCACCCAGTTCTCTGAATCATTCAGATGTTCATTGGCAAACTTCAGACGGGCCTGTATATATACTTTCTTGAGCAGGGGAACCTTCCTGGCGCTGCAGGATTTCAATCTTTCACGGTGTAGTGTGTTACTAATTGTTTTCTTGGTGACTATAGCCCCAGCTGCCTTGAGCTTATTGACAAGATCCTCCTATATAGCTCTGAGCTGATTCCTAACCGTTCTCATGATCACTGAAACTCCACGAGGTGAGATCTTGCATGGAGCCCCAGACCGAGGGAGATTGAATTATTTTGTGTTTCTTTCATTTGCAAATAAATTGCACCATTGTCACCTTCTCACCAAACTGCTTGGTGATAGTCTTGTAGCCCATTCTAGCCTTGTGTAGGTCTACAATCTTGTCCCTGACATCCTTGGACAGCTCTTTGGTCTGACTGATTGCTTCTGTGGACAACTGTCTTTTATACAGGTAACAAGCTGAGATTAGGAGCACTCCCTTTAAGAGAGTGTGCCTAATCTCAGCTCATTACCTGTATAAAAGACACCTGGGAGCCAGAAATCTTGCTGATTTATAGGGGATCAAATACTTATTTCACTCATTAAAATGCAAATCAATTTATAACTTTTTTTAAATGCGTTTTTCTGGATTTTCCTTTGTTATTCTGTCTCTCATTGTTAAAATAAACCTACCATTAAAATTATAGACTGATCATTTCTTTGTCAGTGGGCAAACATACAAAATCAGCAGGGGATCAAATAATTTTTCCCCTCACTGTAGAAAAAAATCTAATTAGAATACTCTGGATTAAATTACAATAGTCTATTTTCCATATATTATATTGATTTGTCTTGCTCTGCTTCAAAATGGATGTTGACTTGCATTTCTTTTGAAAGCTACATTTGCAATGATTTCAGATAGGGAAAAATATCTTCAAAAAGTGTTACTGCCTATCTTACTGCAATATGCACACAATGACCAAAATAATTGTAACATGCAGGAAATACGGAATACAGACATTCTTTTCCTTACCTGGAAGTTTCTTCTCTATGGGCTTTTGGTCGGCTTTGTCAGGGCATTTAAAAGTCAACGCTGAATAAAGAAAAAAAGAAAAATCTGTATAAACAAAGTGAGTTTAGTCTAGATTTTTTTTTACAGCCAAAGTACACCTAGTGAAGCCAATTGCAGAAATTAGTCAAGAGTTAACTCCATTCAAATTTTGGTGCATTGACTACAATACTGGAGTAAGTTATGGTAACATTCATACACTGGTTGGCTGATAACATGTAGCATATTTAATTGAAACAACAAATGTTAGGGTACTAGGGAATCACCCTTAAAGTTTATGCAATTGGCCATTCCGCAGTGAAACTTACTCATACATGATGATGGCAACACATGAGTTACCTTTGTACCAAAAGCAGAAGTCAAAATACCGATTAGGTTACAAAATTAATGCATTCTTCCCCCATTCCCAGATTACAAAGAGTAGGGCTATACAAAACATCTGAAAAAGGTACTTTGCAATATGCACGGGAGTTGGCAAAGCATTCTTTATCAAGCACTGAAACAATTACATTTTCCAGAAGAATTGAAGTGGTTTCAAAGACTTCTGTCAATTACAGGGATGAAACTGGGGGTAATTGCCTTCAAGGGACAATTTGGGCATATCCTGGTGTAATGAAGCATTTTTTAATTGCTGGTTCCTGAGGTGAGGCTCTAGTTTAGGGCTGCCACTGCTGAAACACTTGTGTAAAAGAAGTTTTTTGTGTGTATGTGGGAGAGAATAATGACATTCAAGACCAGGAAAAAGGGTAATTGGGTCAAACAGTTTAAGAACCACTGGTCTATACAATCACATCACTGCTAATTAAGGCATGTTTTCTCAGAAGGCATTGCAAATAGATAAGCAAACTAGATACAAATAATAGCTATGGGAATACTTCTAGACATTAGAGGAATAATTTGCATTGGGAGGAAAAAGTTAACTTGTTTGCAGATATTTACAATTGCTCAGCGTAGTATTATATATTTCAATAAATTAGTAAACATTTGCATCTTACTCAACAGTTGATTTTTCAGAGAAAAAGGCTGTTCTCTTTCCAGCTCGCCATCTTCTGGGGCACCGTAGACTGTTAAAAGCAAAAATAATAAGAAAAATATACATTGAACAAGAATGTTACAGTATAAAGAGCAAAATTCCTATAGGATGTCAAATTTTCCATAGTTCCCTATTGGAGCAGGTACATCGTACATAAATGGCTGCTTAAGAGTCACGAAGAAGGAAACACCTACCGTATTTTCCGGCGTATAAGACGACTTTTTATCCCATGAAAATCACCTCAAAAGTTGGGGGGTCGTCTTATACGCCCAGTCGTCTTATACGCCGGAAAATCAGCGAGCCTGGGAACGCACGCCCTCCCCTCTCACTGTGGAGGAAGCAGGGCAGGCTGGCGTCTGACGGGAGCCGGCAGGGCAGTCCTGCGCATGCGTGCGCTCCCCGGCTGTTAAGAAGCACTCCTTAGCAGCCGGGGAGTGCGCACGTGTGCAGGACTGCCCTGCCGGCTCCCGCCCGACGCTCTTCCCTCTTGAGGCAGCATCGCTCCCCGGCTCCTAAGGAGTCCTCGGGGATGCTGCCTCAAGAGCCATGGCAGGCGCCTCACGTTCTTCCCTCTTGAAGCAGCATCGGCGGAGCCATCCGGCATCGGGCGGGAGCCAGCAGGGCAGTCCTTCCCTCTTGAGGCAGCATCCCCGAGGACTCCTTAGGAGCCGGGGAGCGATGCTGCCTCAAGAGGGAAGAGCGTCGGGCAGGAGCCGGCAGGGCAGTCCTGCACACGCGCGCACTCCCTCCAATTCACCCAGAATAGATATTAAGACTAAAGTTATACAGTACGCAAAAATGGAAAGGGCTTTGTTTCAAACCAGAAACAAACATAGTCTTCTAAAAGCTCTCTTGAACCATTTTAGGTTGGTCTTCAATTGGCAGAAACAAAACCAAGCGCTGATTATTGTCTGGATTGTCATCCAGGCCATAGTTGTCTCAAAGGTGCTTTTTTTCTTCCAAAGGCAACTGGATGGGTTTTTTTCTTTGAGGAAGAGAAAAAAACACTTCACTTGTCATCCAAGAAGCTTCATCAACTCTAATGGCGGGAGGGGGAGGGGAGGATGGATACTGACAGTTGAGATTGGATGGTGGGGGGGATGAAAGGAAAGGTTCTGATAGGATGTGTGTGTATGGAAGGATTGTACCGTGTTTCCCTGAAAATAAGATCCATCCCAAAAATAAGCCCTAGCTTGATTTTTACATGTGCACCTAGTATAAGCCCTACCCCCAAAATAAGCCCTAGTTAAGACCCCTCCCACTGTCCCACCATCTGACTGCTCGTGGCTGCAATTAGGCAGGACGGCATGCCACACTGCCACGAAGTGAGGTGAGGCAGGTGGCGGGGGAAGGTTTCCCACGCGCCCAGCACCCGTGCACTTCAGGGCCCCTGCAGCCAGGCCACTCCCTACGTGGTGACATTCCCCCAACTGTTCAGTGACCCGGCTGCCCACCCGCCTCTTCCCTTTCATTTCCCACCCATGCCGGACTGCGATGCTATGGAGGATGGGCGAGGGAGGCTCGGTCCTCTTTACCAGGTCCACCTCCGCTGTTTCGCTGCCCGGGGGGAGTGACGGTGAAAGAACTCCACCGTTTCAATGGCAGCAGCTCTGGAGGCCTGCAGCTCTGCATCGTCCCTAGGATGGCGGTTTCAGCCATCTGCCTCCCTTCGCAGCTCTGCCCACAGAGCCACCAAAGTGGCAGGTGGAGCTCCGGAGGGCTGGAGAGGGGGCTGAAGGGAGTGGACGTTCTACCCGTAGTGCCGTGTGCAGGGAAACAAAAGACGTTTGGCACTAAGAAAAAAAGTTCAATCGGACCTTCCAACTTTGCAAGATCTCTTTTTTTTTTCTGCAAGAAGTTGAAAGGTCCGATTTAACTTTTTTTTTAGTCCCACAAACTTTTTTTTTTGCTTCCCTGCACGTGGCAGTGGAAAAACGCAACGGAGCTGAAAAGCAGGTTAGCGAAGGAATGCTTTAGGGAAGCGAGGGCAGCTGGGCGGTAGCGTGCCAAGTTCTCCAGCTCTGCAGCGGTGAAGAAATGCAATGGAGTTGAAAATCAGGAGGCAAGGCAAACCCTCAAGGGCTCCAGGCTCTGAAATGGGCCCATCCCTCTCCAGCAGCTACCCAGGCCCACCAGAGGGCAAGGCCGGCATCTACTGAAACACGGTGGCATTCCAGCTCTGGCGGGGAAGGGGCAGCTGACATGGGCATTGCAGGAAGGATGCCTGCTCACTTCAGCACCCTCCCTGACACTCCAGGGCTCTGCCAGCACTTTGGCCTAGGGCTGCCACCTCCCCGCTTACCTCTTGGGTGGGCTGGGCTAGGAAGGCAGACCCCCCCCAGCATCTGTGGGGCAAAGGCCCTCTGCTCCACCCAGAGGGCTGTTGGCCTGGCCGCCCCCACCTTGGCGCTCTTCCTGCCGATACCCAGCATGGCCACAGGGGCCTGCCTGGCATGGAAAGGGCACGTGTCCCCCTACCTGAATTCTCTCATACCGGTAGTTGGTCCGCTCCCACACTCCGAGGTTGGCCCAATTGCCACCACGCTTCCAAGCTCTGCGTCTTCACCCCATGTGCATGCCATGTCCTGCTGTTCGTACTGAATGTCGTCCCGCCCCATTCCCTCGTGCTTGCCTACTGTACATGGGAAAAATAAAACATCCCTGGAAAATAAGACCTAATGGGTCTTTTGGTTCAAAAAAAAAAAAGATCTGATCTTATTTTCGGGGAAACACGGTATTTATTTACAGTCATTTGGTCAACAGCACTCTCTGAGAGCTGTTGAGGCCACTTGGTGATTTATTTGCACCCCCAAAGTCACGTGAATCAGTGAGCAATTGGATGTGGAATCTTCTTGGAACTACTGCAAAGGCTGCATCGTAAAGTGGAGATAAGCGGTGTCTTATTCCTCCCCCTCTGTTGAGAGACGGGTGTTCAATTCTAGCAAAGAAAAATTCCTTTACCCTTCTTTCAAATCAATGGTCCTCTCTAACCTTGTCTGCGTAATAAAACATCTGCAAGAAATCAACTAAGCACAGAGACCACCAACCATCCTTAATTCCAACCCTGAGCTACAAATATTTTTCTTCATTAGAAACAAAACCTGAAATGGTTTGGTGGTTCTACCTTTTGGCCAAAATTAGATCTGGAGGGATGGCAGAGTGATTTTTACAGTGTAAGTAGGGCCAGGCTAGTGCTCGGCTACCCTCTTCCTCTACATGGCCTTAACGTCTTCTCTCAGCCAGCACTGATGTCCCAGAACAGTATATCCACTGGGCAATCCAGCCCTGTAGTCTCATCAGCACCTTCTCGTCTTTCTCTCCACTGTCATCATTGCTTACTTGTAATGCTGTCACCAAGGATAACTCTCATTCTTGGCTTTTGCCCAGTTTCACTCCCCTGAAACACTTTTGTCTACATGTTCAGACTGGGCATCAGCTATTCAAGACCAGCTGCCGAGTGTATAGAAAGATTCAGGCATGGAACATTTTGTACATCCTTCATTAAAACTAACCAGCAGTTCTGAATCCCTTCTTGAAACCTAATAGTATATTGACTGCATGCAAATCGTCTCATAAGGACACCGCTTTTTTTAGAACAACATTTAGTTTGTTTAAAAACATGTAGAACATAGATGCTATCTGGATCAATGATTTTTTTAAAAAACCAGTAACAGTATCTTCTGTTATCAATTCTGATAGGAGCACGGTGGCTCTTGTGGTTAGGATGCCCACGTTCGAGACCAGAGTGCTGCCGTGGGGCGGGATGAGTTCTCATCCTTTGCTCCAGCTCCTGCCAGGCACATGAAAACAATCTGCAACTAAGCATCCCCTGGTCTACGATGATGTCACCTGTTAATCCTTTCAACCCGGAAGTACCTCGATGCTTCTGACACAAGTGCAAAAATCAATTCTGATCCTTTAAGTTTGGGGACTGGTATCTGTAGTCCTTTATGAAGGGAAATACAAATAATCTATTCAATTCCTTTTATCCTTCTCTAAAGCTTTTTTAATTATCATCTCTCCAATCAGATACAATTCATATTATTAAACTGAAGCAAAATCTCATTTCTGGATACCTTTACATCTTAGCAAATACTGTTACTGT
Source organism: Vipera ursinii (assembly GCF_947247035.1). NCBI lineage: Eukaryota > Metazoa > Chordata > Lepidosauria > Squamata > Viperidae > Vipera > Vipera ursinii. The sequence goes on along the minus strand of NC_139512.1, from coordinate 286,251,502 downwards.
GGGAAGTGAAAGTGTTTAAGATTTAAGAGCACTCTCTGACTGTCCTTCCTCCCAGAATGAGAATGTAAAGTTAAAGCTACGGCTTCCTTTGGAACTGAATTTTAGGGCAAATATCTAGAAGATTTGCAATCCAGGGGTCTCAAATGAAGCAAGTAAATATAGGAATGACAGCAACATGACAGTCAATTTTCACTAGAACATTCCATAACACATTCTAGTGGCTGATGTTCAAACTAAGAAAATTAAGATAGCTAAGTAGCTTGGATGGAGCAGGTTGGTTAGCCAAGAATTTTTAAGCTAGAGAAAGACAATAAGACCAGTGAGAACCATAGCAAAGAAATTCACTCAAGCTATGTACCAACATAGCAAACATGCAAAATTTCCTTCTTCTTATTCATCTGTCAAAGAAATAGAATTAAGGCAGGCAGACAGCTGGAAACCTAAGAGAAAATGCCAGAGGACAGAAACGAAACTTCCTGCTACACTTACGGTCACAGAGTAGCTGAAATCTTGGATGAGCAGCAAGGAATTCTTCATTTGGTTTATTTTTTTTTGGATCTTGATTACCACCAGCCTTTAACCACTGAATCCCATATTTTTTTCTATAGTCAAGTTCTGCTCCCCTCCTTTCTTCAGGAGAGATCTGGGGCAAAACAAGACTGTATTATATGACATTAGAATAGCCAAATCAATGTAGTATCATTTAATATTTACCATTATTATTCATTAAAGAAAGGCGTCTTAAAACTGTGGGTCGCAATCTCTTAAACAGTTGTGAGGAAATGTGAGAAGATGGCAATCTCTCCCACTCTCTCCTCAGGGATTTTCAACCAGTGGTACGGGTACCACCTGTGGTAAATTGGCACCTGGCAGGTGGTACGTGACAATCCTAGAAAAGTGATAGCGGGGGAGGGGAATGAGCTGAACTGGTGGCAGCACCGCACAAGCCTGAGACAGATGGCTGGAGCTAGGTGACTGGTGGTACTCGGATGATGCCATATCCTAAAAGTGGTACAATGGGTGAAAAGGTTGAAAAGCCCTGCTCTAAAGGCCCTTGTGCTCACAGCCATGTTTTCTGAAGGAGCCCCATCCTATTCCTAAGGGCCATTACAGTGATTCAAACAGGCTGAAGGATCCTGAGCAGTTAGAGCGGGATTCATATCGACCCTGCTAAAGGAGAGTGCTGGCCTTGGAAATGAATTCTGGGAACAATTGGTGTGCCAGGCTGGCTTGCACAAATATAGTGTGACCATTGTCAAATCGCACGCTATTCTATCTGACAGGAAACGCCCTGTCAGAATGCATCTAATAGTGTTAATTCAGGAAAGTCACACATTCATTTATTATTGTTGGGTATTATTATGCACCAGTCAAGTTTTAGAATCCATGACTACTCATCAGTTTTCAAAAAACATTACTGTATGTGCTTCCTTAAGATTGCTAATGGAACACAAAAATATACCTGTGATTTGTTCAAAAACTTTAATTGTCCTATTTTGGCAATAATAAGTTGTTTCACAGTCTCTACGTTTTTCTCTGAATCCATCAAAGGATTACTCCGACAATCAAATGATTCAAGTTTTTGTAGCTTGTCAAGTTCATTGATAACAGACCACTGAAACATAGAGAATAAGAAAATGGCGGTTTTGAACCACTGAGTCTGAAATCAAAAGATTAAAAACTGTAATAAGTGAAGAGAATTGAATTCAGAACCCAATTCATGACACAGGTATCTTACTTCTGCTATTCTATTGTCTTTTAATATAAGATGAGTTAATGAAGGAAACATTCTAGTCTTGTAACCTGCAAAACAGAAGAATAAATTGGTGAAACAATAGTGAAAAATTAAATTACAGGCATATATAAGACCATTTAATTTACATACCAAATGTTGCATCAGGAAAGTGCATAGAATAAATTCCATTGTTTGAAAGTATTAATCTTTCCAACCTGAAATGTAAAAGACAAACCATTAAAATACAAGCCAATAATTTGGATTTCATATCCAATAAATTGTCGTAAATCTGAAATTAGCATTTTGTTGTATTAAGTCAAATCAGAATGCAAGATACAGGTTGTAATTAAGATCCTTTATTGTAAGGGTATAATGAAATGAAAAATAAATCAAATAAAGTAGAATAAATGAAAACAAATTGATTTTTTTTAAAAAAAAAATAAAAGCAGAAACTATTATGTCATCATAGTCTGCAGTCACTGTATTTGACGATTCCTAAAAAACATACAGTCATGTAACAATTTTTGGAGCTCTGATTAAAACAGTTTGGCAAAAAACTAAAACGTCAGTTTCACCACTATACAGGTTTGGTTCAATACAGAAGTACAGTATGTAATGTACCATGACTAAGAGATTAGGAAAATAGTAGGATCATATTCCACTCTGAAGAAAAATGTATTTTGCTAGATATAACCAATAAAGTTACATTGACACTGACATTAACAGTAGTGCTGTACAACAGTTACCTGGGAAGATCCGCAATTAGATGAAGTTGATATTCGTCAGTTAACTGGTTATTAGAAAGGTCTAGCCATTTCAGGTTCTGGAGGACATCAATAGGTCTGCAAGGAAAACTCCTTATTTAAAACTTTGTAATATTATAACTTTACAATTAAAAAATAGAAAATACAGTTACATTCTTTTACCTGTTTGCTACCCTATATCATATAGAAATCATTTTCTGCTCTGACTATTTTTTAATTTTGATAGTTTAGAAGAGCTGGGAAGACGTGGCTTTGCTGAGGGAGATTGAGACCTCTTACCATCTTTTAGCTTTATCTTTTATTAATTCTATTGTAATTTCCATGTCTGACTGTTGAGAGCTGTCCAGAGAGATTGAGATTTATCATACTATCTTTCATACTTTGTATTGTTTTCTTGTTATTCTACACTGGAGTACAATGATCACAGATCATAATACATCCAAGATTGTCTCTATTAAACCATATATATTTGATCCTAAAATATTAGTAAAGCGTACAAACACCGTCACAAAAATCATTTGTTCTAATTCAGTGCTTTCTGTTCTGACAGTATTATAATTCAAGGTATTTCTAGCAGCATATACAGACTTGACACCGGATTCTTTCTGAACTATTAACTCTTCTAAATCACAAAATCTCCACGCTAATATATATATAGTCCCTGATTTAATAACCTACATAGATTTTATTGGAAGACTTTTTAATTGCCATACCAGCCTTGTTTCAGCCTAACATCTGATGAGATGACCTTGTTTGTATCCCATAGTGGAAGCTTAGTTGATGGAGAGAAAAACATAAGGCCTTCTGGGTGCTGTATCTCAGGAATTGTAAATTTAATCTGAAATTTTGGTTTAGATAATGTGCTTGTTTAATTTATCCCTTCCCTGTAATTGTTTCATGCAATTTTTAAAATGCATTGTGGTTCACTACTCTAAATAATGTATACATTCTAAAGGAGTGGAATATAATTTTCATTTAAATAAGTGCATTTTTAACAATCCTTTTCTTCTTTACTAATATAAATAGAGCATCAGGAAAACATCAATATTAAACCAAATAATAATTACAAGTGAAAAATACTAAACCTTAAAGGAAAACCAAACCAAAAGTGTTATACATTTTTTACTGTTTCTACAGTACTAATAAAACTCCACTGATGCAATTGAAGATAATTCAAGATCTTAAACGATCAGAAGTACTTGGTTCTACATACAATAGTTTTTACAGACTCTACTAAACCTGGAAGGGCTGTTATCACACAACCCACAGTTTAACAGCAAGGTGGACAGATAAAGCAGTGGACCTACTCTGAACTACACATATCTTTTATCACCATTTACTTCCCCCTAGTCTAAAAGGTAAAGGTAAAGGTTCCCCCGCACATGCGTGCTAGTCGTTTCCGACTCTAGGGGCCGGTGCTCATCTCCGTTTCAAAGCTGAAGAGCCAGCGCTTGTCCGAGGACATCTCCGTGGTCATGTGGCCGGCATGACGAGACGCCAAAGGCGCACGGAACGCTGTTACCTTCCCACCGTAGTGGTCCTTATTTTTCTACTTGCATTTTTACGTGCTTTCGAACTGCTAGGTGGGCAGAAGCTGGGACGAGTAACAGGCGCTCACTCTGCTACGCGGCACTCAGGATTCGACCCGCCAAACTGCCGACCTTCCAATCGACAAGTTCAGCGTCCTAACCCACTGAGCCACCGCGTCCCTAGTCTACTCAAAGGCAATTTCCTGTTTCTGATCTTGGTTTATGGCTTTTCTCAAATCAGGATAGAAGGTGGGGATATCATAATGAAATGATATTGAACCTTGAATGTCAGCAAACCATCCTTAATTTACATATTAATTAATGGATAGTCAACATGTTTGTAATAATATTTTAAACAGAACAAATGTTCTCTTACTCCAAGATGTTTTTATATATAAAAATAAGATACATATGCCTAGGATTAAATCTATAAACATAAAAGGAGTCCAATGCTTACAATCACACCAATCAGTATGGTTCATAATTAAATATTTCAGGCCACGCTGAAAATATGCAATATAGAGTCCTTGCTTACTACTTGTTTGGCAATCGTTTGAAATTATGACAATGAAAAAGGAGATTCATGACTGGTCCTTAAGTTGTGGGCATTGTAGTGTTCCTGTGGTCACATGACTGCAATTTGGGCACTTGCCAATCAAAACACATTAATGAGTTGCGGTGTGCTACAGTCAAATGGTTGCCATTTGTGACCATCACAGCCAGCCTCTGACAAGCAACGCCAATAGGGAAGCTGGCAGGAAATTGTAAGCCGCAGACATGTGAGGTCCCCCTTGATGACTGTGATTCATTTAATGACTGCAGCTGGAACTGACAAACTGATGTTGTAAGTTGGCCCATCCATGTGATGTTTCACTTTAACACTGCATCATTTAACAATGGAGTTGGCAGTCCCCATTTGGGGTCTACCTGAATCATATTTGCAAAACAGTGGCTGTATGAATAATTACTCTCGTACCTTTTTAAAAGTGAAATGCTATTGGAAGCAAGGTACAGTTCTTCAAGAGCTGGCCACCCTGTAGCACATAAAAGAACCTAATGGGAAAACACCATTTAGTCCAAACAGCAAATTTCACTTGCCTTCGTAGGCATAGGACACATTAAAATCAAGTTATACCAACTTTATAAACTTATTTCAATAATATTCAGAGCTATCTTGAAATGCATTTCATGGTTAGGGAACCTATTTTCACTAAAAAAAAATCAGTTTCTTTCAGTTGAGTTTAACAGTGGGTAGAGCCACTGTTACTAGAGATCAATGCAGAGAACTTGGAATCAAACACATGAACAGAAAAAAATGAGAGAACAGTGAAGACCTGGAAAACTACATTTCATGGTACTTTGAAATGGCAACTTCTAGAGTTGGAAGGGAGGGAAATTGAATAGGAAACTCTACTGAGCACTTCATGAGCAAGATGGGAAATCTTTGAAACCAGATATTCACTGATCAGAGGCATTGGCTTGAGATGGGCACCTAGAGATATTAAATAAATAATTAACTTTAAAAAGCTCTACATATAACTCAGAAAAGCTGGAAAACATTCAAAAGTTGAGAAAAAAATTATGTGCACATCTGCATAATGGGAAGAGGAACATCTGCTATCATGACATGCAAAGCTAGTAGAATTACATCATTTTATTGGAAAATCTACTGTTCTTTTGATTTTTCCAGGATGCAATTTAAGCAAAGTTTACGTAGCATCAATACAATTGACGACACAATTGATGAGGCAAAATTAGATATATTTTTCCTTCACTTTTCATAAGTAATATTCTATAGGAACTAGAAGAAGAATAAATTATGATGATAGTAAAAGAACAGGTAAGGAATCTGGCTAAGAAAAAAAAATCATGTATAAACTTTTGCAAAGATTGCATATTTTATAAGAATGTTGGCTTATATATATTTTAGTGTTTTATCAGAATTACCAATGATATGATTAAGAAATAACCATAAGCTTTCAAAGACCAAAACCGTATTACCTCAGTCCATGTCACTCCAGTCTGATTAAGTGCCAAAACCCTGAGTTTACAAAATGTTTGTGAAGCAGGTGGTAGAACAGATGGAAATTTCATTTTGTTTTTACTATTACAAAATTGAGGAAAAAATACATTAGAAAATGGAACAAATACAGTACATCAATCTTTCTATTATAATTTAAGACAAAGTTATATTGGACTTCTTTACATTTCTCTTAATTTATCATTTTTGCTTACATTGGTCTCCCATTTTTCATGTCAGAAACAAATGCAGAGTTAGACACTGAGATTTCAGAGATGTAAGAGATGAAACTACATTTCAAGTCATATTAAATCTATAGTATTAGTTTAAGGCGTAAGATCCTAACTCCAGAATCAAAGCTTTTGTTTGCAAAATAAAGGAAAAGCCCCATATTGGTGGTGCACATATATTCAGAAAAGGAGTTCATCCTTTGCTATGTAAGGATAGCACTAAGGCAGGGGTGTCAAACTCATTGAGGGCCGCATCAGCATTGCGGTTGCCCTCAGGGGGCCGGGTGGGTATGGCCAGGGTGGGTGTGGCCTTCTGGGTGGGCGTGGCTAGAGTGCGTATGGCCTACTGGGTGGGCGTGGCCAGCTCTACATTGTTCGCATCAAGGGTGCCTATGGGGGCCTGGGCAGGAGTGGGACAGATCTGAGGGTCTCTGGCAGAAGGAGGGTCTCTGGGCCAGGGCCAAGGCAGTGGGGGCCATTCCCTCACTGTTTCCAGGATGGCTTTGCGGGCCACATGAAACCACTTCGCGGGCCAGATCTGGCCCCCGGGCCTTGTGTTTGACATGTCTGCACTAAGGGAATTAAAGAAAAATAGCAATAATTTGAGAAGAATGCTAAAAAGTAGCAGGGACCACAATGTTAAGTGAGTATTGGTACCATTAACATATATATTTGAAATGACTTGACACTATTTGATACAGACAAAGGATTAGCTTTAGAGTTTTGTTTCACAAATGGAAACGCTGTTTCATTTTCCAGAAGGGCAGAAATCCAGTAGAGTCTATCACTGGAAGAATGGAAGAGGAAAATGTGATTTTTCTATGATTCCCTTGTGGAACCTTGTATTATTGTTCAAGGAAACTCTAATCAAGGGAAATGCTGGAGCAGTTTTTCTTTGGGCACACTGAAAAAAGCAGAATCAGCAAAAATTGTCTTAACTCATTTGATCCAAGAAACCCCCCCCCAAAAAAAGAGAAGTCTAAGCACATCTACGCATTATGAAATTATTTGTGAATACCTGAGATTAAGTGTTTCTAAATTTTCAGTTTGGCAGGCAATAGCTAACACTTCTTTCCAAGATGACAAAAGATTTTTGGATAAATTTATCTGCCGAATATCTGAGCAAATATATTTAGAAAAACTGTGCAATAAATACGATAAAGAAATACGATCTTGCATTATGCTAGGTTAAGGACTCCATGACTCAAGAAATACCAAAGTTTAAACAGGGAGAAGACAACAAGGGACCACATGGGGACAGGTTAATCATAGCAAGCAGAGCTACAGGTTGGGCCACTTTGTGCACATGGCAACACTAGCCACGCCTAATATTCTTCCCATTTTTTCTGAGAAGAGATAGATTTTAAAAATGGAGTGGGGGGGGGAGGAAACAGTCTTAACCCTATTGCACAGCTTATATATAAAATGGCAAGGAAGCTGCACTATCCATTTTTGGTCAGAGGAACTGTATAAAGGACTCCAGGATATACCCATAAACAAGAGAATTTAGATCAGACATTAATTTTAACATTCCCACAGAGAACCTGTACATTCTGATAGTATGGTATTGTCATTTTTGCAATTTTAGCCATGAAAATCAGCATTATTTTTTAATGTTTATTTCAATTGAAAACAAGATTACTTTCCACTCATTTTTATATAGGGTTCATTTTGTATAATCTTTTTATATTAAACATTTTCCATTTTATTTTTTTGATACGTCGAATGGTTTAATTTTATTCCGCATTCCCAGAAATGTTTTATTTAAAATCAGCTGTTTTAAAATACATTACTTTTACAATTTATTTGAGGTGTATTTCCCCAAAACATCATTCATCTATTTTCTCAGTAATGGAACATATTACTTCCATATGCTGTTTAGGGTACGGCCACTAGAATGTGGCCGTATTATCTGTATTATCTTCAAAATTTGCCCCAATTCTCTTCAGCACTTTTAATAAAGGGCACAGTGGACTGCGGACATGGAAAATGCTTCTATATTTCACAGTGTTTTTCAAAAGGCTTTAATTTTAGACTACTAATAATTTTGTCTAAGGAAGTTATAACCTCATCTAATTCTTATAACCTCATCTAATTCTTGAAATCAATGCTATGTTTCAGACCACATACTGAATAAGCATTTTGACAATATAAAAAGGATACTAGGGCACAATTTTCTGATTTCTTCTTCCTGACCTGCAAGACTCACGGCACACGCATCTACTGAAAGGTCACTTACGGTATTCAGTTGCCTACAAAAAAAGAGTCTCATTAGAAAAGCGTTGCCCTTTTTTTGTCCTTATCAAGAGTGGAGTATCAAGGTATTTTTTTGGCAGACCGAAAAGAGAGCTAGGCAAGGTGATGCAAAGCATGGCAAAAATGCTCTTGAAGCAGAAAATATTCAAGCAAAAAGAAAATGAAACCCAAGGAAAAAAGGGTTACATGCTTTCCCTCCAAGCTTCATTGCCTTACTTTACTTAAAAGATATATTAATATTTCAAGATCAATTACTGAGTTTTTCTAATCAAAGGTCTGCTGAAATCCTGCATACTGCCAAGTCAGCAGGAACAATAGAAGCCCTTCTCAGCTGAGTCTTTTATGCTACTGTTCTGCAGCACCAAAGACACAGCGCCACTATAACAAAGTATATTTCTGAGAGAGAAGATGCTATAATCAATGCATACAACAAATAAACAGGTACAGGATAAATCTAAAAAAACAAGACAGTAAAATTGTAGAAAAGTTGCACAAGGGCAAGAATTGTAATAGAGTGCGATATTCTAACAGGATGGGAATATATTCAATCATTCTGGTGCTGCTCATTCTCAGAGGAACTGTACTTGCTTTTGTTTTTCTTTAATGGAATCAAATCCAACTGTTTCTACAGTTTTCCTTCCAATTACTAATGACAGTGCTGTTTCACTCTCTGGACCATGTTCATTTTCATTCAATCCATACTTCTCTTTAACGGCGGAAAGGAAATCTACTCCAAAATTTGCCTTGTTTGGGCGAATGAAGGATCCACCTGTAGGATGCCTGGAAGGAAAGTGACAGCAGTTTCTTAAAAGCGGTTTTAAAACATCTTATTCAAGAAACAGACGATTCCAGGTGATCTGTTCCTGAATAAAAAAAATGCACGTGTTTTAACTGATGTTCCGGATATAGACCGAATCAGAGCTGATTTGTTTCCGATATGGTCTTGAAACAGTTGGGAGGAATTACAAATATTTTTAAAGTTCCATTTTAGCTGTCATATTTGCATTCTCCAATCAGGTCCAGCAGTAGTTAAACACAAAAACACTAGTACAATAAATTCATATTATAAAAAGTAGTAATGTTCTGTGAAATCTTGGAATCTGAGTTAGTGCACACTAGCAGTCTTCTTCATAGTAAAGGCAGCTTAAAAATGGTGAAGGTCAGCTGGCAAGGGTGTGTGTGGCTGTTTCACACACTTCAAACCTCCCAGACATTTGGAGCTTCCAGCAGGGCAGCTGCTTTGTGTTCTGTGTAGAGACTTCCTGGTTTTCAGCTCTCGGTAGGAGGTGGCTGATTTCTTGTCCCACTGTGGAAGCTTCCCAAGTGTTTTGTGCTTCCTGGGTGTGACACATTTTCACTGCGCTGCTGGATCAGGCTGAGGCAGTTACAGCTTCTATTCTTTTTCCGTAACTTGCCCTTGGCCTGCACTGGGACTCCCAGGGACTCCCCCACCTCTGAGGCATTCCACTCTCTGCTTAATGACCCACATGACTACTTAACAACCATGCCTTGGAAAGCCACAATGCAGCTGTAAAAATGTGAGTCCTCATATGATTAGTCTCGTAATGTCTTCCAATGACTTATGACCAAAATTTCAGACTCAGTTGTGGGTGTAAGTTGAGGACTACTTGTTTCACCTTTCGAAATGTGCAAACCAATCAGCACTAGCCAAGAAGGGTAGAACATTGCCCTTGAAGTGTGTAAGGTGGCTGTAAACTTCTTTGGCTTTTAAGCCTCACAACTTTGTGGTCTATTCTGCTTTTATAAAGTTGATCATCATCTCACGAATCTACAAATTTAGCTACCTTTCCAATTTTTTTCATCATTTCCTCACTCTACAGACATTAATCTGGCAGTTTCTGTTGTGGTTTCATATACAGATTGGCAAATTTGCTTCTCCTTTTCCTGGATGCACTGTATTGCTAAATCATTAACACTGAACTCACGGCCAACAGCAATGTAAGTCATACTTGAAGAACGCCTATCTAGCCATGCATATTTTCTCTTAAGGCTCACCACAGTCTCCTTGCATTTCAGAACGTTAGGCACAGGGGGCCATCTTAACCAGCAAGATCACCAGTATAAAAGAAGCCCCGCACAGAATGGCAACTCAAAATTTCTGCTGTTCTCCACATGAACACATCACGAATATTGATTTGAGGTTACAAATACATTTTTATGAATAGGAGAATTTGTAAATATGTACTTATTTGTATAATTAATCTACTAGTACGTGTTTGTGTATTCTTGGGTGCATGTGCTTGGGTGATATTCAGCGTAATTTTATAAAATATTCAAAGCTCTGAAAAGAGCAAAATTAAACTTAAATATCTGGCATGGAAAAAAAAATTACAGATACTTTACTTAAATAAGTTGTTTGATCCCCAATAATTCAAATAAATCAGGCAGTTGGCTGAAAGTTTCAAAAAGATTCAGTAAAGGCAATAAACATCTACATTGCTAAGGCTAACTGGTACAAAGATACAATGCATTCAAGTTACTGCATGCCAGGTAATATTAGGTAAAGGTAAAGGTTCCCCCCGCACATGCGTGCTAGTCGGTTCCAACTCTAGGGGCTGGTGCTCATCTCCGTTTCAAAGCCGAAGAGCCAGCGCTTGTCAGAGGACGTCTCCGTGGTCATGTGGCTGGCATGACTAGACGCCAAAGGCACAGGGAACGCTGTTACCTTCCCAGCGTAGTGGTCCCTATTTTTCTACTTGCATTTTTTACGTGCTTTCGAACTGCTAGGTTGGCAGAAGCTGGGACGAGTAACAGGCGCTCACTCTGTTATGCGGCACTCAGGATTTGACCTGCCAAACTGCCAACCATCTGATCGACAAGCTCAGCGTCCTAACCCACTGAGCCACCGTGTCCCTCAGGTAATATTATTAAGAGTCAAAGGAAAATATAAATCTTATTGCCTGATTCATTTGTAATTTGCATATGCTATTTATTTGTTGAAAGGGAAACTACATTTCAGAATTAACTAACCTGCATTTGAAATACTGTATTCCTTCGTGGCTACCATTATGTTTTCCTCTTTCATGGTTGTCCCATTCAACACCAAGCCAAATTCCTAATATTATAAAAATAAATGTTTTATAAATGCAATTTTCAAAATAGTTCAGCAATAAAATCTATTTAAGGTCTTAATAGCTACTCAGGTGATCTGATCTGTTCTCTCTGTACTCAAAATTGCATAGTCTGCCTCTTTCATATGAAATTACTTTTATACTGACAGAAGGGCTAATTCTAAATTTTAAAAAGCTACGCTATCATAAATGAATAAAAGTTATATCATAACATTCACAGGTCTGATCTGGAAAAAGAATATTCTAATAGAGCAACTGCTTCAGGTAAAACTCCTGTATAGCAGTAGGGTTTGTCTCAAGCTCTGTAACAACGACTTCCATCATTATTAGTAATTCAACTACATAATTACCAGAAGAGCTGAGTTTTTTTAATAATGCATAAAATGTAACAAAGTTTCAGCATGTTTAGGTTGCAACAATAAGACTGATGAATTAACATTTTCATTTTAAAGAGACACTAATTTCTTTTGACACTTGGACCTAATTGCCAAAATGAACCTTTTCAACTCTGTGATTTTAGCATTCTGTTTGTTTATTGCCACCTTTATTATTTTTATAAGTAACTCAAGGCAGTGAACATAAGTAATACTACTTCCTCTTCCTATTTTCCCCATAACAACCCTGTGTGGTCAGGAGGGTTGAGAGAGAAAGTAACTAGCCCAAAGTCACCAAGCCGGCTAGAGGCTTTTCAAAAACTACACATAAAATTTAAATCACCTAGAATAAACTCAGGTCGAAGGCTTAAGCTTTAGTATGTAGTGCACTGTTTTTCAAGTTGAGGAGACAACTTATTGACTTAAATTAGTTTTAAATTTTAATGAGTCTTCCTTCTGAGTAATCTGTACTGAAAATATCTCTAACATTTATTTCACTTCAGATTACTTTATATCTGCTATGGTATCGCTGCATTTCTTTCAGTGTTTATCAAACTGAAATACGCTTCCAGATTCATTGAGGACTTCTTTTCATTGAAAACACAGTATGAAGACTCAAAGCTCTTTTTCAAAGAGTTATCAGGTTGTGTGATTCATAATTCTAGCATCCACTCTGAAGAGCACAAGGTAAGCCATTTTAAAAGAACAGTTTATGCTGAGGGCTATATTTTTCAGCTATTAATTCAAAATATACCAACTTGTAAGCAAACGAAGGAAATATTTACACTAACACATTTTTTATCTGAACTCCAAAGTAGAAAAAAGTTGGAAAGGAAACCTCTGGCAGTCAAACATGGCAAAAAGAAGACTGATTTAGTTTATACAGCTTCTAGTTAAGATGGTGGAGGGAGCTTCAGAACTACTGTTCTTGTGATTTTATGCTAGCTTTGCTTTTTGTTTGCTATGTGCATGCGGGTGACACCTGAAGGGACTGCTGGATTAGAGTCCCTGGCCCAATCTAGATTTTCTCAGTGGGAGAACTGGGACAGAGGCCAGAAGTACTTGCTGTTTTGAGCCGCTAACCATGCCTGCCATGCCAACCACATTTGCCACACTTGGGATCTGGGTGACTTTTTAAAATTAGACTGTGGCATTTCTCACCTTCTCAGACTGGCCTAACTATTCTTGAGGCATCCATTATTGCAGGGACCTATTTGGGCTGGAGAAGCGCTCAGGCTATTTCCCAGAGGAGGAAAATGTCTGTTGTACTAATTTCCTGCTGCATACCAACTTCCCTGCCAAAGTTCTTTGACTCTGTTTCCAGATTGGCAATGGAATTCCCCAATGTCTTGCTTTGGGGGGACTTTAATCTTCCTTCCACAGGAATGGAGTGAGGTGGCTTTGGCTTCCAAGAAGCAATGGCCTATTCCATGTCTTCCAGAGCCTGACTCGAAACAGTGGTCACACTCTGGATTTGGTGTTCCTGTTGAAGCAGTGGCAAAGTGATCTGAAATAGGTCTCTCCTTTGTCATGGCTGGATCATGCCCTGATTTCTATGTGATTCTCTAACACAATCAGGTACCACAAAGAGGTTGGACCCAATAGATTGGCCCAGCCCTAGTGATTGATGGATCCAGAACAATTTCAGTATGAATTGGAGGTTATCCCTATTGGTCTGCTACACGGACCATCTGAAGTCTCGGCTGCCAATTAGAAAAAGGGAATGGCTGAGGCCTTTGTGATTGGATGCCCATGTGATCTCTTCCCAATGGGGGATTTCCAGCACTCTCTGTGGTTTACAGATGAGTTGAGGGAGATGAAATGGGACAAGAGATGACTAGAATATTACTGGTTCTCAATAAAGGACAAACTCAACTGAACATGAGTTAGAGCCCATTTTGTGGTGGTAAGTGTGGCAAAGCACCAGTATTTCTCTGCCTTTATTGCATCTGGAGACTGCAAACCTGCAGCCCTGTTTTGAGTGGGATGGACCCTCCTGGGCAAGGGGGCTTGGAGAACCGCTTACAGGGACAGGCAGCGGAATTTGCACATCTGCCAGATAAAATTGCTTAAATTTGTACCCAACAGAATACTAGCCTTGTCACAGGTCTAGAGGAAATTCTTAGGGAGGAGTTTTGCTTGGTGTTTGGGAATGGTTCGAACCTGTGGGACGTAAGGAAATGGACAGAGTCCTCAGGAATATGAACTCAACTACCTGTTCTTTAGATACAGGCCCCTCCTGGCTTATCTTAGTGGCCTGGAGAGTATTGTGAGTGGGTTCTGGCAGTAGTTGATTTTTCTTTGTTCCTTTACCTCTTAAAGAGGTTGGGGTTTGTCCCCCACTTTCAAAAGACATTGCAGAATCCTGGTAAAGGTGGTAGGAAAGGTGGTAATGGAACAGATTTAATGGGCCTTGGAGGAAGCAGATTATCTGGATCCTTTTCAATCAGGATTCAGACCTGGGCTTGGTACAGATATGGTATCCGTCTCGCCTTTAGATGACCCCTGAACTGGGAAGGATGGGGTTATAAGCATCAATACTTGCCCTACTTGACCTTTTGGTGGCTTTTGATACCAACAACCATGGTATCCTTCTGGACTGATTCAGAAGATTGGGGGTGAGCAGCACAGTGCTTTGCTGGTTTGCCTCTTTCCTTCTGGAGCAGTATAGTCAGTGATGACTGGGAAGGAGAGGTTCTGCCTTCGATCTCTACTATACTGGGTGCCACAGGGTTTGGAGCTCTTAACATCTACATGAAGCTGCTGGGAGAGCTTATCTGTTGCCAATATAACCCGATTATATATCTCCATTCCTGGTGAGTTATGCAATGCTGTGCATATGTTATACTGGCATTTGGAGGTAGTGAGGGTCTAGGTGGGCAACAACGGGCTTTAGCTGAACCCTGGCAAGATGAATAGATTTGTATTTTGAGGTCCACTGATTCCAAGACTATATCATCTTTGGTACTGGATGGAGTCACACTACCCCAGGCAACCTGAAAGTCCTTCTAGCCTCATAACTCCTGTTTGATGAACTGATGGCAATTGAAACTATGAGGATCTTTGCACTGCTTTGTCTTGTGCACCAATTATACTTGTTCCTGGATGGGGCAGGCCCTGCTTACAGTCACTCATGCTCTGATCACCTTCAAACTGGACTATTGCAGTGTGCTCTACATGAGGATGCCCTTGAAGAGTATCCGGAAGCTTCAGCTGGTATAGAACACAGTAGTGTGCGAAGTTATGTCTGTTCCTAGAACAGTGCATGCTACACCTCTGCTCCATGAGCTGCATTGGTTGCCAGTTTGCATGTGAGTCCAATTCAAGATGCTAGTTTTAACCTTTAAAGCCCTTCATGCATGGGACTAGACTATCTGAGGGGTCACCTCTTCCCACTGATGTAAGTCCACCCCATTAGACAGTAGTCATGTTGAGGGTTTCACTGACTGAGAAGCTATATTTGGTGGGTCCCAAGAGACATGTCTTCTCTCCCGTATGGCCCACCTTATCAAATATTCCCCCCCCAATTAGATCAGCTCCATCTCTTTTGATATTCTAAAAAGCCCTCAAGACCTGGCTGTTATTAGGCCTAGAGTTCCTAATGAAAAAGACATGCTTAGATGGCTCCATTGTTGAAAGTGGCTATTTTCATCCTCCCTTCACCTTTGTCTTTGATGATATGTAGTAATATGAATTATTATATATGTTTTTAACATTTGTTGTTTTCATCTGACTGTTGTGTGCTCTCCAAAGTTGCTGTTGGTGAGATGGGCGACTATGTAAGTTTGATTAATAAATAATAAATACTAAAAGGAATTCAAAGCAACCATTTTATTAGTAGCCCTCACACTATGGAACATGCTATCTCTAAACATTCACCTGGCTTTACACCTCCCTGCATTCTGGGAGAGTCCCAAAATCATATTATTTCAACAAACTTTTGGCTACTAATATGATTGTTAATGAACATCAATGTGACTTTTTAAACTGATGAATATTATGTCTTCTGGAATTTGATTATTAGTGGCATTTTCTCCTTGTGATTGTTCAGAGTTTTGAAGCAACTGATAAATATTACAAAACAAATAAACAGTAATGACACCCTTTTTCCCCCCAAAATACATAGGATATAAAAATATTTTTTCTACCTGTTGTAGGAGGAACTTTACCAACATAAAGTACTGTTCCATATTCTCCATTACAGAGAATTCTTCGACCAACTGCATCAGAAGGAATGGTATCACTCATCAAGAAAAACAGATGAGTTCAGGATTATTTCTTTATGGATCTAGGGAAAGAATTAACAGTACTTTGAAATATTATGCCATTTATGAAATTAATCACATACAGTACATTATATCTAGGTTCAAACTGAGCAAGACTCCTAGTGACTAAATAAGTCACTAGAAATGCAGTTTTTGTGCATCAATACATTATTCTGGGATGTTTGGTTTTATATCTAAAGGATCCTGCTTCTTTTCTAAAGCCAAGAAAGGTCATCCATGTACTGCCACCTACTGAGACAATAGTACATATACTTTTACACCATCTACCTTAAGGAATTAAAACTGAAGGTGGATAAAGAGTTATTAAAAACTTAACAGCAAAATGAATAAATCTAGTTATCAAATAATCTTGCAGTAATTTACAATGCAGTAATTCCAAGAAACTGTATAGTAATACTTCTATCAATATTTGGATCTTTACAGGATAGCCAGCTTACTGTCCCATATAGTAAGGATGAGGGTGAGTTTGCTAAAATTAAGCTAAAATAGCAATTTTACTATGAATTACACCACAGCCATAACAGGTACTGGTTACTCCCCAATGTCTTGAAATGCAAGAAATTTGTCAAATAAAGTGTTAGCATTTCTGATGTCAAGAGCCCAGAAGAAGGTTTTTATGGGTGTGCAATGTCCAAAGAACTTAATCCTACATTTCCCTCCCCCCCTTTCCAGACAACCGCTTCAATTTTGAATCCTGAATTCTGTGGAACAAAGATATTATCTGAAGTCTTTCATGCATAAGAGAACAAAAAGTCTATGTTGTTTGTTACAATGAAAATCACATCGCGTTTCTAGAAATCCGAGCATCTTTTAAAGAGAAAAAAACAACTAAACATCCTATCCGAATATATTTATATATTATATTTATTAGATTTTTATACCGCCCTTCTCCCGAAAGACTCAGGGCAGTGTACAGGGCAATAAATATCAAAATACGAAATACAAAAGTTAAAAAACATTAAATAATTATGCCCGATGTAGTACATTGGTTAAAATCCATGTTAAAACCCCAGACCCCAAACCCATCAGACCAGGCCGGCTTGTTCAAATAAATTAAGTTTTTAGATCACGTCGGAAGGAGCGAAGATCGGGGGGGGGGCATCAAGAGCTCAACCGGTAAGCGGTTGTACAGGTCTGTAGCAAAATGATTTAACAATATAAATTATATTGTTGGACTTCCGGGGAAGCAATGGCAAACTGAAGACGGATCCACTAAGAGTGAAGCTGATGACTGTGTGATGACCTGGTAAATGGACTGGCTTTTCAGAATTCCTGTGCTAGAATGCACACCTGGAGAATGAAGGCGAATCTGCGTGTCCCAGGATAACGTTGCAGGATCCAATCCGGGTCGGTCACCGGGACCAAGAGGTTTTATCTTCCGAGTTTTCGGACTCGTGCTGGAGCCCCTCTTATATTTAAAGCAGCGTTTCCCAACCTTAGGAACTTGAAGATGCGTGGACTTCAACTCCCAGAATTCCCCAGCCAGCATAGCTGGCTGGGGAATTCTGGGAGTTGAAGTCCACGCATCTTCAAGTTCCTAAGGTTGGGAAACGCTGATTTAAAGCACACACTCTGCTAGAGAGAGGTGGTTGCCTGAAGAGGGGCTCCAGCACGACTCGGAAAGCTCTGGTCCCGGTAACTGACAAAGATTGGATCTTGCGTCCCATCCGAGGTTACAGGCGCCGGGCGGCAGAGCTCAGTTGCACACCGCTTGCAGCGCCTAAGTTCCAGAGCAGGGACCCGGGATCTGTAGGCACGTCGGATTGTAAGACAACAGAGAGCGGAGCAGAAGACTCGGGACTCACAGGAAAAAGCAAAGACAGGACGCAGGCACGGAAGGGAGCCGCCACTCGAGTAGAAGAGGCTGTCGAAGCGAACGGAGATTCAGCGGCGCGGCGGCTTCAACCTTACCGCGGCCTCCTCGGCTTCCTCACCGGCCTCGGCCCGCCTCGCTCTGCTTAGCCAGAAGCGCAAGCCCCACCCCTCCCGCCTAGACCGCTCCTCCGCCCGATGGAGGGAAAATGCGCCACCGGGGCCTGTTGGCGCAGGCGCGAGCTCCTCCCCTCCTCCCGTTTCCAGAAGCCCTCTTCGTCTCTCTCTCTCTCTCTCTCTCCCCCTCCATTTTCTCATTCTCCTCTTCGCCCTCGCGAGGCATCTCGGGAGCTGTAGTAGCGGCGGCGAAAAATTCCCTCATAGACTGCGGCAAATGGGCGGGACAAAACCATGTTACCCAGAAGGCGCCACGAAGCCGAGTCTCTGTTTCCATAGAAGTTGGAGTGGGAATTACATCAGCGTTTCTGAGGCACCGGCTAATGGCGACGGCGAGTAGGCGGGCCGCTCGGGTCGCGCGCCAATGCGAAGCGAGCAAGGCGGGGGAGAGGGCGGGCGTCGGCGTGTCAATCACTCGTCGGATCGGGGGGAGGGGACGGAACGGCTTGGAGCCGAGCCGCCGCTGTCGCCGTCGCCACCGGGGTTCGGACGGGAGGGAGAAGCCTCCTCTTCGCGAGCCTCCCCTGCCTCCGAGCCAGGCCGGCGATCGCGGGAGGGGCGGACGCGGGAGCGGGGCCCGGGCGATTGGGCCCGGCGTCGAGAGGAGGCTCCGTCCTCCTCGCCCCCCTCCCGGCAGGTTTGGGGGACCAGCGAGCGGGCGACGGCCGCGGAACAAAAGGTAACGTTGCCCCGGGAAGAGGCTGCGGGGCCCCGGCCCTGGGCGTTTGGCGGAGCTCCCCGGCGAAGGCCGAAGCCGTTCCGCAGCAGAGGGAGCGGAGAAGGAGCGCTGTTGGGATTGTTGTTTTTCTGCTCGGTTGAGGCCGCGGCGGCGGCGGCACTTGGTCGCTTCAGCTTCCCGGGACCTCCGAGCCTGGGAGGAGAAAGCGGGCGGTCCCGCGGCCGGCTTCGGAGGGAGGCGCTCGCCCTGGCCGCCCCCGAGCGCCTCTTCTCCGGCTTCCCCACCAGCTGGGCTGGAGCAGAGGGAGCTGCGGCTGTGGCTGAAACTCCTACCGCGGAGTCCGCCCGAGGGGAGGGGAGGGCGAGAGGGGCAGCTTGCGGGAAACCCCTCTCTGGTGCTACGGCTAATATGATTCCTGTAGTAGTTTATTTTGGTGAAGTGACAGTACTATAGGTTTCTCCTCTATGCCAGGGCTTTTCAACCTTTTCACCCATTGTACCACTTTTAGGATATGGCAACATCCGAGTACCACCAGTCGCCTAGCAAGGTGTCAAAAACTTGATGACCAAAAAAAGGAAAAAAGTGATGAGGTACAGGTAGTCCTCAACTTACAACGGTTCGCTTAGTGACTGTTCGAAGTTACAGTGGCACTAAAAAAAGTGCCCCCCCAAGCCACAACCGAGCAAGACACCTGCCTGCCTGCCCGAGGTTTTCATTGTTGTGAGCATTTCTGTTGAGGATTGGCAGCCGGGGGGGGGGGGGTGGGGGGGATGCTTGGTTTTTATTCCTCCCGTCTGCTGGGTGGTTGCAGGAGGTTTTGGTCACTTCACATGACCCCGGGGCACTGTGACCATCATAAATATGAATCAGTTGCCAAGCATCTGAATGTAAATCACAAGACCCTGGAGATGCTGCAACATTCCAGCTGATCGACGCTTCTTCTGGGCTCAGCAGAATCGCCAAGATCAGTGCCGAGCTCCAGCTGGAGCCTGGCGCTGATCCTGGCGCTTCTGCTGAGCCCTGATAGCCCTGCAGCTCCAGCCATCTCTCGCTCAGGCTTGTGCAGTGCTGCCACCGGTTCAGCTCATTCCCCTCCCATGCTACCACTTTTCTAGGATGGTTGCGTACCACCTGCCAGGTACCAATGTACCATAGGTGGTACTCATACCACTGATTGAAAAGCCCTGCTCTACGCATACGAAGAACTTGAAATTTATGCAATATTTCTGACAAGTATGCAAGCGATTGGGAGCCCAAGAATTCATGTCTTTAGCCAAAATCATTGTGGTATATACTCTTTTTCCTTTCGAATATACTTTGGGTAGTCCTTGACTTACAACCATTCCTTTAGTTGACCATTTGAAGTTACAACTGAAAACATGACTTATGACTGTTTTTTACAATTATTAATTATTATTATTATTATTAATAATAATAATTTTATTTGTATACCGCCCTTCTCCTGAAGGACTCAGGGCGGTGAACAGGGCAGTACATGTTAAAAGACAAAATACAAAAATTAAAAGAGATTAAACAAAATGCCCACAGCTCTTACAATAGGTTAAAACACATTAAATGTAATAAAACCCATTGACCATTGAAGCATCAGGTAATCAAAATTCAGATGCTTTGGCAACTGGTTCATATTATGCAGTGTCCTAGGGGTCATATAAATCACCTTTTGTAGCCTTCTGAACAAGTAGAGTGAATGGGGAAGCCAGATTCACTTAACAACCATGTTACTAATTAACCAACTGCAGTGATTCACTCAACAGCTGTGGCAAGAAAGGTCATAAAATGGGACAAAACTCACAACTGTCTCACCTAGCAACAGAAATTTTGGGTTCAATTGTGATTGTACAGTCATGGCCGAAATTGTTGGCACCTCAGAATTTTTTCCAGAAAATCAAGTATTTCTCACAGAAAAGTATTGCAGGAACACATGTTTTGCTATACACAGGTTTATTCCCTTTGTGTGTATTGGAACACAACAAAAAAAGGGAGGAAAAAAAGCAAATTGGCCATAATGTCAAAAAAAATTCCAAAAATGGGCTGGACAAAATTATTGGCACCCTTTCAAAATTGTGGATAAACAAGATTGTTGCAAGCATGTGATGCTCCTTTAAACTCACCTGGGGCCAGTAACAGGTGTGGGCAATATAAAAATCACACCTGAAAGCAGATAAGTTCACTTAGTCTTTGCATTGTGTGTCTGTGTGTGCCACACTAAGCATGGACAACAGAAAGAGGAGAAGAGAACCGTCTGAGGACTTGAGAACCAAAATTGTGGACAAATATCAACAATCTCAAGGTTACAAGTCCATCTCCAGAGATCTAGATTTGCCTTTGTCCACAGTGCACAACATTATCAAGAAGTTTGCAACCCATGGCACTGTAGCTAATCTCCCTGGTCGTGGACGGAAGAGAAAAATTGATGAAAGGTTGCAATGCAGGATAGTCCGGATGGTAGATAAGCAGCCCCAAACAAGTTCCAAAGGAATTCAAGCTGTCCTGCAGGCTCAGGGAGCATCAGTGTCAGCGCAAACTATCCATCGACATTTAAATGAAATGAAACGCTATGGCAAGAGACCCAGGAGGACCCCACTGCTGACACAGAGACATAAAAAAGCAAGATTACAGTTTGCCAAAATGTACTTGAGTAAGCCAAAATCCTTCTGGGAAAACATCTTGTGGACAGATGAGACCAAGATAGAGCTTTTTGGTAAAGCACATCATTCTACTGTTTACCGAAAATGAAATGAGGCCTACAAAGAAAAGAACACAGTACCTACAGTGAAATATGGTGGAGGTTCAATTATGTTTTGGGGTTGTTTTGCTGCCTCTGGCACTGGGTGCCTTGAATGTGTACAAGGCAACATGAAATCTGAGGATTACCAAAGGATTTTGGGTCGCACTGTAGAGCCCAGTGTCAGAAAGCTGGGTTTCTGTCCGAGATCTTGGGTCTTCCAGCAGGCCAATGACCCCAAACATTCGTCAAAATGCACCCAGAAATGGATGGCAAGAAAGCGCTGGAGAGTTCTGAAGTGGCCAGCAATGAGTCCAGATCTGAATCCCATTGAACACCTGTGGAGAGATCTTAAAATTGCTGTTGGGAAAAGGCGCCCTTCCAATAAGAGACCTGGAGCAGTTTGCAAAGGAAGAGTGGTCCAAAATTCCGGGTGAGAGGTGTAAGAAGCTTATTGATGGTTATAGGAAGCGACTGATCTCAGTTATTTTTTCCAAAGGGTGTGCAACCAAATATTAAGTTAAGGGTGCCAATAATTTTGTCCAGCCCATTTTTGGAGTTTTGTTTGACATTATGTCCAATTTGCTTTTTTTCCCTCCCTTTTTTTGTTGTGTTCCAATACACACAAAGGGAATAAACCTGTGTATAGCAAAACATGTGTTCCTGCAATACTTTTCTGTGAGAAATACTTGATTTTCTGGAAAAATTTCTGGGGTGCCAACAATTTCGGCCATGACTGTAAGTCAAGAACTAAACTACGGTACTGTGGCAGTTTACTAAGACTTTAGGGTCTAATTTCAAGATGATTTGAATTTCAAGTAATTTCAAGATGAGAAAATAATTATTAAAAGCAGAATATTATGCAATGTAGTGAATCAAAACAACTAACAGAAGTTTTAAATAATAAGAGTTAAATAATATGGGGAAATTCTTGGTCCACAAAATAAGTTTTTGCATTTCTGTCCAGAAAACTGTTCATTTGGCTAACAATTAAAATCAGTATGAGCTAATTAACAGGGCTTTTCTAGACAGTGTTTATTATTATGGGACAGATATTCTAAAACATAAAAACTTTGTAAAGCTGATAAATATTGAACACTTGAAAGCTGTAATCTTGGTAATTAAAACACAGCTGTTAATGTAGTCTACCAGTTTATGATTTTCACAGTATACTTTATTTCACCCACCAAATACTTTGGGAATGTAGTTTGTAAAATCATCATGTTCTCCAACTCATTTCCAACAAACATTACAACTTACATTTAAATACTCTGGATGCTTTCCAATAACATGCTGCACTGATTATTATATTTAATGTACTTACTGCTTAATAAAATATTTAGAGATCTTTCTTTTTTAAAAAATCTAGAATTGGTAATGATACATAAAACCACAAGCCTTCAGAGCAAATTTGGGAGGCATTCAGTGAGGAATTATTTTAAAGTAGGCATTGGCAAACCATCAAATTCAATGCAGTTAATAAAGGGGACAAACAAAACTTGACACCTGCCCTTCTGCAGATCTAAGATGGCTTAATTAGGACAAACACTTGCATGTTTTTGCATGTTTCTTACTTTTTCTGTTAAGTGAAAAAGGGCATTTATTTATGGAAATGACACATGTCTTCATGAGTTATTTACTTCTCAGCTCATGAAATACTGTCTCCTCTTTCCACAGTATACTAGACTGGAATTTCAAGAAACCAGTCACTCTTGAGCTTGTCTGTTTCAGGAATATTGGCCAGCTATATTTCTGGAATTGTGTTATGAAGATGGATGAGCTGAAAAGGAACAACACTCCATTAATTGGAGGAACTATCTTTAGGGATAGAAACAATTTAAATTTTAGGATTACAATAATAGATGTTCAGCTATTTGACCTCGGATTCAATTTAGGAATATGACAGAATAGTAAGAACAATGGGCATTTTTTTCCAGCCAAAAATCTCTACCCAATATTTGGGTAGAAAGATTGATAATTGTATAATATCATCAGTTATATTGGGTGTTTTCATTTGAGATTTTCCCCATGCTTTTGCTAAATAATATTTTGCTGAATTATTAAACTGCTACAATTCTGCAATGTTTTGAAGAGGAAGGATAGCTTCTAGGTTGCCCATACCAACATTTCTACCTAAGGATGGAAGGGGGAGAGCGAGATATAAAATTATTTGATTTTCAGCCTGAAAAAGATGCTAATTACAAAGACACTGCATTGATTTGAATTTCCAAAAGGTCCTTTGGGTATGAACATACATCTGTCTGTGGCTACATCTTTTCCCAGGATCATATAGTTAAACAATGATATTGGGAGAGTGAATTATAGAGTGATGCTGTTTCTGCTCTTAATTTTGGAACTGAATCTGTAATTATACCACCAGCTGTGTTAATTATAAAAAAGGTTGCATTCTGCAAAATAGCTACTATTTAACCATTTTTGTTGATTTGTATAAATAGCTGGCTTTCATATTAGCTTCTTATTTTTAAAATATGTAGTTTACCTAAGCATCTGTATCAAGTATATTTTTATATACTGTGTGTGCCAGTATCAGCCACTTTGTAGTGAGCAAAATCCAAACCTAGCCAAAAGTGAGGCAAATGGGACTCCAAATAGAGGTGGCATAAATGTAATAAATTATATTCATAAACTCACAAAAATAACATTAAATGGTAGTAAAATACCATTTGGCATAATTCTTCAGTTAATGGAATTATGTGTTTTAATACATATTGCCTGCCTACATTAATTAATGCTATAAGGTTATCCTACAGAATGCCCTCTATAAGTCAGACTTACAGGTGAAATTATCTTGTCTTGGGGGGGATAATTGATTAGTTACCCCATTTTTTTTCTTTGCAGTTACTTATTTTTGCCCTGGAATTAAGATTCTAGGTCAACATTGATGTAATTGCAGGAAATGGAGTTTGGGGAATGCATTGGTGTATTCCAGGGGTCTTCAAACTTGGCCCTTTTATGACTTGTGGATTTCAGCTCCCAGAATTCCTCAGTTTGAGAGTGTACTTCTTGAAGAAAAGCATTACCTCATTTATGAACTTTTTTCAGTAGCTAATAATTTGTTAGGCATTAGATTCCTTACAAGCTCTTGTTTTGCACATTTTCTGTTATGTACAGTATATGAAATCTGAATATAGCTACCTTAAAAGATAATACAAGTTTTCACACTGCAGAGGGAACATTAGCATCCACTTATTTCATGTGCCAATGGTATTAGATAGTCCTCCTGCAATTGGGACTCAACTCCATCACTAAACATGATTGTAAAATGAAATGTCATGTGATTGTGCCAACTTATGACATCAGTTCTAGCTGCAGATATTAAATGAATTTCCCACAGTCATTAAGTTAATATCAAGTGACCATGACCAGGAACTCCCTGATTCCCCCCCACCAATTTATTTGCTTGTTGGAAGCTGGCTGTGAAGATCACAAATGGAGATCATATGATTGAGGAATTCTTAAATGCACATTGCCAAGCACCTTAGTCATAATTACATGACTGGGGATGCTATGACAGCTACTGTTTGAGGACAGAGTGTAAAACGTCTTTTTCAGCACCACCACAACTTTTGAATGGTTGCTGAATGAGTGATCAGTAAATGAGGACTACCTGTACTTTGCTTTAGCAGTAGGAACTCTGTCAAAAGCCTTCAATGTAGCATTGTTTTTTTAGGGTACTACCATCCTCTACCCCTCTTTTGATATTTTCTCATCTTAAAAAAATAGGTCACATTGCACTAGTTTTTGCTGTGTCACAATCAGAATTAAGTGATAATGAAATAAGATTACAAATCAAAATCATTGAGAAATGGGATTACAAATTAAAATCATTGAGATTTTGAAGCTACTTTAATTGATTTTGTCACATGATTTTGTATAAGCAACTGAAAATTGAAATTTCAAGGTAATATATTGAATGCACAAATCTCCAGTTACCCCTTAAGACCTGTTTCAGCATAATTCATATGAACAATTAGAGCAATTTCTTGATCCTTTGCAGAAACATTCAATTAATAATGTTCATTTTCATTGTCCCTGAACATTCTGCTTAAATATTTAATTAATGCTGTAAGTTCAGGATTGCCCCCAAGGAATCCAATTTGTTTATAAGCTTCAGCCTCAAGTTCTTCTAGTGTTTTCCGAGTATATTCAAAGGATCCCACATTCTCAAGGTAAAGTACACAATATTTTTTTATATCCACATTTTCAGTTCTCTGTCGCAGAATATTTTGAACCTGTGTGCTCTCTGGCCTTGACCATATTGCATGAATAGTTGGGAACGAAAACTTTCCTTCAGTTAGGTCTTCACAAAAGCTTTTGTTTTCACTATATTCTTTGGAGTGTAAATTTGCATAATCATCTCTAATTTGAAAGAAGAGCCCAAGAGTGTTAAGGAGTGGTTTCAGATCACTTTTATAACTGGAAAATAACTGCATAAGGCCCACGGCTAGTCCAAAAAGGCCACCTGTCTTTTGCAGAACCATGGCTTTATATTCTTCTTCCGTAGGACAGGTATATGTGTCTCTCCAGTAAATATCCAGGCCTTGGCCCTTATGGAGTTCAAGTAATTGACGGGTAAATACTTTTACAGCATCTGGATGATCAAGCGTTAAAACCTTTTGTAAACCAAGGAAATATACAAAGTTTGCACAGTTTATCACAGACGGTATTCCATAAATGCTATGGGCCACTGGAAAACCACGTCGTAGCTTTGAATTGTCTTCTATGTCATCTATAAGCAAACTTGCATTGTGCAACATTTCTGTAACTTCAATTATAATCTAATAAAAAGACAAAACAGTTTTATATTGTTATTCTTCTTCTATATTTAGATTCCCTGATTATTTCTATTTTCATTTCTATTTTCATTTCTTCTTGCAATATGTTAATTCTCTGCTAATCAGGCTTTTAATTCTATCTTACTGTCTGTGCCATTCCCATTGGGAGCACACATCCTATTGTCTATTTCTATATTTTTGTTTGTATAGAGTGGCTTTTTTAGTATGAATTTACACAATATAATTGGCAACGGATGATCTATATGCACAATAACTCACAAATGAAAACAGATGATGTACTGTATATACATACAGATATCAAATGTAATACACCTGACTACAGAATCAATGTTTATGATATTATAATACACATGTAACGTTCAGTCATGTGATTAAAGCATTTAAAATGTTTGAAAACAGCAATCAAGAAATGAATGCTTTGGCTTGGCATGCTAACCAAGTTATTTGTGCTCTTCATCAACTCTCTTTCATCATATTACTTACAGAAGAAGCAGAAATATATTTGATCTGACACATATGCCAGGAGACTTGAAGTAGAAATAGGCTGGGATATGTTTGGGAAAACTGCCTTCCTCATTGCATAGTACAAATTAGAGTGCAAAGTAGGGGATGTGTTTCAAGAAATATTTGCCCCGATGAGCATTTATCAAGATAGGCATCACTCATTTAGATGTTACATTAAGAGCCCAAAATAAAAATGTTCAGAAAGCCCAAACTGCTCTTTTTCTTACTAACAACATTCTGTTTCAATATATCACAATCCGAAGCAGTTGCAGAGCCCAATATCTTGGTGTTGGCCACTACAGAGGTTTACCTGTTACACTATTACAATAACTTTAGTTTAAATATTTAGATACAAGCAGAATAAGAAAAAAGTAATTATATTTCCCTTGCCTTTTTAAAAATTGTATTAACTGTCAAATCAGTTTAACTTATATAACTCACCTGTAGTTTGTCTTCTGGAACATTCAACCAGTGATTAAAGGCTTGGGAAAGTTTAGATCTGACCTGTTTACCTATGATTTTAAAAAGAACATAGATAATATTGTACATTTTTGCTCCATATAATCTATTTGTATTAAGCTCTAGGAAATGTATTAAATGAATAGGGAGAGAGTTTTCAATCAAACTGCCTTGAGCACAAAACCTGAATATTTTGGAAATATTTCACACTTCAAACGTCATCAATTTTTATAATTTATACTATTGTACAACACCTTCTGTAAATATTCTATCAGTTAATTTTAATACAATTTTAGACAATTAGGACTGATAATGCTGCACAGAATGAGTTTGACATTTTTAGAATAAAGACTTAGGTAGATGAACTACCAGTTTATTTACAGACCACACCTTATTATATTCTGTATCATCACCATTCGTCTTTGTTTGCTCAGCAGAACTTTGCATAAGGCAGCTGCAATTCTTAATACTAGCCAAAGAATTGTAATTAGCATATTTTATCAGCATAATATTAGCACAATATTTCCTGTTATTAACTCCAAAGCACTGCGACCAGAAAGCTGAAATTGGATCCTATATCTCTGGGCTTACCTGAAAATCTTACAGAATGAAGTATTTTTTTCTAAGGACCGGGACTCAAGGATTGCATTGATACCAAGCTTTAATATCTGGAACTTTCCAGAAGCTAAGGACAGGAGAATTCCCTCCCCCCCATACCAGGTTTAACCTCAACATTCATAAAGGGTAATTTTTGTTAGGACAAACTCAAAAGTCAAAAAATAAGCTTTCAAGAGTTCTAGAGCTTTTCAGGATGCTACAAAAAGCAAATAGGAGAGAAAAATCTGACCATATAGAAATCTGTAAAGCTACAATTAAAGGAGGAGACATATTTAAACAGTTAAATATTCTTAATATATATTGCTGAGTAAAAAGATTAAGATCTTAAAAGCAAACTGGTTAAGGCTTGAGTTAAATCATTTGCTCTGTTTTTCTTTTTTTTTTAATACCCTTGGGGGTTCGTCCTGGTAAAAACAAGCAAGCACTGAAAGAGCAATTTCAATCCCTGGCTACTCCCTTCACCCATTTCTGTTGCTTGGTAGATCACAAAAAATAAAGTTAAAGTCTGTATATTTAATGATAAATGTAACTATATTATGGCTTTACATGGTGATGTGTACACCAAGCTATTACAGTACCTAATAACTATATTAATGCTTAAAATTATATTCATATATTAGCTCTAACCCAAACATGATTTTTTCTTTATTTTGCTAATAGACAAAATGTAAATTAAAGTTAAAATTCCAGTCTTCAAAGCACTTTTTGAATACCCCCTTCTCTCTCCAAATCCCCCCCCCACACACACACATGGCAATATCACTGATTTTAAAAGAAAGATTAGGGTACATCCCATATTTTAAATAATTGAAATTAGTATTTAATCCATAGTTTTGACTTTAGTCAAGCCTTATGCAAAACACAATGGGTGCATTCACATATCCCACTAAGCCATAGTTCATTAACAAAATGCAACTTGGTTAGTCTATACAACATCCTAAGTGAAAGCAATTCATATTAGGCTGGTTTCATACCATACACAAAGCAGTTTAATTTTTTGCTTACCATATGTAAATGATCTGCAAAAAGAAACTGGATTTTTTAAACCACTATTTGATCCCATGTTTGTTACTATCACTAAGCCCAGAATTTTATTTTTGACTTTTGATAGAAAAAAATGATTCAACCATTATCAATTTGCTCATCTGCAAGACAGGTTGATTTGCTCAAACCATTGTTAAAATAAATCCTGGTTTATATGTTAAGAGAAATATCATTACAGAACAAGGCTATGCAGATTGAAAACAAGAGTACAACATGATCAGGTACAATGGGAACAAAGTGAAGGCTGATTTGGGGAATAAATGAAAAATGTGTAGTTCACAAACTGAAGAGATTGCTATGGCTATCCCAATTTATATATTTTCATACATCACTAATATTCAAACAATAAGATATTACCAGGGAGCTGAAGCAGGTAGTTGTATGGCTCTAAAAGAATTCTCTTGGATGAATCTTCTAGTTCCTCCATTTTAAAAATGTGTTTCCAAAGCAGTGCCTTAGTCTGAAGAAAGAGAAAAAGAAAAAAAAGGAAAGGTTATAGATCTTTTATATATACACATACACACACACACACACACACACACACACACATATATACACATACATGTGTGTGTGTGTGTGTGTTAAATGTTTGTTAAGCATTCAGAATACACTTGCTTAGTCCCAGACACTGACAAATCTTATTTCCTGTTTCAGCCTAGCCCAAGGCCATCTACAGGCAGTAGCCACAGCAGTGGCAGCTCATATTTGTGTAAATTTTTTGGCTTGCTAACAAAGAATAAAGGGAGACCAATATGATCATTTCAAACTTATTTGTTCTCATCAGTCATATATATATATATGACTGTAGTAATAACATATGATGTAGGCAGGAGAAACAACAGAAAATGTTGCAGTGTGCCAATGTAGAAGTGGCAGGTACTTCTTTGAAGTATTTATGATGTCATTTCAAGTAACTATTAAACACACTATTCAAGATCATCCAATCACCATATTACTGAGAAGATACTACAATGAAAATTTTATGAGCGTGTACCTATTTATATACTAATAAGTGTAATAATAATTGCTTCAGTGGCTCTCTTGCCTTATCAATAACAGCAAAGCTTTGGCAGATGGCTGGGCAGATGATTTCAAGGAGCTATGTGAGACCTTTATGGTAGAAATCACCACCACAGGGCCAATTTTAATTTTAGAGGAAAGTCCCTCGGAAGCGTGTCTTCTGTTAGACAATTACCTATTTATCATTGCTATAATTAGTATGAAGGGAATAATTCTATCTGATAAATTTCTGCTTTTTTCTCTCTACATTTCTTGGCTGTGTATGCTGAGAATGAGAAAGCAGAACACATTAACAAAAGTTGATCTGTTTTACTGTGAGGGGGTTGTCATTGAAAAAATTCCCATAGAGATAAAAGGAGGAAATAACAGTATCAATCTGCTAAAGTAGACCAAGCAAGGTTTCACCTATATGCTAAAAATGGCAAACTTTCTTTTTGCCATCCGGCCACAGGTCCAGGACAAGGTTAGTAAGGTGTCACTTTTATTTTGTTTTTCTTCTCTTAAAATTAAAGCTTTTTGCTTCCAAGAGCTACACAGCAGAAGACTCTTCTAAAAGAGCTGATAACAGATCATGAGAGAAATGAGGTTGCATATAATTAAATACACAATTAGACACATTCTAAATGCTATCTAGAGGAACAGATACACCTTTAACGATGGGGGGGTGAGGTGTTACCCCCGTTGATAGGGCTCGCAACTTGGGCGTCCTGGATTCACGGCTCAATTTTGAAGATCATATAGGAGCCGTGCCCAGGGGGGCTTTTGCCCAGGTTCGCCTGGTGCGCCAGTTGCGACCCTATCTGGACCGAGATGCCCTATGCACAGTCACTCATGCGCTCGTGACCTCCCGTCTAGACTACTGCAATGCTCTCTACATGGGGCTGCCCTTGAGGACCACTCGGAGGCTTCAGCTGGTGCAGAATGTGGCCGCGCGAGTTGTGATGGGGGTTTCCCGATACTCCCATGTAACACCTCTACTCCGCGAGCTGCATTGGCTTCCGGTTGCCCTCTGGGTGAGATTCAAGGTGCTGGTGATGACCTATAAAGCCCTGAATGGCTTGGGTCCAGGATATCTGAGGGAACACCTGCTGCCGGCATCAAGCACCCTTCGTCCAGTGCGCTCCCACAGGGTCTTCTCAGGGTGCCGCTGATAAAAGATTGCCGGCGGATAACACCCAGGGGGAGGGCCTTCTCTGTGGGTGCGCCTGCCCTCTGGAACCAGCTGTCCGTGGAGCTTAGGACTGCCCCCGACCTCCGCACATTTCGCCGGGACCTGAAAACCTGGCTCTTTGAGCTCTCCGGCCCAGGCTGAGAATTTTTAACTGGGTTTTTAATTCTAGGGATGATTTAATCTTTTTTTAATTTGTTTTTAACTTTTGTATTGGTTGTTTTAAATGCCCTGTAAACCGCCCTGAGTCCTTCGGGAAAGGGCGGTATATAAATTTAATAAAATAAAATAAAATAAATAAATAATTCAATACCTCATCCTTCAGATTGAAGTATTACATATGGGACACTTAACATTCTCAGATATTTAGTAAAGTTCTTATTTGAACTTGTATCTCTTTTCCTTCTCTCTGAAGGCATCTTACTGCGGTGCACTGCAGCTGCTGTGCACTAAAACAATTTATCTCAGGCAATTTAAATACAGAACCTGTAGTCAAAATATGGCCTATGCCAATCACACACACACAACCAAACTAGTAGTTTCCTAGCATATAATTTCTATTTCCCAAAAGTTTTACTTAGTTTACTTAATTTTATATAAAGAGAATAGTACATACTACTGCAGCATTTTAATTGTAACAAAAGGACCAGATTAACAATTTCCTGTAAATTCACAAAGCATTGGAATCCATGTATTGAAATGAAAACCTGAACTGATAAAGCCTCAACTCATATCAATGCACTCTAAATTAAGCAGGTACCTAATACGGAATTCACAAAAATTCTGTAAGCCAAAATTAAGTGAACCAGAAATTAACACACGATCAGCCCCAATACAAGGGTGAAGCTACACACTTGCCAGATGTTTTGTATAAAGTAATTGCAGATTTGTTCAGTCTAAATTTCCATTCCTTCCTATATGACTTGAGAAATTTCAGCAGGATTTGAAGTGTAGTTCTCCATGGAATACTGCTGAATGCTAGTGCACAGAATAGTAAACTAGACTGAGCAATCAAAACAAAACTATTAAACAGAAAAAGGAAGTGGCACACTTATATACAGTACTGCACAGTTCCCTCTAGTCACTGGGAAGCTATAGTACAGGCAGTCCTCTACTTACAACAGTCCATTTAGAAACCATTAGAAGTTACACTGGCACTGAAAAAAGTGACTTATAACTGCTTTTCCCACTTACAATTGCAGCATCCCCACGGTCACATCATCAAAATTCAGCTGCTTGGCAACTGACTCGTATTTATGATGGCTGCAGTGTCCGAAGGTTAAATTAAATCACCTTTTATGACCTTTTGACCCGGCAAAGTCAATGAGGAAGTTAGATTCACTTAACAACTATGCTACTAATTTAACTGCAGTGATTCATTTAACAACTGTGGAAAGAAAGGTTGAAAATAGGGCAAAATCACTTTAACAACTGTTTTGCTTAGCAACAGAAATTTTGGGCTCAATTGTCCTAAGTACTGTATTTTCAAAGATCCCATGGTTTGTGAATATTTTTTAAAAAATTATACCACGAACTCCGTACTGACTTGTGTAATGAAACAATATCAATTTATTAAACTACCAAAATCTTAAATAAATTTGACATTGCTAAAATAAAATTTTATACTTCCTTAAGAATTTGACAGTAAATGGTTAGATGACCAATTAACCCTTAAGTACTTAACCCTACTTTATCTTTGTTTTTATAATTAACAAAAAATTTGGACAAGATACATACAGTATTTCCTTTTCACAATGAAGTCTTAATTTGTTTTCTCAGGCATCTTTATCCTACAATTTAAAAATGTGAAGAAGTCCACCAAGACATAATTCGATAATGTACTTAACTATAGCCCAAAATACGGTTTAGAAACTTAATGAAAACGCACCAAAAGACATCAATATTTTAACTGGAACTGATCTTGCGTGTAGGAAATAACGAGACTTTGTACTTAAAAAGAAAATCCACAAAATAGATCCTCGCTTTTTCTTTACACTAATCAATACTTCAGACTGAATAAAAGCGATGACGCCACCCCCAACATATATTAAACAATAAAACTGGCAAAGGAAGAGGCAAAAAAAGCTCTTAATTTACATTAAGAAAGAACAGCCTCTCATGAACATCGACCGATCCCGGCAAGCCGGCAGTCATATTTGCACCTAAGAGCCGCCCCCTTTTCCTGCCAGCTCAAGCGAAAACATCGAAAGAGGAAGAGGAGGCAAGCAAGCGCGCCAACACCCTCCCCGGCTGTTTACCAAGGGGCGACTTCTCTCTCTCGTAAAGGACCACCGCCTCTTCTATTGGAGCGACAGGCACCTGATAGCTAACAGCGCGGAGAGGCACGGAAGGGAGCCGCCACTCGAGTAGAAGAGGCTGTCGAAGCGAACGGAGATTCAGCGGCGCGGCGGCTTCAACCTTACCGCGGCCTCCTCGGCTTCCTCACCGGCCTCGGCCCGCCTCGCTCTGCTTAGCCAGAAGCGCAAGCCCCACCCCTCCCGCCTAGACCGCTCCTCCGCCCGATGGAGGGAAAATGCGCCACCGGGGCCTGTTGGCGCAGGCGCGAGCTCCTCCCCTCCTCCCGTTTCCAGAAGCCCTCTTCGTCTCTCTCTCTCTCTCTCTCTCTCCCCCTCCATTTTCTCATTCTCCTCTTCGCCCTCGCGAGGCATCTCGGGAGCTGTAGTAGCGGCGAAGAAAAATTCCCTCATAGACTGCGGCAAATGGGCGGGACAAAACCATGTTACCCAGAAGGCGCCACGAAGCCGAGTCTCTGTTTCCATAGAAGTTGGAGTGGGAATTACATCAGCGTTTCTGAGGCACCGGCTAATGGCGACGGCGAGTAGGCGGGCCGCTCGGGTCGCGCGCCAATGCGAAGCGAGCAAGGCGGGGGAGAGGGCGGGCGTCGGCGTGTCAATCACTCGTCGGATCGGGGGGAGGGGACGGAACGGCTTGGAGCCGAGCCGCCGCTGTCGCCGTCGCCACCGGGGTTCGGACGGGAGGGAGAAGCCTCCTCTTCGCGAGCCTCCCCTGCCTCCGAGCCAGGCCGGCGATCGCGGGAGGGGCGGACGCGGGAGCGGGGCCCGGGCGATTGGGCCCGGCGTCGAGAGGAGGCTCCGTCCTCCTCGCCCCCCTCCCGGCAGGTTTGGGGGACCAGCGAGCGGGCGACGGCCGCGGAACAAAAGGTAACGTTGCCCCGGGAAGAGGCTGCGGGGCCCCGGCCCTGGGCGTTTGGCGGAGCTCCCCGGCGAAGGCCGAAGCCGTTCCGCAGCAGAGGGAGCGGAGAAGGAGCGCTGTTGGGATTGTTGTTTTTCTGCTCGGTTGAGGCCGCGGCGGCGGCGGCACTTGGTCGCTTCAGCTTCCCGGGACCTCCGAGCCTGGGAGGAGAAAGCGGGCGGTCCCGCGGCCGGCTTCGGAGGGAGGCGCTCGCCCTGGCCGCCCCCGAGCGCCTCTTCTCCGGCTTCCCCACCAGCTGGGCTGGAGCAGAGGGAGCTGCGGCTGTGGCTGAAACTCCTACCGCGGAGTCCGCCCCGGGGGGGAGGGGAGGGGAACGGAGCGGAGCGAGTCTGGGGGGAGAGCGAGAGGGGCAGCTTGCGGGAAAAAGCGGGCAGCCGCGGCTTCGGACGCGGGATGGAACGAGGGGGACGCGGAAAAGAAGGAGGGCAGCTTTATCGAGCCGCCCCCATCTCCGCTTCTTGTCCCTAGTACAATGGAGAAACCTCCCCTCCCGCAGGGATGTGTGTGCGTGTGTGTGTGTGCGCGCGGGCGCGCGCGCCTGGGCGAGAAAGCACCTCAGTCCGGACTGGACACCTCTTGACCTGTCTCGCTTTTCCCCCTACTTAGCCCCAGTTTGTTCGGGGATAGAACAAATGAAACGATGAAGAGCTTGTTCCCTCTGTGGCGGTGCCCCGAGAGCCGCTTGCGTAGAGGCAAGCGTAGGGAGGTTGGTGTGTGTGTGTGTGTGGTGGGGGGGGGGGTTTGTTAAGAAGCGGTTGTTGTTGTGGCAAGTTTCTGCTCTGACAGAAATGGCGTCAAAGGCAGCGGATGAGGGGGGAAGCCAGCCGCGGGTGTGAGGCTCCCGAGAGCAGCGGCTTTTTGTGGCAGGAGCGGAGAGGCGGCGTAAAGAGAAAGGGGGGGAACCGTGGGGAAGGGCATCGGAGAGGTAGGCTGGAATGGGCGACGAGGGGAGAGGATCCTGCAAAACGGCCCCCCCTCCCCGTTGAAAAAGGGGGATGGTGCGGTGGCTCAGTGCTTTGTTTTAAATTTCAGGTCCAGCCTTGGCAGCACGTTCGCTTTCGGATTTTTCTGCTGCAGCCCGAGTTCATCATGAAGGTAAACCCCCTTGTGTGTGTGGTGGTGGTGGTGGGGAAATGGGGCGTCGCGGAGGGTTATGTTTCTCCGAGCTTCACTCCCCGATGTGCTTATTGTAGCCGTTTTCAGTTCCAGCCTGCGGATTATTTTCCTCCCTTTAGCTTTCAGGCGAGTGATGTATATGTGAGTTGACTTTTTCAGTTTTTCCGTTTTTCGGATACTCTTGCTCTGCGGGTGCTGAAAGCAAAATGTAAATCCAAGTGCTAGAGTTTTTCTTCTGCAACACCTTAAAGGGAAGTGAGGACATGGCTGCTTAGGCCAGAACTGATAGCTTGCTGGAGGAAAAAAAGGAGGATTTCCTTTATTTCTGGAGTGCTGGGGGGCGGTTTTTCTTTACCTTGTTTTGTTTTGTTCATTGAAATTAAAGGAGAGCTGTAATGGGTTTTTCTTTGTTCTGGATCTGGTTGAAGTAAATTTTTGAGTTCCCGGAAGTATCTTTACAATATTTATCTACCGCATAAATATTGCTGCAAGCTGTAGAGTATTTAAAAAAAACAACAGCAGGTTTTTAACCAGGGGATACAGTATCTGTATATGTGTGTTAATTGAAAGGCACTGACAGTTGGTGATCAGAATCCTAAAAGTAAATGGGATGGAAAAAAATCTAGTGTGTTCCTTATTTTTAAACTTGCGGTATCCACAAGTACAGAATCTGGTGTGGAATCCTGTTCATGAATATCATTTTTTTAAAACTGTGGTAAAAGTTGAATTTCATATAGACTGCTAAAGACATTTTTGGAAAAAATGAAAATGAAACATTGTATAATACTGGAATTGATAAGCCCTGTCTACCATCTTTGTTATGAAATACTGTAAGTTACTTCATCTGTTAAGGAAGGCTTTTCTTTAGAGATATGATAGCTGTAATTACACGTCAGCTGTGCCGGAAACTCTAGGAATAACACATTAAATACTTCATACAAGTATGGCTGTTTTCAGCTATTAAACTTCATAATGATTCTTTTTTCCCATATGATATTCTTTCTGAAATTAGTATTAAGGTTGTTTGCAATAACAAGGAGAACAAATGAATATTTTAGTGCAGTGTCTGTTCATTTAACTACAGAACTTATTTTCATTGTTTATGAAATTTAAGCCTGATTTAGGATGAAATTTATTTTGTTCAGAAATTATTATTACAGCAATAACCAATTTTAAAATATATAGCTGTGGAGTATTGGAGAAAATATAGAAAGCTATATTATAGTGCCATCTTTGCTCAATGACTCTTTCATATAATAAATTGTTTTTAATGAATTGGCAGTTATATTTTTTAACAAATTATTGAATATGTGTATAAAATGAACATTACAAATTACTTTATAATTCAGACAGGGGTGTGTGGATACTGATGTTTAATCCATGCTTCAACAAGTGGCTTTCTGTTATATACATTAACATATTTTTAAAAATTAGAAACTAAATAATTATAGTTAGCAAAAGATTATAAATATTGAAAACAATGTAATTAT
Organism: Vipera ursinii; assembly: GCF_947247035.1. Classification (NCBI taxonomy): domain Eukaryota; kingdom Metazoa; phylum Chordata; class Lepidosauria; order Squamata; family Viperidae; genus Vipera; species Vipera ursinii. The sequence continues at coordinate 286,214,332 of NC_139512.1, read as the reverse complement.
TTAAGGAATGAGCTGCACTTTTGCAAATGAATTATCTCCTGGACCTAGACCCTTACTCTTTGTATACCATTGTGGATTTCTATAGTAGAATTCAAAATAGTATTTGTATTTTACTTTGATACTCTTGTTTGAATCTGTGTCTCTTGTCTTTAGAAGCATACATGAACCTATTTCTCTAAACTTGGTCACAGCTGAACTGAAGGGTTGCGGGAGATTTCCCAGTCTGTTTATCTTACTGTCTGACTTCTCTTTCAGTGACAGAAAGTTGATGTACTTGTTTCTTTCTTACTATTTTATCCTGCCAATTTATATGCCTGTTGGATTGCATGCTTACATAATGACTAGCTGGAGATTATTCTGTGAACCTTGTGCACGAATGGGGATTTTAATCTGAATTTCTTTGTTCCTAATTTTGTATAGCCTGTGAATTGGACTTATCATTTGTTCCTAATTTTGTATAGTGTGTGAATTGGACTTATCATTGTACGTTAATACAAGTAAAAATAATATTGAATAGAAGAAGGTGGAATGGATATAGTTTTCAGAATACATAAAGTAAAAATTATTGCTCTTCTTCAGATTAAAATTACAAACTGGTACTCTTCTTGGAATTTGTTCTGCTGTGCTTATGGTCTGTTAGGCTTATATAAAGAACAACTTGTTCTTTTGTTTTCATCATTAAGTTTTGTGTAGCCAACCCTGTTCTGTTAGCTATCAGCTTCCAGATAAATAAAAATCACTGCTCTTGATATGATCACTTGTTTCTATTGTATGTCAATAGAATGTAAGAGTTGTTTCTGAAAGTGTGACCAAGTTCCTAGCATTCTAACTTTTGAATAACCCAGCTACTAGTGAACTATCCAGCCATTCAAATGGCTAAACTTCTGTCAGTAAAAGGTAACAACCTTCTTAAGCGACTTCAATTCATGACTCCATCCATGCAGTTTTCTTGGTAACGATAGCAGTGGTTTGGCTTTGCCTTCTTTTGGGTTTTTTTTTTAACACTTCCTTATTTAACCAATAGCTCCAGGATTCCCAGGTAGTTCCCCATCCAGGTAATCAACACCAACACTGCTTACCTTTTGAGAGATCAGTTGGGTCCATCATCTGCTGAGCCACTTCTGGCAGTAACAGTCTTCAATTAATGTAGAGACAAAAACAATGTCCCATGGGTCTAGTTGGAAGCCAGTTTCTAATATATTCCCAATTAGTTAGCAGTAGAATAATACTGTTTAGAAAATACAGTCATATAGGAATGTAATTGTAAGTTTCAAGTTACATTTGAATTATAGGAATAAGAGAAGAACCACATTCTGCCAAATTTTGAACTTTGTAACTTTTTAGAGATAGGGATAATCATATAGAAAAGTAGGCAGGGAAAGAGAGGAAATACCAGCAGATGAAGATTACATTCAACCCACCCTTCTAGACATTAATGCTTTAACATTTCAGAATCCCTATCTACTTTGTATCTGATTATGCTAATTTTATCCTCTTTGGAGAGGATAGTATGTGTACATAGGAACTAGAGTTTACTGTGAAGAGAAACAAATTAGGATTTAGTTTAACTTTAGCATATTTCCTAGCTTGTTATCGCAAATGGGAATCCTGATGAAATACATTCTATTTAGTCTCTTAAGAAATGCACCATGAGTAATTTTTTCTGGCTTTATTTATCTAATTGATAGGGCCTCCCATCTCAAAAGCAAGTGACTCTGGGTAGCATACAACATGTAATAGTGGGTGACATACAACACGTAGCAGTGTATTTTAAATAACATAATTATAAATCTGGACTTAGCTAAAATAAAACTGGAGTTTAGTGTATGTTTTCTCCTCCTTCAAACTGAAAAAGATGAAGGGACGAAGCATCTTTCCAGTTTGGAGCCTCATTCCTGTTGGTGCAACTTAAAGATTATCTTTATTTTTGAAAGTAGTGCATGTTTACATTCATTCTTAGAAGAATCAAAGTTAAGAACATGTGCTAAATGTGTGGCTGAATGAAATGAGAAGCAACAAACGTACCAGAAAGGAAAGTGTTGAGATGAAAGAAATTCAGCAAATGAAGTTATTTCTTTCCTCTCCCTCTCTCTCTCTTGGTTCAGATTTCTGACTTCCTTTTCTTACTTCAGTGAACTATATAAATTTTACATGTTTATACAAGTATTCAGATTAAGTACAGCAGTATATCATTGAAAATACATCTCGGAAGGATGTACAAATTTATTGAAATCATGTAGTTTTCTATAAGTAATGTGACAGGTTTTTTCTTTAAGAAAATTTTGTTTTCCATTACTTCTAGTGCTTTTATTGCTTTTTCTGCTTTTATTGTTGAGATGATCACGTGGAGAATTGCACACTGTTTTCAAATGAATCATGAATCCTGAAGTAATTTCTTTGATCCCTTCTAAAAAACCCTTCCTAAAAATGTCAGGTGTGTTTTAATGTTGCTCAAAAGTAATTATAAGTTAAACAAATTTTTAATTTGTTGGTTGTTAATAGGGAAGATAGGAAATCTATTTAAATTTATTTAATGAAAACTAATTCATATTTCCTGAATTAGTTTCTATTAAATACAATTTAAATAGAAATAGAAATACTGCTAAGCTTGTAAGCCGCCCTGAGTCTTCGGAGAAGGGCGGGATATAAATGGAATTAAAATAAAATAAATAAATAAATGCATTTAAAATTGAATGTTGCTGGTATATCACAAAGCTATATTCTTTATTTTTTATTCTTCTCCAAATAGTAAAATAGTCATCATTCATGTGGTTTATCAATCTATGATAAAATTATGAAAAATACATTGGGGAAGCTGTGTGCAAAATAGCATATATTAGGAAAAAGTTCTTAGAAAATGAATGTATTGGTGGATATTGTACAAAAAATGCAGTTACATAAGCTTATGCACAAAGGGATCAGGAAGAATTATTTTCTGCAAACAGTATAGAAATCAGAGCAGATGACTTTGTTTCTAGCTCTGAAAACCAAGCCAATTATATTATAATCAGAACTATTTCATAAATTTCTAAATCTATGGTTGAGAGGCAAGCAAATGTGGGAGGCAAGCAAATGTGACATAGTAATATAGTAAGAGAGAATCAGACTAGTAGATAACATGCTTTATATAGAGAACGTTGTAACTTTTCTTATATTGTCTATTGAAGTTAATGACATTTCCTAACATACTTGAATAGTGCATGCATCCATAATGGGGCCAGGTTATTTGCGAGACCCCTTCTTTATGAGGGTATTTGCCTACTCCATCAGGTTATTTAAGACTGGGCATGCTCCAGGCCTCCCTCCCCCTTAAATGCTGCCTGCTAATGAAACCTAGGAACTGTCCCTTTTCTCTAGCAGCCTCTACCTTGTGGAACTTCAGGATCCAGCAAGCTTCCACCCTTTTAACTTTCCAGAAGGCTACAAAGAGCTGACTTTTTCCTCAGGTAGCTGTGTAGAGTGAGTTGGGATCCTGTGGATAGTCTTGTTGGATGTATTTGATGAGGATGGGTGGAGTGCCAGATTTTTTGGTTTTGATTTTAATTGTTGTTTATTGAGTTGCCCAGAATTCTGAACAGAATTTAAGTGCAGGGAAATGCCTTTTTTGCACACGTGTAAAGTGATTTGCCTTTGTGTATATTGACCATTTGTGTCAGTATCCTTATTTAGATACGGTTATTTATCTCTTATCACCAAATTCTTCTCTTGTCCTGTTCTGAAACATAGAAGTTTTGTAACAGCGGAACTTTAACACAGCAGGCATTTTCTCTTGCTTCTCTTAAAAAGTTTATACTATACTGTGAATTGTTATAACCCTGTCCAACTCTTGTAGATGAGGACAACAGCATCTTACGCAGTTTCACATATTTATTTGTGTATGTTGCTTTAATAAATAGCAGTGTAATGAACATAATACATAAAAAATAATGAAAGACATACTGAAATAGCATAAAATCCTATCTACTAACAATTTAATGAAGTCAGAGAAATACTTTTAGTTCATTTTAAAGTACAAAGAGAATGAGTCCAAATTACAAAATGAAGAATCAGTGTTTCATTATTTAGGAACAAAGCAAAAGAATGCCCTTTCCCACATACTCAGGAAGTGAGCTTTTGCAATCTAAGTTGCTGCTCAAGGATTTTTCTGCAGAGATTAGTAATTGGCCATGTGCATAAAAATATGAGAGGTGCCTCATATTGCCAACTCCTACACTGTTTAATGTTTTAAAGATTAAGACCATCTCTTTGAACTGATCGTGGAAAACAACTGGTAAATTATCTTGCTGGAATGATATAATTCTACACAATGATTAAAAAGTACTTAAACATATAATCCTATACCATTCCAAAATTGCCAAAATAATTCAGTTATAAAGTCTTATGAACAATAAAATATAAAACTAAACAATATATTTTTAAAATGAAGTTGTTACTGATTAAGGAGCACTCCCAAGTTGTGAACCTTTGAAGAGTTTATGCAAATTGTAAGGCAGGCTTCCCACAGGAGATTCAGTCTCACTTTCATCTTTATGTAATTCAGTATTGCGTCCTAGCAGCTTTCACAGTATGCATTGATTTCTTAAATAACAAAGTATGATAGGGTTAAATATTATCGTTAGCATACTGATAGCACCTCACTCCACAATTCCAAATCTTCTTCCAGCAGTTTCATAACTTTATATTAAGGAGGCAAGATGGAGGCAAATGAGAATACCTTGCGGATTTACTGTTGATTTAGCCCAGTGCATTCTAAAGATCTATTGAATAGAACAGCCATTGTGTTTAATTCCATATCATGGCATATGTAGATACATGAAATCAGGCCTACTTTCTAGATCAGAAGAGATAAAGGATTGGGTTCAGTCAGAGAACTAAGAAATGAATAAAAACTTGTGATTTAATGAATGTGATGAATAGGCTTTGTACCATTGGTTTTCTAGAAGTTATTTTGCGGATCACAGAGGTTACTTTGCAATTTCCTCCTTTGACCAATACTCAGTGGTGGCTCAAAGGTGATTTCTACCCAGTAACGTTGCTGGGGCTGATCCAGGTTGAAGTGGTAAGCCTATTGCAGGGGTAGGCAACCTTGGCTCTTTTATGAATCGTGGACTTCAACTCCCAGAATTCCTGAGCCAGCATGGCTCAGCTTGGAAACTCTCCCTTTCCCCTCAGCATGGATGGCTCAGGAATTCTGGGAGTTGAAGTCCACGAGTCATAAGAGAGCCAAGGTTGCCTACCCTTGGCCTATTGCAAGCCAGGAGCTTATTTCAGAAGTAGCTAATGTGTTGCCATTTTGGATCCTCCAACTCCTACCCCAAATCTTCTGAGGTTAGAAACCATTACAAGGCTGGCTTTTGATGCATGTAATTGTATATATCTTGTACTAAGAATATGTTTGAACTCTGTAAAAGATTTCAGTATATAACTATTTTTAACTAAAAGGAAGAAATAGTTTCCCCATTAATTTATGTTAAAAAAAACAAATAGCAACTATTTTTCCTCTGTTGTTTCTCTCGGGTAACAGTATAAAAAAAGTAGGAGAAATTAGTCAGGTTTTGGTATGTGCTAACATTGTGTTCATACTTCTTTGAACTGCATTTTCATATTAATCTGGGTTAGCTTTTAAAATAAATACACAAGTATATTTTCAACACATGTTGGCATGTTCTTAAATCTGAAAAGTAAATGTCAAAATTGGGAAATATGAGAAACCAGGGGCATAATAGCATTCCAAGAAATCTGGGTAGTTCAGGAATGTGAATTATACTGATTCCATATACTGACAATATTACCAAGCCTTCTTAAATTCTTATTTGTGTGTCCTTTCTGTGGCATAGACTAAATATATAATAATCTCTTATCTTTAATCTTTGCCTTGTGTGACTGTTACATAGAATTCTTTTCCGGTGTTTCACATACCTTGTTTTTCTGCTCCTTTTTTAAAAAGTTCATATTTTCTTCTCTCAAATTATATTTATATATGACTTTTTTCATTGTATAGCTTTTGCTGTTGTTGCTTTATTTTTTGTTCTTACTGAATTTGTTTAACAGACACAAAGTTTTGTCATTCCAAGCATTTTTCTCTTTGTATTATATTTTTCTTTCTCTTTTTAACATGTTAGTAGGGACTTACTTATCTTCACTATGTAGAAATGCTTTTCTTAAAAAGATAATATGTGAATCATATATGGTCATATTAGTTTTTCAGCATTTTCATACTGATTTCAACAGTGTGGTGATATTCCTGGTTCAATATATACATTTTTATTCATTTTCTGATATGAATTTTTGCATGTTTGCTGGAAATCTTGATTCTTTTGTTAAACATTTTTACAAATATTTCATGGTGGTTAATATCTTTGCATGATTTTTCTTAATCAGAAAGTTAGGTAGTAAATAATTTTTTTTAAAAAAGTTCTTTTTTCATATCTCTTTAATCTCATTACAATGCTTACAGAAATTACTATTAAGGATTTTTATAATCTTATTAATGTCAGTGGCTATTTTTGACTTTGGCCATGCTGATTAGAAAGAAAGAACCCCAAGCTAAAGGATGCTCATCTTGAGATCCAGCATCAGTCTATAAGATGAACCTGCACTTCCTACCCTTTTACAAACATTTCTCCATTTTCTCCCAATATTTTTATTACTCTTCCCAATAAAAAAGGAACACTGCTTTTCCTAGAAATGTCCTGTTCTCAAAAAGGTTTTTTTTGGAGATTGCAATTGTTCATTCAAGATGGTGTCTTAATTTATACATTAAAATTACTCATACTTATAATTCTTCAAATGCAAATATTATAAAAAGTGTGCATAGTAGTAAGCTGGTTTAAATTGGTTTCCAAGTAATCTAATCTCTGTAATGATTGAAATAACTTTTTTTTTATTGAAAAGTTTTAAAGTACAGTTTTCCTTTAAAAAGCCCCCCTTCCCAAATATAAGAATGGAATAGAGTAGAATGGAACGGAACGGAATGGAACAGAATAGAATAACAAAGTTAGAAGGGACTTTGGAGGTCTTCTAATCCAATCCCCTGCTTATTTTTGTTGTTAGTTGCGAAGTCGTGTCTGACCCATCGCGACCCCATGGACAACGTTCCTCCAGGCCTTACTGTCTTCTACTGTCTTCTGGAGTCCATTTAGGCTCACGCCTACTGCTTCAGTGACTCCAGCCACCTCATTCTCTTGTGTCCCCTTCTTCTCTTGACCTCAATCTTTCCCGTTCCCTCTTATTAGTCATACCAAATTTGCCTCCCGTTCCCCAAGCCTGTCTCCACTGCCTCAGTGTTAGAAGTCAACAATTAAAGATGGAACATGTAGCCAGTCAGGCAGTAGCCTATCTATTTCATGAGAAGCTTAGCATAGCAACCGTTGTACTAAGAACATCAACATCTCCTTTCACAGAAGGCCAGGGAAAGGCACAGAAAAGGAGATGGGTCATAATTCAAAATATCCAGCCTACCACAGCAGAACTGCAATACTTCTTCCTTCAAGAAAGGAAGAGCATACGGTTGAATGATGCAGTTCTTCCCATTCCAAAAAAGGTGGGATAAGACAAAGTCGCACCAAAGATCGTCTCTCCAAGTTTGCACATTTGAATTTTGTTCTGCTGAGTATGGATTGATTTTGATAGAGAGTCTACAGTCCATGGAACAGATTGCAAAAGCAGAGCTGCCAGGTAAACTTTTAAGTGTCAGTTTGTTCAGCAAAGGGCAAGTGAGAACGGAGAAACAGTCATTCAAGTCAGCTGATTTTGACTGTTCTTGGCCATGAGAACTGAAGGCTTGTATTCTATGCTTACATCTGAGGGGTTAGACCTGTGTAGATTGTAGATGTCCTGGAATTAGCATAAAAACCTTGAAGAAGTCATAACATTGTAAAATTTGAGAAACACTGTAGTAGACCATAGTTCTGTGGGATGTGACTCTCTTATTATGAATAGATAAAAATGGAAAAGAAACATGTTTCCTTAAACATGTGATTAGAGAGGACACCTTGTATAGCTTTTTTTCCATGTGTATCTTATTGTGGGGCTCTTCTGTAACTTTTTTTGTTTATAAATTCAGCTAAAGTTCATAAGTAACACTGAGAGTTCTGTAGATAGAAATTACTATTGGTCCACAGTTACTCTTGGAACCAAGTCATCTAGTCAAAGTGATCTGCTGATAGTAGGTTGAAGGCTAATAAAAGCATGTTATTTCATATAGTACACAAACTAGTTCATTAATTAGTTTTCTTCTTCTGTATCTGTCTCCACTGCCTCTCTCTTCCAAAAGCAAAGTGTGGTAGTGCCAGAGTATTTGAACCATTTTTAGTTCAAGCATGATTCACCAGATCGTCAGCAATGACTTATGTAACTTTTGGAAGAGTAAGCTATTCATGGAGGATAGATTATTGATAATGGTTAACTATGATAGCTGTGAATGAATCCTGTATGACTAGAAATATTTGTCTGTTTTAGGTGCACAGGACACATGCAAATGGCTATTATTAAGTTACATGGTTGAGAGCTTCCTTTTAGGATATCTTGATAACCATTTCTGAAATAAGAATGGTCCAGTTCTACTTGGTTTTAAACAAAAGCAGTATAATGTCAATATAGTAGCTGTAGCTCTATGATCAAATAAATGTCTGGTAGTCAGAAATGCCCTTCCCCTAACAAGTTGCTTTGTATCCATCTTAAAATTAATTTATTCGCGACACTTTGTTCTTTCTTTGCCATAACTTTCAACTGTGGAATACATTTCTCTGAAATGAACCTGGCTGTCTACATTGTTGCCTTGCCTCCTACTACAGTGTTCTGGCTGAAATATCTGAAACACATAACAAAAATAGATATGTTTAGTTCTGTCAGCTAGGAGATCAGTAGTGGTAGTCAGAGTTATGTAGCATTCTGGGGGCTAATCATGATACAAAAGAAATGACATCAGAAGCAATACAACTTACAGCACAGTGCTACAATGACAACCCCCCCACACACCTCTCAGCATAATTTAAGCCTGATTAAGAAAGTCATTTAAGAGTTTTAGAGGTTTTAAACAGTTCTTTATACATTATGTGTGTAATGGTTTAAATGGCTTAACATATTTGAATCCTGCCATTTTGATTAGTAATTTGTGGTTCACAGCTTAGGTCAGACATGTCAAACTCGCGATGTCACGTGATGTCGTGCAACATATTGGAGCTTTTTCACCATTGCCGGCAATGGGGTGGGTGTGGCTTCCCGATGACATGTCCGGCCCACGGGCCGGCAGTTTGACAACCCTGGCTTAGGTGGTTGGGTATATCTAGCCAGCCGTAACTTACTGTAGTAAAGCAAATAATAGCTTATCATATGGTGAACATGGCCTGTATCTTGCCCACCACCTTATTTCAAATCACTACTCTGTGGCTGATTATGTAGAATCCCAGCAGTTTAATGCCTTTATTTTAATGGTCATGCTGGATTTTATCAAGCCACAATGTCTTCTCACATAGTTGTTCTAGAAGTAGAAATTAGAGGAATGAAGATGGGGAAAGAAGCTGAATGTGCTGATGTAGAAGAGAAGGAACAGCTATAGGTCTTATAAAGGTCTAGGACAGGGGTGTCAAAATGCCGGCCCACGGGCCATGCGGAGGCTGTGCCCACTCCAGCTCCGGCAATGCAAAAAAAGTCATGATATGTCATGACACATCATGTGATGTGGCGAGTTTAACACCCATGTTCTAGGATTACTGCCTTGCCCCTTTTTTCTGCCTTAATAATAATAACATCTGCCTGTCCCAGGTTCTTGGAAAGGATTTGATAGGTGGATAAAAATGCCAGTTCCAGTCTAAGCATCTGACTGTGTGCCGACCATAATAACAATTTCAAAATTACATACGAATGACAAAGTAGCAACAATGATGCATTTATGACAAAGTAGGAACAGTGGTTTACTGGGATATCTGCAAGAAATACCATCTGCTTGCAAGTTAAAATTGGCCAGACCATAAAATAGACAAAATATTAGAAAAAGAACAACGATGGCAAAGAAAATAAATCTGGAAGGAAACAGAAATAAGGGGGCATCCCCAGTTGCCGATTGTTTCATTATTTGATGTCTGATTTAAATTCTGTCAGAAATTTATGGAGTGTCTGAAGTATTGTGAATATACTTCAGTACAGTAGTCTTTCCAAACATGTGAAATATAGTAAACACCTGCTGAACACTTAAGTTGTGAGGACTTTCATTGTTACAGGTAATATTCAAATTCTGGCATTTGTTAGTAATCAAAGTTCCAGCACCTTTATGGTTACATGAACAAAATTCAGCCCACCTGCACTTAATAACTGAAGGGGCACTTCAACTTCTGCCATCTATCTCTCTCTCTCTCCTCCCCCATGTGTACTCTTTCTGGTTGCCTGCACCTTGCCATGCAGGGCAGTAAGCAGCCTCATAACCATGTGCCTCTGCGGCTCCTTGCCATGCCCCAGTGAGGCTCAGTTGCCCCAGCAATTTTTCAGCAAGCATTAATTTGCCCAGCTGTCTTGTTTCTTGCTTCCCTGCACCAATCTTTCAGCTTTTGCACCCAGCAGGTGAAGCAGAAGTGTCTCACTGCTGTCTCATTTTTTTACCCATCTTCTCTGGTGAACATTTCCTACATATGAGTGCTGTCTTGGTAAAGCTGTGCTGCCTTTGAAAGCTGGAAGACTTTCTGAAGGCAGCACAACTTTCCGAAAACAGTGCTTAGGGAGTCACGTATAGGGAATGTTTGCCAGAGAAGCCAGATCTAAAAAGGAGACAACAAGGACAGCAAGCAACTTCTAGTTTGGCCGTGGCAGTTGGGTGCCTATTGTTGATGCACGGAAGTTGGAAAGAAAGCAGCTGAGGAAATGAATGCCTGCTGGAACTTCTTGGACTTAGTGCTTTGGTGCCGTTCTACTGGTGAGCCATGTACAGGAAGCCGGAGAAGCTGAAGTGCCTGGGAGAGCACAGAAAAGGCAGTTGGATACTTTTGCTTTAACTCGGTGCAAAAGGTGAAAGGTTGGGTCAGGAAGTGGGAGAGAAGGCAGTTGAGTGATTGAATGCTTGATGGCACTTGTTGGGCAGGCTGGAGTGGTTGAGGCTTGCTGGGGCTGCATGGTTTGGTGGAAGATGGGGTGGGGAGTTGGAGGCAGGCCCTTGCCTTACTGAGACTCAGGGCTGGGAAGGATCAAGCTCAGAATAGCTTCAACCGGGGTAAGTGGTCAAGTAATACCTCATGATTTTCAATTAGTGACCACAATGGAGAATGCCAGGATTGCCATTCTAAGTCCATGTCATGTGATATCTTGGTTTATGATGGCTGTGACTGTATAGCCAGACTAACTATAATGTAACTGTAGGTTCAAAAATATTTTATGAAAATTAAGAAATAGTTATTATAAATAAAACTTTAAGCATAGTGTCTTTGATGTGATGTCTGCTGGCTGTTGCTGTTTTGAATTAATTTTATAACTTTCTTCCATTTCTTAATATGAATAAAGTCATGTAAATAAAGTTTGCAATTCCCTGAGTCTTCTGGTGGCACATTTTGAATTTTGAGAACATTTTGTGGGTGATCACACAGAATGATTGCCAGTGGGAGACTTATCTGTAGACCAGGTATCTGTTACATTTTGATGGGCACGGGCAGTCCTAAAGTATCCATTCACCTGAAGGCGAACTCGTGAGGCAGTTCCTTTTTAAACTCTACCATTCTAGTGTATTTTCCCTTTTTCCCCTGAGCAGTAGACACACTTGTAAACTAATTAGTAGGCTGCAGCCATAAGGAGTTAAGAGAAGTTGGAGAAACAGCTACAGGTATATATGTTGATAAGCTTGGAAGTACTGTAGATACTATCAGTTCACCTAGAGCTCTAATAGCTGCTGTGCAGAGAATAAAGTAGAATGCAAGATTCCTGCATTGGGCAATATGTAATAATAAATAAGTAATTTGTTCTCAAACAATGGAACATTCTGTCCTTCTCTTTGAATCTTCCAAGTCATTGGGAACAGATTTTTGGAATATGGAGTGCTAAGCCATCATTTGCTTCACCAAGTTTTACTGAATTAACCACAGTTTCCTGTATTTGCTTACATGACATACCGGTAATAGACTATGGTTTATAAACAGCAATATCTCGGTAATTAAAACCACTGGATTAACATGACATCGTATTTTGATAGACAGCCCCTCTTGAATTTCAGTAATTAATTGGATTCATGTATCTCACAAAGAAGTAATGTATTTGTTTTTGGTTTTTTATGATGATACCCATGATGATATACAAACCATGATTATGAGTTTTCAACAAGCCCTGGTTAATGCCAACTATGGGTTAGGGCTGCATATAAACACAATCAGAGTGCTGTGCCATTGTGGTAGTTTATGCTTCTGTGTTGCATATGAGCTAAGACGGGTGTCAAACATGTGGAGGCCGCGCCCACCCCAGCTCCGGCAATGCAAAAAAAAGTCACGACATGTCACGTGACGTGGTGAGTTTGACACCCACAAACTAAGAAAATTAGATTTTCTTGTCAATCAACAGTTCCCATTCTTCTTTCATATGCATTGCTACATCTTCATTAAAAACATTTGAGGATTGCCACATAACCTGGGTTGATATATATGATCCCCTTCAATGCCATGCACGAGATTCCAACAGTAAATAAAAATTGTGTTTAATGAAAATGACTGAAATTAACCCCAAATCATATAATAGGTTTGCATTAGCATATATGTGAAAGCACAAAAACTTGTTGAACTACAAACTATATTTTTACAAACCACATTGGCTAAACCCAGATTAAATGAATCACATTATGTCTCTGTATGTTATATGAGCTTGGCTATTATCTTGAAACATAATGTGTACTTGTTTGTTTTGGCTTAGCATTGTTTGCAATTACAGCCATTCTAATTTATTATTCATAGTTTAGCATTTTATCTGAAGTTTTCTACAGAGTGACATTCAGATAGAAAATTATATACAGTGGGATCATGATTAATGTTCAATGTGGTGGGGAATCTCCTTTAAATTGACATACAAAGCCCTACATGGCATGGGTCCGGACTACCTACGGGAGCACCTTCTGCCAATGTCAGCACCCCACCGTCCTGTGCGCTCCCACAGAGAGGGCCTCCTCAGGGTGCCACCGCTCAAGGAATGTCGGCTGGTGGCCCCCAGGGGGAGGGCATTCTCAGTGGGTGCACCAGCCCTCTGGAACAGCTTACCAACCGAAATCCGGATGGCCCCCGACCTCCGCACCTTCCGGCGCGACTTAAAAACCTTCCTGTTCCAGCAGTCCGGCCTGGCCTGATAGCTTAATTGGGGTCCCAGTTTGTTTTTACTATTGTTTTTTATTGTTCAATCTGTATACCTTCCTTCCTCTGTACACCGCCCCGAGTCCCTCGGGAGAAGGGCGGTTTATAAAAACAAACAAATAAATAAATAAATAAATAAATAAATTCAGAATATGTCATCCATATTGATGTCATAATGTAAATGATTAAAAATGCTATAAATATTATGGGGATTTTGCCCATTGCATCCAAATTTGCTGTATCAAGGTCCCCAAATCAATCTTTCACTGTAAACATAATTTCTGTTAAACGAGAGTTTCCAAATTTGGTAACTTAAAGACTTGTGGATTTCAACTCTCAGAACTCCTCAGCCAGCCATGCTGGTTGGGGAATTCTGGGAGTTGAAATCCACAAGTCTTAAAATTGCCAAGTTTGGAGACCCCTGCTGTAAAACATTAATATCATTAGGGATCCTGTTATCAACAGTAAGTCATGAGGCTGTGTGATATTGACAATAAGATGCATTCTTGACTTAGTCCATATTGAATTTTTGTCTACTGGAAGTCTAGTGAGATGTGATAGTGATGGCAAGTAATGATTAGTTGCTAAATTTCCTGTTTTGATTCTCATTAGGGTTTGAAGTGACACTAGTTGGGAAATAATATTTTCAATTTGAATAATTTAGCTGGATAATCTACTATCGCAACTTGTCCATCTGCTGACCTTTCTTGCATATTTATTTAAAGGTAGAAATAATGCAGTTATACCTGTAGTTAAGGTCAGCTATATAGGGAGTCAAAAATCCCCTCCAGCTTCAGTAAGTAATATTCTAAGTAGGTCCCCAGCTGCTTTACCTCTAGCAATACACTGAATTTGAGGTATTTTTTTCTTCTTTATAATCCTTGACCTGATCTGCCCAATTTTCATTTGTTAAGTTATTCTCCCATACTAGATTTGGTTCCATTGATTCCATAATTGCTTTCAGACAATTATCCTGCTATTATAGAAGGAAAGATCCAGACAGATTCTTGAGTTCCTTTACATAATTTCTTTCCACAATTCTGTTGGAAAGAATAGAAAGCTTCAACTGCATCTTAACCACAATCTGAAACAGTGGTTTATTCTTGGATTACTTGATATAGCCGTAGTCCTCTGTTTTGTGAAAAGCTAGTGACTAGCCTTTAGTTAGACAGCCATAATTTACGTGAAACATAAATTATGAGTAGCTGTTGCTCTGACATTTCTTTTCTCTCCTGTAGACATGAAGAATATTGCTTTTAAAATTAATCGGCTAGGGGGAAGAATTGGCCAACACCACAGTGAAAAAAATTGAAATGATAAAATCCCAAGTAACCACAGTTGTCTTTGCAGGAAATGTTGTAGAGATATGTTCCTTGAGGTTTCTTTGCTGCCCTGCATGAATGTCTTGGCCATGATTGGGCTAACCACAAAAGATGATCATGCAAATTCAGAATAATATTAAATCAAAATTTCAGGATAAAGGAAAAACATATCATTGAAAGGCTTATTATAGCCTCTATTAGTAAAACTAACATAACTGATAAGTCTTCAGAGTTCACAATTTATCACGTACATTAGTGCATGTGGCTAAACAGGATTCATTATTAAATGCTGTATAGCACATCACCTCAGAGTAATTTAATATTGTATAGAAAATCAGAAAATATATAATAGGCTTTTAAATGTTTGGTATCTCCAAAATAATCCTGATTTCTTGGGATATTTTAATTAACTTATGTAGCACTAAATGTGATTGGTAAATTGTTTCAAATACATTTCTTTTGAACTTAGTTAATTGATGAACTAAGAACATAATTAAAATTTCAAGTCTATTTTTTCTTTTTTGTTCAAATATTTGTTCAAATATTTACTCTCTTTTTGTTCAATACGTTATTCTG
The DNA here is from genome assembly GCF_947247035.1 of Vipera ursinii. NCBI lineage: Eukaryota > Metazoa > Chordata > Lepidosauria > Squamata > Viperidae > Vipera > Vipera ursinii. The sequence continues at coordinate 286,199,127 of NC_139512.1, read as the reverse complement.
AGTATAACCCATTATTAAAACTTATGTCCTGTCCATATCTTCGGTATATATTTTATATTTAATAATTTTTGCCAAATATCCAGACTTAATTATTAGTTTATATCACAGGTTTGAAAATATTGAACCTGGACGACTATCATTCACATATATGCACAATAGCCCAGCATGCAACATGATGCTTGCATACTAATTGTTGATGAATTGTTTTGATAGATTTAAGAGATTACACTGTTGTGTTGTTTGTGGGTTGAAGTATATGTTACATTTTTGTCCAATATATCATTCTGTTATATTTGGCAATCAGTTGTCTAAATAATTTACTGGCATAATAAGCTATGATAGAAAGATGGTCCTTTGTTTATTTGACACTATCACTTATACATTACCTACATACAAGGCACTCTTAAATTTAGTTTTTCCAAAATTGTATTCTAAATATATTTGTTAACTTTTTCACAAGGGTAACTAAAGTTTCCCAAAATAATGCAAGCAATAAAGGGGTAGATTGACTGCTTTAACATACATCTAAAATTTTGCTGTGACATTTAAAAAGAAATATCAAATCAAATCTTCATTTTGAACCAGATAGGTTATTTTATAACAGGTACTCACACACTTGCACATTCATCTTTTGCATTTTTCCTCCAAGTGATATAATCTGTAGTAAAATATTTGGCAGAAGATGACTTTTCTTCCCTTAAAATGCCCCTAAATGTCAAGTGACTCTGGTGGAAATTCAATATTTCTAAAAATCAGGTAAAGAGACACTTTCCATGATATTTATAGTATTTAGAGGCCTCATCTTCCTCATCATCTTCCTTCTTGTCTCCCACCCCACTCAGCAATCTTGGCTGCATTTTGCACATACTTTATTCTTCATCCAGCTTATTGCTTTATAATGCAGTCATATGGATGTGTGCTTAGGTTCATTTCAGTGGAGCTTGGTCTCCTGTTGTAGGGGTTTTATAATGATTTTGATACTTTTTCTTAATAAATGCCAGACATAAAGCTGCTATAGTTTGTGGAAATATAAGTAACTTGTTTTAGTAATCAATCGTGTAATTTGTTTGAATTAATTGCTCTATCCAATGTATTCCACTGTTAAAAAAATGGGTTTTCCAGAGGAACTCGGGAATCCATATGCAAATTAATACAAGGTGTACCAAAAGTCAGACCTCATAGACAATTAATTACTCTATATAGATTACATTAAAATTCAAATTGGTTGCTTTTTTCTTTGAAACTTTTCTTTACTCATTTGACACTTGACCGTTGAGCATCCCGAAGTACAGTAATATTTTCTTTGGAAAAATTAATAGAATTAATAACATACGGTATATTCGTCCAGTGCGCTCCCACAGGAAGGGCCTTCTCAGGGTGCCGCCAGTAAAAGATTGCCGGCGGATAACACCCAGGGGGAGGGCCTTCTCTGTGGGTGCGCCTGCCCTTTGGAACCAGCTGCCCGTGGAGCTTAGGACTGCCCCTGACCTTCGTTCATTTTGCCGGGACCTGAAGACCTGGCTCTTTGAGCTTTCCGACCCAGGCTGAGAGTTTTAATTGGGGTTTTTTATATTTTTTCAGGGATTAAATTTAATTTTTTTAATCATTTTTAATTTTTGTATCAATGTTTTAAGTACCCTGTAAACCGCCCTGAGTCCTCCGGGAAAGGGCGGTATATAAATTCAATAAAATACATAAAATAAATAAATATATTATGATTGGCCTGTGGAGGGCTGACTTTTGATACAACCTATGCAGTCACTGATGCCCTGGTCATCTCACATTTGGATTACTGCAATATGCTCTACTTGGGGCTACTTATTCAAAAGCTACATCCAATTCAAGGTGTTAGTTATGGATTTTAAAGCATGGAGCCAAGCTTTATGGCATGGAACCAGGCTACCTGAGGTAAAGTCTCAGAGTTAGGATTGGGCATACTCCTTCTGTCAGAAGGGGTATGCCGCAGACTCCATCAGTTAATGAATTCTGGCTTCTTCTGGTGTGATCCAGAAGAAAGGCCTTTTTCTGCCATGGCTCCTACCCTTTGGAACATGATGCACCTTGAGGTAAGATTTGCCCCCACCTTCCTTGGCCTTCCGCAAGAGCCTCACAACCCGGCTCTCCTGATGTGCCTGGGACCTCAGTGGGCGTGTTCCATGTTGAATGTGGTTAATAGATTAGGAAGATTCTACCTCCACCCCTTAGTCTTCCAGTTTTTAACTTTTTTAATCTGTGTATTTTAATATTTAATGTTTTTGGATGTTTGTAAGCTGTCCAGAGTTGCTTGACAGTGAGATGAGTAGCATATAAATTTAATTAATATATAGTTAAAAAGTAATGTAAGTAAATGAGATGGGCATTATCTGCATATGGATTCATATTTGTGCATGGATTTATTATAGTGCCCTGTATAGATTTATAGTATATTGTTGTATTTAGTCCTGAATTATCAAATTTGACTTGAAAGTAGGGTCTTTGAGGTATTTCCTAGTCAACTGTTTCTTGCAACCAAAACCTTTTAATTTGCACATACTGCACGTGAAAATGAACCAGCAAATCCTATGTGTATAGAACAACATAAACCAGTTTTATCCTTTTCATTTGCCTTTTTGTTTTCTATTTTTTTCTTCTGCTGCATGATCCTTCAAAAAAAAATCATAAAATTTGCTATAAAATCTGTATTTGGGAAAAGGGTAGATAAATATTGGTATTCCTTGCTTATTTTCTGTAATATAAATAGAAAAGAGAGTGTTAATTTGTTGGTTATTATCATTGCTTTTCCTTGTGAGCAACATTCCATCACTGTGACATATTTCTAAGTTATGACAGAAAGATAAGTGTCTTTTTGTGATTCTCAGTATTATTTGTGAATTCTATTAATAATTTAGAAATGATAGTACTTTTTTCATTCTATTATCTTCAGTTTATTTGTGTCAGAAGAAACATTGACTAAACATAGTGAGTACCAATGAGAAGAGTTGTTAAATGAATTCAAATGCAATTGTATATAGATTATATTTATTGTGTCTCTAGCTACGTGTGTATCTTTCTGAAAGCCACATATTTTAACTCTCTTTCAGCCAGCCGAGATTGCCAACTATCTTGATAATAGTAAATCCAATAAATCATGTTTTTTAAGTATGAAAAAATAATTTTACTTAACAATTCTTTATGTTCTCAATTACCCTGTTTATTTATGAACTATTCCTATTGTTCTTTTGTCCAATCATGATAGAAACATTTAAAAACTCGATTAATTCTTAAGTTTTGATAATACATGATATATCTCAGGGCTTTTCAACCAGTGGTATGGGTACCACCTATGGTACATCAGCACCTGACAGGTGGTATGCAACCATCCTAGAAAAGTGGTAGCGGGGGAGGGGAATGAGCTGAACTGGTGGCAGCACCGCACAAGCCTGAGCAAGAGATAGCTGGAGTTGCAGGGCTGTCAGGACTCAGCGGAAGCGCCAGCGTCTTTGGGGCTGTCAGGGCTCAGCGGAAATGCTAGGATAAGCGCCAGTCTCCAGCTGGAGCTTGGCGCTGATCCTGGTGCTTTTGCTGAGCCCAGAAGAAGCGCCGATCAGCTGGAATGTTGCAGCATCTCCAGGGTCTTGTGATTTACATTCAGATGCTTGGCAACTGATTCATATTTATGATGGTCACAGTGTCCCAGTGTCATGTGAAGTGACCAAAACCTCCTGCAACCACCCAGCAGAGGGGGGGGAAATAAAAACCAAACACCCCCCCACCCCACCCCTGCTGCCAATCCTCAACAGAAATGCTTACAACAGGGGTGTTAAACTGAATTTTATTGAGGGCTGCATCAGCATTGTGGTTGCCCTCGGGGCCGGGTGGGTGTGGCCAGGGTGGGCGCAGCCTACTGGGTGGGCATGGCTGGAGTGCGTGTGGCCTACTGGGTGGGCATGGTCAGCTCCACATAATTTGCGTCAAGGGTACCTATGGGGGCCTGGGCAGGAGTGGGACAAATCTGAAGGTCTCTGGCAGAAGGAGATGGGAGCAGGGCAAGTGCCAAGGCATGGTCCACTGGAGGAGCCTCACTGTTCCTCTCAGGCCATTGGCGGGGGGGGACTGGACAGTGGCACAGAGGTCAAATGCCCAGCCCAGCCCTAAAGCAGCCGTGGCACTAAGCCCAGCCCCAATTCCCCAAGGGGGCACCCATCTGCACTTACCTCCTCAAGGCTGCTGCTGCTGTGCTTGCTCTCCTTAGCCAGGTTGCTTATGATGGGTACGAGGGCAAAGTCAAGAGGGAGGCCAACTCCCTCTCCATGTGAGGAGACCTGGCTTTATATCCAAAGCTTCCTTAGCAATAGGATGGGAGACCCCCCCAGGATAGGCCAGGAGGAGGGGGCAAGGGGATAATGAAAGGGCAGCAGGGAAGGACTAAGGCAGGAGTTCCCTCAGACCCTCCCTCCCCTCCCTCCCTCCCTCCCTTCCTTCCTTCCTTCCTTCCTTCCTTCCTTCCTTCCTTCCTTCCTTCCTTCCTTTGTGTGGTGGGAAAATATTTGAGATGAGGGAGGGAGAAAAAGAAGCAAGAAACGCAGCTGGGTAAGTGTCATCCTTCGTGAGGAATGAAGAAATGCACCATCGTCTGGAAGTGGCCAGCACATGGCCCTCGTCTACTTCACATATCCGGCTTGGTGGGCTCTGGGGGAGGGGATGCCGTGAGCAGCGTGAGAGTCAATGTTACTTGTACAGTGCTGCCCAGTCCCCAGCCTGCCCAGTTTTGGCAGGCAACGGGGTGCTCTCCTCACAGTGCTGAGAGGCTGAGCCAGGTGGCATGAATCTGAAGAGAAGTGCAGTGCTGCCCAGCCCCTAGCCTGCCCGAAGTAGGGAGGGCCATGTGCTGGCCACTTCCAGGCAATGGTGCATTTGTTCATTCCTCACAAAAGGTGATACCTCCCCGGCGCATGCCCAGTGGGCGGAGCCGACACGGGCTGGTCCCTCGCTGTTTCCAGACGGCTTTGTGGAGCTAAGACTGAATGTGTTTCAGCATAGATGGCCACCACGAAATTGTACATTGGCTCCCGGCCAGCCTGGGCCAGAGCCAAGGCAGTGGGAGCCATTCCCTCACTGTTTCCAGGATGGGTTCACGGGCCACACGAAACTACTTCGCGGGCTGCATCCGGCCCCCAGGCCTTGTGTTTGACATGTCTGGCTTACAACAATAAAAACCTCGGACAGGAGGAAGAGTGCCGCCGGGCAGGCAGACAGGTGTCTTGTTCAGCTGTGGCTTGGGGGGCACTTTTTCCAGTGCCATTGTAACTTCGAACAGTCACTAAGCGAACTGTTATAAGTTGAGGACTACCTGTACTTCATCACTTTTTTCCTTTTTTTTCTTTTGTTTTGGTCAAATTTTTGACACCTTGCTAGGCGACTGGTGGTACTCGGATGTTGCCATATCCTAAAAGTGGTACAATGGGTGAAAAGGTTGAAAAGCCCTGATATATCTTACACACTTACTTCAGTTATTGAAATGCATGCAAAACTGTTGAAGAAATATTTTAATCCTGTATTTAGTATTTCCCATATATATATTTGTTGTTAAGATCTCATCACAGTTTTGTTAAAATTTTAAAAGCTAAAAAATGCTCCATCTCACCAGAGTTACATTATTAGACCAAAGAATAAGCGTAAGTAACCGAGCACCTACCAGTGTTTACACTGCAGTTCCTATAAACTCCACCCAACATTAAATATAGTCGATTATGAGAGTTGTAATGCAAAACATCTGGAAAGTGCTAGGTTGGTTTTGTGTTTAATAGTATTTTTATTTTCAGATATTTCTTTTTATGATGAAACTTTGGTCTAAAATTATAGCTGCTCAAATGAATATTTTAAAATATGTTTTAACTATGAACAAAAAAACTTGGTTAAAAAACCCTGGCTGAGAGCCAAAATAAAGGTAGATTTTCAACTTTTTTTAAAAATAGCAATCAGCAGGGGTTCAGGTTTTGATTCTGAGACAAGCTGTGGTACTTGGCAAAATTGTATGCACCCCTACTCTGAGGAATAATGAATAGATTTATAGTGGGAAAAATATTCAAGGTCAAAATGATTAAAAACACTTATCCAGCATTATATCTGAACTCAAAAGTCAGTCTTCTGTTAGCTACCTGTCCATGTAGCTAATTTTAGAGCTATGAATATCCCTTGAAATAAGTACTTTGCAACATGCAGTTGTGCATATGAAGCATCTCTTTTCAAATCATAAAGCAAGCAGCTTTTTCCCAGCTGAGCAGCCATGCATGCAGAAACAAATCTGGGAAAGGATGCAGCTGTTTTAATGATTTTTTAAAAATGTCATACGTACAGAGATTTCCGTATTCAGCACTGTGGATATCTGTGTGTGCTTGTCTGTTGTAAAACAACTGATTTCACAATAATAAATGTGTGCAGGTTCTGCTGTTATTGGTTACTGAATGTAGGGTTATTTCAGGGGAGAATAAAGATTTTTGAAGTCATACAATACAGTAATGTGTTATGGCTATCTTAATGAGATTTCCATAATTTTCAATATTTAAGGGCTATGTTGACATAACACTTGAAGCTATGACTTGCTGAAAAGTACAGTTTGAAAAATAGGAAAAATATATTGAGATTGATATGTAGTGTGGGATCCTACGTATAGGTCTGTTGTCCCAGAAATAATGAGGGATATTGAGAATTGTAAAACTATATTCTAGACCTATGATACTAAGGTTGAAAGCTGGCTTCCTAAGGACCTATTGAACTTGCAGAGGGGAGAAAGAAACCTCCCAGATTGAAGTTCTGCAACTATTCCAGGTTCCCTGATCCTGGATGAAACACATAATCATCGAAGACAGTTATTTTTCATTCCTGCATTTGGAACTTCCAGCCTAGTCTGTGATAAGTTTTGCACTGCAGATTAGTTTAAACTAGTGGTCTTATTTGAACAATTCACTTCGGTAAATGCATGACACCCTCCCCTTTTGCTTTCATCTCTCAATTTCATATATGTAACCCATATCTGTTCAGGAATTACAAATACTGTAAAAAATCAAAAATCTTTTCTGAAAGGATTTTGTCATTCTATTTAATAGAATGAACGTTGATTGTATAATAACGTGGTAAGGTCTTGTTTCTTTAAAAAAATCTTTGATTCATATTTTAATGTTTATGAAATTTAATTACAAAGAATTTAATTGTTCTCACAGATAAATGTTTTGGTAGTAGCTTGGCCCAAAATTTAATGTTAAATATGTTATATTTACAAATATGTTAGTACTTTTTAAAGGACTTGCCTAAACTGGGTTCCCACAGCACATGTGGTTTATTTTGTTTTGTCTTAATGTGTTACGTGAATCAAGCCACCGTGGTTTAAGCATGCTTTATGAATTCAGTTACTGTGATTTTTTAAATAAATAATTATTAAAACAAAACTTGGCTGACAGTGACTTAAGACTCCTAATTGAATAAGTAGGAAATAGCCAGAAAAATTAAAAGCCAAATGTATTCCACTTCTTTCCTAGGCCCTTGATGAACCGCCATATTTGACAGTAGGCACTGATGTGAGTGCAAAATATAGAGGTGCCTTTTGTGAAGCCAAGATAAAAACAGCAAAAAGACTAGTTAAAGTCAAGGTATGTATGTATCTATGTGCATTTATAAACTCAATTTAGGTATATGTAGAATACATAACTGATGAACTCTTGAGGAGTAATCTCTTGTGACTAGAGATTGTGTCAGGCTATACACTTTTTCTCCCATTTGATTAGCTAGGCTCATAGCAGTTGAAGGCATATAAGAAATAAAGAGCATTAGAGTTTGAATGGAAATGTAGTTATTTCTGCTAAATTTGCCTATAACATTAATATAATGAATATGGAGAAAAGGAATAGCACTGTGTATGCATGTATTCCCATTTAACAGAAACTTTCTAAATCCTTCTGATTATGATACTGACTTTCTGATCTATAGTCTGCATGCAGTTGCAGAAAATCCATTTATTTTACACAGGCTTGCACAAGAGAAATTGAGTCAATTGTTTCCATAAATCCAAGTTCCAAATATTTTTTTTTAATCCCATTTATATCCTGCCCTTCTCCGAAGACTCAGGGCGGCTTACACTCTAAAGCACAAATCAATGTGCTTAGCAATAGCCTTCATTCTATGTATATGCCTGCTTATTAGGGCTTTCGGTCCCCCGCCCCAAGCGGCATTATTACAAAGTCAGCTTATTGCCCCCAACAATCTGGGTCCTCATTTTACCTACCTCGGAAGGATGGAAGGCTGAGTCAACCTTGACAAAATATTGTGTTTGCTATCTAGCTAGGACCTGTTTCCATTTACTCTTGAATAAGTAACATATGGATTGTAATTCTGTTTGCAAGATTAAAAGCATGAATTACTTAAAATGATCAATTTCTTAATTAAATATGTGTAATCCAAATAGGATAAAATAATTATACCTTTTGGTCAAAGCAAAAATCAGTCTCACCTTCAAAAATCTCGAAATTGGCATACTTTGAAGTAAGCTCTCTCTTAATGTCTATGGAGATTCTCAGTAATCCAGGTCATAGTTGTCCCAAAGATGCTTTTTCACGAGGGAACTGGACTTTCTTGTTTTTCTTTGAAGATGTTTCGTTTCTCATCCAAGAAGCCTCTTCACCTTTGATGAAGCTTCTTGGATGAGAAGTGAAATGTCTTCAAACAAAAACAAAGTCCAGTTGCCTCATGAAAAAGCACCTTTGGGAAAAGCTCTCTCTTGTTTTCATATATTCTTGTATTCAGTTGCTCTACTTGCTTTTTCCAAATTATGGGAAGCTAAAACTCTATCACAGAAAAATAAATGTGCATACTTATCACTAGACAATTTGTACACACCCCTGGTAAGAATATTAGCCCTTGTGATCTTAATCTTTAAGATCCTTGGGGCTATATTTAGATTGCTGTTTCAGGAATTTTTGGGTCCACCTCATGGAACTCCTTTTAACATAATCTCAAAATCTGAACCAGAATTTCCCCCAAGCAAACTTGAAGACTTTAGGGGAGAAAACAAGTTTATTTGATTGATGCTTGAATTAGACTTCACTCCATGTACTGACCTCTCATTGACACTATATGTATCAATGCAGTAGTATTTAATCTTTCTCTTGTAGCATTTTTGGTGCCATTTTGAGATATTGAAGTCATTGGCTTCCAGGTTTTTTATTTATTTTTATTTATTTTTTTATGGAGTTTTTAAGGGCCAGGGTATATTTTTAGAGTAACACTCAGAAATGCTTATTAATAGGGGAATACTTATATCTCTTTGCAGCTATATCCTAATTGTTTTTTATCCGTATGGTTTAGAGAATGATAAATTGATGTGAACTGTAATTTCATTTCATCTTCCTGTGGCTATATAGTTAAGTTGGAACCACAGAACTTTGCTGGAATCCACATTTCAGATATTTTGTAGGTGAGGCAAGAGAAGGTTGCAGAGCATGAAAATGAAAGAATAGTTGATATTATAAACTACTTGTATAATTGTAACCTAATGATATTGTTATTGATTGGATTTATGTGTTTTCTTTTAAAGTTCTCAGGGAAGCATCTATCTTCCAACAGTCACGGTAGGTTGGGCTGAGAGTTCCTTGTTAAATCATCTAATTACCTTACTTAACTGTTATTGTTGGAAGATAGATGCAGAGATTTAAAGAAATGTTTCCTGTGCCTGCATCTATAACCTTGTATTCCTTTATAAAAGGGAAAAGGATAAAAAAATCAGTTGATCTTTATAAATGTGTAATAATTCTGATCTTTTAATTCTATTACAATCTGGCTGTTCCACTATGATAGAAAAGTGGTAACAGATGAAAAATGCAAAATTTGAGTTTCACTTGAACATCAATAGCATCATCTAATAGCAGTTGCAAATAGGTTATGCTCAGGTTCAGAAATACAGTAGCCATTCTTACGTTGTCTTAAATATATTTACAATTTCATTTTCTAGGTAACATTTAGGCATGATTCATCAACTTTAGAAGTTCAGGATGATCACATAAAAGGTCCTTTAAAGGTAACATATCTGAATAATTGCTGAAAAAATGAATAATTCTTGGAAAATTTAAAGTGTATTTGAAGTGTATGAGTGTATTTGAAATATATTAAAATTGAACAGTTCAATATAGCATTAACATTATCCTCTATATACAAACATTTATTATTTAAAAACACTGAAATGTAATTTGCAGAATAATGTTATGTGTTATAGAATTTAAGAGCCTATTCCTGTGATAAGATTTTGTTTTCTGTATAGTGAATAGTAGAGAACAATACATAATGTATATTTATTTATTCAATATATATAGTAGCCCAAATAAGTGACACTGGGCAGTTATATAAATTGAATATTTGTTGGGTATCAGTCAACATCTTCTACTGAATACTTGTGGAAGTGTAATTATCTACATATAAGGCTCCTTGGAATTCACTTAGGAATCTGTATATTTCTATTAAAGATATATAGAGATTACCAGTGTGCAGCCTGTGAACTTCAGGCTGCAATCAACTCTCAGAATCTTTTAGCTTCAACCTGCCACAGGTGCCCATCTCTGGAATATATTTCTCTTACAGGCTTGACATAAAACGTGGCTGGAGGGAATATTATTGTTGTATGAAGGAAATACTCATCTCTTTTTCTCAAGTGCCAGTCACTTAGCTCATCAGTGTCACAGAAAAAAAACCTTAAGCACATAAAAGAAAATTCCTTGTAAAAGAAAATCTGCATTTTTTTTTCCTAGAAATTTTTGAGAGAATCATCAGGCAGGTGACTAGTGTCAATTGCATATAACGCTGTTGCCATAATATACCAGGATTTTCATAAAGCTTTGACCGAGTTACTCATGAAAAGCTCTTAAGTAAATCTGATGATCATAGAATAAGAGAATCTGTCTTTTTGTGATTTGCTAGCTCAGTATATAGGAATAACTTCATAAATTATTTTAATGTAGGAGTAAGCAATGAATTGGCCAAATTTGCAGATGATAGGAAATGACTTGAGGTAATGAAAATCAAATCAAAATCTAGAAGAGTCTGTTTAAACTGAATAAATGGTCAGTCATATGGAAAATGAAATTCAGTTAATTTAAGTAAATATAATATGATACAAAGTTTTTGGATAAATTTATCATAGACAAGTCTATCAGTCTTGACTGTTCTGTCACATTTCCACTTTGGGGGCCACATGTCTTCAAATGCAAAAGTGGCAGGAAAGACATAAGGACTAAGATGGGCTTTGATGTGATCCAACAAAGCTCTTATTATTATTCTTTTATATAATAGTAAGTACTCTGGAAAGATTTCTCATAAAAGAGTAATTGCTAGATACTATGTAGTTTAGAAATAGCAGTCTATTTTCTGACTTAAGACAATCCTTCACCTCCCCTTCCTTTCACTTTTTGCAAGGAATGTATGGACTGTACATTATGTTAAATAGTATCACTAAAATTGTTCCTACTCGAAATACAGTCCTTTATTCAACTTAAATGATATATTTCCCTTTATACTGGTGAGAGAAGTTCCTGTATTATAATGTTCAAACTGCACATTGCAGTAGTAGTTTAGGCGTCTCTTAGAAAACAAAGTATCTCCTTATGACTAATTTCTTTTCATTACCTTTAAAATGGAAATCAACTGCAGTCTCTTGTGATGGAGAGAAAGTAGTTTCCTTTTGCTGGCTATAATATTAATTGATCCTTAACGTTTGTACTCATAGAAAATATAAAAGTAGAAAGAAAAGAAAAATGGTGTTTAACAAAAAGGAATATATGAATATTAAATTGAACATTTAAAAAAATAATTGGTGCTTTCCTTTCTTTCTTGTCCAAAATAAGTCTTTTATAATGATTAGAGATGTTCTCTTCAATCTTCTTTGATATGCAGAGAAGTTGAAACTATATTGCACATACACTTTCAGACTTTTAACCCTCAGTACTAAGAAGCTTGTCTGGCTCTTGTTTTAGGTACTATTTTAGCAAAGCATTTTGACATCAACTCTTTTTCACCATCTGCTGGCAGTAAGGAAGTAATATAAAGCACATCATGTACATAAAAAAGATTTTTTTAAAAACAATACCTCTTTTACAAATAATTTGAACAGGCTGATCAATGATTGTTTTACAAATTCTGGCCTTACCCTAACTGGAATTTTTGAAGACTAGTTTACACTGTTATAAATAAAACTAAAATGATTTTCAAATCTTAATATATATAAATTAACTTTTGCTTTATAACTTAACTGAACATTGAGATTTATTTATAGTACTCCTTGTAATGCCATCCATGCTGTGTCCCATCTCTGTGGGACAAAATTAAGCTAAATGTGTATCATGGGTGTTTCAGTCGTGTGAATAAGATACTTTATTACATCTTTACATTGGTACATTTCAGTAGTATATTGTCACATTTCAATAGCAGGAATGTTATACTGCTATAACTTTTCCTCTGTTTTGAAAAATTGTGAGTATAAGACTCAATACTTTAGCAATAGAATTTAGATAATTATAATAAAAGTCTTTTCATTTCCAAAATAAATTTAGTATCCATATTGCAAAACTGTGCTACTCAGGTGTCATGGCTTTTTATCTTTGTTGTATGTGTATTTCAGAAGGACAGAATTATTGTAATAAAAAACAGTAAAAATGTGCAGTCAGAAAATAAAGATGTCTATTCCCTCCTTCCATCCTATCATTTGTGTAGCTTTTTTGGATCTTCAACACATCATATTTTGCTTTTTTTTTTTAAAAAAAAATCATTTTTATATGCTACACTTGGGTATGTGTGCACCCTCAGTGTTGGTTTCTGGCAACTGCCTGGAGAATCCCTGCAGTTTTGCTGGCAGGATTTTCAATTTTTTCGTTTGCTTCCTTCCTAAGGCTGAGAAAGAGTGGCTGGCTCAAGGTCACTCAGGAGGCTTTGTACTTAAGGTGGGAATAGAATTCATGGTCTCCTCAGATTTCTAGTCTGGTGTTGTAACCACTACAACAAACTGGTTTTCATATGGTATTGTACATGAGTATAAAAACTACATTTAATAAAATAAGAAGTGAAGTGCTTCAGTGTTTCATAACCAAGTGGCTCTTTAAAAACCTTTAAAGTTGTTTTTGTTGTAGGTAGGAACTGTGGTGGAAGTCAGGAATCCAGATGGAACTTATCAGGAAGCTGTCATCAATAAATTAACAGATGCTAGCTGGTATACTGTAGGTAAGGAAACCTTAAATTTCTTTTTACACAATTGAAAAATTAAATTTGGAAAAAAATGCACTTTTTCGTGTCATATTCCCCAAGGGATGGTTTTTGCATTCAATGAGTACTTTTAGTTTCAGTATAGTACCTACATTGAAAAGGATATGCAATCAAATGAATCAAGAATGTTTTGGGACAGAATCTGCTTGATAATGATAAAAAGACAGAGATAGGAAACAGGAGTTATTGAAAGCTTTAAATAATAACTTCTTGCCATTTCATAGAAGTTAGAATCTTACTCTTTTAACATTTTAAAACTTCAAGATATAAATTGCATTAAAAAGGCCCTTTTTTGGGTTCTTATTTTTGTGATTTGTTTTTTTGTACTACTTCTATGCCATTGGGACATCTCCCAGCTGCTTCTAGAAATTCTAGAACAAACGGCTGTTGTGTGCATTTTTCTTTCATTCAATCCTATCCAATTCTCTTGGCCTAGTTCCTGCAGTTTCCTTAGCAAGGTTTTTCAGAAGTGGTTTGCCTTTGCCTCCTTCCTAGAGCTGAGTCTGGTCCAAGGTCACCCTGATGGCTTTGTGTCTGAGGCAGTACTAGAACTCACAGTCTCCCAGTTTCTAGCCTGATACTTAACTACTACATGAAATTAGCTCTCTTATACAGGTAGTTCTTGACTTATGACTGGTCACTTAGCAACCATTTGAAGTTACCTGAAAAAGGGGACTTATGACATGGATCCAATTTCTGCCATTTTAATGGGCAGGCATTACAGTTGTAACTTGAGAACTACCTGTTTACATAAAATTTGCCAAACAAAATAGCCATGAGATCTGGATTGAGCTTGGTAGTCCCATTAACAAGTTATGTCCCATCAACATAGTTCAATACTATTATACATTCATTCTCATTCTCTCCCTCCCTCCTCCCGTCTGTCTGTCTGTCTGTCTCTCTCTCTCACACACACACACAATATATAAAGTATTATCTATCAAAATTTTAAGATTCTTCTGTCTGTTGTACTTTATCTCCCTTCTTCCTTTCTCTGGCTTTCCGGATATATAAACTGTTTCTAGAAAGAGTCCTTAAAGGTTATCCTCTTACACTGCACAGGTTTACTTAGGTTAGAGCCTATAGTATTTTATAGTATTTTTGATATTTCTGATTAAGGGAAACTCTCAATATGGCTTAGAAATGCTAGATTTACTTTTAGCTAGAAGTCATGATAAAATTGGTAAGTATGAAATTCATGGAAAAAGTAGGCTCAGCTGTATGTTTTACTGAAATTTAATTAAACTTAAGGAATTTTTTAAAAAAAACTGTACAAAATTTTATATTGTGTTTCATTTTACCATTGATAACAGTATTTGATGATGGAGATGAGAAAACTCTTAGACGCTCTTCACTTTGCCTAAAAGGAGAAAGACATTTTGCTGAAAGTGAGGTAAACTTTTTCTTTTTAATGTAGCTATGCTATAGAAATTAAGCATGCTCTGATAATATTTGCCCACTGATTAATGGAATGGAATGTATAAGTTGTGCTTCACTGTCAGCAGTGGGGTATAGTTGTGAAATCTAGAAAAATATGTAATTCTGATAAAGAGAATCTCTGTTACTGTCATGTGTTCATGTGTCAGTGGCTGGAATAGCATATTTTTTATTTCCAAATTAGCTTCCTATAACTGGAAACTTAGGCAAAGACATTTATTTGTACATTAAAATGTGTGTTTAATGAACATTATAATTAGATTTCAATTCTGGTAAGAGGGGTTAAAATTATAGAACAGTGTTGTATAACTCGTACTAAGAACAAATGATTACCAATAATTTGCAATAATAAGAAATAAGAACCTTTAAGTTAATTCAAAAACAAAAAAAGAGATATTGTAGTTTTAATTCTTCAAATATACAGTCTCCTCATTTGATTGCTCCTATATATTGCATCTTCTCTCCTGCACATAAAATGTATTTTATGTCGGATGAGGTGAGAATAATCATCATTTTTTCTTGTCTTGTATGACAAAAATGAAAATAATGCAAAAGAAACAACGGCGGATAACATTTATTGCACTGAGTTATCCCATGTGGATTGTCCTGCAGCAAGTTGGCTGCGGCAAAATGGCCATGGCAGGTTGGCCTCAGGGAATTATCCTAGACCCCTTCCATGAGAAGACATGACCACAGGAAAATGGGGCTTGGCTCTATCTTCTGAATAGAGATTCCCCATCCAAAAACCTTGCCCCTTTATGTTATTTGCCTTGCTGAAGGTAGGAAGGGAAAAATGGCATTTGGGAGACCTGTATAAAATAGTATCTCTTTGTAGATACTCTATTGTAGTTGTATTGTTTGTATTTATTTCTGTTTTCATGCTCCTTGCAGGTTGAGTTTTATTCATAACAGGGCCTCCTGTTTGAATTACTTTTTTTCAAACAAATGTGTTTGTTCATATTCTGACAAATCTGTGTTGTGAAATTCTCTTCAGTAATTGAAAAAATAATGTTTTTTGTCAATAGACATTAGATCAGCTCCCTCTTACCAACCCTGAACATTTTGGGACTCCTGTCATTGGAAAGAAAACTAATAGAGGAAGAAGATCTAATCACATGTAAGTTTGATATTTATCTGATTCATGATTATCTTCATTTTAGAATTATTTGAACTGAGTAAAAAAGCAGCATATAATTTAAAGTAGAAGTTGAAAATGTGGGAAGTTACCTGGGGAAATAGAAGCCAATCTTAGGTTTTTTTAAAAAAAATACAGGCAAGGTTTAGAATG
Source organism: Vipera ursinii (assembly GCF_947247035.1). NCBI lineage: Eukaryota > Metazoa > Chordata > Lepidosauria > Squamata > Viperidae > Vipera > Vipera ursinii. The sequence goes on along the minus strand of NC_139512.1, from coordinate 286,183,130 downwards.
GATTAAGGAAAAGTTTGTTATTATTCTCTTATATCTACAGTTTAGATCGGCATAAGCTTACTGGAAGAACTATGTAGTTCACTTAATTGCTTTATACAAAGGGCAACACATTATTTCTGAGAAGCAAGGCAGAAAGGAAGATGATCTCTTCCACTGTTTACAACCTAACAGGAAATTGGATGGTGTTACGAAGGTGTATTCCATAAGTTGCTGAAAATGCTTTTGATCACCCTGAATATACTGCTTATTCATTCAAATGAATACTCCCCTTTTGGAGGCTGAGAGTTGGAGGAACATTGCATATGAAAGTATAAGCTTTTCTTTGTATTTAGTAGGACAAAATTATTAGCCTCACTACTCTGCATAGGATGTTGGTGAAAAATATGTCCTGAAGGCTTTAATCCAGCCTCATGATGAACACTCTAAAAGATCCTCAACTCTATCTCAGTAGCACGTTGAATGTCATCTGACCCGAGGGGACCATCATCCAGCACTATATAACTACTGATATCTGAAGCAGAATTATGGTGGAAACATGGAACATAACCACCATGAACAAGGGAAAACTCAACACAGGGGAAGATAAAATAAAGCGGCCACATGTTGAACTCTGAGGCATCAGAGAATTAAGATGGACTAGAATTGGACACAGAAGATCACATTATTACTATGGGCACAAAAGACAAGGAAGGAATAGCATTGCTTTTATAACCAGGAGACATATAGCAAGAAAATAAGATTTAACTGCAATGCAACCAATGACTTAACAATACAATGAGACTTTAATATAATGCTTATCCAAGCTTATGCTCTAACACTGATACAAAAGAAGAGGAGACTGATGAGATTTAGAGGGAAGTTGATTTTGCCAAGAAATTGGCAAAAATATGCAAGCAAGATATGCCATCTGTAGTTGAAGACTGGAATGCAAACGTTGGAAATATTAAAGAAGAAAATAAAGTTTGGCCTAGGAAAATGAAATAATGTAGTGAATGACTTACCAATTCCTAAAAATGACTTACCAACTTCTGAGAATCAGTTATTTCTTTTCCAACACTCCCCACCCCCAAACACACACACACACACACACACACACACACACACACACACACACACAAACACACACACACTGACATTACAAGACATTACTATACCACTCCTTGTATCATTACCATATGGAGTGTACAGAAATCAAGTTAACAAAATTACAAGGATACAAGGAGGTGGAGAAAGTCAGCTATAACAGTAAAGGCATAGCCAATGATTGACTGTGGAGTGGATCGTAAACTTCACATGTGCAAATTCCAACTTAAGCTAAAACAGCAACAGAAGAAAGCCAATCATTTTCCATGATCTGATCTTGACTTGATCAAACAGAATTTCCAGAATCACTTTGAAGTCCTAAATCTCATTGGCAGGGAAACAGAGATAACTGTGACTGAAGTCAGAGAAATTCCTAGGGATGAATGTGAAAAGAGATTTACCAGAGACCAAGAAGCAAAAGAAAGCAAACTGGATGTCAGAACAAATAGTGGGAAATTGCCAAAAAAAGAAGTGAACCCAAAGCCAAGAAAAACAAAAATACCAGAAGAGAACTTGACGAAGAATGTCTAGGGGCTGTTAGAAGCGCAGTATTGTAAAGACATTAAACTTTGTAATAGACATTGAATAACAAGAAAAGATCTCAGAATTTCCAAAAGATTTTAGAACTCAGAAAAAGGTTCCAATGTTGAATTGGTATGCTAAGGACACCATTGGACAGACAATAATTAATTCCCAAAAGATGGAAAGGCATCCTGTACAATAGAGATGTCAGTGTCAGAATAACTTAGAAGATAATTCCTACCAAGAATTCCTCTGATGGCACTTGGAACCAGGATAACATAATTTAAAGTATTACATCATAATTAAGGCTGAGTCAACATACCTTTTAATGCTGTATTACTATGTGGGATTGTTAATGGAAAATTATTGATTTTACTATGCATCAGCCACCATATTAATTCATTTATTTATTCCATTCACTCATTCTATAGTGCTCCCCACTAGTTTGCTGTAAAGTCGTAACTATAAGCCAATGTCTAAACAAAAATTCACTTTTCATACTAATTCTAACTATAAATTGTATAATAAACATTTATATGGTGACACCTTTTCCCTTATAGCCCAGAAGAAGAATCTTCCTCATCCTCAAGTGATGAGGACGAAGATGACAGAAAACAAACTGATGAATTATTAGGAAAAGTTGTATGCGTAGAAACTGTTAGTACGGATAAAAAGAAAAATATTTGGTTTCCAGCTTTGGTAAGTACTTACTTTCTGTATTCTTTTTTTAAAAAAAATTGAAACAGATAATACAGTCCTAGAAATAAGACTGCAATTTTAGTTGCAATCTTTAATAAATCAGTGCTTTGATACAAAACAAATAAATGCAGAATAACACACAATTTATTATATGTGCAGGGGACTACATTAATAAAGGCCTTAACATTTTGATGCTTAATAGCTACTAAAACAAGTATGTGTAAATTGGTGTTTGTATGTACCCAATATAGAGTGTATGTTTTATGAAAAACGGAACCCTATTTTGACTCATTTCCTTTTTCAAACACTAAACTATTAACATTTTTTTTGCTGTTGGTCTATCAAGCCACATAGATGATTTGAAAAGGCAAAAGCTGTTGTATTATGATACAAAACTTATATTTTGGTGGAACACTTATATTCAGAGATGGTGTAACCTCTGAATATCAGTTACTGGAATGCAAATAGTAGGATTAGCTTTTAGGATTGTGTTGCAGATGCAGTTCCAACAGAATTGACTTCATGCATATACTGTACAGATATCTGATGTGAGGAGGCCTTTGAAGCAGCTGCACCAAGCCTTGAGAAGATGAATTCAGAGAGATGCTTTAATTATTTTACGAAGGTTTTATTAGTTACTGGCTTTATATCTTGCTTGTAGTTTTCCCATGGTTGAAAACAGGTGCTGGGTTAGGCAAGGGACTTTTCTTATGTTTTAGGTGATTATGTAATAATAAGAGTGTGCCATTAGTACAGGGGTGTCAGACTCGCAATGTCACATGACGTGTCACGACATATCGTTACTTTTTTTCCCATTGCCAGCAATGGGGTGGGTGAGGTTTCGCCATGACACATCCGGCCTGTGGGCCGCCAGTTTGACACCTCTGCATTAGTAGAAATAAAAAAGTAGTCCAAATAAGTGTATTTTATGCTACTGAGAGTTGGATAAGTTGATCAGTAAGAAGATACTGTGTTTCCCCAAAAGTAAGACCTACCCCGAAAATAATCCCTAGCTTGATTTTGGGGGGGGGCTAATATAAGTCCTACCCCCAAAATAAGCCCTACTTTGGGGGCAAGGTGTACCCCTAAAAATCATGCTAGGGGGCTGCAGCTGCCCACACACCCTGCACCCACTTACCTTACTGGTAGGCCCACCGCATCCAGGCTTCCCTTGCCCTGAGACTTGTCACGCTAGGTGGCTTATCGCGCCATTGCCGCTGCTCGCACAGGAGGCTGCATAGTGCTTCGGGCCATTGTTGCTGCTTGTGGCAGGAGGCCGCATGTTGCTTCAGGGTGTTGCCATCGGCCCGAAGGACCGCACAGCCTCCTACCGTGAGCGGCGCCACCGGCCCAAAGGGCTATGCAGCCTCCCGCAAGTGGCAGCAACAGCGTGAAGCATCATGCAGCCTGTGAGTGGTAGCACCAGCGCAATGCATCACATGTCTGTCCGCAAGTGGTGGCAAGTGGCTGTTGAAGAAGTCAAGCAGTGGCACAACAGGTGTCAAGTCATGGGAGGCCTGGCTGCGGCAGTCCTAACGTAAGACATCCTCCCAAAATAAGACCTAGTGCCTCTTTTGGAGGCAAAAAAAAAGTATAAGACTGGGTATTATTTTCAGGGAAACATGATAGCAACAACAGTAAGGACTAAGTAGAACTTCGTACTGTTTTTTGAGATGATTTTAAAAGCTGTCATTCCATTGCCATATCCACTGGAAGTTGGCAGATAAATAACATTTCTTTTCTGCTAATTTAGAACATAGGTTTGCGGTCTGGAAGAAAAATCCTGGAGTACATTTTTAAAAAGTCATTTCAGTTTAGTCTCAGATAACCATCAAGTAACACCAGGGTTGCACAGCTTAATTTAGGTTAACCAGGACCTTACAGTTATACAGTGTTGCTATGAAGTAGGCAGTGTGATTTAAATAGTAGCTCAATAAATCTGAGATTACAGCAAAGTGTCCATAGTGCCCAGAAATTTATTAAATTCTGGCAGAAATATCATATGCATAGGAGGGTTAATATATGTTGAGATAGCTTACTAATATACTAGCTTACTAGGTTCCACTTCTGCATCAGAAAAGTAGGGAAAGTTTATTTTTTTTAAAAAAAATTGTGCTGAGTTTTGGAGAAGTAGAGATTGCAAGAACCTTTCTTCTTCTTCACTTTACATCAGGGTTTGGTGAAAGGGAATTCCACTTAAAGGAATGCAGTTTGTTTTCTTCTCTAAAAAGCAGGTAAAAGTAAAAGAAAATACTCCTCTGCTCAAACTCATGCTGCACCCAGAGGCAAACAACCTCTTTTTTCTCTCAATCAACACAGGCCTTTTAGGAAAATAGAAGCTGCAGTGCCTCACGCTTCTTCTTTTTTTGCTCTCAGATAAAAATACTTTTTCCCCTCTGCTGTGTTTTTTTTCAGATGGCAGAGGATGATGGAGGCCAAGGGTTTTGTTTTTCATGCAGGAAACAATTTAAGATCCTTCCGCCTCCCCCGCCCACCGAGTTACTTGAAATATCTAGAGTAGTTGGAAAAGGGGATTTTGTATGCTGACCATCCATGCCAATAACAACCAGATGTGTAGACCTTACCTTATGCATACAAATACGTTTGTATGATCTCTTAGATAATTTTAAATAAAGTTTCTCTAATAATTATATATATTTTTTTATTTTTATACAGGTGGTTTGTCCAGATTGCAGTGATGAAGTTGCAGTAAAGAAAGATAATGTTCTTGTTCGTTCTTTCAAGGATGGCAAGTTGTAAGTGAAACTGTTTGATTTAATTACTATTTGTCTAATTACTATAATGTAACTAAGAGAGATGGCAGATGGACACAGATCTCTTTTATTCATGAGAATGAAGGGGGGGGGAATAGAATGAATAAAATAATTTTGCATTTTGCCTTCTACTTCCATATAGGGTATGGATATATGAATGCAGAAAAACAGTGTGCTGTTTTGTATTAATATTGAAGTGCATGGATAGAATATTTCTACAATTTAAATGTTTTTTTCTGTTGTAGGATTTCTAAACAAAGTATTATTTCCTTGTATAATATGCTTGTAAATAATTATGATAATAACAATGTGGCATCATTTTAATCAGTTTGAAAAGTGCCAGGCAGGTAGTCCTCTAGTTATAACCATAATTGGGACCAGAATTTTCATTGCTCAGCAAGGTGGTTGTAAAGTGGGTTGTGCCTGATTTTTTCCAGGTTTCACTTTGTTGTTAAGTGAATCACTGCAGTTGTTAAGGAAATCACATGGTCTTTAAGCAAATCTGACTCCCCTCTTTGACCTAAAATCATGGAACTTCCTTCTGCAGCTACTATATTATTTCAGGAAAAGACAGCTGATTCTATTTTCCAATCTCATTAGGATGTAGAATATCATAGTTCAGTCAGGTAATCATGGAATAGAATAGAATAGAATAGAATAGAGAATAGAATAGAATAGAATAGAATAGAATAGAATAGAATAGAATAGAATAGAATAGAATAGAATAGAATAGAAACTGGAAGGGACCTTGGATGTCCAACTCCCTGCTCAAGCAGGAGAACTTGTACCATTTCAGATGAGTCTAGCTTCTTAAAAACCTCCAGTGATGGAGCAAAAATAGGGCCAGTCTAGGACAGGGCTTTACAACCGGTGGTACGCATACCACTAGTGGTACGCGAGCACCTGGCTGGTGGTACGCGGTGTCGCAGCAGCCCGGGATCAGCGTTTATGAGCGCGATTTCTAAGTGCGACTCAGCTGATCCCGGGCTCCTGCCCGGCTCACTTAGCAAGCAGCCTCTTTTCCGCAAGCAAGTGAGCCGGGCAGAAAATAAGCTGCTTGCTAAGTGAGCTGGGCAGGAGCCCGGGATCAGCATTTCTGAGCGTGACTTCTGAGCGCGACTCAGCTGATCCTGGGCTCACTTAGCAAGCAACCTCTTTTCCGCAAGCAAGTGAGCCGGGCAGGAGCCCGGGATCATCTGGGTCGCGCTCAGAAATCGCACTCAGAAATGCTGATCCCGGGCTGCTGCCCAACTCACTTAGCAAGCAGCCTCTTTTCTGCAAGCAAGTGAGCTGGGCAGGAGCCCAGGCGACACCGGCGCTTGCGGCTTTTCCGCAGCACAGACCCTAGGGCTGCTTCGTTCCCACTCGGCCTCTCACAGGACCCAGGCTGCCTGCACTGGTGGGAAATGCAGCGCTTCTTTTTCTGCAGCAGTGGAGCGCAGGCGTCACTTGGGAAACACTCTGCGAGATGCGCCTTTGCAGCAGGTTCCCCTTCTGTTATATATTGGAGGTTTGAAAGGAAAGCTGCTCCCAGGGCGTAAAAGTAGAATCCAAATGGTGAGAGTGACGCAGCTCTCCGACTCTCTGCTTCAGGCTAAAACAGTCTCAAAGTTGGGTCCAGAAATTACTTCGCCCGAAGGAAGGGTGACTTGGTGGCGATGTGGGTTTGTTTCCTTTGGAGGAGGGAGAAAAGCGTCACTCTCTTCCTTCGGGCGGGTGCAAATGCAACTTAAGAACGGTAGCAATGCGGCCAGAAATGGGTATCTCTTGACAGCGCTGGGGAGAGCTATGGGAAGAATGATGTACGCGGAGAGGATTGGAGAACCTGGCTCAAACACTGGGCTCCAGTAGGGGAAAAATGACTGGGAGAAGTAGCCGGTTCATAATGTACGGGCCTGAAAACAGGAGGTGAACCGGTGACATCCCCTCCCTGCCTGTGTGCGCGTGCAGAGGCTGAGGCGCTCTCCTCTGCCTTTGTGCGTGAACAGGCAGGGCTGTGATGTCAGTGGTTTTACTTTGCCCAAAACCAGGCTGGGATCTGAGTGGTGTAGCATAGGATGGAGGGAGGGAAGGAAAGAAGGAAGGAAGGGACAAAAAGGGAGAGAAGGAAAGGAAAAAAGGAAGGAAGGAAGGGACATTGGGAGAGAGGAAAGGCACCCATCCCAGTCTCACTCCCCTCCACCAGAGACCCACAGATCCCCCTCCCACAGGCACCCCACAATCTGAGTGATGACCTGGCCATTGATCACATGACCCTGGGACACTGAATGTTATAAGTATGAATCAGTTGCCAAGCATCCCAATGTAAATCACATGACCCTGGGGAAGCTGCAACAGTCATAAGTGTGAAAAATGGTCATAATTCACTTCAGTGCCATTGTAACTTCAAACAGTCACTAAGAGAATTGTTGTAAGTCGAGGACTACTTGTATTTTATGATTTTTTTTCTTTTTTTTGGGGGGGTCAAGTTTTTGACACCTTGCTGGGTTACTGGTAGTACTCGGATATTGCCTTATCCTAAAAGTGGTACAATGGGTGAAAAGGTTGAAAAGCCCTGGTCTAGGATTTGAACCTAGGACCTCTCGCAACCTAAGCGAGAATCATACCCCTAGACCAGGGGTAGGCAACCTTGGCTCTTTTATGACTCGTGGACTTCAACTCCCAGAATTCCTGAGCCACTGGCTCAGGAATTCTGGGAGTTGAAGTCCACGAGTCATAAAAGAGCCAAGGTTGCCTACCCCTGCCCTAGACCAACAAGCCATTGAATTGAAAGGAACTTTAGCGTAGTTTGTTGTAAAGAAACTTATTTTGAAGTAGATATAATTGTTTTGCTAGGCAGTCATCTGTGTTTCATCATTAGGAAAACTGGGTGTTCCCCTTCCTGTTTTTTTATTTTGAGTTTGGATTTATAGCAATTTTTCTTCTTGTTGTTGAAGAAAACATTTTAGCACTGTTTTAAAAATTCAGATCAAAATCTTAATTTTCCTTTTCTAGAAATAACTGATTTACACAAAGTAGTTTAAGACCAAATATTTTTTTTTCTGAAAAAGTTTTCAAATTTTTAAAATTCCTGTTTGCTTTGTAACAGTGGGAGACCCACATTTTATGGATAATTAATAATAAAAGATTGCTTTATTTAAATGAAGATTGCTCTATTATCAAAATACTTAAAATATTTATTTTAAAAAATACTGTGATCACAATTTGTTTAGCTCTTCGGTACCAAGAAAAGATGTACGGGAAATTAGTGAATCTTCACCAAGACCTGACGCTGCATTAAAACAAGGTAAAAATTGACTTAAAAATTAGACTGCTTTTCATCTCAGTTATAATTGGCTAGAACAAAAATGAGTTAGGGTTAGACTAGACTGAGAATTCTAAAAAATGTTTCCAGGAATGCCAGGAATATCGTATTTTATTATTTATTTTTCTCTACCTTTTAATCATAATTTCTGTACTTTTTACAAGTGTGGGATTGTAAGAGGGCCACAGAGGGTGCCTCGTGAGAGAAAATAGGTAGTATTGGTCTGAGACGTAGGGGGGAAAAAAATCAAATGCCAAAATCTAAATATTAACCTTTTCCTAGATTGAGTGGATTGGATTTTTTTTTTAAACTGCATCATGCCTATTTTAGATTTTATATTATAATAATTATGTGCTTCCTGTTCTAAAATGACAAGAAATCATGCCAGCAGTTTTCAGCAGTTGTGCTGCCTATCTTCACCATTAAATAAAAGAATAGTCTTATCAAGGCTCGATACCATCACTAAGATTCAGTGCATAATAGCACCAATGGTAGAAATCAAGTTATAGAAATTAAAGGATTAAAACATTTTCAAGCTTAAAAACAATTTGAGAGATTGTATGCCTAGCTGTTCTGTACCAGCCTGCTACCGGCCTTGCAGAAAAGGCAGGGACAACCCCTTTTACAAGAAGGCAAGAGGCTGGAATTACGCCTGCCAAATTTATTGCTACAAAAACAAATAGAACAAGACACGAACCAAGAAACAGGAGCTTTTCAAGCGGTTGCCTTCAGCAAACCAGCCCTCCCACGCATGCCCCCTTAAATACAGTTCAGGGCGTGGCTTCTCTCTGCCTCCTTCTGAGGAGCCCCATTGCCTTCCTCTGTTTACTCCTGATTGACTGCCTCCTGCGTCGGGCATCCTTGAACAGGGCCAGCTGTGGGTCATCTTCATCCACGCTGTCAGGCTCACACAGCTGGGTCTCCGTCGTGACCAGATGAGAGGGGCCTGGCTGAGGGCTCTCATCAAGCTGTCCAATCCCCTCAGCAAGCTCTTCAACACCCCCCTCCTCCTCCTCCTCTGAGTCGTCCGACCCAACTGCCAAAAGCAGTGTCTTTAATTGGTACCTTAAAAATGATCAAACATGGCAAGGTTAGTATCTACAACTGAAAAAGCTATATTCCTTATTGCTGCCAATTATACTTTAGGAAACTGAAGAATTTTAATTAGTAGCTTTGATCTTCATAATAAGGGATATTTTCATGGAATGAAACATTTCTTTAGGTACGTGAGTCCCTATATAGCCCTATAGAAGTTTGTTCAGGGCAGTGAGGACATTGTCTTTGAATAACTATAGATATGACTATAGATAACGAACTTGCAAGCAAGCTAGGAAATGGAAATCAAGTTAAATCAAGACATACAGTATGTCTGCCTTGTTTAGAAACCCTTTAATTTTTTTTTAAATTCAGACATAAGCTATTGCTAAATATTTTTTACTTTGTTCATTCACACTGTTCATTTGATTCATTCACTCAGTTAAATAGAAGAAAAGGGACTATATAGCTGCACAAAATCCATATTAAGTCAGAATGTGACTGTTTCAGGTAGATCGTTCAATTCTAATAAAATTAATTTATTTACAGCTTTTGATCAGGCCTTAGAATTCTGTAAAAATAGAACTGTTCCTAGTAACTGGAAGACCGAGTTGAAAGAAGAAAGTTCCAGTAGTGAAGCAGAAGAGGAGGATGAAGATGAAAAGGAAAAAGAAGATAATAGCAGTGAAGAAGAGGCAAGTATAATCCTATAATGTAATAGGTTTGTATTACGCTGCATGTGCCAAAATTTGTATTTGTAAATCTTGCTAGTCACTTCTGTCAAGTTTCGTACAAGCAGTAGTGAAAATCAGTATTCGATCAAAGTGAACCTCAGGAGAACTATACCTGGATTCTTTATTCATGAATAATAGCTTGAATAGTAAAAGGAATGTAAATATAAAACTAATGATATCATCATTGCAATCATAGCTATGGGTTGAGGTCTTGGAAGTATCAGCAAATGTTTATCCAGAATGAAAGCTCAGGAATCCACAATAAACCATATCGTTTTTTAAAGGAGAAAATTCCCAGTTCACAGCTTTAATCAAATAACGTGCAACAGATTAAATTGTATTTAGTCAGATATAATGGTACCAAAGCGTTCATTTTGGCACTCTAAAGCTTTAGTCCCGTAGAAGCTTTCCAAGAAAGCAATGCTAAATTCTCAGTAGAACTTCATAAAATTTTAATTTTTGTATGCATTAAATTTTCTGTATTTTCCCACAGTGGAACACTCTAATATTTTGAAATAAAATAATTTGAAAAAAGAATATTAGTTTAAGGATAAAAAAATAATATTAACCTTCAGAGTAAAACATTATAATATCCTTTAATAATATGATGATGATTTTTTTATTTCCTTGTTGGTTTTTGAGATGGCAGGCTATGTAAAATAAATAAATAAATCTCTATTTATTTCATTAGGAAGAAATAGAACCCTTTCCTGAAGAAAGAGAGAACTTTCTGCAACAACTCTATAAATTCATGGAAGACAGAGGTGAGCATTTCATTAGGTTTATTGTACAGCTTGTTTTAATTGTATGAGAATTTAATATAGTTGTGAATCACATTGCTTTTAATTCCTGATAGTTGAGTGTGTTCCTTTTTAATATTTTCATTCTTAATTAATTGTATACATAGGAACCAAAGGTAATTACAAATATTTTAGTATGTAGTGTTACTAAGGTAGCTTACTGTTAAAGTTACACTTAAAAATAATTTGAAAGGCTACATTTAAAAAAAAAACCCTCTCAAATGTGTTTATATAATGTTTGCACAACTTCTAGGTTGCCAAAACCAAGCGTAGATTACCAAACAGCACATTCACTTGTGAAGTGACTTTTTCCCCCAGTTGTTGCAGTCCTAAGCAGGCAACTAAAATGGATTATCCTTGCTAGCTCCTATATTTGGCAAATAAAGAATTATGGGGATAGGAAGGAAAATCATCCATGGAATTCCAATTTCTTCCTCCTCTGAGGTCTTCCCATGGTCCAGATCAGATGGGATGTTGGCAAGAATATTGTAGGACCAATATGAATTTGCCAGACACACGTTAGCAAATGCAGGATGTTAGCCAAAGTTTCTAGTAACATGACTTGGTGTTAGTTTTGTAAATGGTTTTTATCATAAGGTTTCCTGTTAAGTGCTGCTCTCTATTTCGTTTTGACCACCTCCTAGGTACAAGTTTCTCTAATTATTTGGATAATTATTTTATTATAAATACTGTTATGTAGCTTAATTGGGAAGACAAAGCTTTAATTGTATTCTCTACACATTTATTTGGAATAAGTAGCATTGAATATGGTTGTGATTATTTTGACTAAATATGGATAGAATATACTGTATGTTACATTATTTTTGTGTGAGACTAAAGTTCTAAATTTATTTTCAGTAATGTTTATATGAAGAATTCTCACGGTGCTCAAGCACTTAATTCAAAATACTTTCTTTCATAGGGACTCCTATTAATAAACGACCTGTCCTTGGATACAGAAATTTGAATCTCTTCAAATTATTCAGACTTGTTCATAAACTTGGAGGATTTGATAATGTAAGTACTATAAACTTTAGTAAAAAGAAAAAATAAGCCTAAAATAACTATGTGTCGCTTTCTGTAGCTTTAAAAAGAGTTGTATAGAAGATGAGAACACAACTTTTAAGGCAGTTGTGTATATTTGTTTTTCTTATACAAAGAATAAGAAAATAACATTCTCCCATTTGTGCTAGAATTATAGAGATAACTACATACCACAAAAATGTCATTAAACTACAAGATGCAGTTCTTTTTATATATGATAGAAGTTAGTGCTAGAAGAATAACATCTAAAGGAGCATGAAAGTACAAAGATTTCTATTTATACAACAAAGTTATGGCTTATGGAATATGGGCTGACTGTATTTTGTGCTTTTTGCAAACAGCAATTGCTTAGAATTTGGTTGCTTTTATATTTTGTCACATAGTCAGATGTTTAGACTGGTTTTGGCATTTTTATCTACCTATCAAGTCCTTCCCAGGGACCTGGGATAGGCAGATATTGTTTAATGGTATTAAAGGTATCATTGCAGGATGAAAGTTGTTCCAAGTAAAACTGCCTTTTGCAATTGACTGATGGTGATTCTGTCAATGCCAATAGCATTCAAGTGGTGCTCCATTTGTTTGGAATTGTTTACAAGGTGTCTATTCATTGATAGTACTATTGGTACTATCTTGGCTGGTTTTTTTAGATGTATTATTATTACATATACAAAAATGTGAAGTTCCAGCTGCCAGTTCTTTAGCTGGTATTGGCCTTCATACACATTGAGTTCTTCCCAAGAACCTAGAATGTTGTAATATATTGGAATAGTAGTGACTTTTTGCAATTGACAAGTAAATCTCTGCCTCCATATCTGTGGAGCAGATAAAATTTATCAATATCACTATGAGGATGTTATTCATAATAAATGGTCATTAGCTGTCTTGTTTCTCAGTCCAAACTGTCCAGTTCAGCTTCTGTCCAGTTATTAATTCCAGCAGTATCATATCACAGGTATGGCCCTAGTATCAATGGCTTTCTTTTTAGCACTTTTCTTACTCTTTGGATGTATTCTTTACTAATCACATTTTTAACATGTTTATGCCTGATGTTATCCAGGCTGTAAAATGCCCAGATATTTGGGCATTTTGTAGGTTTCATCTTGTTGGCTCCTAATGGTTTGGGTGTTTGGCATTTCAATTTCATTAACTGTTCATTACCCCCATTTATTGCTATTGTAGCATACATCTCTAAGCCAAATTCCATTGCTTTATCTGTGTTAAAATATCTTACAGTATTTGTCAAAGACTGGATTTTGATTTCTGATTTTCCACAAAGCTTCAGATCATCCACATACAGTAAAGCAAATGAAATTTTTTATTAGCATTTGTTTTTTGCCATTTGGTAACCAAGATTTGTTTTGTTCAAAATGATTGAAAGTGGGATCATAGCAATGACAAATAATAAGTGATAATAAGTTACCCTTGAAAATGCTTCTGCTCATGTTGACAAGCCCATACTTTTCATTTCCAACCACCAATTCTGTCTTGCCTGTGCTTCATGATTCTTCTACATACATTCTACAGCAATGCTTTTATTTGCCACTAGTTTTTCCCCCAAACATTTGATGATCCAACTACCGTATTTTCTGGCGTAAAAGACGACCCCCAACTTTTGAGAAGATTTTCATGGGTTAAAAAGTTGTCTTATATGCCGGAAAATACGGGTAAGTAGGAAGTCAGGGCTGCTTCTCAATTAGGTGAAGGTTTATCAAGAGCTTTTGGCCTTGAGATCAGCTTTGCTCTGCCTCGTCTAAACCTCGTCTCCTCTCGCCTTGGTGCCCCCTTCTACTTCAGCCACACGCGCTGGCTGTTTCGGCCAGGAGCGACGAGCATTGTGGCCCAACACTTCGGGAAGGCACCAGGTCTGAAAGAAGGCGGTTCTTTCCATAGGTTACTTAATGAACAGGGTGGCGGAGTGGGGGGGAAAGAAACGGGATCAGCCCTGCGCTGCAAGTTTAAGATTCACACACACACCCTCCCCAAAGCCGCCTTCTACTTCAGGGCGGAGGGGCGACCCCGGGCTGCTGAAGCCCCAGTGCCAGCTTTCCGCTGCGGTCTGCCTGTAGCAATTCCTGAGCTGCGCCTTCCCGGGCGGGTGTTGCTGTAGGTCTTCCGCGGCACCACACCCTGAAGTCAAACTCCCAGGGTCAGGTGAAGCTTAGCTCTGCATGAACATGTCAGGTCGGCCTCTGCCTGGCTTCCCGCGCTCCCTTGAGCTCTCGTGCTCGCGGAGCGCCAGCGGCTTGGCACACGCTTAACTCCCGCTCCCTTCCACAAAAAAAAGGGCTGCTGCCCTAGGACGCCAGTAAGCTGGAGCCTCAGCCTCGGTTGGGCTGGTCGGTTTATTTATGAGGAGGCCGTCTTTCGCCATTCTCGAGTGCTGGATTTGTCTGTTTCCACTAACGTCTCTGCTCCCGAGGATTTACTATTTTCCGGCATATAAGGCGACTGGGCGTATAAGACAACCCCTGACTTTTGATAAGATTTTCATGCATTAAAAAGTCGTCTTATACGACGGAAAATACGGTATGTTGTAGCTTTTTATAATCAATGTAGACTATGTGTAATTTTTTTTTGGCTTTCTGCAGTTCTCCAGGAACATTTTATCATTCAGATGTTGATTTTTTTCTTTTTTCTTTTATTTCCTTTTTCTTCTACTGGGAAATAGTTACTTTCTTCAAAGCCTGAATGTTGTCTGCTATCGTGCCTGCAAGTAATATAAACATTGTAGGCAAACATGTTGTTGGTCTACAGTTTCCTATGTTGTTTCTTTTGCTGGTTTCTAAAAATCATCTAGGTTTTGTCAATTATTAATAAATTGCTGATTTATTATGCAATAATTCATTAAGATGTTTAGCTATAAATTAAATGCAAGGTAGTCAGCTATTTGAGGCAATAGATGACTAGGTGGTCCACTGCTTCTTCAGCTTGTTTGCAGAGGCCACTTTTGTTGTTGTTATTATTATTATTATTCCAACAGCAACCTTTATTTTGTTTGCCGATATCAAAAATTGACATTGTACTGTACTAAGTTATTATGTATAATGTAATTTATGATAATGGAAGTTAATTGATACTTCCTTAAAATATAAAGTGAATAAATGATAGAATTGTAATCTAATATACAGGTAGTCCTCAACTTATGTCCACAATTGAGCCCAACATTTTCCTGGATGAGCAAGAAAGTTGTTAAGTGAATTTTGCCCCATTTTACTTTTTGCCATAGTTGTTAAACAAATCACTGCAATTCTTAAGTGAATCATGCAGTTATTAAGCAAATCTGGCTTTCTCTGTTGACTTTGCCTGTTGAAAGCTGGCTATGAAGTTTACATATGATGATCACATGACCTCACCTCCCTGCAATTGTTGTAAATTCATGCTTGTTGCCAAGCACCCATATTTTGATCGTGTGGCCCTAGGTGCGCAACAGCCATAAGTGTTATAAGTCACGTTTTTCAGTGCCATTGTAATTTTGAACAGTTACTAAACAAATGCTTGTAAGTCAAGGACTAGTTGTAAACTATTTACTGGAAAAATAGTTACTATGCCTGTGGCAGTACATTAATAAATTTTACTGAAAAGTGAGAAGATCAATAGATTTCAAAATGTAAGTTGTATTATGGTTTAGATTTCAATTTTGACAGCTTCATGGTTCTGCTGAGAAGGTGAGATTTGCTCACATATCTAAAAATAATAACCTGCAAATAGATAGAGTAGATTAAAGGTAAGATTCTTAAGACTGTGATTAAAATGGACAAGATATAAGTGGTTTATGGGATATAATGGTAACATCACAATTTGTGAAATAGGGCTTGCATGGATTAATTTAAAGCAATGAAATGACCAGTGTGGGATTTAATGTGGCAGAACCAATGATAATGTGCAGCTATAATATATTCAGTATTAATGAATTCATTACTTTTAAAGCAAATCTGAAATTTAAAATTAAATATTCTTACCTATAGTAATGAAAACCTATTTTACACCCTACAAAATCAGAATTTATTTTAATTATCTATAAAATAAATGCTTGAAATAAATCTTAATTTGGGTTTTACCAACTCATGGATTAATTTATATGTAATTTAGAATGGAGTCTAGTAATCACTTAGGTATAATACCGTATATACTTGAGTATAAGCCGACTCGAGTATAAGCCGAGACCCCCAATTTCACCCCCAAAAACTGGAAAAAGTTGGTGACTTGAGTATAAGCCGATCCGCCGTTCTGCAAGCCTCCGCCGCCGGCTGCTTCGTTCCGCAGCGGAAAGAAGCAGGCAGGCTGCTTCGTTCCGCAGCGGAAAGAAGCAGCCTGCTTCGTTCAGGCTGCTTCGTTCCGCAGCGGAAAGAAGCAGGCAGGCTGCTTCTTTCCGCTGCGGAAAGAAGGCTGCTTCTTTCCGCAGCGGAAAGAAGCAGCCTGCTTCGTTCAGGCTGCTTCGTTCCGCAGCGGAAAGAAGCAGGCAGGCTGCTTCTTTCCGCTGCGGAAAGAAGGCTGCTTCTTTCCGCAGTGGAAAGAAGCAGCCTGCTTCGTTCAGGCTGCTTCGTTCCGCAGCGGAAAGAAGCAGGCAGGCTGCTTCGTTCCGCAGCGGAAAGAAGCAGGCAGGCTGCTTCTTTCCGCTGCGGAAAGAAGGCTGCTTCTTTCCGCAGTGGAAAGAAGCAGCCTGCTTCGTTCAGGCTGCTTCGTTCCGCAGCGGAAAGAAGCAGGCAGGCTGCTTCGTTCCGCAGCGGAAAGAAGCAGGCAGGCTGCTTCGTTCCGCAGCGGAAAGAAGCAGGCAGGCTGCTTCGTTCCGGCTGCTTTGTTCCGCAGCGGAAAGAAGCAGGCAGGCAAGGCACGGAGATCCGGAGACCTGCCGACGTTTGGGGAGGTTTGGGGAGGAGATCCGGAGACCTGCTGACGTTTGGGGAGGTTTGGGCACCTCCCCAAACTTCCCCAAACGTCGGCAGGTCTCGGGATCTCCGTGCCTTGCCTGCCTGCTTCTTTCCGCTGCGGAAAGAAGCAGGCAGGCAGGTCACGGAGATCCGGAGACCTGCTGACGTTTGGGGAGGTTTGGGCACCTCCCCAAACCTCGCCAAACGTCGGCAGGTCTCGGGATCTCCGTGCCTTGCCTGCCTGCTTCTTTCCGCTGCGGAAAGAAGCAGGCAGGCAGGTCACGGAGATCCGGAGACCTGCTGACGTTTGGGGAGGTTTGGGCACCTCCCCAAACCTCCCCAAACGTCGGCAGGTCTCGGGATCTCCGTGCCTTGCCTGCCTGCTTCTTTCCGCTGCGGATCTCCGTGACCCGCAGCGGAAAGAAGCAGGCAGGCAAGGCACGGAGATCCGGAGACCTGCCGACGTTTGGGGAGGTTTGGGGAGGTGCGCGCGCACCTCCCCAAACCTCCCCAAACTTCGGCAGGTCTCCGGACGGCGGCTGCTTGGGAGAGGTGCGCGCAATCCCGGAAGCACCAAAGCCTCGGCCGCGCACAAGTCCTCGGTAAGTTTTTTTTGTTGACTGGAGTATAAGCCGAAGTGGAATTTTTCAGCCCAAAAAGTGGGCTGAAAAATTCGGCTTATACTCAAGTATATACGGTATATATTCTTTGATAAGGTAAGAATATTGTTCCATTGATAGGTAGAAAAGTCTGTTTAAACTGTAATGAATAGAAAGAACAGCCAGGAAGAAAATAGGGCGTGTCTTCTTGAAGCATCCAGCACGCGTTTAGGCAGAGATGTCAAATAATGATTTTTGTTTGTTTTAGGGAAGGAAAGGTTAATAAAAGAGAACTGTTTGCTTGGCATTTCATGACGTAGCTTCTCCAGATAATTTGTAAATCCAGCTGTCAAACAACAGAGGAATGATGTCTATGGAAATTCTCAGTCATCCAGGTCATAGTTATTCCAAAGATGCTTTTTTCATGAGGCAACTGGACTTTCTTGTTTTTCTTTCTTTGAAGATGTTTCGCTTCTCATCCAAGAAGCTTCTTCAGCTCTGACTGGATGGTGAGGAATGGAAAGATTTATACTCCTTGCAGACAGCTGGTCATTTGCATTCTTTTAGTGAGTCATTAATGCTACCTAGAGGCTTATCTGTGTCCTCAGGGTCACCTGAGTGGTGCAAATGTGTGTGTGGAGCCTTCTTGGAACTGTTGAAAGGACTATATTATAGACTGGAGATAAATGATTTTGAGAGAGGGCTGTTCAATACATAGATGGCCTCTTTGACCCCTCTTTCAAACCAGCGGTCCTCTCTGTCCAAAATGTGAACTTTGCTGTCTTCAAAAGAGTGGCCTTTGTCTTTTAAATGCAGATGGATTGCTGAATCTGGTCCTGATGTGTTTGCTCTCTTATATTGTGCCATACGTTTATGAAGTTGTTGTTTCGTTTCCTCAGGGTACAGATCTGCACATCGCTCAGTGCATTATACTGCATATACCACGTTGCTTTGTTTGGGTGTTTTATCCTTGGGGTGGACAAGCTTCTGCCTTAGTGTATTCTTGGGTTTGAAGTGTGCACGTATGTTGTGTTGGCAGAAGATCCTCCTGAGCTTTTCCGATATTACTGCAACGTATGGGATGACTACGTTGCTTCATTTATTCTTTTCTTCTTGGTCTGTTATGGAGAAGTTCCTGCTAGGTCTTTTTTGAGATTTGATGAAGGGCCACTTGGAATGTAAAATGCAGTAAATATTGATCTCTGTGTTTGGGTTTTCTGTCTTCCTTAATGTATACAGTGTAGTCCAGGAAGGCTAGACTATTTTCCTTAACATCTTCACATGTGAATTTGATGTATCTGTCCACCAAATTGATATGTTTAGTGAATGCTTCCAATTCCTGTGTTTTGATCTTGTCCCAAGTATTGTCCACATATCTATCTATCACTGAGTGGGTAGAATTCATATGAAGGAGTTTAGAGGTTTGATTTCTACCTCTTCCATGTAGAGATTGGCCACAATGGGAGACACAGGTGAGCCCATGGCACAGCCGTGTTTTTGTCTGTAGAAAACTTCACTGAATTTAAAATAGGTAGTGGTCAGGCAGAAGTCCAGTATAGCACATATGTTGTCTGGGCTGAGGTTGGTTCTGTCACCTAGGGTGCTGTGTTGTAGCATTTTTTCACTACCGTGACAGCTTCAGTTGTTGGAATGCAAGTGAAGAGGGCAATATAATTGCTTAAATTGGTCTTCTTTGTTATAAATGGTACTATAATTAAAGTTGTTGAATCATTAATAACAAAACTAAACAAGTTAAAATTATTTAACCTTCATGTAATATTTGAGGAACAAGCAAGATTATGTAAAAGAATTCACGTGTACTTAACTTTGGCTAAAAATTTCACGTGTACTTAACTTTGGCTAATTTTTTTTTAAAAAAGTTTGCTTATTGGTCAGTCTCATCAGTCTGTCCTGCTCTCAACTGACACTTTCTGTATAACATAGATATCAGTGGATTCTAGTGCTATGATTCACTAAACAGTATAGCTTAGGCCACCTTTTTTATTCCAAGTCACTTAAAATTTATTTGGGTAATGTGTTATCTGCCACAGGAAATCTGAAGTATTAAGGTTAAGATTTAAGGTTTATTAAATTTATATGCCGCCCTTCTCCCTAGATTATCTAAAAATAGATAATCTCAGTCTCCTAATTAATTTAAAACATTTATATGGCTGCCCATCTTAAACCAAACTTGGGGTGGTTCACAGTGCCAAAATAAAAGCAGTATGCATCAACAATAAAATAAAACACAACAAAACAAAGAACAACAATAAAGACCTGTCATTACAACTAACTGTTCCTTTGCCGCCCAACAAATTTGTCCCATGCCAGTTTCACCCTATCCCAGCACTTGGGGGAAAAGACCTAAATCTTAAGTGATTTTCCAAAAATTAAAAATATGGGGGCCTGCTGGACCTCAGGGGGAAGGGTGTTCCATTGGGCAGGGACTGACATGGAAAAGACACACTTCTTAGATCCCATATGATGGCAACATTTAAGGGAGGGGACCCAGGAACATGCCTACCCTGTTGGACTTGGTGGGCAAGCAGATATCTTCAGGGAGAGGCAGTCCTATAAATTTGATGCCCTTTATTCAACTTTGTTGTTGTTAGCTGCGAAGTCGTGTCCGACCCATCGTGACCCCTTGGACAACGTTCTTCCAGGTCTTCCTGTCCTCTACCATCTTCTGGAGTCCATTTAAGCTCACGCCTACTGCTTCAGTGACTCCATCCAGCCACCTCATTCTCTGTCGTCCCCTTCTTCTCTTGCCCTCAATCTTTCCCAGCATTAGGCTCTTCTCCAGTGAGTCCTTCCTTCTCATTAGGTGGCCAAAGTATTTGAGTTTTAGCTTCAGGATCTGGCCTTCTAAAGAGCAGTCAGGGTTGATCTCCTCTAGGACCGACCGGTTTGAACACCTTGCACTCCAAGGGACTCGCAGGAGTCTTCTCCAGCACCATAGTTCAAAGGCTTCAATTCTTTGGCGCTCAGCCTTTCTTATGGTCCAACTTTCACAGCCATACATTGCAACTGGGAAAACCATAGCCTTGACTATACGCACTTTTGTTGGGAGGGTGATGTCTCTGGTTTTTAGTGTGCTGTCTAGATTTGCCATGGCTTTCCTCCCCAGGAGCAAGCGTCTTTTAATTTCTTGGCTGCAGTCCCCGTCTGTGGTGATCTTGGAGCCCAGGAAAATAAAATCTGTCACTACCTCCATTTCTTCCCCATTATTCAATTTAGATATACAAAATTTCGGGGGCCGGATTCGGCCCGCGAAGTGGTTTCATGTGGCCCATGAAGCCATCCTGGAAACAGTGAGGGAACGGCCCCCACTGCCTTGGCCCTGGCCCAGAGACCCTCCTCCTGCCAGAGTCCCTCAGATCTGTCCCACTCCTGCCCAGGCCCCCATAGGCACCCTTGATGCGAACGATGTAGAGCTGGCCACGCCTACTCAGTAGGCCATATGCACTCTAGCCACGCCCACCCACTAGGCCACGCCCACCCTGGCCATACCCACCCGGCCCCCTGAGGGCAACCACAATGCTGATGCGGCCCTCAATGAAATTGAGTTTGACACCCCTGATATAGGTAGTCCAGTTAAATCCTTTCACTTATAAACTTGTTCATCCCTTTTCCCCTCTATGCTAGAGGTTGGGCAGTTCTTATTTGGAAAGGGGTGGCTATTCAAGAAGTGAAGGAAAAGAGACAATTCCATCATATGTCCTTGTGTATATATTAAACCTCTCGAGTAATGCATCTATAGTGAGACTTGGGCAGATGAAAATAAATTTCTGTACATCAAAGCAATAAGAAAGTATTTGTTTACATCAATTTTTTTTCTTGAAATTTCAGACCTTGTAGAATGAGTTATTTTAATCATCAGGGTGTTATTTATTTAAGCCTAAACAAAAGGCTATTTTCATTATATTTTGCAGATTGAAAGTGGAGCTGTCTGGAAGCAAGTATATCAGGACCTTGGTATCCCCGTCTTGAATTCTGCTGCTGGATATAATGTTAAATGTGCTTACAAAAAGTAAGTAATTAATATAATACTGAATACTTCAGTTTGGCACCCAAAAATGAACTTTTTATTTCATATAAAAGTACACTCAGCTGTATAGTAGTCCTCAACTTACAATCATTCATTCAGTGACCGTTCAAAGTTGCAGGAGTGCTAAAAAAAAAGTGACATGGCCATTTTTCACACTTATGACCGTTGCAGCATCACCGTGGTCACGTGAACAAGAGTTTTGGCAACTGGCATGTATTTTATGACTGTTGCAGTGTGCCAGGTCACGGGATCAGCTTTTGCAACTTTCTGACAGGCAAACGTAATGGGGAAGCCAGATTCACTTAACAGCTGTGTTATTAACTTAACAACTGCATTGATTCACTTGACAACCATGGCAAGAATGGTCATAAAATGGAACAAAGCTCACTTAACAACTGTCTTGCTTAGCAACAGAAATATTGCTCAATTGTGGTTGTAAGTTGAGGACTTCTAAAGCTGACCTAGACGTTTGTACATGTTTTTAGGCTTTTACTAATCTCAGTCTTCCATTCTTGTCATTATCTGGAGCTTTTGTGAATCATTCCTAAACTACTGTAATTTAACTAATGAATTCATATCATCAAAGTGTAATTGTAAAGCAAACCAATGGAAACTGATTTTGCTTGTTGCTATCATCTTTTAGATATCTCTATGGCTTTGAAGAGTATTGCACATCAGCTAATGTTGAATTTAAAATGGCACTGCCAGAGAAAACATCAAGCAAACCCTGTAAGGACCATGAACAAGAGGTGAAAAAGCAGGAAGAAGTTGAGCTAAATATAAAAGAAACAAAGGTGAAAAATGAAGAAAAAGATGATGAAATAACAGCAGTGAACAAAGAAGTCATACTAACTGAGAATGAGACTGAAAAAAAAGAAAATGATAAAACAACTTCTTTGGTAAGAGCTACATTTTTTGTTTCTTCCACAGTTCGGTTTTAGTGTACAAATTATTATTATCTCAAGGAACGAATGGCATTTGCAGAGTTAACAGATCTTCAACTTATTTTGAACAAAATAGATATTTGGAGGATTTATTAGTTGAAATGTTTGCACTTCTGAATAAATACTAGTTTTTAAGAGAAACTTTTATAAGGCCAAATCACGTGTTATTTTTGCCTTTATCAGCTTAACAATTCTTTTAAAATGTTATTTAGGATCTTTTGGATGCCATACTACGTGGACAAATTATAAGGTAAAGGTAAAGGTTCCCCCGCACACGCGTGCTAGTCGTTTCCGACTCTAGGGGCCGGTGCTCATCTCCGTTTCAAAGCCGAAGAGCCAGCGCTTGTCCAAGGACGTCTCCGTGGTCATGTGGCTGGCATAACTAGACACCAAAGGTGCATGGAACGCTGTTACCTTCCCACCGTAGTGGTCCCTATTTTTCTACTTGCATTTTTACGTGCTTTCGAACTGCTAGGTTGGTAGAAGCTGGGACGAGTAACAGGCGCTCACTCTGTTACACGGCACTCGGGATTTGACCCACCAAACTGCCGACCTTCTGATCGACAAGCTCAGCGTCCTAACCCACTGAGCCACCGTGTCCCTTTAGGACAAATTATATGCATGTGCTATATTTAAATATGGATAGATTTGCATAATTTATATCTAATTAGTGTACTTTTTATAGTGTAGTGTCACAGACTGTAACATTTTTTCTGTTCAGAATCAAAAAGGGGAAAGTAAACATGCAGCTTTTAAATTAGAAAAGATTTGGGACTTGGAATTACTTCATTAATCTAATCTTGCAGTTGTTATTTATGTTTAACAGGGCAAATATTAATCACAGCATAGTTACTGTGTAATCAACAAGTAATGTATCATAGTAATAATATAGTACAAGTGAAGAATAATTATATCCACATTAGCTAGTTATTTTCTAGAACGAGAACATGTTCTTCTTTTTTTTTTTTTTTATTGAAAAGTTTTACAATACAATTTTCCATTAAAAACCCCCATCCCCCCCGACCCTCCCCTCCCCAGCTCCCCCCTCCCTCTTCCCTCCCCGTACCTCCCCCC
The DNA here is from genome assembly GCF_947247035.1 of Vipera ursinii. Lineage (NCBI taxonomy): Eukaryota > Metazoa > Chordata > Lepidosauria > Squamata > Viperidae > Vipera > Vipera ursinii. Next base: position 286,159,602 of record NC_139512.1, on the reverse strand, counting down.
CACCCACATGTTCTTCTTTTGTATTGCTCACACAGGAAGAGAAGTGCAGGAAACATTCCAGAAAAAATTATTAAATCCTTATGTAAATGCACTATTTTAGGGAGAAATTTAAAACTGCTACTAGTAGAATTACCATACAAGTAATTTTATTGGTGGAAGGTGAAATTTCAGTTAGTATATAAAGGCCTAGTTGTGTGGTGATGGAGAAATGGGGAAAAGTCAGGAAAAATAACACTATTTCCAAATGATCTTTTGAAAGGCACTTGGCAGGAAATGAGACTGACTGGAAAGGACACACACAAAAGACAAAGACAAGCTCTCTGACCTTGCTTGTTTTCATGCAGATGTTTCATTACCCAAACTAGGTAACATCATCAGTGCTAGTAAGGAGTGCTGTTTGCCGTCAGTTTATATCAGGGGTCTTCAAATTTGGCCCTTTTATGACTTGTGGACTTCAACTCCCAGAATTCCTGAGCTAGCTGGCTCAGGAATTTTGGGAGTTGAAGTCCACAAGTCATAAAAGGGCCAAGTTTGAAGAGCCCTGGTTTATATTCTAGTGGCTTGCCTGTCAGTTGGTAGGGGTGGTCTAAGAGGGCCAAGGACCCCTCATGTCAACCCAAGCTACAAATATTCTCCTTTATTAGTACTTCAGTAGTTGGCTGTCTGATGCTATAAAGACTGTAAAAACCAGTAGTGTGGAAATGACCTGAGATACTTTGCAACTGTATCATGAAATGTTATTGCATCCCGTTCATTATTTCAATCTGAGATACCTCCAAAGTGCTGATGATAATGAATTTATTGCTACATTATTAGGGTAGAACAAGCAGTGTTTGATTTTGAAGATGCTCATCAGTGATGTTATCCGGTTGAGTTCAGCGTCATTATAAATTGTAACTGAATATTGACATATATTAATACTGATTTATCTTACAGGTGGTCCTTATTTAATGGTCACTCATTTAGAACTCATTTGAACTTAAAATGGTGCTGAATGAATTGTAGTTACAACCAGACCTCATACTTAGAGCTGTGTCCCACAGTCATGTGATTGTCATTTGCAACCTTCTCTGCTTGCTTCCCACAACCAAAGTCAATCAGGAAGCCAGCAAGAAGTCGCCGACACTTGAGATGATTACTTAACAACCTACAAATCCTTGTTTAACAACAGCCACTGGGATTTCTGGAATTGCTGTTGCTAAGTGGTGCACTTATGTGCTTTTTCTATTTATGGCCACTTCATTTAACAATGGAATTTCCTGTCTTAATTAGTGCCATTAAACAAGAACTATCTGTATAGGAATGCTTTCTTTAAAACAATCTTTTCATTAAAAAATAAGGGGAGGAGTTAGTATGTTAATATTGATATATATATATATATATATATATATATATATATATATATATATATATATATATATGTATATGTATATGTATATGTATATATATGTATATGTATATGTATATGTATATGTATGTATATGTATATGTATATGTATATGTATATATGTGTGTGTGTGTGTGTATGTGTGTATATATATATATGTGTGTGTGTGTGTGTGTAATTTTCTGTTCCAAAGAATTGCTATAATTAACAGAAGATTCTGAATTTCCTCTGTTCCATTTGGATGCAAATAGGCCAGCAGTTGAGTAGTAGTTTGTTTAATGTTCATTCAGAAGACTCTAAGGCACTATTGAAATCGAAGAAGTCTTCAAGATGCTTTTGTCTTTGAAGATTAGCCATTGCCTAGGAGGAGCTCCTCCCTCCCTCCGCTTTTCTAATCTTTTCTTCCCAATAAAACTTATACTATCTTCTTTTCATCTTTTCTATTGTAAAGAAAGAAGGATTACCTTTGGACCCAATCATTGTATGCTAATTAAGGGTCAATTAATTTTATAAAAGGACTTTATTTTACAGGCAATTTTAATCTTTTTTTTTAAAGCTTGCCATCTTGGGATAAAGGCCACTGGCAAATATATATACACAACACTCATGGAAAAAATAACTTGGAAACCAATTTCCATATTGATGACCTTTGCTGTGTCCGGCTCTTTTAGTCACATGTTCAACATTACAATCCGTTAGCATTGTCCTATACCTGACCTGTGTCTCTCCCCCCCCCCCTCAAAAAAAAATATCATAGGGATTGTTTAAACAAGCTATATCTTCCTAAGCTGCTTTTAGCTGCAGCACAGCACATCCCTGAAAAGGGCTAATCGTAAGTTAACAAGCTCAAGTCTTTGACCTCAATTAGACTCTCCCTTGCTGCCTGACACTTGACAAAATCCTAATCAGTTTTTCATTGAAGGCCGTGAGTGTGCTAGGTAAACACTGGTACTAGCACATTCCTTTCGATGTGTACTCCCCAATATTAGTCACTTATAATCCCAATGAATGTAAATACATCAATTTCTCTTCTTGCTAATTATCCCAGTGCTGGGATAAGCATTCCAAAAGGGAGCAGAGTGAGGGGAAAAGGGCTATAACATTTGCCCATTTATCAGGTTTCCTTGTGGATCAAGTTCTGGAAGCACTTCCTGCCATTTGGGTCACTCATCTGTTTGGGTTGTACTCTTCTGATGCTATTAAAGCAAAGGAAAACTGAAGTAAAATCATAAGCACAATCACAGCCATGTGATTTTCACCTAGCTTAATGACCAAGTAGTCTATCCCAATTGTGTAGTCTTTTGATTACAGATTTCTGTCCTATTTCTTGCTTGAGGTCATGTACATCACCCTCTCTTAAAGATGCTGGGCAAGGCACCAGTTTGCAAGCAAATTTATTTCTAAGCATGTGCAGTTTTTCATACCTAACAATGAAGCTGATTCATAAACATATCCATACCACACCTTTCATAGTAACAAAACATGAAAAAGGACCCCTACTGTGGATGAATACTAAGGATGTGTTAATTGATTGTTGGTATTTGGACATTAGTTGGAAAAATGGCTGGTGCAAAGACAGTCAACTTTGTAATTAACAGTTTCTTTAATTGTGAATGATAGCAATGTTCTTCTTTCATATAGGGGATTAAAAAATGTTTTCAGGAGCCTCCAGATGAGCAGGAGAAAGAGTTAAGAATAACCATAACAAATGATGAAGCCAATGTGGAATGTAACGAAGACACAGAATGTAAAAATCTGGAAAATCAGAGCACCATTCCGGAAACTGAAGAGAGAGAGATAGCAAAGTAAGATTCTTTTGTTTCCCTTAAATTCTATGAAAGGAACAAGGTTTTTAAAATAGACTTTTAACAAGATGTAAATTTTTAAAAACTGTGGAAGAAAATCGCATTTCTTATAACCGTTCTGCCTTACTCAGAAATTTTTGTTGGGATATAATTTATCTGGATATCCAGTTTATTTGCATCACTGTTGTAAATGAATTTTTATTCTGGTTTCTGATTAACAGAAATTCTGTAAGTATTAAGGAGTTTGTTGAAGCATTTGCTCACTCATTGTGTTCAGCTGGTCAGTATTTGACAGAATGAATGATTCTAGTAAAATCACTTGGAAATGAACATAGCAGTATCTGTGATTTGACTGTCGTTTATTAGAGTAGGGACTCTAGGTAAATTTATCTTTAAGGCAGTTAGGTTTTGAGGAGGAAAGGACTCCCAGAACTAATGTGTAGGAGCTTTTCTGTTCAAATGTTATATTGTATTATTAGTGAGAAAAGTGAGTTAATTTCTCAGTTAACTGCACTAACTGCCTTATTGAGAATTGCTATTACCTTTTCATAATTACATGTTTCTGGTGGTTTTGTTGGTGGAGTTTTAAAATTAGATTGTGACAAAAACCTGCTAAGAAAGTGGGGAGGTTAAGTAAAAGGAGTCTTTTAAAAAATGTAGGGAAGCACTGTAGGTATGGCATAAACTTGAGAAGTATTTTTGAAAAACCTAAATTGCCTTGCATACTTTAGAATTCATTAGCATATGCCACCTTTGAATGTAAATGTTTTAACAATGTATCTAATGTTAAATACAGTGAAACCTCAACTTACTAGAGTTTGATAGACTTTACATGGCAGTTTGTCATTAACAAAATGACATGGTTTAAATGACATACTGTACATGACATAATTTGCATCATTACCGTCACACAAATTACATCATTTGTGTCATTTCATGTAATGTTCTCACATAGATGCGAATAACTGTACAATTGATGCAAATTATATAATTTGTACAATCTATGTAATGTCACTATGAAAATGACATAATCCAATTATATGACTTATTTAATGGATATTTGTGAATATTGAATACTTCTCCCATTAAAATGAAGTTTCACTGTATATTAGTATCATTCAAATGGCAATGTCTCTTACTAACCCAAAGCTTGATTTGACTCCCTTATATTTTTAGCTAATAAACTATTATATTGAATTTCAGCTTTTTTCAAAAGTTGTTTTACAGCCCTCAAGGTTGCAGAAAATACTGGGCATAACAAGCAGAAATGTTGATTCTGGGTTGAGTATCATACAAAGTTATTACTGATGCACCTAAAATATGTTAGTCATGTGACTGAAATATGCAGTGTCATTCTTTTGTTTTAGGATATTTGGGCAATATCCTAACATGCTCCAGAATGTTTATTTTTAAGTGTGTGCGTGCATGTGTGCACGTATGTGTAGGTGTGTGTGTGTGAAAGAGACAGAGAGATAGACCAATTTACATTGTCAATGTAGTGTTTATATGATGTTTTAGATTAGAAGATACTGTCTCATAGATCATGTTTACACCTGATGAAAGCATTAGTGATTTGCTTTTAGTTTGCAGTTTTCACTGTTCTTTTGTTCTACTTCAGTTCCATAGCTTGCATATATTGGTATGGCTGTTAGGTCCCCTTGGCAAACAAATGTACTGATGCCATTAAACTTAAGAACCCTTTTTTTGTATCTGTGGATGGAACACTGCAAGTACAGGGTGTAGACATGGAACATAGTCACACAGTTTCCTGTGTGGATGTTTTTTTCATCAAAACTTCATTCCTGTGCTGGTTAATGATCATCGTAAAGACTTACATCATTAAAATTTATTCAGATATAGTGTTTGGTAATTTAGAAAAAAAAAACAAGGTGAGAACCTCTTGCTAAGGTTATGTTGCAACAACATAAAATAGAACTGTAAAATGATTGCCATTAAGTTTCTGGCCTTTCAGACTTTTTTACTCAGTGCTTTCAGAGTTCAAAATTTTACATCTTTGTTGCGGCTTTATGCAAATACATAGGGGAATTCAAAGTTAGGCTTAGGCTATAATTTGATAAAAGCAAACTTTTGAAACTACAGAGCTACAAACATTCACTACTGAATTTTGTGGAATTCTGCTTGATATATATAACATCAGATTACAGCATATAACTGCAGCTGTTCATATTTTGTGATTAAAAGATATTTAATCTGATGAGATATAAAAGGATCCATTTTAAAGTTACTATATGATTATCATAGAACAGAATGTTCCAAGGTTATATATGTGTTTTTATCTATCTATCTATCTATCTATCTATCTATCTATCTATCTATCTATCTATCTATCTATCTATCTATCTATCTATCTATCTGATATTTGCAGATTTAGACATTTTTTAATCGGTTTACTAATCTGTGTCCATTTCTAACATTCTGCAACTCTGATTTATTAATCATATTAATTCCTCTGTCTGTAATTGTTACCTTTTGATTTATAAATTAGGACGTTTAGACAAAGGTACATAATTTTCATGGGAGAGAGGTTAGTGATTTAATGTAATATCTCTTAGATTAGAAGATATGATAGTTTACCAACAACTAATTAAAATATATCTGTAATTTTAGATATCTGTACAAAATTTGCTAGGAATTCATAAAAACAGTATAAAATTTGGTATCTTTATAAACTTTTAGTAACTGCTTCATTCTGGAGATTAATAATAGTATGTTTGCATTGAAGTTACTTATTTATGCGAAGTTTGTGTTACTTTGTTACAATTAAATCTGTTGAAATTGCAAAATGTTCTTTACTACTACTTTTTGAATATTGCCAGCATCTGGAGATTGACTTAACCTATTCTTTTACTCTGCATGGGCTGCATTTTAAAGGATGGGAAACTTTTAATGTTGTGTGATCGGTATTCATTTAGGTCTCTTTTAAGGATCGGTTATACAATACTAGTTTCCTACATTGATATGCTTGGGAATATCCCTCCCTATTCCTTCTCTCATTTCTAGAAAGTAATCACACACACTCCATTTTAGCTCAGATTTTAATCCTCATGTTTGTACCAATGCTAAGTCTAGTTAATATTAGAGTTTACAGATTCTGATGATTTATCATAGTTCAAAGTCAACACAACCAATAAAGTTACATTCATCCTTAACTTGATTAATGGATTAACATCCCCCACCCCCACCCCAACACACAGACAAATTAGTGTCAAACCTCTCAGCAATAACCAGGAGGGAAAATGAACAGCCAAGGCACAAGTTTTTCTGAATTTTGATTAGATGAAATAAAATATGTATTTTAAGTAAGTGCACAAGAATTTTAATAAATACTCTTGTTTTCAAATGTGAGTCTGATATACTGGGAATTGTTATCTTTTTGCCTTTCTTTCTCGTGCCCTTCCAATAAAGTGGGGAAGAACTGATTGTTTTTTCCAAGGAAACACAGAGGTCTGTTCTAGGGCATTGCTTCTGCAGTGGTTGCTAACTTCATTATAAGTGTTACAATGAATTATAATTGCTATCAGACAGCCTGTGTCTCATTGGGTCATTATTTAAGAGATACTTCCTTACCTAAGAACAGAGAAACAGAATGATCAAGGATGGGCAAAAAAGCACTGGAAGCTGGAGCAACTTCTGATTTCCTACTAGCTTCCCCATTGAGTTTCTTTGTGTGAAGTTGGCAAGGAGCAATTGAAAATCCTTCCTTCCCTTCCTCAGTTTCTCCAGGGAATAGGAAGGTACAACAGTGATGGCAGACTTTGGCCATGGCAGCAGCAGCATCATACATTGTACAAGCCATGCGTTTTGCTTCACTCTTCCTCTGTTGAGGTCTTGTTATTGAAGGGTACTGGTGCGTTGAGTGACTCTCACAGTAATTAGTGTTTGCCACATATTCTTCATTTGATCTTCCCCTTTCACCTCTTTTCTTGTCTCCTCATTCTGTACCTTTCTTTGTGATTCTGGAGACAAGCAGTCTTTTCATCTTCTGTTTCTTCAGCTCTCTCTCCACATGACACAATTATGCTGGAAATAATTTAATTTAATTTTTTTAACCAAAATTTTATATGTTGCATTTTTGACCTCAGAACAGCTTAGAATCTCTGCCGGCTTTTACGTGGAATTGTAGGAAGCTGTCAGAGACAGTTTAAAGATAGGATCATGGGATCTCCTGGGAGCTACAGCAGGACTGGGATCGGTCTACCTGATTTCCGGTGGCCAGAGAGGAACTGGTCTACACTCAGTTTCAGAGTAGGAAGCAGTTGAAAAATGAAAGCTGGTGGGCAAAGATTAAGATATAGTGGCTAATATATTTGACTGACACCAGAGTTTTAGTACTATATAGATTATGAGCCACCCAGAGTTGACTAAGATGGGTGACCATATAAATCTTTTAAACAGACAAACAAATGTGAAAACATATTCCCAAACTCTGCATGGCTAAGCTTAGAGTGACACGCACATGCAGCAGCTAGAACTTTCACTGTTCAGGTTGTTTAATTGTTTACACTTGTGTGAAAATACTCGAAGCTTAATAAGCAGAGAACGTGTGGCTTCCCCTTCTAAATCATGCCTGGCAAGATGTCAGACTAATGTCTTTGTTGAATTTTGTTTTAAGTGCAATAAAACACTTTGCATATTAAATTATAACTCCTTCTCCTTCTCCCTCTCTTCTCCTCCTAGGAGATGAATTTATTTATTTATTTATTTTTATTTTAAACCCATTTATATCCCGCCCTTCTCCGAAGACTCAGGGCGGCTTACAATTTAAGCACAAACCAATGTGCTTAGCAATAGCCTTCATTCTATGTATATGTCTGCTTATTAGGGCTTTCGCCCCCCCCCCAGCGGCATTATTACAAAGTCAGCTTATTGCCCCGATATAGCATGGCATATTGGGTGTTCCTTTTTTCTTCCCTTACCATGGCATCGTATTTTCCTAAAGTTCACATTCTCTCTTTTTATTATTATTACAAATCCAAACATACTTCTGAAATGCATTGTAGTACAACTGTAATTTTGGCCTTAATAATGAAATCAATAACACTTTGCCTTTTATATAATGCCCATATTTTATTAGTCTCTGAAATACAGTAAGAGATTTAGGATTGTGCTGTGAGCTTTACTGACAAATAATTTTCTGTTTGCACGTAGCTTTGGAGAAAGGAACTGTAAAAATTTAAAGCAAAGTCTCTTTGCACTTAGAAAAATGTTCTTCATGTTTATATGGAGTCAAGTTTTGAATTATATGTCACTGTTTTGTTTAATTTTTTATAAAGGGGTTTCATGGTAGATTTTTAGTCAAAGTAATATTTGCAGTAAGAAGAAAGATCAGCTAACAACAGTATAATTTCCCTAATTAGCTGTTGAGTTTATAAAATTATAATGGTGTATTTGTTAAATATATTTTGGCAGATAGGTTTATTAAATGATTTCTTAAAAAAATTATGGTTTGAGAATTATGTCATGACAGAATTTAGAGACAAAGACAATTTTTTAAAGGAGGCAAAAGGGCAGGGATTATTGTACTTTGTATATAAAGTGTATAAAGTCAGCATATCTATAATGAATAGCAAATTGTTGAAACCTGACAGAATCTTTATTTCTATAATGCAAAATAGTTTTTATTTGAGCAAACATTCAATTTACTTTTTATATTTGGTGACGAGTATCTGAACAGCATAACATACAATGATCTTCTGATGAGTTACACTAATAGGATCACATTGCCTTCTACCAGATGTTGCTGTTGATTATACTTTCTATGAACTGATGAAACTTTATGGGATACATTTTAAAATGGCCAAGAAAGTTAGTGATCTTCTAAAATATCAAAGATTCAAATATGTCACTGGATTTACCTCATTAATTTGCAGAACAGTTAAATGCTTCTTTCTGTGTATTCTTGCACATACAAGAGACAAGCTAAGTAGTTAAATTTTTATAATGTTGGAATATTGACTAACTGAGCTCCTGTTGAACTTTGCTGACAGACATATTCTTAGAACGAATTTGGTGGCAATTGATATTTTTCTTTTTCTGAATACCATAGAGTTAACATGTTGGCATGATAGGTGGGAGACCCAAATTCTTCTCCACTCTCAGCCATAGAAGTTTATGAGTGGCTAGTGACACTTTCTCAGACTGAGAAAAAAGGTGTCTGTTATGGGGAAAAGTAGGTCTTGTACTATTTTAAGATACAAGTGCATGGCAGGTAAAAATAATAAAACACTATTATTATAGGAATCCTTGCTAGAATTGATGGGAATTCCTTTGCACACTTCATTAATACAGATCTTATACAATTAGGGTCAAGAAAAATGTGTCTCCATTTCCAAAGGACGTTCTAATATAGTTCCTTTTGCTGCTTACTGGATTCTTTCATTTTCCTATACTGAAGATTAAAGCTTCTATTTTCCTTAATATATTTACCTTATTTGCTTCGAATGGTTTATATATGGGAACTGCTTACATTCTCATCTTACTTTGCCATCTTATTGCTACACTGAACTCTGATGCTGTAATGCTCTAAGCCTGTTTGTTCACTGCTTTCCAAGACTATGATTTTTGCACTGTTACTTATGTATATAAAAAATTACACATCAGTTTTATAAACATGTTTTAAGAGTTGTGGATATCACCCGCTACACAAATCCTTCTTGTATTAGGTTTATCAAAGTTGAAATATAAGAAAGTGAGCTTTTACTTGGATGCAAACATGGCAAAGTAAATTTCCCCAAAGCCATACTGGACTTTTCTTCTAAGGATTTCTATCTCAAGGTGTTCAATACTTCGCTTCTTATCTATAATTCAAGATTTTCAATTTGGGGACAGGTTGCATTGGTCCTCACATTATAGCAATCTATTGAGAAACGTGTAACATGTATGTATTCTTAACCATTCAGCTTTGCCTTCAAATGAACATTCTTGAATTTACTTACATCTTTGTATCTTCCATCTATAATTGCTAATCACTCTTTATCACACAGTAGTTAAAAAAAATGATCTGTGCTTTAACTTCATTAGAAATTGATATATATTCTCAGGAGATGATGTTGCCTGATTGTGAGAATTTAAGGACTATTGGCATTGCTTTCACAATCCATGATTTTTGCAACCTTTTATTTGCAACAAGGAATCTTAGAAATTAACCTTAACAAGAAACAGTTGAGAACATGTAATGTTTATTATATTATATTATTTTTTTTATTTATCTACAGAAGGCTGGAGACATATCTTGCAGATTCTAGTTTGGCTTTTCTTCTGGATCCAGCATTTGTAACCAAAGATTTCCATTATAACTAAATGTGGCACACATAAAATTTAAATAAAGCTAAAGAGTACTACTGAATACCTACTGCAGCCTGGGAATTTGCTTTCATTAAGAGAACTGAGCTCTTAAGATAGCCACAGAACAATTCATTTGTGGTTTCCTTTCCCATCCATTTGCCTTTATTTCCATTGATTCTTTTAAATAGTTGGGCATAACACAAGAAAAGTACTCAAGCTGCCCAGAATAAAATAAAAATAAAATTCTCTCTTGGGTCAGTATTTTTTATTAAGCTATCACAAAGGTAACATGGTGAACAAAACGAAGGAAGTATGAGGATAAATAGTGGCATAAATACAAGCCCATGGTTCTATGTAACTGCATTTTCTGAGAATGTGGGAGTGGCCTTTAAGTACAGCAGCTCCATCAATTGCTTAGGTTTATGTTATATTCCTAATTTTTCCAAGAGTTGATGGATAAATAAGAAGCAACATTTAAAAATGTAAAATTTAGTCGTAACCTAAATCTGATCCATTATTTCCGATTTACTGCAAATCAGCTAGGCATCTATCTACTTCACTAGTTGGCCATTCTCGTTTTATTCTATTCTGATAGTAAACTATTGTTATGCTAAAAGGATAGAATTATCAATTAATCTCATTCATCAGCTTTAGATATTTTAAAATGAGAATTAAAATACTGGTGATATAAATTAGTAGAAAGGAGAAGAAGAGAACGGGAGGTAAATGCTATCTGCTATTTTTAGATCTCTTTAATATTCCTTAAGAAGAGTATTTATGATTTCTAAATCACTTAAACAGTTCCATACACTCAGTGGCATTTTTCTGTTTAGTTTTTAATAATATTTGAACTTTTTATGCTTCCTCCTTAGCCTGACTCTGAAGTAAAGTAAACCAATTTTGCAATGTTGTACCTTTCTATACTGTAGTATGAGGAAAAAAGGGTTTTCTATTCAAAAGCATTTTAAATAAGAAAAAGCTATTTGAGTGATCCCCAAACACTTTTTGTATTGTTAAAAGTGTCTTCAACAGTACTAAAAATACTAAGGTACGGTTTGATCTTTTTTGGGAGACTGGTTATATTACTAAGTAAGAAAGATATATGTATTAAAATGAACTTTTATTACGTAACTGGTGGGAGAGAGCTATTAAACTGCATTAAATTAAAAGATGAGGGTTTTTTCACAAATTAAAAATTACAGTTTAGATTTATCATTTCTACTGCAATATTTCTATTGTAATTGTAATCTGTTCAACCACGCTTATTGTGGGTTGAGATTTTCTTTAACATAATGCTCAATTATTAAAACATAATTGTTTTTAATACCATAAGTTAAATATATTACCAGAGAAAAATATAGAGAAAGAATATGGAACAGGAGTGAACTGTGGGAGTAACCAGAGTTTTGTTCTCTGCTTCTCATAACTTATTACCAAGATTAAGAAGCAGGCTAATTTTTTATACAGATAGTCCTTGATGTACCATTGGCACCAGAATTTCTGTTGCTAAACAAGCTGGTTATTAAGTGAGTCACACCCAATTTTATGATCTTTTTTGCCATGGTTGTTAAGCAAATCACTGCAGTTAAGTGAATCCTGCAGACATTAAGCAAATCCAGCTTTCCCTATTGACTTTGGTTGTCAGAAGCTGGCTGGGAAGGTTATAAATGGTGACCACATTGCAACCATTGTGAAAACATGCCAGTTGTCAAGCATCCAAATTTTGATCATGTGACTCTGGGGATGTTACAATGGTCATAATGTGAGGACTAGGTATATGTAATTTTTTTCAGCACTGTTGTAACTTTGGTCACTAAATGAATGGTTGTAAGTCAAGGACTAACTGTACTGGATAAAATAATGTGACTTCAGCAGAAACAGGCAAAGTTAACTGCCATATAGTGTATTCATTTCTGATCTACTCAATCAAATGTGGATCCTTAATTTTGAGTTCTTTCCTTTCCCAAACTGAAATTCACTAGAGAAAATAAAGCCCCTGCCCAGCATTTAACAGAGAAATATTTCTTAAGTCCAAAAACATAATAAATTAGTATTGAGTTTTAAAGTTTATATTATTTTGGAACTCCCAATAATATTCCTATTATTTAGAAATCTTTTTTTCTTTGAGCCTCACAGTACTCTGATAAACTCTCTTGAGGCTTAGGTTACTGCTTCAACTTTGAAAAACACTAGTTCAAAGCATTTTTGAATGTGCTGATTTTAAACTAAAATATTAATCACACATAAATAAAATAGGATAAAATAATCAAATGTGTTTTCTAAATAATCTGTTACTGATTGAGCCATCATAACAAAGAGAAATCAGAGATATAGTATACTCTAAGGACTAGTCCTATGTAAAGCACACTAAACTGATACAATTTCAAGAGGAAAACATACTTCAGCTAAGAATAATTTGTCCCAGTAGCACTGTAACATACATCTTTAGCTTCCAGAGATAGTAATGAAACATTTTCATTAAACCAAGTCATCTTTTAAAATCTTCCTTAAAATGCCTCCTTTGTCACTATTCTGATTGTTTGCTATTTTCTTGTCAGTTGCCAACTCAATTAGAAATCACTCATCTTTAAAGGATTTCATATATACATGTATGTATACATATACACACACATATATACGGACGCGTGTATATACCTATATCTTTCTGTCTATCTATACATATAAATATATATGGAACCTGCTATTCCTCACTTTCTGTGCATCCCCAATATTAATCAGTATACACCATTTGGCACTGAACATTTTTTCAATATTTTTATTAACTGACATTTTTTAAACCTTTCAAGCGATGTCACCATTAAGGAAGAAGATGAAGAAGGAGAAGAGGAGGAGGAAGAAGAAGAGGAGGAGGAGGAGGAGGAGGAAGATGACAAAAATGAAGAGGAAGAGTTTGAGTGTTATCCACCAGGCATGAAAGTCCAAGTGCGGTATGGACGAGGGAAAAGTCAAAAAATGTATGAAGCTAGTATTAAAGATTCTGATATTGAAGGTGGAGAAGTCCTTTACTTGGTGCACTACTGCGGATGGAATGTGAGGTAATTGAGATTTAGCTAGTGATTACTTCCTTTAAAATAGTCTAAAATACACTTGTGTATTCTAAAACACATAGAATATTACTGCTCTGTGAAGATCATCATAGTACTTAAAATTGTTTTTATTTTAGGGAAAAAATAGCTAAGTAACCTGTAAATAAAAAAAAATCATTGAGTCAGTCTCCTGCCTCAGTTTTATCTTAATATTAAGCAATGATATAACATGTACATTTCTTATTCTGCTGTCATGTTATGTTGGACAAAATATAATTACTTCTACACATTTTTCAAAACCTAAACTCAAACCTTTTAATATGCGGTAGAAGTGAGATGAGGTTTCATTTGGAAAATCTGGATTAAATCCAATAATCATTCTCTCTGAGTACCTAGAATCTTTATCTATACTTTCACATGGTCAAACTTAGTTTCTTGTTGGCATATATTTCTTTAAAAGATCCATCTTCGCATAGTCTTATATTTCTATTTTATGTCTGAGCATCTTCTCTTTATTCTGGCTTATTGCCATAACTTTTGTGCTTTTGGGGAAATGGAAAATTTGATATTTTTGCCAAAATAGTCTTGTCTTCTTTTATACCATTTACTAAGTATTCCAATCTATGCAGTTCCTGTATTGCTCAATTCTTCATATCTTTCACACATTCCCTTTATTGAAATGTTCTTTGCACAGACTTTGTAACTGGCCTTTTACTTCTGGATATTTCTAAATAAGTTCCTTAATCATCTTTGCTTACAATCTGCATTACTTTTATCAGTAATTTCGTCTAGGAAGACCTAAGAAAGGCCATGCTTAAACTCTTTGGGTGTTGGCCAAACATGAGTCATAATTGAAAAACCTTGCCATGCTTACATCTTAATTTTTATAACTGAATTTTATAGCTCGATGAAGTCACCACTAATCAGACAAATAAAAAGCTGGTATTAAAGATCATGAATGTTAGGGGTCTTATTTTCTTTTGCTTTCTTAACTTGTGCCTCACGTTCCTTTTTTAACTTCATGGGATATGTATTTCAGAAAAGTAAAGGAATGTATTTTATGTCATAGAATATGTACTTTCAGGATTCAAACGTGAATGGAAGCCTTTCCACGATGAAGACTTTCCTTGCTGTAGACATTACTGAAAATGTGGGCCTTTAAAATCAGTGGTACAAATTCAGAGGCAAGGACTCTGTAATACATGCCCTCGGGTACATGTTTTCAGAATGATTTTAATTTTGACTGATGTTTAGATACTAGTGTTTACAAGGGCTTTTTTATGCTAGCTTCTCTGGAGTATGATACTGAGATGTTCTGTACAGTAGGAAATATATACTTTAAAGGCAAAGGAATGTGGTTGTAGCTGGATCCAATCTGACTTGTTCACCGGAACCAGAGATTTAGTCTTCCAAGCTTTCGGACTCGTGCTGGAGCGTGTGGTTGTAATTCAGATTTCCCACTGAGATTGTGATTCTACCCAGCAAAACTTCTATTTGTAACACAAACCCTAAATATATACTCTGGACTTCTTAGCTTAGATTACAAGGATAGAGTAGTGTTTTATTTTGACATGAATCGTATAGTACAGCGTGTGTGTTTGTATGTGTGTTTTATGAATGAGATCACTTTGGCAATTGTATTTTTAATTGCTTGGGTATTTCTTTTATGTTCTTTTGTGATAAATATATGCTACTGTAATACACTGTATCCTGTTTTCTACCAGAATATGTTAAGATCACTGTATAGATATCTCACCTGACTCCTTGTGCCTGATGACTTAGATAGAATAGTATGAATTATTATAATTTAAAAGATTACTTAGCAGTAGTATAACATGCTTATTTCATTAGTTTTTTTAGCCTGGGGGGGGAGGTGGCTAAGACAATATGTTAATTCTGATTATATCAATGCTTATTTGGATTGTGTAATTTGAATTAAATTCTAAATATATGTTGTTGATGGGAGAAAGAATCTAGTAAAAATTTCCTTAATTTTTATATCAGAACTATTACAGGTTTTATAGGAATATGGAAGCGCAGCAAAAAAAAATTTAATCAAAATAATAGCTAGATTTCATATTCTGGAACAGATATTGTAGATAATTGGATTTTGCTTTCATCTTACATTCATTCCTCAGTGTTTTCTTTCCACATCTGCTCCAGAATTCTGGTTGACTGGAATCTCTAAAGAAGATTTCAGATAATGATTTGAGAAAGGGAATTTTCTCTTGCCTTGTCAAATGTTTGCTAATTTGATATTGGATTTACCTCTACATTTTTAACACTGCTAATGATAATAACATGCTTCATGTCTGCTCCATTTTAATAGTAAGCCATTCTGTAAATATCTCCAGAAAAATAATTATTGTTGTTATATAATGAACATAAAAATATATCAAATTGTTAGAGAAGATATAATTTTATAAAATGTATACTTGTTTTTCTGTAGCTTACATTTAACTATCTCCAAAATATAAATTTATGTATTTCAATTCTTTCTAGGTATGATGAATGGATAAAAGCGGACAAGATAGTGAGACCAGCAGACAAAAATGTACCCAAAATAAAGCATCGAAAGAAAATAAAGGTAGATTATTTTAGATTGCTAATGCTGAATATTACCTGTAGAAATAGAAAGACTTTCATAATTAGTTACTACTGATAGCAGCTTTCTACCAGAAAGAAGAGTTACATAGGGATTTCATTTTCATATTTACTTATCATTATGCCACTCATTGTGAAGTAACATACTTGAGTCTTCTCCTGATTTGTTGGCAAAACTGATAACAAATCTGATTATTTCAAATTATGTTACCACGTTTATTCGGACACACAATTAGCCACATTGATAATCATTTGATAAACTACATTATTTCTTTTAATAAGCAAACTTTGTAGCCTGAAGATTTTTCTTCACACACATAGCAGAAGTCAGAGATGCAAAACAAGGTGGTTAAATAGCCGTGCAAAGAGCTAAAACTTTTTTAAGACTATATGGTGATCATAATCTATCATACCTACAGAAATAAACATTATGAATAGACCTGAATCAATTTTTAAAAACCCTCCAAATTGTTCCTCAAAATGAAGAAATTCAAAAATCTTACTCTGCCTATTTGCGCATTTTGCCCCTGTAAACCTGAGTTCTTCCCAGCCACTAAATATTGCCTTCAAGCTGTTCAAATCTT
Organism: Vipera ursinii; assembly: GCF_947247035.1. Classification (NCBI taxonomy): domain Eukaryota; kingdom Metazoa; phylum Chordata; class Lepidosauria; order Squamata; family Viperidae; genus Vipera; species Vipera ursinii. The sequence goes on along the minus strand of NC_139512.1, from coordinate 286,142,870 downwards.
TTCAGTGATTTCCAAGTCATTGAATAGAACTCAACCTGTAGACAATAATAACGTTGTGTCTAAAATTACCAATTTGAAAAATGGATACTTAAAATTCTGTAAGATGTAGATATGTATCAGAGAGGATGTGAAATGGTTCTGCACAATACTAAGGTCTATAGAAGATTTACAAGTATATAATTTAGGTATCTATTCTAAAAACATGTTTGGCATCTCAACTAGATTTACTTTATATGATGTCTTGCCATTTGATTTTGTTTTATTCTCAACATCCTGTTAATTCTGATATAAGATAAATCATATGGGTATATTAATAGAATATATCTTTCTTTTAAACTAGAATAAAGCTGATAAAGATGAGAAATATTCCCCCAGAGCATTTAAATTACGCCGTTCATCGAAACCACCATTTCATGTTGGTATATCACCTGAGATGGCATCCAAGCCTGACATCGCTGAAGCCAAAACTTCTGAACTAGTTCCAAATAAATCTTTAGAGATTATTTCTATCCTTAATGGACTGCAAGGTAATGAGCACAAAAAAGTATTTCTTTCTGAGAGGAACAAATCCAAGTCCTTCATCTTCATGACAGTTTAAAGGCAGAGCCATTTGTATTTTTTAAGCTGCTTCTGTGAGCAGTCATAATTTGAGCAGGATCTATCATCACATAGCTTGTGCTTTGGCAAACCCAAATTCCAGCGAATTTGGCTTCCCATGACATGGGAAACCTGAGCTACTTATTCAGACCTTCTTTATTTATTTATTTTTAATTAGATTGGATTTCTCTATAATGTTGATAAGAGTTTGGTTTTTGCTTTTTATCTCCTTGTTTAAGAATAAATCTATAGTGTACGATGGCCAATGTATTATTGTTAGCTCCTTTTTTATTTTGTTAGCTTCCTACTATTCTAGATTCATCTGTTCCTGTGTTTATTACTAAAATTATAATTCCAGTTTTAATTTTGTTTAACCTGAGCATCCCTTTAGTGTTTGCCTCTTCCCAATTTTTAATTAGTACTTTAGATGAATTCAAGGGTTGTTTTACTGTCAGAATTTCGGCTGATTGAAACGATCTCCATGAAATCCATTTCAGTTTAAAAATTATCTGAAGCAGCAGGTTGCTGATTAAGATGATAAACCATTGTTGGACGTATATAGTTTTACTTAATTCTTTGGATATAAACATATATAGTAGGGGTACACAACCTTTTTTTTAGTTTGGATGGTACATCTTGTTTTTCTGCCTTCTCTGAGGGATGCAGAAAATGTGGCTAGTAAATGGGCATGTCCTTAATTATTAATTGGTTTTTGAAGTTTGCGGGATAGCTAGGAAGTACAATGGATGCCTTAAGCCTTGTAGAATTTCCTAATCCTGAAAAAACAGAGGTAAAACTATTGGAGTCAAGAATGCTTTCTTTTGGTGGGGAAAGGGGAACTTTCTCCTTTTCTCATTCACTGTTTCTTTCTGTATGCAGCATATATTTGCCTTTGTGCTCCAAAACATAAACAGTTTCAGAATAATTCTCATTTCTATTGCCTGATTGCCATTTCAACAGAATGTTTCATCACTTGACTTAGCTTGTTTAATGAAAGTATGTTTCTTCCTATACCATATTTGTAATTGTTTTATTATTTGTATTCACATATTCAATTAATATTGAATATGACACATATTGTTTAGGATACCAAAAGTTGGGGAGGGACATTTTGTTATTAATTGCAAGAAATGATGTAAAAACTGGACTCATTTGAAAGATGTTCATGTGTTCTGATTATTACAGAAAACTTTGTCCTTAAGTGGTAGTTTGTTTATGTAGTAGAAACTTTGGATTCAATCCATTGTCATACTTTCATATAGACATTATTTTTTTCTTAAAAAAATAAATTCAAATAGGGATACCACTCACAGAGAAGTTAAAGGCTAATTCAGATGTTTGAAACATATCTACATGTAGGATTTTGATACTAGAGGAGTTGATTTTCTTACTTTTTTTTCCTCCTGTAGCATCTGAAAGCTCAGATGATAGTGAACAAGATGATGACCAAAGTGCTCCAAATGTCTATAGCAATGGGAAGGAGGATCCTCAAGATGAAACTTTGACCCAAGACAATAATGAAGTTTGTCTGAAAGAGCAAATCAGCTTATCCATGCCAGAAGAAACAGTAACCCTTGGAGATGCTACAGCTTCCAAGCCAGTATCAAAATCCCCAGAAAGACACCAGAAAGAATTGACAGAATTATCTGATGATACTGACTGTGATGGTGACCATGCAAGTGCCAAGAAAAGGAAAGAGATAAAAAAGGAGGCAACGGATAAAATAAAACGCGGTAAACGAAGGTACTGTGTACCTGAAGAATGTTTAAAAACTGGGTCCCCTAATAGTAAGGATGAGAAATCAAATGGCAAAGATGTACTTAGCTTGGAAAACAGCAGTAATAGTTCTTCAGATGACGATGAAGTAAAAAATAAGTTAAAATTAACACCTAATAAGAAGTATAATGGGTTAGATGATAAAAGGAAATCTTTACGGACGAATGCTTTTTATCCTGGGTTCTCTGAAGTGTCAGAGAAGAGAATAAAGCTTCTAAGTAACTCTGATGAAAGGCTTCAGAATACCAGAGCAAAAGACCGGAAAGATGTGTGGTCAAGTATTCAGGGGCAATGGCCTAAAAAGACTCTCAAAGAACTTTTTTCAGATTCTGATACAGAAGCAGCAGCTTCTCCACCCCATGCTTCTCCCGAAGAGGCAACACCAGAGGAGCATCTGCAAACCCTTGAAGAAGAGGATACCTCTTTGTCTAGTTCTAAAGTTGAAAGATCTTTGCCACTAAGCACAGATACAAAACCTGTTGAAGAAAAGCCAGCGGAAATGAATGACAAGAAAATTGAATTCCCAAGTAGTGGCAGTAATTCAGTTCTAAACACCCCACCCACTACACCCGAGTCACCTCCATCTGTAACAGCAGCAGATTCCAGCAGGCATCAGTCGGGCATATCTATTTCTGAAACTCTGGCACCGAGTCAAGAAGAAGTACGAAGCATCAAGAGTGAAACCGATAGCACAATTGAGGTGGACAGTATTGGAGGAGAACTGCAGGACCTTCAGTTGGAAGGAAACGTATCTCCTACAGGCTTTGATGCCAGTGTCAGCTCCAGCAGCAGTAATCAACCAGAACATACTGAGAAAGGTATAATAAATCCAATTCCCTTAAGTATGTATCTGTCTGGCTGAGGATTATGGAAGCTATAGTCCAACACATTCAGACAGTGCTGGATTCAGAAGGGCTAATCTGCTTCATTATAGCCAACCATGGAAATTGAATGAGATAGTTTCAGATTTCAGTGTGTCATTATTCACTGTATTTGCCCTGATGGGAGGGTTGGGTCGAGAGTAATGATGCAGCTGGTTGTGAAGGTAATTTTAATCATACAGTATCTATTTGACATTGCTAACCAACTCTAGTAGATTTTGTTTCTTTCATGTTTGCTCTTTTGAGGTTTCTTATATTACCATGTATTCAAAACACGTTTTTCACATCTTAGCTGAACTTGTAGATGCTTAGAAGCCAGGGTGATAAGGTCTCAGTATTAGGTTAGTAGTCTTTTTACAAAGATGGGTCCTTTGAAGTTAGTAATAAAATATTCCTAGCAATACTCTTTTTAATAAAGTACTGTTTTGAAATTTTAAGTTTATTTGCTAGTTAAACCACATCAATAGAACCAAAATTCTGGGTTTTTTTAATTGTCTTCTTTTTCTTTTTAATCTGTACATTCTAGCCCCACCTCACAAAACTGAAGTACAGCTGGTCCTCAACTTATGACCACAGTTGGGACCAGAGTTTCCATTGCTAAGCAAGGCATTGTTAAGTGTACCACACACAGTTTTTAATCTTTTTTGGCCATCGTAGCTAAGTGAATCACTGCAATTATTAAGTGAATCACATGGTGGTTAAGCGAATCCATCTTCCCTTATTGATTTTGCTTGTCAGAAGCTGGCTGGGAAGGTCAGAAATGAAGATCACAGGACCTTAGGACACTGCAGCTGTTGTTGATCACATGCCCATGGGCATGCTGTGACAGTCGTAAGTGTGAGGACTGTCATAAGTCACTTTTCTCAGTGTCATGGTAACTTTGAATAATTGCTAAATGAATGGTTGTAAGTCAAGGACTAACTGTACTGCAAAGGCCCATTGAAAACCAGTGGTAAACCTTTGCTTTAGTAAAACTAATTCTCACCCAGATGGTTTGGTTCATTTCAGACGTCTTCAGATCAAGTTTCAGGGTTTTGACTGCCTTTATTGACCTGAGGATAATTCTGTCTGCAGATCTTATTGACATCTCATCAGTTTTAAGTGATATACTTTTTTCGCATTCATGGACTAAAGGAAAAAACTTGCATAGTAAAACATTGCATAACCATTATTGATTACAGAGTTCATGCACATAGTATAACAGTGTAGATAGCATTTAAGGACATATAATTAATTGCCTTTATTATCTAATAAGTAATTTAAGTAAAATAAATCAGAATGCCATAGGGATTTAGAAAGGAGAGGGGTAATAATTACACAGAACTGACAGTGTAACAAAACATAGGCTGTAATTTCTATCCCACCTGAACTATCAGGACTCCATCCTGTAGCAAATGGGATTTTCCTATATTTCCCTTCCAATATGGTACTGCTGTGAGGAGAACATTTAAACGGATCAGGGTTAAAGTTCTTCTGAATTTTGAAAGTGATCTTGTTCAAGTAATTGACTGATTTAAAATTTAGAACCTGGTTGTCAATAAACGCTTCATCGGGACAAGCACATAATCCCATTGACCTTCTATATCTAAAATCCTGTGTTTCAAAGTTAAGTTACCGTGCTGTAACCCCGAAGGCAAAAGAGCATCCCAGAAAAAAAGATTATAATTTTTCCAGGAAGAATCAAAATCATCGGCTATAATTAAAGTGGCCCATCCACCTGAGCTATGTACCAGTTTCAACCAAACATTAAAGATAATGGTTATGATCTTTAAGTCCTTACATGGCATGGGTCCGGGGTACCTTGAGGACCACCTGCTGCCGGCGTCAACTCCCCTCCGCCCTGTGCGTGCCCACAGAGAGGGCCTCCTCAGGGTGCCTCCGGTCAGGGAATGTCGACTGGTGGCCCCCAGGGGGAAGGCCTTCTCTGTGGGCGCTCCGGCGTTATGGAACCAACTGCCGGTTGAGCTCCGGATGGCATCGGACCGTCGCTCCTTCTGGCGCGGGCTGAAGACCCACTTAGCTGGTCTGGCCTGATGGGGAACATTAGGGTTTTTTTAATGGGTTTTTTACTGTTTTTATTGTTATTGTAATTTTTATTGGGCATTTGTTTAATTTCTTTTTAATTTTTGTATTGTTATTTATATATGCCCTGTTAACCGCCCTGAGTCCTTCGGGAGAAGGGCGGTATACAAATTGAATTAATAATAATAATAATAATAATAATAATAATAATAATAATAATAATAATAATAATAATAATCCAAAGCTTCTAAATTACTTCTGCTTCTCAATGAAACATTATATTTGGGACATAGCAAGGGACCAGGAAAACATTTCTTGAGAAGTTAGGTTTAACTTTCTCTAATATTGCCTCCTGTTACAAAGCTCTAATTGAATCCCATACAATAGCTGGGCATAACTTAACAGCAATTGGATAAACTCTGCAACTCAGTTAAAGTGGAAAGCTTGAATAGTTGAGGATGATTTCTGTGTTCTTTGGGATACATAGTCCTGCTGGGCATCTCAGGCTCCAGAGGCTTAGAAAGCCAACCCTAAGTATTTAAAAAAATTGACTTGTTTGATGATGTGTTCTCCTGTTTGGCAATTTTATAACTTGGATATTCAACTCTTAGAATAGTTTATAGCACATCATCTTACAGGTCTTACGAGATTCAAAGGCAAAACTACCACATAGTCAGCATATAAAAGGCAATTGACATGTTATTGTCCATCTTAGGATGGAAAACCTGGTTGCTTAAAATAGCTAAGTAGTGGGAGGTAACATAGCAGTCCTGCTTTCTCTGTTTTTTTCACTATTTCTTTGGTTAGATGTCCTTGCGCATTACATCGTGACTTTTACTTGTGTTGTCATACATGTTAAATATTAATAGGAACAGATACTTATCAATTGTGGAATCATTAAATTTGCATCACAATTTGGTCCTGAATATTGAATTGAATCCAAGCTTAAGTCAGTGAAAGCCACAAATGGAGATGAACCACATTTCAAAGGATACCTTTTCCCAAATGCTGAGCACTATAGCATAAGCTAATGTAAACCTGCCTGCCCTGAATATTGCCTGTTTGTCTCTCAGGATCAATTCATATCCATTCAATCTAAGCAGTAAAATGCTTAGGTTGTATTTTACTGCATTTAGGCAGCCATTAAGCAAGTACCATGGTCGTAAGTGCTAACTAACCCATACTTCTGAATGGGCAGTTTTTGCTGGAAACTGGCAAAAAATGTCACAGATCATGATCATGGGATCATGGGGTGCCATAACTAGTTGTAAAGGCGAGCAGGTTGCCAAGCGCTCAAAATGTGCCCATGTGCCCCCCGGGGGGGGCTATTTTACAGTGGCTTTATGGGTCATCATGATTTCAAATGGTTGTTATGTGAGTAAGTAGTAAGTTAAGGACTATATCAGTCTTACCATCAGTCTGAGAAGACTAATAGCACCTGGGCAAGCTTTGTTACAAAAATAGCAGGATAATAAAAGAATTCTATCAAATGTTGTTAAATATGATCAAATTTGTTGGCAAGTGTAAACTTACGGTAAATGGTGTATTGCTGTTTAGCAACACTACTTAATTACCAACCAGTGATGGGTTACTACCAGCCGAGTAATATATTTGCCAATATCACTGCTGTCAGATTCAGTTTAAAAGGCAGTTTTGGATAAAGCAAAATTTTTATAAAGCAGAATCCTCTAAAATTCCCAGTCTTGTCATTGGATTGTTGCAGTAACGGCAATATTGTTTTATTCTCTGATCTGGAGATTGACTATGCAGTCTCACAAGCTCATCATCAATCCCAGTTTTTTCACTGAAGTTTCCAGCCTGTATAATATATATTGATGGAAACCTACTTAATAAACCTTCCAAGTATAATTTTATTTTACTTCACACAGTTTTTTTATTTGATCTCGAATAAGTAAAGGATGAGTGAATACATTAACAATAAATGACTCTTGAAGAATTTAAATATTGCAGGGCAATTCATTCTTTCACATTGCTATGACATATTGTTGTAGGGATTGCAAACTAGTGATTTGGTGCTGGGAAGAAGTGGAAATTAACAAACAAGACAAATGCAAAGCTCCCCCTGTCCCACTCCAAACTCTGCTTCCATAATAATATTTCTATTCCTCCAAGCACAATGCTCCCAAATGCCAGGTTTCTTGTGACAAAACTACATCATAATTGGAGATATAAACTAGGATCTTTTCTTCTGACTTTCCAGGCTGCATAGTTCTAAGGATAGGGCAAATGAGCTAGATAAATATTGTTTGGCTTGCCTGGAGGGGAGGGGATTTCAGAGATGTGTCTGGGGGGAATCTTGAAATCTGGTGAAACCCCCTGTCCTAACAAGGTCTGATATTACGAGACAGCCCACAGCAGTTCAAAGAGTAACCTTTGGTGAAGGTGAGATAATGGAAGAGATAGAAGTAGAAATGAGAGTGAACTTGAAAGTGAAACAGAGAACTATTCTACTGCTTCTATAATTTGCACCTCTTGCCTGGAATCATTATCTTCCTAAAAATATGAAGAATTGCTCTGAAGTGGTTCTATTTCTCTCTCTTAAGATAGCTTTCAAATGGGGTAATTTGAGGATAGTTGCTGTTTGAAAGGATAAATATTATAAGGAGTTCCTTGCAGCTCTGTTCTGTCAGATATGAAGCAGGATACTATTAATATACTAATAATCCCCAAATTTATAATTCTGTAATATTGTCAAATAATAATTTGGTTCTCCTGAATGCTTACTGCAGTCAATAATAGGTCCAGTGAAGGATAATAAATTGAAATTGAATCCAGGCAAGATGGAGGTGCTCGTTGTGAGGGGTCACAGTTCCAAAAAGTTGGTAGATTTTCCTGTAATGAATGAAGTCATGTTGTCCCAAATAGAGAAAACAGTTTGAAATTTGTGTGTGTGTGTGTCTGTGTGTGTGTGTGTGTGTGTGTGTGTGTGTGTGTCCCAATCTTTATCTGGAGGAGGCAATGGCCAGGAGCACCTTTATCCACCTCAGCTGTTATGTCAGAATAAAATACCACGTACTTAGTTCATATGCTGGTTACATTCAAGCCTGATTAGTGTATTAATTTCTGTGGGCCTGCCTTTATGTCTAGTCAGGAATCTTCAGTTGAGAAAAGTTATTTAGTATGAATAAGAAAATTTTAACTATGAATTTTAGAAAATTCTGTTTTCTCTCTCTCCCTTTTAAAATGTTACTACAGTTTCCTGATTATCATTTTAAAAAAAATTAGTTAATACATTTTAAGGTGTCTGTGTTTATGTTAAGCTGCAGCCATTTTGAAGACACTTGCACTGTTTTGTTTTTGCTTTATCTGTTCCCAACTAGATTGTAAAAAGTTATCACTGCAAAATAGTAGATAGTAGCAAAATGATATAGATGATCAAAATCAAAATGTGTTTCTGATGTATTGCATGTAAAATATCTTTTTTATGTTAAAGCTTGTACAGGTCAGAAAAGACTTAAAGATAGCCAGGGTGGTGGTCCCTCAAAAAAGCAGAAAAGAAGTCATAAAACATCTGTGGTGAACAACAAAAAAAAGAACAAAAGTAGTAAGTATGGCAAATTGATGGAGTGTAAAACTTGCGTCTTAAAACCTCTGAATAGATCATGAGCTGAATCCAAACCTTCTGGAATCGGGAGAAACAAAAGTTTCATACCTTGTATTTATACTGGCAGAATAGAGAGGAAGGAATTTTTGCTGGTTCCTTTTCTCTGCAGCCCTCTCCGATCTCCCCCAAAGCATTGAAGATCCTCCTTTAAAAGTACTTCCCCTTCCTCTTTCAGCCTGCCAAAACATTCTAAATTGAACCCCGCTTAAAGATTGCTTCCACCCTTAGGAAACTGTGCAGTGCTCCCCAAGAGCCTTGGTGCAGCAGTGGGCTAATGCCTCCTTAAGTAACACCAGCTGCCTGCAATTAGTGCAGGTTCGCATCCCACCAGGCTCAAGGTTGACTCGGCCTTCCATCCTTCCGAGGTAGGTAAAATGAGGACCCAGATTGTTGGGGCAATAAGCTGACTTTGTAATAATGCCGCTTGGGGGGGGCATGCGAAAGCCCTAATAAGCAGGCATATACATAGAATGAAGGCTATTGCTAAGCATATTTGATTTGTGCTTAGATTGTAAGCCACCCTGAGTCTTCGGAGAAGGGCGGGATATAAATGGGATTAAAATAAAATAAATAAAAATAAAAGTGAGTCATATTCTTACTTATCTCTAAAAAATGCAAGCTTTTAATTTATCTGTGGAAATATTCCATTATATAGTTTATTGGAGGATAAGAATACAATGCTTTTTGTGACTGTATATAAGTATTTGAAGTGCTGAAATGTTTATCAGTCTAAGCCTATACAATTCATTTGTTGTCTCTTCTTTCAGCAAACAGTAGTGATAGTGAAGAACTTTCTGGTGGAGAAAGTATTACCAAATCCCAGCCAGCAAAATCAGTTTCTACAGGGGTGAAATCTCAGCATACAAAAGCTCCAGCTAGAACACAGTCTCCTGGAAAATGTGGGAAAAATGGAGAAAAAGATTCTGATCTCAAAGAACAGAACAGTCGTTTGCCAAAACTTTACAAATGGAGTTTCCAATTATGTAAGTAAAGATTTCCTGTGGCTGAGTTTGCTCCTCCTGAATTCTGGAAGGGTACCAAGTGCTTTGAATTCATATCTGCTGAATTCCCAAGAATGGACATAACCTTTCATTTTCATATGATGCAGTAAAATAGTCGGTAAATTATATGGAAAAGCATTATTATGCAAAGCGTAAGAAGTAATAAAACCTCAATTAAAGGAGGGAGGAGATTAAAGGAAATCTAATTACACTTAATTTATACCTACACTGTTCACTATACCTCTTCATAAATTTGTATTTTTGAAAACCATTACTATTATTATTATTATTTCTATCACATCCATACATGGCTTCCTATGTTTCTTTTGTTCCTTAAACATTCCTTTTCTCTTTCTTTGGAAATCTCATCAACTTCATAAATTTTCTCAGTCTTTCCCATTCTGTCAACCCATTCATCCTTCATTCAAATATTTATTTTGAAATTCAATAACTATTCTTTCTGTATGACCCAAACACCTCAGGGTTTGTCTTTTATACTGATAACTCATTTTTGTATTAAATTCTTGTTTTACTGCATTCATTTCTCCTGATGTAATAACTCTTATTTCCATATAATATACATAGCCATTTTGCTTTTGACAAATATTCCGTTTTTGACAACAGTCCATATAGTTTCCATTACATTTCTACCAGCATTGGTATGTCATAAAATTTTACAAGAATTTTTTTCCATCCTGTTTTACCAGGGTCCATAGATCCATCTATTTGCTCTTATTTTTCCACTACTTATATGTAATGTGATCATTCACTCCATTTTCCTTATAAAACACAGCTAACTTGGTCTTCAGTACAGATAGTCCTTGAATGACGACTATAACGGAGCCCATAATGACATTCATAAATCATTATAGTCATAGGTTGAGGCACCCACGTGAATGGAAGCAGTTTTGTTAAGTGAACCCCATTCATTTGAATTGATGTTTTGCCACAAACTGGCAAAAATACTCATGACTCATGGTCACATGTCTCTGAAAATGCTGTGATGGTTTATAAAGCTGACTTGCCTAACATGTAGTCACATGACCAGGAAGTGGCATGACCATTTATAATGGCCAGCAGTTCTTGACTGAGAGTAAAATACCTGTTCTATGGCCATCATAGCTTTGGATGGTTGTAAAACAGCTAGTGGTTAAGCAAAGAGGACCTCTGTACATTAACGTTCAGATCCATTCTCTTCATTGCATCATGCAGCCTTCTTAGCTTTCATACAACCATAGAATTCTCACACAACATTCCTATTCCCAAACCTAACCCTAACCCCAAGCATTAATTAAACATTTATCCATAAGTAATCAAACAACCAAAAGGATTTTGCATACTTTTAGCTTATTCTCCATTCCATATTGAGTCTTTTACTAAATATCCCATTTATTATTACACTGGCTTTATTTCCATCACGTTTACTGATTCATCAAGCAGCTCTCAACCACATATTTATGGGGAAAAGTATTCTTTATCACACCCTTTCCTGCTCTTTTTTTCCCAAGACTTATTTTTGCTTACCAAAACAGTTCAGTCACACAATGTGTAATTGTAAATTATTGTTAATTAATTGACATTATTTTTTATTTATTTATTTATTTATTACATTTATATCCCACCCTTCTCCGAAGACTCAGGGCGGCTTACAAGATTAGCAGTATAAATATTGTACTTACTCTAATGTATAAGTAACTAGTTTTGAGGGATTGAACAAACATAAGTTATAAAAATTGGTCTCCGCTAATAGGAATAATATTATAAATATGAGCAACAGTTGTCTGTTCATTTTGTCAAGTATTGCTTTCTCTAAAGGGGCTGAGAGACCGGCATAGATTGATTCCATTGAATGTAATGGAATTACTGAATGTAATGCTATATATGCATTGCTTTCACTAAATAAAAATGAATTGAAATTTTGATGTGGGTTAATAAAAGTTGCTTTATTTGCCAGCTGACTTAGAAAATATGACCAGTGCAGAACGCATTGCAATCCTTCAAGAAAAACTTCAGGAAATCAGGAAACACTACATGTCTTTAAAATCTGAAGTGGCTTCCATTGATAGAAGAAGAAAGCGTTTGAAGAAAAAAGAGCGGGAAAGTAAGTGATTAGGTCTAACTATGTCTTTTTTTACTGGGACGAAATGGAGTTCCTAAACTTAGAATTTCACCCTTAGTTATCTTAAAATATTAGGTCTTAACTCTGCAACTGTTAGGGTTATATTTAATGACTTTGAATTTAAATTTGTTTGAAAGAAGTAAATGTTTTTGGAAGAAAAGTTTTCATAACAGTCGTTATTCCATATATGGGTTTTCAGATCTATAAAATTTTTAAGGACATTTTAGAGTCTTCTAGAATCTAGAATAAGGATCAACACCTCTCCTTTATCTCACCTATTATTTTCAAGCTTAAAGTCTGCAAATACAATGTGTTAAATGGATTTTTAAAAATTTGTCTAGGGAGAGACACAGTAAAAGAAAGGTCCACAATGAAACCAAGGTCCACAAATGGTGGACTTAAATTTTAATCTATTTAGTATTGGTGGGGAGGGTGGATGCAAGTGAGTTTGGAAGATGTATTTCTTCTTGTGCCATACCCATTATTGGATGTTGACGATCACGTTGGCGATCTTGTTTTTATCAGCAGCCACACGAAAAAGTGCTGCTGAGTTTTGTCCAAACCAGTCCCTTAGATTTTGAAGCCATGATGTTCTTCTTCTGCCTGGATCTCGTTTCCCTTCAGTCTTTCCCTGGAGGATTAAATGGAGTATGCCCTATTTTTCTGGGTGTCGCATCACATGTCTGAAATATTCTAACTTTCATTTTTTTAATTGTTTTGATGATTTCCCTTGGCTTTCTCAGACAGCTTATCACTTTATTTAATTACAATTATTTGGTCATCAACATCCATTTCTGGAGGGTGAGTGGCAAAAACTAGCCAACTTTTTGCCTCATGCATAAACTTTTAAAAAATGGAGCTACTACAGGCAGGGTTCAGACTAATATTTTAACTATCTAAACAAGATAAGGTAAGGTAAAGGTTCCCCTGCACATGCGTGCTAGTCGTTTCCGACTCTAGGGGCCGGTGCTCATCTCCGTTTCAAAGCCGAAGAGCCAGCGTTTGTCAGAGGACGTCTCCGTGGTCATGTGGCCGGCATGACTAGATGCCAGAGGCGCACGGAACGCTGTTACCTTCCCACTGTAGTGGTCCCTATTTTTCTACTTGCATTTTTACGTGCTTTTGAACTGCTAGGTTGGCAGAAGCTGGGACGAGTAACAGGCGCTCACTCTGTTACGCGGCACTTGGGATTTGACCCGCCAAACTGCCGACCTTCTGATCGACAAGCTCAGCGTCCTAACCCCACTGAGCCACCACGTCCCTTACAACTAAATATCAGCTAATTATAATATCCACAAACTGTCACATCTTAGTATTTATCCTTATATTTCTGATGATTACTTCTGGCATATGTCAGAAAAAGTTACACTTTCCATAGTAATAATACAGACCACCTTAATTCTTTGATCTAAGTGCCATTTGTTTAGAACTGAGCCAATTTCTTTCTGTGTATCCCAACTCCGTAATGTTTTAAAAATATGGCATGGCCTTAATATTCTGTATATTCACTGATAACAGTGGTGAACATATACAGTTGAGGAATATTCAATTCTGAAAGTGAGAACATATATAGGCTTTGGAGGAATATTTTGTATGTCTGTGGGCATTATTTGAACAAAGGATCTGCCTGATGCTGCCGTTTTAAATTCAGAAAAAGTACTCTGAGGAGTACTCTTGAGGGAGGAGGGAATGGGGGAGAGGGATAGGGAGGGTTAAATAGGGGTGGGGGAGGGGGGGATTAAAGTCAAAATGTATTGTAAATCTTTAAAAAAAAAGAAAAAAGAAAAAGTACTCTGATAATTAAGTCATGTCTGATTTACTGCTTATAAGTTGGAAGTGTGCTTATAATGAACTGTAAATTGGAATTCTTCAAAAATATAAAGTAAGCAACTTGGTCATCCCGCGTATGTTTTTTCTTCTTCACATAAATAAAAAATATAGCACTACAAGATTTTAGTGAATTCTCATAGATCCATTATAAGAAGTAGGCATAGTTAGCCTTATTAAGGGTGAAGACTTTCCTTTTCTTAACTCAGTTCAGAGTGTGTCCATAATTGTGCATAACTACAGCTAGTCCTCGACTTACAATGGTTCATTTCGTGACCATTCAAAGTTACAATGGCACTGAAAAAGTGACTTATGACCATTTTGCACGCATACATCCTTTGCAGCATCCCCAGATCATGTGATCAAAGTTCAGATGCTTGGCAACTGATTCATACTTATGACTCTTGCTGTGTCCCAAGGTCATGTTGCAATCTTCTGACAAGCAAAATCGATGGGGAAGCCAGATTCACTTAACAACCTTGTTACTAACTTATCAACTCTGATGATTCACTTAACATCTGCGGTAAGAAAGGTCGTAAAATGGACAAAACTCACTTAACAAATGTTGTGCTTAACAACAGAAACTTTGGGCTCAATTGTGGTCATAAGTTGAGGACTACCTATATCCGTAAGTTAGTTGGTGGACTACAAGTGTTGAGCAACTAGACTTTTCTAAAATGTACATATGTGTATGCCCCATATTCTATTTTAGTTTCAGCAGCAAACATTCAGATGGGATAATTTATTTGTTTACTATCGTTGCAGGTGCTGCTACCACATCCTCCTCCTCTTCTTCCTCACCTTCCTCCAGTACCATTACGGCAGCAGTTATGTTAAGTTTAGCAGACCCACCCGTGTCCAATTCATCACAGAATGGAATGTCAGTCGAGTGCAGGTGACAGCAAGACTTGCCGAAGCACTTTGCACTTAAAGGCTGCTGAGAGCCACTTTTTATACTGCACAGTGGCACAAAATTCAGACAAGCACTATTTTGTATTTAAAAAAATCTTGACAAGCTAACTTTGCACTTAAGTGCACTTTTATGAAGAAAAAGTACAACAGACTGCTTTTCCTCAAGCAATAATTGTTTCCAACTTGTCTGGGAATTGTATGTTGAATGAATTGAAGGCCTTCCACTGTGGCAAATGGAAGTTGTTCACTGCCAGTAGAATCAATGTGGTAAGCATGCAGTTGTTGGGTAGGCCAAATTAAAACATTAAAGTGGCTTACTGTTCATGTATTCCCTGGTATTTTGTTAAAGCTGGAACATTTGATATTTTTCCATTCTTTAGGAAAAATGAACCTATTTTCATTTTTACAAGATAATTGTTTTTTAACTGTTGCCTTAATGGTGACTGTAACTGTACAAGTCAAGCACAGGTAATTCAGTTCCAAACCTGCCGTTAACAGGATGTTTCTCATCAGATTGACAACCAAATATAAGGATTCTGCTTAAAAGGCTGACTAATGTTTACAGGTTTGAATTAGGCAAAATAGGTTATCGTGGGTTTTTGATAGCCCATGAATTGGAATGAAACTACTGTACTTTGCCATTTTTCTATGAATCAGTATTTTTTTTAATTTTGATAAAATACATTGTGAAAAAGGAAGAAAACGGCTAACAAACTGTATTAAATCTTAATGTACAAAGATTGTATTTAGCCAGTTTAAAGTGTATATTTATTCATAATGAATTATAACACTTATATTTTTGTGTTTTCTTGTAAAAGTTTCTTTTCAGTTAAAGCAACAAATATTTCATTAGTAATGCTTATTTTATTATGAGCTGCAATTGAGAGGTCTTCAAGAAGGAGTAAAGGGTGTTAATATTAAGTCATTGTTGAGAAGAACATTGCCACAAAGGGATAGTTGTTTATAATATAAATAGCTAACTGAGTGGTTGAAATGATTTTTTTTTAAAATTGCCTTGTATAAAATCCAAAATCAATTCAGCTGTTTTCACTTCTATTGACTTTTATGTTGTATTGAACCCATGCCCTCTCGTTTGGCACTTGTATTTAATTACACAACTTTGTAAGACATTTGTATATTGCGGGAGTGTTCATTCGAGCTATTTAATACCTGGCACTGTTAATACACAGTACTTTACTGTACAGATTGTTTTACTGTTTTAATTGTAGTTCTGTGTACTTCTTTTGGCTGGGCTTATGGGGGCTGGCATGTTTTTTTCTTTTTCTGGCAATACAACATGTAAGAATTTCAAACATTCTGTTTGTAGATGCTAGAGTGTCCGAATCTTTACATTTGACTTTTCTAAGAAAAGCATTTTCAGTCTTAGTAGTGTGTGCTTAAAGGTAACTGATTTTATTGAAAATGGTTTCAAACTCTTCATATGTACAGGACTGTAAAAATTGTTGACAAACATTGAAGGAAAGGCATATAAAGAAAAGCTATAAAATATATATTAGGTTCTGCAGACAATGGAATTATGTAATATATTGTAAAAATGTAAGCAAAGGCCTCTGAAATAAAATGCCATAGTTTGTGAATACTGGATTCTGTTTCTAACAGTTTAATTAAGACATTTCAGCATATTCGGCAGCTTTGGCTGTAAATCCAGTGTTGTTCATTTGTTGGTCGTAATAACATTTGTTATTGGGGCAACATAAATGTTTCTTTTGACCAAATTTAAAATTCAGTTAGGTTTCAGGCCTAAATTTTCTTTCCTATCTCCATAAATTATTAGGAGTTCCTAATATCAACAGTGCCCAAAGGGGAATGTGTAAACATTGATCAGTGAACAACGTAACAAAAGCCCAAACCCTTAGTAGGCTGTAAACCTTTCAAACTCCCTCAAGATTTCTGTGATCTTGATTTGGGTAAGCACCTTTGGGTGAGCACCTTTAAATATTCCCTCCTTCTTCTTAAGAGAGGAACTTGCAGCCACAGTCATGGCCGAAATTGTTGGCACCCTAGAAATTTTTCCAGAAAATCAAGTATTTCTCATAGAAAAGTATTGCAGGAACACATGTTTTGCTATACACAGGTTTATTCCCTTTGTGTGTATTGGAACACAACAAAAAAAGGGAGGAAAAAAAGCAAATTGGACATAATGTCAAACAAAACTCCAAAAATGGGCCAGACAAAATTATTGGCACCCTTAACTTAATATTTGGTTGCACACCCTTTGGAAAAAATAACTGAAATCAGTCGCTTCCTATAACCATCAATAAGCTTCTTACACCTCTCACCTGGAATTTTAGACCACTCTTCCTTTGCAAACTGCTCCAGGTCTCTCATTGGAAGGGCACCTTTTCCCAACATCAATTTTAAGATCTCTCCACAGGTGTTCAATGGGATTCAGATCTGGACTCATTGCTGGCCACTTCAGAACTCTCCAGCGCTTTCTTGCCATCCATTTCTGGGTGCTTTTTGACGTATGTTTGGGGTCATTGTCCTACTAGAACAGACATGTCAAACACAAGGCCCGGGGGCCAGATCTGGCCCACGAAGTGGTTTCATGCGTCCCGTGAAGCCATCCTGGAAACAGTGAGGGAACGGCCTCCACTGCCTTGGCCCTGGCCCAGAGACCCTCCTTCTGCCCAGAGACCCTCAGATCTGTCCCACTCCTGCCCAGGCCCCCATAGGCACCCTTGATGCGAATGATGTAGAGTTGGCCACGCCCACCCAGTAGGTCATACGTGCACTAGCCACGCCCACCCAGTAGGCCACGCCCACCCTGGCCATACCCACCCGGCCCCCTGAGGGCAACTGCAATGCTGAAGCGGCATTTAGCATTATTAAATATATATAGAAGACAAAATAAAAAAAGAAAAAAGAAAACGAAAGAAGACTTATTCAAATGCTAGATAAAACTTCTTGACCCTATACTTATTCTGGATAAACTCAATCCATTTTCTCCATTCCATAATATAATGTTCTTGCGAGTAATCTTTCAAATAGGCCGAAATCTTCGCCATCTCTGCCAAGTCGGAAACCTTTAAAATCCACTCTTGTATAGTCGGCAGTTCCTCTTTCTTCCAATATTGACCTATCAAAAGTCTTGCTGCCGTAACTAAATTCAACATCAGCTTAGAGTCCACAACTGTAGCGTCAACAATTATTCCCAACAAAAAAAATTGCGGACAAAACTTTATCCTCCGTTTAAAAATCTTCTGCATATTCCACCAGACTTTTATCCAAAAAGCCTTGACCTTTTTACATGTCCACCATATGTGAAAATATGTTGCCTCTTCATCACCACACCTCCAACATTTAGGCTGATAATTCGGATACATACTTGCAAGCTTTTTAGGATCTAGATGCCATCTATAAAACATTTTGTAAAAGTTCTCTCTTAGACTTTGAGCTTGAGTGAATTTTACATTCCTCACCCAGATCTTTTCCCACGTGTCCATTGTAATAACTTCCTGAATGTTTTGGGCCCATTTTATCATACAATCCTTAACAAGCTCTGTTTCTGAATCGATCTCTATCAATGCAAGATATATCCGTTTAATATGTGCTGGTCCTTGATTTCTAATTTGCTTTATCAAATTTTCATCAATTGTTGCAAATCCATTTTTTTGGTCTTCTTTCCACCTGGCCTGTAACTGAATATATTGAAACCAAGTCTGAACAACCTTCTCTTCTCGCAAGAAACTATATGATTTCAAGCACCAAATATTCCTTTCCAAACTTAAAATTTCCTTGTAAGTAGTCTCATCATGTTTGAAACCAGCATGTATATTTCAGGTGTGATTTTTATATTGCCCACACCTTTTACTTGCCCCAGGTGAGTTTAAAGGAGCATCACATGCTTGAAACAATCTTATTTATCCACAATTTTGAAAGGGTGCCAATAATTTTGTCCAGCCCATTTTTGGAGTTTTGTTTGACATTATGTCCAATTTGCTTTTTTTCCTCCCTTTTTTGTTGTGTTCCAATACACACAAAGGGAATAAACCTGTGTATAGCAAAACATGTGTTCCTGCAATACTTTTCTGTGAGAAAAACTTGATTTTCTGGAAAAATTTCTGGGGTGCCAACAATTTCGGCCATGACTATATATAAAAAGAAAACCCCACTAATAATCCACAATTGATCTGCTAATTAGAAATTAGTATCAAGACTGCTCCAAATTTTGCAGGGGTTGTGCTGGTTCTCATGACATACCAAATAAGAAAAAAGAGCAGACTGTTGTGTTTTGTTGTAGTTACCTATTTTATTTGTTTATTTTATTTTATTTTATTCGATTTATATACTGCCCTTTTCCCGAAGGACTCAGGGTGGTTTACAGGGCAAATTAAAAAAAAAAATACAATATACAGATTTTGTTAGCTCTTTTGTCTAAAGAAAGGTTTGGGATTCTTGTGGAACCAATAGCGATAACATTAGACTTATATACCACTTCATGGTGCTTTACAGTATTTTCCAAGTGGTTTATTGCCCCCAACAATCTGAGTTCTCATTTTACCGACCTCGAAAGGATCTGAGTCAACCTTGAGCCAGTGAGAATCAAACTGCCGAACTGCTGGCAGCAGTCAGTCGGCAGAAGTAGCCTGCAGTACTGCATTGTAACCACTGTGCCATCACGGCTCATAAATGTCTCAAATAAGATGCAGTATATTTGTATTTTTTTCCCTTTAGCTTTTAGCTTTCCTTCTGAGAGGAACAAAGCAGAGGACATGATTTGGATAATATGTTAAACAATCCACAGATAGAGCTACCTATAATTTATAATTAATGTTGCTTACTTGCAGATGAAGCAAACATATGTTTTAAGCAGTATGCACCAGGACATTGCTTGTTCATCAGTAAACCATAATGGGACTCTCTCACTGAGAGACTCACTGAGTCTTTTCCAAACAATTTTTTTTTTCAAATTTGTTCACATGAGTTGAGCTTGCAGTTTACCAAAAATAATTAGGTTGTATTAGCAAAACTAGATTTGAACTCTTATGACCAGTTCTTGGAAAGCTGTGTTAGCTTCTTAAAGTACTGTTTCCAATTAAAAAAAATGAGAGACATAAGCAGAATTCTTTTCTACATAACATATAGATTTAACAATAAAGATAATACAGAAAGCAATTTAGCAACAATCTCTCATAAAATATTAAACCAATGTGGCTCTAAGTGGGGTTTTGGTCTTTGGGATTCACATTAATAAATAAGATAGAAATCAAATTTTGATAAACTGGTCAGTTGAGCTTTCTGGTTGCAAATGCAAAAAAGGAGCTTTGAAAATGTAAAAAAACCCCTCACTTGCTTGATATAAACTATATATTGTGAAGAGTTTAAAAGTTGCTATATAACCATCACATTAAACTCCATTTATAAGCTTGCAATACTTTACAAGTACAAGAATTAAATTTTAAGTGGTATATTTTTAAAAAAAAACAATTAAAAAATTAATTTTTACCTCACCAAAGAAGCCAGCATATCCCAGCACCACTGAAGCTGTATTTCAATAAGGCTTATGCATAAGTACTTGTTAATGCCCAGCCAGGACCTTGCACTTCCTTCTCTTGCAACAAGGCAAACTCCAACACTGGAAGGTTTTAAGAAGAGACTGGACAGCCATTTGTCTGAAATGGTATAGGGCTGTGGTGGCGAACTTATGGCACACATGCCGCAGGTGGCATGGAGAGCCCTCTCTGAGGGCACGCGCACTGTTGCCCCAGTCCTAGGCCTTCAGCTCGGTTTTATAAAACCTTGTCGCTTTAGGCCTTTGCCGCCACGTACAAAAAAAAAAGGTTCAATCCATCAATTTTAACTTCTCGCAGAAAAAAAAAGATCTTGCAAAGTTGGAATTGATTGAACTTTTTAGTCCCAGTCAGTCTGCTGTTACCACTGCAACCATGCCCATCTAATGGGCCACGTCCATCCAATGGGCCACACCCACCCAGCACCCAAAGATACATAAGTGGGTTTTGGGTTGCACTTTGGGCACTTGGTCTCTAAAAGGTTTGCCATCACTGGTATAGGGTTTCCTGCCTGAGCAAGGGGTTGGACTAGATGACCTCCAAGGTCCCTTCCAACTTTACTATTATGATTATGATTATGACATTCCTAAGGGCTGTATTCCAGAGAGCCCATTGCATTCCAAATCTTGGAGTCTGGATCTGTAGTTAGCAATACATAGCTTTACTGCATTTCCTGCATTAGGTGATGCAAAACATACTTAAAAATGTAGAAATGAAAGCATATTTGTTACAAATACTGGAATATAAAATTTGGAATATTTTTTAAATCCTGTGCAAGGAGTATTAACCTTTGAATTATAGCTAATCAAGATTTAAACTATTTGCATTGTTGGAAGGAATATTTTGATTGCCTGAAATATAGCAATCTATTCAATTAAATATCTTTTAAATTTGCAATGTAGGCAAGATGCACCATCTAAAACTCTCAGGATTGTTATGGGGACTGGATGCTTTTAATTCTGCAATATTTGTAAACATTTTAAAAGCGCCATTCAAGTAGATATTAATATTTACAAAAACTGGAATAGTTAGAATACTCAATAAAAAATTTCAATGGTTGGGTTTAAAAGAATATAAAGCATGGTTTAAACAGATTAATTCAAACTATCATTTTTGGTGTGTTTATTGGTCTCTGAGAGAATATTTAAAGATTTGCTTATCAACCTTACCATGCTGAAAGTGTAAAGCGGATAATAGGACAACCAACATACAATATGGATACACCCCACTATCTTTCCCTTTAATTTAATATCCGTAGGTTTGTTAATATGGGGGGTTATAAAGTTCCCTAACTTTGAAAGAGATGTATTCCTGAACTATATATGAAAAAGGAACCGACAATGATTTGATGGCGTTTAATCAGTGTTTTTTAAAAAAGAATATATCACTATATGAATTTCAAGCGGTTCACAAAGCTTGGAATGCATTAAGGTTCTGCATCAATACTGTGTACCTGCTGACTATTATTGATCCGGTTCTCTATTGGTGTAGCGCAGGGGTCTTCAAACTTGGCCCTTTTATGACTTGTGGACTTCAACTCCCAGAATTCCTCAGCCAGCTTTGCTGGCTGAGGAATTCTGGGAGTTGAAGTCCACAAGTCATAAAAGGGCCAGGTTTGAAGACCCCTGGTGTAGCGGAAAGACCAGTTAAGCATTTTGGGGGCAGGGATAGTGGGTCAAGGTTTTAATGACGCATTTAAAACACTGAACTAAGTACATGTACCGTAGCTCTCTCGTTTCCTGCTTTCCGTTCTTATGAGTCCCTTTGCTACCATTTAGCATTTCCGAATAGGACACCTAGCAGAGAGCGCGCAAGTTCTTTTTCAATCGAGTCTATTAGCACAATATGACGTACAACGCCGGCGACGGGGAGACAAAATCGGAACGCTTCAGCCTTGTGGTCCAAGTACTACCGTAATTAAACGCTTGCAGGTAGAAGAGATAAATGTTAGAGTGCTCTTACCTCAGACTTCCGGGACAGAGATCTATAATTTCTGTCTACAAGAGGAAGTGAAAAACAGTCCACTAAAATATATGGAGAAATCCAAGCATTAGTAGATAGTGATAGCAGACACTTGCATTTATCCAGGAGCAAAATATGATACTTCACTCCAATTTACTAAAAAAAAAAAAGATTTAAACTTTTTTTAAAACGTGCTGGTTCCAATACAGGGCTTTATTTTAGAGACAATCATCTAAAGCCAAACCTTGTGAAACAAGGTTTCCCAATCTTGGCAATTTTGGGATATGTAGATTTAAACTTCCAAATTTCCTCAAACAGCTGGGAAATTCCAGGTGATAAAATCCATGCATCTTAAATTTACCAAGATTGAGGAAAAACTGCCATAAAGTAATTCACTCATGATGTTATAGGCTTGGTTGGAGTTCAGTTCAATCTCCTTGCTATAAAACAGCGGTCATTCTGAACAACATCAAGCTCAGCACACTGTGTTCCCTAGGCAGCTCAATCCAGCTGTTAAGCATACCTAGGCTTGATGGTCCAGGAGCCTTGTAAATCAGCAGTAAATTGTGCATATGGTTCACATGGTGTGGTAGGATGTAGGGTTTGTTGTCACTGTGTGTTGGGGGGGAGAGAGCAGGGGGGGGGCTCAGCTAATCTCAATGTACACATGTACTTTGACAATAAAGGTTTATTATTATTATATTATATATTTATGTTTCTTCTGTCATGTCCAATTCTCACAGACTCTCTGGGCAAATCCCTGCAGTTTTCTTGGCAAGTTTTTTTCAGAAATGGTTGCCATTGCTTTTTCCTAGGGCTGAGAGGAAGTGACTTGGCCCAGGATCACCCAGTTGGCTTTGTACCCAAGGCAGAACTAGAACTCATGTCCTCCCGGATTATAACCTGATGCCCACACCAAACTGGCTCTATTAGTTACAGAACTTCAATTATAAATTGGATCGCATTCCCCTGCTTAGTGTCATCCACTCCTGCAGTGCATCAGTGCCTATATCTGCCAGCCTTTTATGGCTTATTCAATAAACCATAGTTAAATACAGATGATTTAACACGATTCAACCCTTCAGCTCATTACTGATTGCTCAAACATTTAAAATTTTATTTAGAGACTGCCTGAATCCCAAACTATTCTTAGCAGCTAACAAGTAAAAACCCAACAAGACTGGAAAAGCAAAATATAAAAAGGCAAAGCAAGCCCAAATACTGTAAAAAGGGGGCCTGGCAAAATAACCGGATCTTCAAACAGCACCTGAACGATGTAAGGATGGGAACCACAGCAAGTTTTGGAAGGCGGTCTTAGTAGTTTCTCTTGAGTTTCAATCAGAATGTGTAAAACCCTACCGAAATGTCTTTTCCAGTCAGTGGGCAACAATGCTATAAATGCCAGCACGCCCAAATACTGGTATGGGCTCAAGGGATACACCAAACCGAAGGTACCCGTGTTTATACATCCTTCACGAAATTTGAAAGGCGATGAAGTCTCCTCTGTTTTGCTAGCTTAGATCTATGTTTGAAGGCGAAAGCGGAAGTGGCTGCAGCAGCTGCCGAGTGAAGATGAAGCGTGCCCGGACGGTTAAAGTTTCTCCAGCCTCAGGGTGAGGACTGTGGTTGTGGGAATGTTCCTTGTTTTGTTCCTTTGAACCCGGAGCCAGGTCGCTTCGCCTAGGATCATGCCGTGGTCGCTCCTCCAAGAAGTGAGAGTTGCTGAAGCTCCAGCTGTGCCCGGGGTACCACGTGTTTCCCCCTTAAAGACCGCTCCCCCATTTTTTTCGTCTGCTCTTGTGCTGAAAAAAGAACTTGAAAGCTGATTTGGGGCAATTAAACGATTCAGAGCCAGTTTGATGCAGTGGTTAATGCGCCAGGTTAGAAGCAGGGAATTCTAGTTCTGCATTTGGCACAAAGCTCCCTGGGTGATCTTGGGGCCAGACATTCTTTTTGCCCCTGGGAAGGAGGCAATGGCAAAGCATTTCTTAAAACTTGCCAAGAAAACTGCAAGGACTAGTACACGAAGTGGCAAGTAGTCAGCACTGACTCAAAGACACACACACACACAGAGACACAGAAATAGGGCATGACATACTAGTAATAAAATGACGTGGGCAATTATATATATTCTTTGTTACCTTCTGGGAGGAGGCTTCGTGGTATCCGCAGCAGAACATCCAGATTCAGCCATAGTTTTATTCCATACAGCAATAACCTTGTGAACTCTCAGGCTTCCTCCTTCCGTTATATATTCAAGATGGACAGTATTTAATATTGTAGGGGTATATGTAGGGGTCTGGGTCTGTACATATGTTGTATGTAGTATGTTTTAGGTGTGTGTCATGTTTCACTTTGAGAGCAGGCAACTAAATTTCATTTTTGATGTGTGCTGTTGTGCCCACACTAAAAAAATGACAATAAAGATTATCTTATCTTATATTTACAGTAATAGACACTGCATTCTTAAGTAGCAGTGCTCCACAAACCGGCAAATTTCTTCATAGGGATTCCACAGTTGATGACATTATCTCCTCTTTTTATACATTTCAAAAATCTTAAGGAAAATTATCAACAGTTAACATTTTTGGATGCAGTTGTTTCCTGTAGTGAATCCTGACCAACTCTATCTTTTTTAAATAGGAAAACAAGTGGCAGGAATGCTGTTCCTGAATCAAGTGAAGATTATGTTGTGGGGCAAGTGGCTGGCAGCCTCTTTCAAAACAAATCTGCAGCATGTGATTCAAATGTCCTTGTACAACTCTTCAGTGCTCCTGAGGCTGAAAAACAGCCAATGTATGTTGCTGTGGCAGGAGTAAGTTAACTAATTTATGTTCGAAAGTAGGTGTGACAATATCATGCAAATGCTATGACTTGTGAACCAGTTTCAGACTTATCTGAGCAGAAGAACATATCTATATTCACAATTGATATCCAGTTTACATAAGAAAGCCCCTGTTGCATCAGGCTCCAGTTTTATCTAATCCAATATAGTTTGTTATATCATAGCCATTTAGATATAGTCATTAAGCTCACCAATGTGGACAGGAAAGGAGCAGACCTCTGTTCTGGTATCATGGACCACTATAAAAGCTGGTATTCAAAGACTTCCTCTATTTGGAAAGGTAGCAAACAGCCAATCAAAATTAGTGGCTGCTAATAGCCCAATCCTCTATTACATTTTCCATTCCTTTAGTGACACCTATTATTAGTAAATTGTGCAGTTTGTGTATTATGTAAAGAACTTCTCTTTTATAATATTTTATTGTTTTTCTAATTTTACAATTAGGTATTTAAAAAGCAACATGGTGACTGGGTTAATCAATAGTTCAATAACATATGAATCTTTAGTACAAATCTCAAGTTACAACATCAGATATTTCCTCTCTTTTTCCCTTAATATCTACTATCTCATATAAGGCTAATACAGTATTTATTATTATCAACTAAGTACATTTATGGGCAGAGATGCATATTAGCACACAAAACCCAAACACCATTATACTTTCATGGCATCTCAGCTGACAGTGACTGATCAGGAAAGGGACTTGGGGATCAGGGTGAACAAGTAAAATTTTTTAGCCCAGTGTGCAAACTCTCTTTTGAAACAAGCTTGAATCCAGAGGCCTCATGAACATATTTGTATAGTTTTCTTAGCAACAATATGGGAGGAACTTGCTATTCTTTTCTTCTGGGATGTTTTTTCAACTTCCCAATGTAGCTTACAAGCCTATAGCCATGTGATCTTACACTCAAAAATTAACAAGTGTAACACTTTAATTTTTCATGTTTGTGTATTAATTTTAAAAGGAAAGTAAGAAACGCAACCATAAAGAAGAGGAAATTATCACAGAAATTCAAGATTTATCAGCTAAAAGACAGCCTTTTAAAAAAACAAAGAAATCTAAGAAAGATACCTCTCTAGCAAATGAAACAGTAGCAAACAGGTAAATGAAAAACTATACACAGCATCCGTATGCATTATGCTTAATTTCACGCATTGGTTAGTTACTGCCTCTGGGTCCTAAAGGAAAGGGCAGATTAGCAATTTTAAAAATGTAGCATGAGAATTGCCTCTTAAAAGGTCCTATTGCTATTAAAATAAATACAGGTAGTCCTCAATTTACGACCAATTGAGCCTCAAATTTCTGTGATTAAGTGAGATATTTGCTAAGTGAGTTTTGCCCCATTTTATGACCTTTCTTGTCACTGCTGGTAAGTGAATAACTGCAGTTGTTAAGTTAGTAACAGCTGTTAAGTGGCTTCCCCATTGACTTTGCTTGTCAGGTCACAAAAGGTGGATCACATGACCCCGGGTCACTGCAACTGTCATAAATATGAGTCACTTGCTAAGTGACTGGATTTTGATCATGTGACCATGGGGATGCTGAAATGGTCGTAAGCCTGAAAAGCAGTCCTAAGTCACTTCTCAGTGCTATGGTAACTGAATGGTCACTAAATCAGCTGTTGTAAGTCAAACACTACATGTGTACTTGTTCTAGTTGAAAATTATTGTAAGCCTTACCAGGTAACCAGGCTAATTTGACTTCATCATAAAGCTATGTTAACAGAATCTTGTAAATCTGAAAATACAATTGTCTTACCATCTCCTTTCCACACTGATTCTTAGGGAGGGTCCCTCCTGAGCCTCTGGTTTTGCCCAGTAGGCAACTGTGAACTAATGTTCCCTCTTATGTGACCATTCCCTAAGCAGTATCTCTTCACTCAATCTCCCAAGGTCATTCCCACATACTGTTAAAAATGGTAAAGTCTCATGACAATTCTGTTTGTAACATAAACTGTCTCTTACGATGCATTACTTAGAAATAAATCTCATTCTGATAAAGACTTATTTACCAGCAAGTATGTGTCGTGCTAAAATTGTAGCTATGGTCTTTCTGTGTTTCCTTTTTCCTCAAAGCTTGTTGGTTGCATGTAGTTAAATGATAGTAAGTGCATGCTTTTAATATAGGTAATTACAATCTGATAATTACAATCTGATAATTTTCACTGATAATTTGTCAGTGAAAAGTTAGTTTTAAAATACTGATTTTGGGGGGGTTGATTATGTGAACATTCACCATTATTTACATACACTCAATTTAATAACTTGGTTATCAATTTTTCATCAAGGGAATGTGCTTTGGCTCACGAAAGAGAATCAGGAGAAAAAGAAGAAATGCAAATGAAAAATAGGGCTACCAAACATTTTCCAACTTCAGAGGAAGCTGCTCAAGGTAAAAAAAAGAAAATCCAAGTTAACCTGGCTAAAGAAAAGTTAAAGAACAAGAGGACTCTTTTTGTGGGGAATTTACCTGTTACCTATACAGCACAAGTAAGTAACTTTGATAATGGACTATTTGTATGATTATATTAAGCATTTTTTAAATTACATCAATAGATATGTACCCATTACTGTTTTGTTCTAGTTCTAGTATAAACAACTGTAAGCAAAATAGAGAAAAGAGGTAAAATATGGTATATACAGAAATATAAAACATAACACAAATAAAAAGGGGGTTGGGAATCCCTGTGTTAATCTGTAACCATTATACTGTGCTAGCCTACTGATTTTATAAAGCACATTTTCTTGTGAGTAAATGTGCATAGGCAAAGAAGGTAAAGTGTTTTATGTAGACTTTTGTATTACTATTTCAACTTAAAAAGTAACCCCCGGTTACTTTCGGAAAATGTTTTTGGTTTGATTTAATCTTTAATAATTCTGCTAGAATAAAAACCCCAACTACTTTCATTTTATCTTTTAATCATTGGTCAAACACGTATTATTTGGGGTTCCTGGTGCTCTGTTCATTGTATGTGGATTGTTTGCTGCTGTTTCTCTATTACTGGTTATATGTCTTGACCTAATAAAGTTATATCTCTTTGGATTTAGATGCTGAAGGCATTTTTCAAAGAATATGGACAAATTGAATCAATTCGTTTCCGTTCTTTGGTATGTTATTTATTTACTTTATTCTGTGATTCTTCACTAGTAAATAATCTCAGTTTCTGGCTTGCACGAAAAGTGCACTATATATGGATCGTCTTTGACTTACGATGGTAATTGAGACACCAGTAATCCAGTCATAAGTCACTATAGTCATAAATTGAGGCACCCATGTGACTGGAAGTAATTTTCCAGTCTTTTTTGCAGCTGTCATTAAGCAAACGTCACAGTTGTTAAGCGAGTGCTATGGTTGTTAAGTGAATGTCATGGTTGTTAAGCAAAACCATTTATTTAAATGGTTGGCTTTGGTTGGAAACCAAATATTGTTGAATGTCTAAGTAGGCTAGGTGGAGTTTCTTTCTCAGTAGAGGCACCACTGCTAAGGAATAGCCTCTCACTGAAAATCAAGCTTTCCCTCTCCCTACTGCAGGGGTCTTCAGCTTGGCCCTTTTATGACTTGTGGACTTTAACTCGCAGAATTCCTGGCTGGCTGAGGACTTCTGGGAGTTGAAGTCCACAAGTCATAAAAAAGGGCCAAGTTTGAAGACCCCTGCCCTACTGGCCTTTGGAAGCTATTAAAATACAAATTTAATGTGGAGAAAATTGTCATGAATTTGTTAATATATATGGTGCCATGCCTGTTATTTCATTCTTCTTTATTTATAGGCATTTCTGTTGATTTGTTACATAGGTGTTTAAAATATTGTTTCATTGAATTTGTTGGAAGCCATTGAGCCTACTGATTATGGTTGGGTGTACAACCAGCAAATTAATGTAATTTGGTCAGCTGCTGAATGCATTTTAGTGTGTAAGATAATTCAGTTGTTTCTAAGAAATCATCTCACGTTTCATAATTGATTATGATGTAAAACTAGCAAATTAATGTAATTTGGCCAGCTGCTGAATGCATTATGTAAGAGTATGTAAGACTATTATGTTTCTAAAAGTCGCCTTAAGTTTCATAATGGTATGGAAAGTATGCATAGAGTTACACATGGAACGACAGATTACTGGATAACATAAATAGCATAAGCAACCTAGTTCTTTTCCTTAACATTTTCTCAGCCTAATCTTTCATGAGTTGGCTCCAAACTAACATGTTTGGAATATACAAATTCCTTGCCTATACTCTTATTATTTTAACTCACTTTTTACTGACACTTGCAGATTACCAATAGGTCTTCTGCTTGTTGATTTTCTATCTGCCTCTAGTAGGACCATACTGTTATTTATTAGGAAAACGGAGAAGCAGACAAGGAGGAACAGAATACTGTATCTAGGAGATGTGCTTAATTTAACCAATGTATAATTTCCTCCCATCATTTCTTTGTGATCTCAGGGTAGATTTCCAACAACACACTTAACCTTGGACTTGGCAGGAAGTCAGCAGCGTAATATAAGAAAATGCTCCTTTTCCTCCAGGCAAAGAGAGAGGAAAGATTTTGCATACATTCTTCTCAGTTGAAGGGTTGGTTCCAGGTTGCTTCATTGAAGAGACTTGATCTCCCACTGAGGGCTGTCTGTAGGGCTGTCTGTCTGTCTGTCTGTCTGTCTCTCTCTCTCTCTCTCTCTCTCTGTGTGTGTGTGTTAGTGCTATAAGCTGAATGCTAGCATGGCTAGAAATGCTTATCCAATTTATCTCTCCTGTTGAGTTGGATTGTCTGTTTTAAAGAAATTGTAAATGTTCATAATATTGGTAAATAATGCCTACTTAATAATATACCATTTTTTTCTCTTTGAAGATTCCAGCAGAAGATGCAATATCCAAAAAAATGGCTGCTATAAAGTATGTTTTAATTTGTGCATGAGAATAGATTTGTGGGTTATATTTTTTTTTATTCTTATATTGGGGCTATCACATCTGGGCTTTAGAAATCTGGATGACCACTAGATAGTTGCAAAGAAATATTTTTAAAACATCTAGTTCTTTGCTACCACTTAATTGTTGTTGGTGATTTTTTTGTGCAGCCTGGATTTTTTAGCCCTAATTTAAAATGTGTATAACAGAAAATACTGATGTATCATAGCAGTGCTTATATTTTGCTTATATCAGGGCATTTTTCAGCTATTCTGGGCCAAAGTAAAAATTGAAGTTAGTTTTGCAGCATGTAACCTACTTTTGTAGATTATAGTAAAGTTTTAATTGTAAAACTGAAATATAATGGCCTCTTCAAATGCTATGGAATTAAGTGATGGTCCTGTTCCTTCACCATAGCAGAACTGCCTTATTTATAACATTGTGGGAAATTGTAACTAAAAGACTAAAAGAAGTTGACTCTGTGGGTTGTAGATGCTAATCTGTGGCTTTTCAATTGGCTGGGAAAACCTAGTAATAGATCAGTAGAATCTGGACAACTGTAAGTTCTCCATGGTTGAGCTGTAATCTAGATTCAAGAAATCAGAATGTATTCTTTAGAAAATATACTGTTCCTCTTAACTCTAAATTTAAATATAATTTAAATTTAAATGTTGTGTAGCAAATCTCATGTTTTGTTATGGCTAGTGTCCCAACGCATGAAAGTTCATCTTTATGCGATAATATAATTATACAGTATAGAATATCCATCGTCTGGAAGTTAGGCTGCATTTGTATTGCTGGCCTTCTGAAAATTATTTAAGACAAAATTGATCTAGTGGGCACTGTTGGAATGAATGGAGACTGTTGCTGTATTTTTATTGGATTGTTTATTCTGACACATCTTTATGTTTTTATGATGTAAAATATATGGAGTTATTTTTGAGTCTGGCAGTATAAAATATAACAAATATTATGCTTTCTTTTTTTCCTTTAGGCGAAAGCTACACCCTAATATGAAATATGTTAATGCTTACGTTGTTTTCAAGGAGGAGTCTGCAGCAAACAATGCCTTAAAATGGTATGTTTACTTTAATTTCCATGTTTAAGATATATCAGTCTTAATTGTTAAATGCTATTTCTAAAATAAACAATGTTCAGATCAAATTTAGGGTAATTTATATTGTTACTTTATTTTCTTATGGTTTCATAGTAATGGAACAGAAATTACCAGTGGATTCCATATCAGAGTTGACCTTGCCTCAAAATCTACTTGTGTAAGTAATTCAAATGCTGTCACAAATATGCTTTTGCAAAAGGCAGCTTCAGAACTGAAGAAGCTCCTTGGATGAGAAGCAAAATGTCTTCAAGGAAAAACAAAATCCAGTTGCCTTTTGAAAAAGCACCTTTGGGACAACCATGGCATGACTGAGAATCTCCATCGACATAATTCAATTGCTATATATTTTTTCTAGCTTTTTCTCTAAGTTCCTGAGTTAGTTCTTTTTGTTGTTTGTTTTACAGCATGATATCAAAAAATCAATATTCGTAGGAAATCTGCCTTATGGTAAGTATTATAATTTAATGTTAATCAATTCAAAGAAATGTACATTACTTTGGTAGAAAATTATACTTTTGCAGATTAATGGAGTGAGTATATTTGTAAACATATTAACAACAAACTTAAATGTAGAAGGTGAAATGTAATAGTTCCTTTGTCAAAAGTGGCTGAAAAGTATACATGTAGGTATTGTGACAACTACTGGAAGACTGGTTTGCAAGTAACATTAACTAACACCTTTTCAAGCCAGAATGTCTCAGCTTACTTGTTTCTTTTAGCCCCAAGCCGAATTTTGTTTTTTTAAGTTCTTGATTTATAATTATCTATAGACATAATGTTATCTACAAATGCAGATAAAGCAAAAAAAAGTTGCTTTGAATTGGTAAATTTGTTACCTTGTTTAGGAAGTATGTCAAAATAAGATAACTCAGGGGTGTCAAACTCAATTTCATTGAGGGCCGCATCAGCATTGCAGTTGCCCTCAGGGGGTCGGGTGGGTATGGCCTGGGTGGGTGTTGCCTACTGGGTGGGTGTGGCTAGAGTGCGTATGGCCTACTGGGTGGGCATGGCCAGCTCTACATCGTTTGCATCAAGGGTGCCTATGGGGGCCTGGGCAGGAGTGGGACAAATCTGAGGGTCTCTGGCAGGAGGAGGGTCTCTGGGCCAGGGCCAAGGCAGTGGGAGCCATTCCCTCACTGTTTCCAGGATGGCTTCGCGGGCCACATGAAACCACTTTGCGGGCCGGATCCGGCCCCCGGGCCTTGTGTTTGACATGTCTGAGATAACTAAAACATAAGGGATATAGAGCTATTTCCTTGCCAATACTGTCCCAATAGCCTTAATCTTTCTTTTAAGCAGATAACTTTGAGAGGCAGCAACTATATTTGTATTTGTTTAAAGAAGAATAGAAATTTTAAGTAGTGATAGGAATTTGGTTATGTCGTAAAATTGTTGTGTTTAAATAGCTGCATGTTTCTGAAAGATGTTATATTTACAGAAATTGATGATGAGACTATAAGAAATCATTTTTTGGAATGTGGAAATGTGACAGGTGTACGAATTGTGAGAGATCGAAACACAGGCATCGGCAAAGGATTTGGTTATGTTCTATTTGAGGTATGTCAGTTATTCAGTGGCTGCAACAATGCATTTAGCGTGGCTTTAAATCATAACTGTATTGGTTATTTAATCTAGCACGCAGTGTTGCACTCAGGGAATAGCCACACAGTAAAACATCATGGTAAACAATTAGGTATAATTAGGCATCTCCTAAATAATTTATTGAAATGCACAGAACTGCACTAGTACCCATATCTAGACATCTCCCTTGTAACTTCACAAAGAGAGCACTAAAACATCAAATATTTACATGAATATTGCACACTTACTCCAATTTCAAAGATGGTAATCTTTTTTCATCCAGTAATAGTTATTAAAAGGATTAGAATAGGTGTAAATCAGTCATCAGTAATGTTATCCCAGCAATAAAACTTGAAACAGGATAACCTGGGGGTTGAATGCTCAACTAGCTAGCCACTATTTTACTGTCTGTTGAAATAACAGTAATTAAAAAACTGCCCATTAAAAATGGTGAGATGGGTATGCCACTCTGTGCCTTGGATGGCACAAATCAGCAAAGTCTTGAAAACAACAGGCAATGCTATAATAGAACACTTAATTTTCAAATCATTCTGTTAGCAGCTTATTTCATTCTTTCTGACTTTTTACACCTTTACACTTACTTCTGGTGTATCCCAAAACATGAATACTTTGCATAGTTATCTATCGATCATTTGGGAAAAATAGAAATGCTTTCATTTGCAGTAATCAAAAATAGCATTAGAAGAGAGCTCTTCTGTGTTGTCTCTTGTGACAAGTGTCGCTAATGGGTCTGCAAGCGCAAAACTGATTCATGTCATGATACAAGTCCTTGTACATAGTTGAATTTCCCAGTATGTCATGCTTGAAATTAAAGGGCAATTTAATTAGAGTAGAATGTGGCATTAAGTGATGGGAAGTCTGCTTCCTTGAGGGAATTACTTTTTGCCTTCTTACTATGTACTGTGCAGATCTGCTCTGAAGCATCTCCAAATCATCTATTAAGAAGGCATGGGGTTGTATTGTGATGAGGAAATTCCCCTCCCCTTCTCAGTCCATGTAAGAGAAATTTTATGAGTTGTTCTCTTATTTTTTTTCTCCTTAAAAGACCACAGATGCTGTACACCTTGCTCTGAAACTAAACCAATCTGAATTACAAGGAAGAAAGCTAAGAGTACAACGTTGTGTAAAAAGAGAGAAAGAAGAACAGACGAAATCAAACAAAAATGCAAAGAGCTCAGTTCGATTGAAACACACAAAGACTACTTCTCTAAAAAAATCGAAAGGATCTTCTAATTCTTTTGTTGGCGAAAAGGCAGACCCAATGAAAAAGAGCAAAAAAGCGAAATCAAAAAACAGCATGAAAATGAGGAAACCCAAATGACACAGTTACTCTGCAATGTTAAGATATTTTTCAATAAAATTTATCACATAGACAAATCTTTTGGATTTCTTAGATATTTTATCTCCACTTTCACAATTTAGAAGGTCATCTAAATTAATCTGCAAAGGTAGCATAGGAAGAAGATAAATTAAAAATGTCCCACCAGTAATTTATGACTATTTTAATAGCCTTTCATCTATTGTACTTATAATGTAAATAAATATCAGAAAGCCTCTCTTAAAGGGTTCTAATAAGAGGCAATTAATTATTTACAAGTGTATTCTTTTGTCATGTTTATTTGTCCTTTCTGTTAAATGTGTGTGCAATAACATTATGAATAATTTCAGGTCTTTCTGTGTATTCAGTAATAGATTTTTTTATGATAACCTGGCCATTTATTAATCTAATCTGATCATCTCCAATTTTCACATTGCTGGCTGATGTTAATTACATATTCTTTTGAAGCGATTATGTAGGGAATAAATGCTATTTACTTTCATTTAGTATCTAATACTAACTACAGCTTTCAAATCTTTAAGAAGCATTGTACAACATCAATATTTCTTGAAAGGTTGATTCTTAAAAGAGCCCATCTATTCAACCTCAGATCAGATATGGGAAGCTTTGTGAGTGCTCTTCAATAGCAATTAATATTTTTTTTCTTTTAGACAATTTTTTTTTACTATTCTTACATGAATTTTGTTAACATTATTTGATTACAGATTATCCTGCATTGATTTAATGATGTCAGAATTCTACGGTTAGAGGCTTTTTCCCCATGGAAAAAAGCAGAATATACTATGTAATTTACATAAAATATGTAATTTTGTTCCAATGGCTTTATTTGCCTTTTTCAAAGTCAGTATTTAGTATCTAGTTGCCTCTTTTTATTCATAGCAGGAAGAAAGCATGTATCCTGTACCAGGCTTTCCTTTTACTGTAATTGCCATGAGGGATCGGGGTAGTCTAATAAAACGTATGTCTCGGGGTTTCTAAGAATATTTAAAATTATGGCCTGCTTCGGACAAAATTAGAAGTTTTCTCTGTTCGCCCGCGTTAGCATGCTCCAGTTTATCGTTGACGGTAAATCATTGAGCATTAATTTCGACTTAATGCTGATAGACACCAACGGGTTGATTTGCACGCTTCCCGTCCAGACCAATTCCATAAAGAGAATTACTTCTGAATAAGCCCGTCGATGCAACCAATTTTCCTGCAGCTACGGAAACGGAGATAACCTCGTGCGAATCCTTCCCGCATGCGTAATACAAAGTTTTGGGGGGTTTTTTTGTCGGGGGGCGGGGGGGGGATTTCTGCAATGCACAGGCGCATTTCAGGTAGGACATGCCCGGTCTTCGCTTCTCAAGTGCTCGCCCTAGGGCAGGGGTAGGCAACCTCGGCTCTTTTAAGACTCGTGGACTTCAACTCCCAGAATTCCCAGAGTTGAAGTCTGTGAGTCATAAAAGAGCCGAGGTTGCCTATCCCTGCCCTAGGGCCAGGGGTCGGCAACTCGTGGACTTCAACTCCCAGAATTCCTGAGCCAGCTAGGCTGACGTCGGAATTCTGGGACTTGAAGTCTAGAGTCATAAAAGAGCCTGGGTTGCCTACCCCTGCTCTAGGCCAGGGGTCGGCAACCTCGGCTCTTTTATGACTCGTGGACTTCAACTCCCAGAATTCCTGAGCCGGCTAGGCTGACGTAGGAATTCTGGGAGTTGAAGTCCACGAGTCATAAAAGAGCCGAGGTTGCCGACCCCTGCCCTAGGCAAAGCGAGCCTCTTGCCGTCGTCGGCTGATGACGGACTACCCGCGCGAGGCGGGCCTTCCTTTCCTTTCCTTCCCTTCCCTTTCCTCTCCTGCGTGCCTGGCCAAGGTGCTCGGGGAAGCGCGAGGTGGGCGCGAAAGGCAGGATGATGGGCGGCAAGAGCAGCGCCATCGCCGCTGGCGTGTGCGGCGCCCTTTTCATCGGCTACTGCATCTATTTCGACCGCAAGAGGAGGAGCGACCCCAACTTCAAGAACCGGTTGCGGGAACGTGAGTCTTTCGGCCTCTTCCCCTCGTGCGTCCGCCCGCCCGCCCGCCGAGAGCTGACTTCGCGCTGCCCTCCCCACCGGCCTTCCTCACGGCCCGAATGCTTTTTCTTTAACCTTTCCCTTTCTGGCTGGGCGCGTTAGGGTCATTCCCACCCCCCACCCACCCCCCCGGATGCCTGGAAGAGTCGCTTCCCTTGCCCTGATTTGTGGTTTTCAAGGTCCAGGAAGTCCTCGGCTAACGGCTGCTAGTCTTTTCCTTAGTGCAGGGGTAGGCAACCTCGGCTCTTTTATGACTCATGGACTTCAACTCCCAGAATTCCTGAGTCAGCTATGCTGACTCAGGAATTCTGGGAGTTGAAGTCCATGAGTCATAAAAGAGCCGAGGTTGCCTACCCCTGCCATAGTGAGAGGCCCCTGCCAGAGAGGGAACCTTGGATAGAGAAGGAACCAGAGCCACACAGGTGCAAACTAGGTGCAAATTGGGTATCCCAGATCACTAGAGATCATCTAGTCCTGCCCTAACTCCACAAATTCCGGCGTGATCTAAAAACCTATCTATTCGAACAAGCCGGCCTGGCCTGATGGGTTTGGGTTTTAACATTATTTTAACTAACCTACAACATTGGGCACAATCATTTAACTTTAAATCTTGTATCCTGTATTCTTATTTTTATTGCCCTGTACACCGCCCTGAGTCCTTCAGGAGAAGGGCGGTATATAAATTAGATAGATAGATAGATAGATAGATAGATAGATAGATAGATAGATAGATAGATAGATAGATAGATAGATACATAGATAGATACATAGATAGATAGATAGATAGATAGATAGATAGATAGATAGACAGACTATCGCGTATCCCAGCAAATGGCTCCCTTCCCATCCCCTTATGCCTCGCCTCAACCTTCTCTTCCTTCTAAACACACCCAGTGCCTATAACCATTATTTTACATTCTGTGCCCTTTTATCACTCTTGGTTGCTTTCCTCTCGGCATACTCCAGTTGTAAGCATTATTCTTAAAATGAAATGCCCAGAACTAAACGTGTTAGTCTAAGTCTGGTTAAATGAATTGTTAAAAGTCGTCCTCAATTTAGGACCCTTCATTCAATGACCGTTTTGAAGTTAACAAAGGAACTGAACCACCCGTCTCCAAAGTTATGGTCTTGGTAACACCTCCATTGTTCCCGTGATACAGATTTGGGTGTTGGGCAGCCTACTTGCACTTACAAGCGCAGGTGCCCTTCAACTCACCCCACCTGCCTTTTTCTTTTGGCCTCCAGGGCCCCTGTGCTCTGCCAGCCCAGCTGACATCTACCATCTTGCTCCTTGCTGCTGACCAAGCATGCTCTGCTTGGCCTGTTGTGAGGCAGCTGCTGGCCTCATTAGACCTTATTTCCCAGATCATGCACAGTGGTTTCCTCACAAGACCTGGGGAAGTTGGCCATGTGTGACCACCAGCTGTCTCAGGAAGGGCCAGCTGGATATGCCATTTAGCAGTGCAGCAAGAAAATGGTGGTGAATGTTAGCTGGAGTGGCAGAGTGCAGGGCAGCAGGGGCTTTGGAGTGCAGAGTGGTGAGACAACTCTGGCTGGGGCTTCCTGAGGTGGCTGCAGCTTTGCGCTGTGATGCTGGGCTGAGGTGGCTGAGGCTTCATGTTGCATTGCGACTCGGGCTTCTTCCAGCCCTGAAAGCATGGCATGCAAAGAAGTTCCTGTGCCACAGCGTAATAAGCAGCCCCAGAGTTGCAGACTTCTAGCATTGCTTGCCACTCTTCAAGACATGGTGTGTGAGGTCAAAGGGGCAAAGATGGGGGAATAAGAAGTTGAAGGGGAGATAGTCTCTTACCTTGGAAGAATCAAGGCTTGGGCTGGGAGGGGATCAAGCCCATAATGACTTGGATTGGGGTGGATCCTTGGCTAATGACTGATGGAATTTGATTAACACCAATGTTAAATGCTGGGATTACTGTTGCTAAGCTACGTGGTCATATGAAATTGATTTTTGACCACATCACTTGGCATCAAAAATTCTTGTCCTAATTATGGTCATAAGTCAAGGACTAGCTGTAATTGATCTTATGCTACTTTGTTGCAACCCAACATTGCATTTCTTTTTTAAAAAAACCAATTGTATTACATTCATGTTTGTCTTGTGATCCACCAACAGTACCAGACCCTTTTTGTAGGCGCTGCTGCCCAGTATGATATCCCTATCCTATATTCATGTATTTAATTTTTGCTATGCAAAATTTCTGGAATTTTGATATTGTCCCCAGGGAATTTGCTATTTACCCTGCCTCAAATTTTTGTTGTTGACGAATAATGTATTAATGTTTTCTTACCTTTCAATCAAGATATATACTGGTCATTGTATCGAAAGAAGAAGATCTGGTTGGATTGATAACATTTTGTTAGTTCCTACCAGTAACGATTGTGCCCATCTAAACTCCTTTGTCAAACTGCTCTCTGGGCTTACTTGCTTGCTTAATTAGGTCTTTCATTCATCATCAACATTTCCTTCACCTTTAGTGTTAGCCAGCCACAATCGGGAGATTCAGAAATGAATACCACTTTGAACACATAGCCTGACATTTGTATACACATAAGCAATGTTCTTAATATACAGAGACACAATGTGTGTGCCGGGCTGTTTTAATCATATAGCATTGCCCTAGGTCCTGGGAAAAGAGGTGTGTCCAGCTGTTAAATTAAACAATGAACATAAATGTTTATTACTGTAAAATATGTAATACAGGTAGTCCTCAACTTACGACTACAATTGAGCCCAAAATTTCTGTTGCCTTTCTGCACGAGACATTTGTTAAGTGAGTTTTGCCCCATTTTATGACTTTTCTTGTCACAGTTAAGTGAATCACTGCACTTGATAAGTTAGTAACCCAGTTGTTAAATGAACCTGGCTTCCCCATTGACTTTGACTTATGAGAAGGTCACAAAAGGTGATCACATGATCCTGGGATACAGCAATGGTCACAAATATGAACTAGTTGATCACGTGCCACAAAGGTCATAACTGTGAAAAACGGTCATAAGTCACACATTTCAGTGCCGTTGTAACTTTGAACAGTCACTAAACAAATTGTTGCAAGTTGAGGACTACCTGTACGTTCCAATTAAATTTCAGAAACCTGCTTCATGTTTGGAGATTTTTTTTTTGCAAATACTTTCTGTATTCATGGAAAAGTTATATAATCCTCTAAAACATTTATTCACTAAAAATCCAAAATATTGTAATGACGTATCCTATCATTGCTCCTAACCCTGTTGGCTGAATGCTAATTAAAGTCAAAAGAGGGCCACTGGGAAACAAGACTTAGTTTTATGTCGCCATTCTTCATGGACATGAAAAAAATAGTTAAAATA
Source organism: Vipera ursinii (assembly GCF_947247035.1). NCBI lineage: Eukaryota > Metazoa > Chordata > Lepidosauria > Squamata > Viperidae > Vipera > Vipera ursinii. Next base: position 286,103,415 of record NC_139512.1, on the reverse strand, counting down.
CAGTGGTCATTTGTCCTCCCCAACATGTTCTTTCACCATCCAGATGCCATAGAACCGTGGTGGCGAACCTATGGCACAGGTGGAAACGCAGAGCCCTCTCTGTGGGCACTTGTGCCATCGTCTCAGTCCGAGACCTGCAGCTGAGTTTTATTAAACCTTTTCACTTTAGGCCTCCACCACCGTGTGCAAAAAAAAAAAAAGTTTCAATCAATCAACTTCTCGCAGGGAAAAAAAAATCTCACAAAGTTGGAATTGATTGATTGAACCTTTTAGTCCCACCCAGTCTGCCATTACCACAGCAGCCACGCCCACCCAATGGGCTACACCCACCTGGCATCTGACGATACATAAGAGGGTTTTGGACTGCCATAGAAGGTTGTATGTCTTGGAAAAAGAAATCTGAGGGGGGAAAGATTCTTGTTTCTGGCATAGTACTACATATATATTATAGTTACCTTCACTTGGTAATATTCGATAGTTAAGTTGCAGCACATACAAATCCTCCTTGTAGAGTCATGCTACAGAATGCATTCTCAAAACCCTCCTGGTACTGTTTCACTAATAACTTCCAGGATAAGGAGAAATGCAAAAGAAAAATGTAGAGTTATCCAAAATGCAGCATGTTATTTTGTAATTCTGCATTATTTCACCTCTACAACAAATACTCAATGTCCTTTGTTATGTTTTCCCTTAATAAAAAGGCATGCTTGTAGAAACTTTCCCCCCAGACTGTGAAAATACTTTTCTGTTTACATTAGTAAGTGAAATGAGTTTCCTACCATCAAAGTAAATATTTCTCCAAAGCAATTTGCAATAGATTATAGTAACAAGAAACAATTAACTTGCTTCCTATTTTGCAATTGATGCAAGGGTCACAATGCTGAAAACTCCCTGATTATGTGATATTTCTATTACTGGTGGTCTTCCTATACCCATATGGAAGAGCTTATGGGTGAGCTTAAGTACAGCATTTGATTAAAATTTGACTCCTAACATATTTCTATGTATAACCATCAAATTTCTAAGGACTCTTGGTCTTTTGCAACACACAAGAAGCAATACACATGTCTCTTGGTGCTAGAACAAAATAAGAGAAATTTAGATAGGGTAGTCCTTGATTTACAACAGGTTGTTTAGCAAGTTATGGCAGACCCCCCCCCCAAAAGCTACTTATGACCTGATCCTGAAATTACGACTGCTCAGAACCCCCATGGTCACTCACTTTTATGACTGATCGCAGGGATGCTGCAGCGCCCTTCCATCTATTTCCCCCAAACCCCTCCACTATCACATCCCTGTAGGCCTCCTCCTCGCTTACCTTTCAAAGATCTCCAGAGTTCACATTAAGGAAGAAAATCGAGTCACTCCATTGCTGGGAGTTCTGGTGCAATCCCACAAGTGGCCACCATTTCCCTAGTGGCCACAGTTCAATGTCGCCGCTCGGAATATGACCACTTCCAGGATGGCACTACGTGCTCTGCTTAACGACCCGTGCATTTAACAAGCACATCAGGGAGGGCAGGGATAATGGAGCGATCACATGTGAGGAGGACGCAGAGGTGCTTCACTTAATGGTCATCACAACTTCTGATTTTAATGGGCAGCTCCATTACAGTCATTATTCGAAGACTACCTGTATGGGAATATTTTAATAACATCTATCATTGACTCTTGGGTGACCTGTACATATAATTTTGCATAATTCAAGAATAATTGTTCTACATGTAAAAGGTAATATTCTTTTTGATGTTGCATGTGAGCATCTCCCTTATGTTCTTTGCTATGGTACATACAGAAATATGTGAAGGTGGGACCTCTCTTCTGAAAATTACTCTGAAGTGCAAGTAGCATGATTGTTTGAAAATCAATATATCCTTATTTAATCTATAGGAAGAAAGAAACAGAAGCTTGCCAAAGAAAGAGCAGGATTTTCTAAGGTAGTAGTAATATGCTTTTTTATGCTGCATAATACGCTCTCCTGGCAGGGTTTGGGGCTAATGTGAATATACTGGCTCGATCTTACATTTATTCTTACTGATTTGTTTGGATGATTTTTCTTGTGTTAGTTTTTATATATTTTTATATCTCCTGATAATCATCAAGAATTTCTGGAGTAGATGGTATAAAATAATTGAATGAATACAATAAAGTATTTTTTTCCAAAGTGTCTGGCTTGAAATTATTGTACCATCAACCTTTTGTAGCATATATCCAATAGCCCTAATTTTGGAGAAGCAAGAATAATAACTTTCTTTTTTTCCCCCTTCCCCTTTTCCATTGAAGATGGAAAACTAGTTTGTCAGCAAGCAACCCTTCCCTTTGAGCTCCCAACCCATCTTAGCCTATTCAGGAGCTGCTGGGGAGGGGGCAAATAACCTTCTGCTATTTTCCTTTTATAGATATTTCTCTTGATCCGTGTAAATTAGCGTGGCATATTGTGGGATGATGTACTTCACAAAGGATAGCTAATTTCTATAGCAAATAAATGTCTCTTTATTTTTGAAAAATTCTTAGTATTATTAACTTTGTTGAAATTGAAAGTTTATTATATTTAAAAGCGTGGTGGGGAGGGTGGAAGATTTTGTTATGATACCTAAATGGCTGATTTGATGAATGTTGTTCTTGTAGTTGCCTGATCTAAAAGATGCTGAAGCAGTTCAAAAATTCTTTCTTGAAGAGATACAGTTGGGAGAGGAACTTCTAGCACAAGGTTGTTGCATTTCTCTCTCTCTCTCTTTTTGCTAAGTTGCACGTGACATAAAGGGCAAGCCTATGTTTATCTACAAACTTGTAATCCAGCTCTGTTGAGTTTGATGATTTATTTCCTTTTTGTATATAATTTTACTATAGAGAAGCCCGTCTTAAGCCACTCAAAAATAAATTCAGCTAAATTCAGGACACTAAATCCCAGAGCCCAGGGATTGCAGGCCAAATTACTTTTTGAGAGTTGCAAAAAAAGTAAAAATAATCTCTAAATTTACAGTTGGATCTGTGATGTTATCACTGTTATTTTAATATACTGTATGTTGTTTTTCTAAATTTGGCTAAAACAGTTCATAAATCAAGAATGCCACTAACAGAAGAATAAAGCCTGAAAATTCTAGGATAGTGATTTGAACTGTGGGTATTTTGTGTTAACAAATTTTTAGATGTGTCATGCAGATATTTTATTTTACTTGGTGAATTAATTTGAATTTTTAAGTTATTCAAATCTTCATTAAATATTATTATGCGTAATCTTTAGTCACTATAATATAGTTGTTTTTTTATTCAGGAGAATATGAAAAAGGTGTTGATCACTTAACAAATGCCATCGCTGTTTGTGGACAACCTCAGCAATTACTACAAGTTCTCCAACAGACTCTTCCACCACCAGTTTTCCAAATGCTTCTTACTAAACTTCCTTCAATTAGTCAGGTATGAAATTCTTTATCGTTTGGTTTATGAAATAGAATTAGTAATTATCGGTATTATTTCTCCTGATCTCATTAGTATTGTTTTTCAATCCATTAAGATCAGATCCAGAATTGAAGTAGATGAGGTTATATGTAGTGATCACAGCTTATTCCTTCCAGACAGTTCCGGTCGCGTGTCAGAACTGAAATTTGGCTATCTATGCTATTTATAAATTATTCGTATAAAGAGGCTATAGTTCAGCATTCCATTGTGGAACCTTCTGTAAGGATTATGTAATAATTCATATTTATCTGTAATTCGAATGTGATAAAACAATTCTTAAAAATATTTTGACATGACATAATTTAGTTTTCCCTATTTGAAATTCTCAGTGTTTCCATCTAAACAAGAAACAACTTTCCAAATGGCTCCGAGAAAAAAATTAACTAAATTTCGATTTTACATCAGTTTGTTCTTTGAACTGGTTTGATGCTGGGCCAAACCTGATAGTCCTGTACACTAATTTTATTTTATTTTTATTTATTTTATTAAATTTATATACCGCCCTTTCCCGAAGGACTCAGGGCGGTTTACAGGATATTTAAAACAACCAGTACAAAAGTTAAAAACAAATTTAAAAAGATTAAATCATCCCTAAAATTAAAAGCCCAGTTAAAAATTCTCAGCCTGGGCCGGAGAGCTCAAAGAGCCAGGTCTTCAGGTCCCGGCGAAATGTGCGAAGGTCGGGGGCAGTCCTAAGCTCCACGGGCAGCTGGTTCCAGAGAGCAGGCGCACCCACAGAGAAGGCCCTTCCTCTGGGTGTTATCCGCCAACAGTCTTTTATTGGCGGCACCCTGAGAAGACCCTCCCTGTGGGAGCGCACTGGACGAAGGGAGCTTGATGCTGGCAGCAGGTGTTCCCTCAGATATCCCGGACCCAAGCCATTCAGGGCTTTATAGGTCATCACCAGCACCTTGAATCTCACCCGGAGGGCAACCGGAAGCCAATGCAGCTCACCGAGTAGAGGTGTTACATGGGAGTATCGGGAAACCCCCATCACAACTCGTGCGGCCGCATTCTGCACCAGCTGAAGCCTCCGAGTGGTCCTCAAGGACAGCCCCATGTAGAGAGCATTGCAGTAGTCTAGACGGGAGGTCACGAGTGCATGAGTGACTGTGCTGAACTGAACTAAGTAAAGTTAGTTAGTAAAGTTACATAGATATGTTTATTATAGTAATGTAACTCAAGCAAAAATGAGGAAAAATTGGGCACGTCCAAAGTGTTTGAGGAAGGCTGAGATAAAGTTCAGGCTGCTAAAAATATGCTTAATACAAGTTTCTATAGGTTGTTGGATAGATGAAATTTACCCATAATGTAGTTGAGTTTGTATTAGATCTTTTTGCAATAGTTGCAAGAAACATATTCAAATATCTTGGCTCTTTTCCTGCCAAATGTGTGCTTATTTCAGTTTTGCACAATAAGAAATTTTAAAGGGAAACAGCTACCACAGCTTATGATAAGTTAGAAAGGCTTCTGAATAAGTTGAATAACTTTTTGTTCCCAGTGGTGCATTCAGAGAATGATTTACTGGTTAAATGTGCCCCCTGGATTCATATCGTGAGCCATGTGGCTAAGAAATATCAATGTGCAGCTTTATTTAAAGCTTACTGTCTTGTCAGAAATGTATTTTGGGTATGATTAATTCAACTGCCTCCACAAACAAAACTACAGCAAACCGTGAAGATCTCCTATAATTATTTGCTTGTCTTGGTTCATTATTTCTCTAAATACTTTTAATTGCATTTTAAATACTGTTACTGATGTTGATTTTTGAAGGAGGTTGATTGTCAAAAGCTAGAGATTGTAACTGATCTCAGTAATGTGCTTAATTGGAGAAATATACCATTAACAGTTTCATTTTAAAGTTCCTATATTTTATTTTGCAGAGAATTGTAAGTGCGCAGTGCTTGGCTGAAGATGATGTGGAATGAGAAATCTGTCAGGAATGCGGCTTCCTTAGTCAAAAGATGAGCATCCAGGGGTAGGGAGGAGTAAAAGAATGATGATAATAGTCATAATGGACTATGTACCACATTTAAGCCTGCCAAAGTTAATTTTAACTCTGAGTAGGTTGGTTTGGCTGGACTTATTTATTAACTAGTGTATTTTGATAAACTCATTTTATAAATGCATCATATTGAGTTATAAAAATATCGTTAACGTCAATGCAAATACAGTTGTACATACACAGACTGCAAAGTTAAAACATGCACACCCCATGCTCATTTTTGGAAAACACGAAGCTAAGGCATTAAAGATGTACCTGGTACGTTCACGTGTAAGCCTGCTTTTTCAGCAGTCAAAGCGGTGGGGTTGGGGGGGGGACAATGTCAACAGATTTCAGCATCTTCTGGAAATTTCTTATGCTTGTTACTCAGAAAGGGACTCGTGGTATGGAAAACGAGTAGACCTGACATTTGATTGTATTTTTATTAAGAATGTCATACATTTTCCTTTATTCTCTGAAAGCTGCCTAGGGGTCTTAGATCAATGTACCTGAAAGTAACATCATCTTGAATTAAGATAACTGCCTCCTGGATTTGACAGATAGAACAGATAGATCTCTATTACCATGTTACCGACCCACATAAGATGGCACTCTGATTTTAAATGTAAATTAATTGAGAGTCTTTCAGCCACATACCATAAAATAATCATATTACGTATTGGAAGCTTTCCTGTAATAAATGTAGAACAATATCACTGAGAATAAAAAATCTGGCTGCAGGAATTTGTGCCTTGCGTCTAAATGGAAACCACTTTTGAATTATACATTGAATTTACCACCGGTTTTTCATAGTGGCAACTGTAATATTTTTCCTTTCACTCTGCTGCAAGAGCACCAACAGATTTCAGGTCCACTGCCTACCAAAGGACAGTACAAAAGACGGGCACTTAGAATTAAAGAGTACTAAGCCTGGAATTGTGTTTTGTGAACCGAGTAAAATTCCCAGACCTTCTGTATAACAAACCTATTTCAGTCTTATTTATTTGCTCCATGTTTATCACAATCATTTTATGAGTTATGTGATAGAAAAAAATGTAAATTGCTAAAAAGTGCTATTTTGCTACTAATTTTTCTGCTCTTCGCAGGAATTTGACTTTTAGTTATTTAACCATCTGCTGCAACTTCTCCAGAGATTTACCACAAATTTTAGAAATCGGATTTTCTTTTTGCATAACACTGTGCATTGTGACAAGTATTTCAGACATCTGACTTTTATGGTCTCTTAAGTCTGTAACTCTTCCTGCATATTGTGTTTATGCCCAGTCTATTTTACCATTTTCTATCTAGACATCCGTTAGTTTAATTTTTCTCATCAATTACTCCCATGTTTATTAAATAAAGTTCTGATCATTGCTACCTATTTTACACTATTTTAAATTCTTAAAACTGAAAGTTGTTGGCTCTTTGGCTCTATGTTAGATTTCTTGAATGAAAGCATTCCCATATGTACTATTTATTAAGTTCATTCCTTGTGATATATTGATGTTGAATAAGAATTACAGTCTCATTTAGCTTCTCAATGTCAGATAGAGAGGTTTAAGATCTCACAGTTTATTAACTTGATCTGTGCAGCATGTTTATCAGGTTGCTAGCAGTGATTGTATTATAATAGGTGTTAATGATTATCCACTATAAGGAATAGGATTTTGCACCTCAGTCATTACTAATTTTTCTCACTGGATCACTGTTCCCAGATCTTTCTGGATGGATGTCATTGTTCTGCCTTTTAATAGTGCTAAAAAAACACCCAGATACTGGTTGAATTAATTTTCTAGCAAATTACATTTCACAGCCTAAGGCAGACTACACAGAATGTGGTGGCTTGGTCCTCTGCTGATTCCCACAAAGGGTCTCCCAGCTTCTCTTCCATAGCTACTGGTGAGCTGGCTGAGTAAGCAGCCACCAGCCATTTTACTTTCTGCTACTGATTTCCTTGACAAGATATATACTGAAGGCTAGATCCCTTTCCCAGAACAAACATTTTTTTAGATATGTGTGATTTATATATAGCAGTGTTACAGGCCTTAGAAGAAAATTGAAGAGAGGAAGAATGGGCAGTTAACTTTCCAAAGAGACAAAATGGTTGCTCCTTCCAGCCCAGGATCTTAAAACACACTCCAAAAGAAATGTACAGGCGGTAAAATTTAACATTCTGTATTGCAAATCATAACTTACTCTTCCAATCCAAGCTCTAGCCTTTCTGCTTTTGGCCCATTTCTGGGCCAACAAGAGATTGCCCTCCCCCTGACAACGGAAATCCACTCTCTGAATTAACTACTAAGTGTTGATTTTCCTGGGCTTTTCATTTTCTTTGCTAATAACCTGACTTGACAGATGGGCCTTTTTTTCTTTTAACTCTTTCAATCTCATGAAGCTCCTGAAATGGAATTCTTAATTTCAACTTAATTCCTTATAACAGTTCTAGGGTGAACACTGTACACGGTTGGTATGTGTTTAGTTTGACACAGTAGGTTGAGTAAGTTTCAAAATGCGTTATAGTTTCAATTATTATAAGCCAAATAACTAAAATATCCATTGCTATCAAACCCACTCAAAACATTTTGCAGTGGGAATTTTCCATCCTGTCTCCTCACTGTAGCCCTCCCCAAAACTTTTTCTGAGGACTGGAGTCCTTGAAACGTGCTGGTGATGTGACTATAGAGGAGAGATAATGTTGGAATTTCATTGGGGTGTCATTTGGAAGCAAACATTTTAAATATAAGTGAGTTTCAAGATCACAGGATGGAAATACTATTCTTAACTGTATTGCCTGAATGGAACCTTTAACTGACTTACAGATAGCAATACCAAAATATACTGTAGGTCAGATAGTAACTTGAGTGAAAGTAGATTCTTTGCTGAAGTAGTTTGTTATTGCTGAAGTGTAATGAAGGATGACCTGGTTTTATTAGACTTGCCATTTATACATTTCAGTTGAGGATTGCAAAATAGGCAGATTAACAATATAACAACACGACATCTATTAAGGCAGATGCTATGAGACTACCATTGTTGTTCTTGCACCTAGGTAACTTTAGAGTAAAAATAAATTTTGATTTATGGTAATTTCAATGAAATAACTGGGATCATTTTTAATTGGGACTCAAGGTCTCATCCACTAAAACATCTGGGACCCAAGAGTGTCTTGTGCTTTCCCTTCTGGAGATCTAGATGGCCTCAATTTTGTTGGCCTTTCGTAAAACATTAAAGATCTGGGTGTTCCCACAGGTGTTTGGACAAGGAGGACAAGTGAGACATTTTGGTTGGCTGTTTAAATACCGTTTGAGTGAAAAAGTAGAATCAGTTTTTCAACATCAGGCATGTAGAATGTTTTGGGGTTTTGCATATTGTTTTATAAATGATGGTATTCCTTTGGTTTTAATCTCTGTACACCACTTAGCTTCATTGTGGTAAAAAGGATGGCTATATGACTTGAATTAATAATGGTCATTGGGCCGTTTCCACATTCAGCACAGCACATGGGATGTGGCCTGCCTTAGAAGTTCTGGCAGCAGTGAGGAAATACTTTAGCGCTGAAATAGTTAAGGACAATTGAAACCTGTTTCAACTGGGATTAATAAAGAGGTTGCCGAGACATGCTTGTGCCGTACTTAGAAGTCAGCTGGGACCCGGCCATAGTCTCCAGTCTCCTGGGAGGCATTTCAGGCATGCACAGAAAAGAATGTTCCTTCTTATCCCATCCAGCAAGAGCAACAGCAGCAGCCACCTTTTTTTTTGTTTTTTTAATCCCATTTATATCCCACCCTTCTCCGAAGACTCAGGGCGGCTTACAATCTAAGAAGCACAAATCAATGTGCTTAGCAATAGCCTTCGTTCTATGTATATTTATTTTTTTTTTATTTTTTTATTTTAATCCCATTTATATCCCGCCCTTCTCCGAAGACTCAGGGCGGCTTACAATCTAAGAAGCACAAATCAATGTGCTTAGCAATAGCCTTCGTTCTATGTATATTTATTTTTTTTATTTTTTTATTTTAATCCCATTTATATCCCGCCCTTCTCCGAAGACTCAGGGCAGCTTACAATCTAAGAAGCACAAATCAATGTGCTTAGCAATAGCCTTCGTTCTATGTATATTTATTTTTTTTTTATTTTTTTATTTTAATCCCATTTATATCCCGCCCTTCTCCGAAGACTCAGGGCGGCTTACAAGCTTAGCAGTAGCCTTCATTCTATGTATATGCCTGCTTATTAGGGCTTTCACACACACACCCCCAGCGGCATTATTACAAAGTCAGCTTAATTGCCCCCAACAATCTGGGTCCTCATTTTACCTACCTCGGAAGGATGGAAGGCTGAGTCAACCTTGAGCCTGGTGGGACTCGAACCTGCACTAATTGCAGGCAGCTGGTGTTACTTAAGGAGGCATTAGCCCACTGCTCCACCAAGGCTCTTTTGTGGACCAAGGCACCATTTGTGCCTTTCTTCCAAGGGAGAGGCCAGAAAAACGGTGTGTAGAAGGATGGTTAGGAGAAGATTGGTTTTTCAGCAATACAAGAATCAAGATCATTGAGTCAAGCTGAGTGGCGGGAAACTGAGGACAGACAAAAAGCACCGTTTCTTTATAACTCTAGGCGTGGTGATTTACCACCGAGTTAGATTACTTGAAAAAAGCAGAGAAACACAGCAGTGACTAATTGTGCAGCTATCCAAGGAGGATTCAAGCAAAGCACCCACCCAAGGAGAATTTGCAAAGCAACATTGCCATCTCTGTTCTAAGGGAAAAGTGAAGACGCCATTTTGTTTCACTTGGCCTGCTGTGTCTGCCTTCTCTGGCCCTTGCAAAAGCTGAAGAAGGCCTTTCTGCCAAGAATGCAGGGTACCAAGAAGTACCTCACTGGGACAAATCGTCCCTCCTGGCTAATTTTACATAATCACAAAAGCCATCAGCTATTTATTGTATAAGCATCTCAAGTATTGTGCAAGACTGCAGTCTCATAGGACTAAATGTTTTCCTTCTAAACTTTCACCTTCCATAATTCCAAAGTACCAGAATAGCTGGGACACAAATAAGACTGAATGAATATGTAGTAATCTAAGCTAGTCACGATAGAAGTGTGATCAGCCCTATGCAACATCAAACAAAATCCTCCTTTCCCCTAGAAAATAGAAGTGATATTTTGTGTGCCAGACATTATGTTACAGTAGATGCCAACACCTAGCATCTAGCTGGGTTTAGCTGATCTTGAAAAAGTGAAACAAGATGGGACCTGGTTAGTATTAGGACATCATTAGAAAACCCCAATTTTAGAGCTTTCCTTGAGAAGTTAAAAAAAAAAGTCCCATAAAATGGTAGTGATGAACTACAGCAGTTTGTTTGCTAAGAAAGCAACATGGATGTCGCCTTGTATTTTTATTCTGTGTTTTATTTTACTATTTTACAACCACAGAAAAACATTCATGCTGGGCAAGGGGTGAGGGAGAAAGAAGATAACCAAGAGTTTTCAGACAAAACTTTACGTAAAAGTATTGAATCTCGTTAAAACAGTTTGATAGTGATGGTGATTGCTTCTGTCAGCTAAGAGGAGGGAATTTATTTATTAAACTGACATTCTGCCTTTTGTTTTGTAAACTCCAAGCAGAAAGGTAATGCTCCCTACTCCTAGTTTTCCATAAGTGAACTGGATTGGACTGAAAGAGAATGGCTAGTGCAAGAAATGGGGGAGATGAAAGGGATTGGGTCAGCTTGTCACACCAAATAAAAAAGGGACAATAAAAGCACACAGGAGACTGTTTCTATTTCAACCAGCAGGTGGGGCAAGTTCTCTCTTGTGCTGTGATGATGCCATTGCATCGTCTTTCTGATAATAAAGATGGTAAAACCCTGTAGCCGGAGTGGGTGAAATTGGACAGGCAAGAGAGATTTTCTAAATACTTTGCATGGGAGAAGAATCGCCCAATGAGGCCCACTAGTATCCCCTCTGGTTGCTTTGCTGCTGTTGAATTGCAAAACGTGTCTGGTCATCTTGAGAGGAGGTCACTTTGCTGCAGAGATCCAACAAGGGTGGGCTCATTATTGCATCTGTTAAGGATTTGTTGTGCAGAGGTCTCCTTGTGCTACCAAAGAGTTGCACAGACAAGGAAGGGTACTGAGAGCAGTAAGAGTCACACAGTAAACACAAGAGTACATTGAGTTGTAAAAGCAAAAAGTATTTTACTTTTGAGTTGGTGTAAAAACAAAAATGCACAGTCAAAAATAAACAGTCCAGGTCATACACAATAGCAACAGTCCAAGGAGTAATCCAAAATACAAAGTCTTCTTACTGGTCCAGAGGTCAATACACAGTTGTACAGGTTTATCACAGTAGTAAACCAATAGTACAGCAAAACAGAGCAAAAACAGTAATAGTAGAGAGCAGTGAATTCAGAGAGAGAAGCTACGTTCCTAGCTCCCTCTTATGGCCATGAGAACACTTACACACCCATTGGCCAATTAACATCTTAAAGACATAACATCATGGTTAATATATTTTCAACCCAACATTGTAGGCTAACACCATATGCCTAACAGCATCTCAACACAAGCGTAAAAATATTTAACCCAGCACCTCAGAAGCAATCAAGCATGATGTTCAATGGAGACTTTGGGAACCCAGGGAGCAAAGAAGTACCAAAAAAGGCGGAATTTGTTTTGTAAACTGAACAATCGTCTACCAGTTACCTCTCTGAGCTTCTTCCTTTTTTCTTTTCAATAGAGTTTTGTAAACTTTTTTTCATTTTGAAGACCATTTCTTGCAAATATTGTAGTCCGCTATCTTTGTTATACTCTAAAATCTTTGATTGATCTGGCCCTATCTTCAAGGTTTTCATGATCAAACCAAAGCTTTGAGAGATCCCTGTATGTAAGGTGGGTCTGAGTCTTCAAGGCCTCCTAGATGTTATTAGTATTTGAAAGTGACACAAAGCACCTAATACTGATCACCATGGATAGAGTACGAAGAGGGGCTGAATGTGAGAAGTACAAGATGAAAATCTTCACTCATTGATCCACCTGGTTCACAAGCCCTTTTTCCTGGAGGGATGTATCGGAACAGAAGCATTCCTTGCTAATTTCCCAGTGAGTGTGAAGTCAGGTCAGGTTGGACAATGAATGAAAAATATGCAGCATTATATAAAAGTAGTGAATTCAATGATGGAACAGAATCCCTGTTAAGACCCTTTCAGGATTCCCAGCAATGATACACTGAGAGTACACAAGTTGAATTTGGTGGCCATCGCAACAGCCTGCACTGCCTGTGGTTAATGCGTGTGTCTTTAGAAAGCTGAAGATGGAGCAAACGATTGCCTGGAGTGGTACTGTCAAAGCAAATAAAACATCATATGTGGCAAGCCTAGCTTTCAAGTGCCCAGCTGTTAAAATGCCTATGTCTGAATGCATTCAAATTATGTCCAAAATAGATCCCCCCACTTTAGCCCAAATAATACTAGTTTGACACGGGCTTGGGGGGGGGGAGAAGAGGAGAGTTACTGAGAAATAAGAGCTGATTGTATCTACTTTTAAAAGGTATAGGAAATTAATCTGCAACTCCAGAAGCCACGCATTTCTAGCAATTGGCCATGAGAGCTGCAGATACTGGCTGTTATTCTTCAGAACCTCAGAAAATCAGGTTAGGGAAGGCTGGAACATATACTGAGTCAATGTATTGGCTCAATTTTTTTCCAGTATTTCCAAATATTAGCTTGTATCAACCACCCCATATTATGCAGAGAGTGACAGAGGCTCTTTGGAAACTTAAAATCTTAACAGTTGTGAGGGAACGATGAGGTCCTCTAATCCGACCTCTCATTCATGTAGGATTTGCATTTGGAACAAATGGAAATCTGATCTTTGAATGCCTACAACAAAGGGGAACACAGGCTTATATAGACTCCTATAGTCAGGAAATTCCTTCTAATATCTAACCTGCGTCTAATTCCCTGATTACTTCTGGGGCATCAGAGAAGATGTCTACCCCTTCCTCTTTAGATATCTATACCCAGGGCTTTTTTTTCTCATAGAACGCTCAGAACGGAGTTCCGGCACCTTTTTTGGATGGAACCTTGTAGGGTAGGCAAGGCGGGTTGTATGACATGGGTGAGTTCCGGCACCTTTTTCTTTTACAAAAAAAGCACTGTCTATACCTCTTTAGATCTCTGAAGACCGCTATCCTCAGTCTTCCCTGTTGCAGGCTAACCAAACCCAGTTCCTTTAACTGTTGTTCTTCAGATGGTTTCCAGTCCCTCATTGCCTTAGTAGCATTCCAAACATTCCAGTTTGTAAATATTCTTTTTAGATGTGCACCATGTTTAAAAATCAACCTAAATAGGGTCTGAGGGAAGCAGAAAAGAGGGGGACAACTACAATACTTCCTATTATCTGGACTCTTATGTTCCGTTCGTTCATCCCCAAATAGCATTTGCCTTCACAATGCATCACAATGCTGGCTCATGTTTATCTTGTGATCTTACCCAGATCGTTTTCATACCAACTCCTGCCAAGTCAGATCTGTCCCATTCTATCCTTGTGCCTTTTTCACCCCTTTCCAGGTGTAAGATATACATTTCCCTCTGTTAAATTTCATATCATTCCTTGTAGTCCAGCGTTCAAACTTTTAAAATCTTTTTCAGTGTGACTCTCACTCCTTTAGTATGTACGGCACACACACAAGGGGTGGGAATTTGATCACAACCAGGCAGCTATCATCTTGCAAATTTTGACTCCTGCCATTGAGACCTGTGGCTTTTGTTCCTTCTAAAATGTTCCCTCATTCCTTTCATCCAGGCCATTAATGAAAATATAGATCAACATGGATCCCAGAACCTCCGTCACTCAATACTACTCTCTAAGCTACTCTCTTGCAATATTGCTATATCACAACACTTAATTTCTTCACTGGATTCCTTGCTATATAGCAGAATTTAAACAAATCAAAAGCTAGTGCCAGAACAAAGGATTGAACTGAATGACTCCTTTCAAGCTTCATGATTAAACTGCTTGTTTATGGAAGATCTTCTTGATCTTCCATAAGCCATTAAAAGACTGCTGCCTTCACATCTCTAAAGAAATCTAGTCCCAGAAAAGGGGGCAGATGGGGGAATGTCATCAGGAATAAGTTAATTTTCAAAGTGCCATTGTCTGGTACTGAACATTAGTGTTTTTTTTCTCAATTGAAAAGGATGATTATGCCTTTCAGAAGCCGCAACTTTAGCAGGAGAAACATGTCGATTTCTAAAAGGTTGCCACTAGGGGGCAATGTGGCACTCTTGTGTGGGAAACTACTGTAATTCCTCTTTTCCTGTAAAAATATTGCCTCCTCCCAGGGTCTGATTTTCCATGAACTGATAATTTCACCCAGCAGTCCACCCTGAAAGAAAAAGAAATGGCTTGATGATCCATTAGGAATATTATATTTTTGATCCAATCCTCAACTCCTGTCTTTTTGTAGGAAACAGTGGTGCAAACATTCCTCCTTTCTCCAAAAGAATAACAATAATAATAAAAACCACCAGGTAAAGGCAAGCCTCTCTGGAGCAATTACTTCTGAGAAAAACTGTTCTCAAAACAATTGCCAGGAACTATTCTTTTGACCGATATTTGTAACGCGGGGCTGAGTTTCTCAGCAACGTTATTCCAGGCGATTGAAAAGCAGGAGGCTTTCAATATCCTTCAAACTGCAATTGCGTCTGCCACCCGCAGCCCAACCATCTTTCAAGTCTCTCCATTGCTGAGTTGAAATGCTACCCACCCATCATTCTGTCAACAGAAAACTATGCCAGCATGAAATTTACTGTTCTTGTTGCTGGAATCCTGCTGGACCCACCCCCACCCTTTTTTTAAAAAAAGACATCACATTTGCCTAAGTCCCCTTTAATGGGTGATAAAACCTAACAGATTTTATATACACCTTGAGGCTGTTCTGGGATGATGTCAGAATAACTGAGGGCTACACTATGATGGTGATCTAGTAAAGGACAATTTCAGGCATGGGACTGGGGGTGGGCAGGAATGAGATGAAGAGAGCAATTTTGCTGGGACAGCAGCAGAAAGAAGATGCCACTGAGGCATGCTTGTGCTGATGCTGGCTGCAAGTTGGGGATGGCCTTTAATGGAAAAACATGAAGCTGTAATATTTGCAAGGTCAGGCAGCTTGATCTGTCTCTGGCACAGCACTATGAAGAGCTGCCCTTATGTTTCTATCCTCTTTGGGTACCTTCCAGCTGTGCAGGACAGTCTCTTCCCTCAGCCTGGTGACTCTGTCTTGTGTTCCAGCCAGCCTGGCTGATGGCTGAGTATTGGCAGCAATAGAAGCTGTTATCCTGCACACAGGATGGACAGTGTTGGAGAAGGGCAAAACCAGACCCGAAGAGCTTGGACAATCCAACAAATCCTGATTATATTAAAGCCTTGGGTAATAATAATTAGAATAAGGATTTTGGGAACACCATCTATTCCCATCTCTTTCTCTCCCAACCATTGTCTTGCTATTTCCCATTCCTGCAACTATCTGGGAGGGGTGGGGTGGGGTGTACAATGGATGGACTCCACCCATTTGTGACTTAAAATGCATCCCTTTAGTAATCAAAATTTCATTACAAGCACATTCAACTGGATGGTCATTTGTGACATTTAAAAACATTTTTTTTACTTTATTCAGCCCCTAGCAATATCGATATTTGTATCCCAATTAGTAAAATATTCCCAGACATTTCATGGCTTAGCCTGGGTCCTCTGGATTCAGCACAAAATGTTCATATCTTGTGCAACTGCTGTAGTACGCAAAATTTTGGATCTGTTGCCACATCTGTTTCCGAATCTTGCGACTGTCCTCAATGCATAGGGCGGGGCTGTTCTAATGAAGCAGTTCAGATCATTTTGGCAATTAAATGGCTATATTTTTCATTTTCTACCAGGAGTGGTAGAAAAGCAGTGAGGAGACGTTTAATAATAATAATAATAATAAAGTTGGAAGGGACCTTGGAGGTCATCTAGTCCAACCCCCTGCTCAGGCAGGAAACCCTATACCATTTCAGGCAAATGGCTGTCCAGTCTCTTCTTAAAAACCTCCAGTGTTGGAGCATTCACCTTGGTTTCAGCTTTTTGCATCATGCTAGCATTAAAGGCACTGGAACAAGCTTTTATTATTTTTTTAAAAAATATTTTCTGACTCATGAACAGTTTTTACTCTGATATAGACACAAAGAGGGAGGATACTGGCCAGGAAGAGGATTTTCCCCCTTTGCTTGAGCGTGCACACGTGTGTAAAAGTAAATTTATGGAGTGCTAAGAGATCAGCCTTGCTCTCTGGGACAGGGTGTGAACTAAAGCACATTCTGGAAGGGAGACAGCAGTGTAATCCATTCATTCAGCTCTGTCTGCAGCTGCTTTTTATAAACTTGGCATAAATCAGCACTTCGTGAGGCCAGGCCTGTGTATCTGGAAAATATTTCCCCCAGCCCCCTCCCCCCCACCACCCCCAAAAACAATTGGACAAAGAGCACAGGAATTATGTAGAGCATAGGCTGGCCTCACTTGTGGTTATTTTCCATGCTTCCTCTGCTCATTTTTCTCCTGCCAGTTGTAGAAGTCCATAAGTCAAAGCTGTTAAACTTTTCCCAGTTAAAATGTAACTCTAAGAACAAAGAAATCTGATCCCTTAGAGCCAAGTAATCATCTTTTTAGAGGCTTCAGTTTGGGAAAGTCTCCAGCATGCTGGCAGGTTTGCAGATCGGAGTGGGCTCCAGCCAGGAGTGTGTGTGTGTGTGTGTGTGTGTGTGTGTGTGCACGCACGCCAATCGCCTCTCCAGGTAAACAGTTCCCAGGGAGCAGAAAGGCTGGCGTGTTCTTTTTCTCTCTTGCAGCACAGTCAGTACTGTAAGGTTAAATCTGCTTGTTGCCATTTCAGACACCACCAATTTATATGCGAGCAGGAAGGGATCCAGCTGCAAACCCTTTGACAAATAGGAAGACTTTTAGAAGAAGAGAAGTTGCCAAGTGGGGAAATGAATAGACTCTGGACACATTTTAAAAACCAAATCAATATATTTTAATGCCAGGAACAATATTTTTTCTCTCGACTTCCCAACATTCAGTAGTAATTGGATCTGCTCTCCCCAAACCAAAGAGTCTTCTCCTCTTTCTCGGGGGACCTCAGAATTACCATGATTAATCTTGAAGCTGTCTCGTCAAGAGGATTTGGTTCAGCAAGTTTTGTTTCCCCCCCTCCCCCCAAATTTCACTGCATACTTCACGCTTTACTTTCTACCCATTATCTGGTTTTTGGACATTTTTTTTTTAAAAACCCCACAGCGGTTCAAATTACATAGGCAGTCAGGTTATTAAAGTGGCTGGCTTGGTCGCTGGCCTTCAGGAGGTCTGCTGTCCTTTCTCGTCTCCTGAGTTGCAGGACTCTCCACCATTGCTGAGCTGGTAGAAAATGACACCAACATAAAATGGGTTCTTCCTCTTTGCCCATCGTTATCCTGACCCTGCTGCTTCTTTCCCCAGTGGCTGCAGGCCCCTGACTTCCCTTTCACTTAATGAGTGAAAATCCTAAGAAAGGTTCCTATTCTTTGGATGGCATTGTGATAAGGGGGGAAATGACACTTTAATATTGATTCAAGAAAGGACCACTTTAGCTTGTCTCACTCATGGGCTGGCAACAGGCTATGTCAAACGATTCCTAGTAGACAGTCTTAATGTGACCCTGTACACATAAAAAAGCAGTTGCCGGGGCATGTATGTATCATGGTTACGTTAATATGAAAAAGTATCTTATTTTATTATGGGGAGATCAGTGGCATCTGGAGGACATCAAGTTGAGATAGGCTTGCATGATAACCCACTGACCCTTAAACAGGTATTAACTAGAAATAACCAACTACCCTACCCCAAGTAATATCAATTACCATCCATTCCTTATGCAAATCCCATCCCAGTCACTATAAGATTCCACTACAAGATTTCTCATGGATTGAGTATGGATGCATTATAGTTTTTAGCTGGCTAGTTAATGAAGGCAAGGAGATCAAATCAGTCAATCCTAGTGGAAATCAATCCTAACTGTTCTTTGTAAGGACAGATGCTGAAGCTGAAGCTCAAATAAGAAAAGAGAACTCATTGGAAAAGGCCTTGATGTTGGGAAAGATTGAAGGCAAAAGGAGAAAGGGATGGCAGAGATTGAGATGGTTAGATAGCGCCATTGACTCAATGAACATGAATTTGGGCCAACTCCAGGAGACAGTGGAGGACAGAGCGCCAGGCATGCTATGGTCCATGGGGTCCAAAGAGTCTGACATAACAGTGACTGAACAAGAGTTAATCAGTGCTAAATGGTCCATGCCAAACAAAGTATGATTAATTCACATTTGGTCATTTTCAAAATAATCCTGTAATTCATCTTTGTTTTTACCTTTTCCACTTTTCCTTGCCCTCTAAACACAAACAACTGTGTATATAAATTTCCTCAGGATCATAAATCTCATGGCATAAGCGAGTTGTTGGCCTTTAGAGATCAGACAGTTTTGCTGCATAGAACTGACTCATAGCCCTACTTTTGCTATAATCACTATATAAACAATTTTGTTTCTATGCTTCTCGGTCCCCATCAATCCTGCCTCTTCTAATCATCTTCTACCATATTCTTTCCCCAACTCTCCTACAACTAAAAATAGGTAGAAACCTCTTTCAAAGGAAATTATTCCATTTGCCTGTTGAAGTAGATATGTAGCCACTACAGCAACATTGCTTAGTCCTTAAGATTCCTCCCTGAGTTAAAACTGTGTGCAGATAGGATGATGGTAAAACAACACAACTCATTCACATCAATGACTTCTGAACCTGATGAGGTAACTAGTCGTTTTTGTACAACAAATCCAAAGAATAACAGTGAAAGTAAAGCTTTTTTGTACTATACTGCAGCCTTAAGCTACTAAATTCCAGCTGGTTTGAAATGAAGTTGGCTTAAGAAATCCTGTTTTGATTTCAATCCCTTCCTCCATTTTGGCTACAAGAGATAACTTGATATTCTGTTTGAATTGCACTTCCCACAACTCCTGATTGGTGCATTCTAATTAGCATTCTAATTGCTAAGTGCTATTGTTATTCCCCTCTTTTTAAACCCCTCCTAGAATAGTAAAAACAAAACAAAACCCAACCCACCACAATTTTATCATATTTCCTGTCATTTTGTCCAGAAAGGAAAATGGCAGAATACTTCTCAATTTCATCAGGTTTTAAAAACCAAATTGAAAATGAAAGAGCAGACAACCACAAAGCCCTGTTTAAAGGAATGAAGCTTGCAAAGACAGCTAAAGATTATTTATTTAAAATTTCCAATCTCTTCAGAAGTAAAAAAGTGGGCCATGGGTTGCACACACCTGAGCTATGAAACCCCTGTGTTTTCTTGGTAGGTTACTATCTCTACCCAGAAGACTGGTATCATCCTTTAAACCCAAGAACTGTATCTGCAGCTTTGTGCTAGTAAGGTAGGATGGAAATGCAAAAATAATAATAATAAAAAAATCAGTCAATCTAAGAAGCCTGATGTTTAAGGAAGATGTTAAATCTATGCTCTGATCAAAGATTGTTAAGTGGTGCTTCGTTCTCAGTGATATACCCAATATTCCAGTTTTTAATAAGGACAATTTTATCCCAAAACATCAAAAATATATGCCCTCCACTAATTGCTATATACCATTTTTCCTGGATTGACCTAAAAGTAGAATAGAATACACCTGGAAGGGAATTTGGAGGTCTTCTAGTCCAGCTCCCTGCTCAAGCACGAGAACCTATATCATCTCAGACAAGTTACCGTCTAGCCTCTTCTTAAAAATCTCCAGTGATGGAGTGCCCATGATTTCTGGAGGCAAGCTGTTCCACTGGCTAATTGCCCTCACTGTCAGGAAGTTTCTCCTTAATTCCAGGTTGCTTCTCTCTTTGATCAGTTTCCAACCATTGTTTCTTGTCCTGCCCTCTGATGCTTTGGAGAATAGTTTGACTCCCTCTTCTTTGTGGCAGCCCCTCAGATACTGGAACACTGCTATCATGTCTCCCTTATTTCTTCTTTTCTTTAGACTAGCCAAACCCAAGTCCCGCAGCCGTTCTTCATATGTTTTAGTCTCCAGGCCTTTGATCATCTTAGTTGCTCTTCTCTGAATTTTTTTCCCCAAACTCTCAACATCTTTTTTGTGATATCTTGTCCAAAACTGCTTGCAGTATTCCAGGTATGGCCTTTACTAGGGTTTTATAAAGCTGTACTAATACTTCACCCCCTTCATGGATTACTGCCTTGTCATGGCAAAGGGGCTTGCGTAATTCAATGAAGCTATGAGCTATGCCATGCAGGGCCACCCAAGACGGAAAGGTCATAGCAGAGAGTTCTGACAAAACGTGATCCACTGGAGAAGGAGATGGCAACCCACTCCAGTATCTTTGCCATGAAAACCCCATGGACAGTACCAAAAGGAAAAAAGATATGACGCTGGAAGATGAGCCCCTCAAGTTGGAAGGCATCCAATATGCTATTGGGGAAGAGCAGAGGGCTAGTACTACTAGCGCCAGAAAGAATGAAGCGACTGGGCCAAAGCCGAAAGGACGCTTAGGTGTGGATGTATCTGGTGGTGAAAGGAAAGTCCGATGCTGTAAAGACTTTTTTCTCCATAGGAACCTGGAATGTAAGATCCATGAATCAAGGAAAGCTGGATGTGGTCAAACAAGATGACAAGACTGAACATTGACATCTTAGGAATCAGCGAACTAAAATGGACAGGAATGGGTGAATTTAATTCAGATGACCATCAGGTATACTACTGTGGGCAAGAATCCCTCAGAAGAAATGGAGTAGCCTTCATAGTCAATAAAAGAGTAGGAAAAGCAATACTGGGATACAATCCTCAAAATGACAGAATGATCTCAGTTCGAATCCAAGGCAAACCATTCAATATCACAGTAGTCCAAGTCTATGCCCCAACCACCGGTGCTGAAGAGGATGAAATTGACTGGTTCTATGAAGCCCTACAGCACCTTATAGAACTAATACCAAAAAATGATGTCCTTATCATCATGGTGGATTGGAATGCTAAAGTAGGAAGCCAAAAGATAATTGGAATAACAGGCAAGTTTGGCCTTGGAGTACAAAATGAAGCAGGGCACAGGCTGATAGAAATTTGTCAAGAGAATACAATGGTCATAGCAAACACTCTTTTCCAAAAACCCAAGAGACGGCTCTACACATGGACATCACCAGATGGTCAACACAAAAATCAGATTGACTATGTGCTCTGCAGCCAAAGATGGAGAAGCTCTATACAGTCAGTAAAACAAGACCAGGAGCTGACTGTGGCTCAGACCATGAGCTTCTCATTGCAAAATTTAGGCTTAAACTGAACAAAGTAGGAAAAAGCACTAGGCCACTCAGATATGAACAAAATCATATCCCTGATGAATATACAGTAGAGGTGACAAATAGATTTAAGGAATTAGATCTGATAGACAGAATGCCTGAAGAACTATGGACGTAAGTTTGCAACATTGTACAAGAGGTAGCAACTAAAACCATCCCAAAGAAAAAGAAATGCAAGAAGCAAAATGGCTGTCTGAGGAAGCTTTGCAAATAGCTGAGGACAGGAGGGAAGCAAAAGGCAAGGGAGAAAAAGAAAGATACACCCAACTGAATGCAGAATTCCAGAGAAGAGCTAGAAGAGATAAGAATGCCTTGTTAAATGAACAGTGCAAAGAAATAGAAGAAAACAATAGAATAGGAAGGACTAGAGATCTCTTCAAGAAAATTAGAGAGATGAAGGGAATATTTCATGTAAAAATGGGCATGATAAAGGACCAAAATAGCAGGGACCTAACAGAGGCAGAAGAGATTAAGAAGAGGTGGCAAAATTACACAGAAGAACTACGGTATACAAGAATGAGCTTAACGTCCCTGATAATCACAATGAGGTGGTCACTGACCTCGAGCCAGACATCCTAGAATGTGAAATGAAATGGGCCTTAGGAAAGCTGAGCAACAACAAAGCTAGTGGAGGAGACAGTATTCCAGCTGAATATCTTAAAAGACGATGCAGTAAAAGTGCTACACTGAATTTGCCAGCAAATTTGGAAAACTCAACAGTGGCCACAGGATTGGAAAAGATCAGTTTACATTCCAATTCCAAAGAAAGGCAGTGCCAAAGAATGTTCAAACTATTGCACCATTGCACTCATTTCACATGCTAGTAAAGTTATGCTTAAAATCCTACAAGCTAGACTTCAGCAGTATGTGGATTGATAACTACCAGAAGTACGGCAGGATTTAGAAGAGGCAGAGGAATTAGAGATCAAATTGCCAACATATGCTGTATCATGGAGAAAGCTAGGGAGTTCCAGAAAAACATCTACGTCTGCTTCATTGACTATACTAAAGCATTGATTGTGTGGATCACAACAAACTGTGGCAAGTTCTTAAAGAGATGCGAGTAGCAGACCATCTTATTTGTCTCTTGAGAAACCTATATGCGGGTCAAGAAGCAACAGTGAGAACTGGACACGGAACCACTGATTGGTTCAAAATTGGGAAAGGAGTCCAGCAAGGCTGTATACTGTCACCCTGCCTATTTAACTTATATGCAGAGCACATCATGAGAAAGGCGGGACTAGATGAATCAAAAGTTGGAATTAAGATTGCTGGGAGAAATATCAACAAGCTAAGATATGCAGATGATGCCACTCTAATGGCAGAAAGTGAAGAAGAACTAAAGTGAAGAAGAGCCCCTTGTTGCGGGTGAAGGAGAGTGCAAATTTGAGTTGAAACTAAACATTAAGAAAACCAAGATCATGGCATCTGGCCTTCTCAATTCCTGGCAAATAGATGGGGAAGAAATGGAGGTAGTGACAGATTTTATTTTCCTGGGCTCCAAGATCACCACACATGGGGACTGCAGCCAAGAAATTAAAAGATGCTTGCTCCTGGGGAAGAAAGCTATGGCAAATCCAGAGAGCATACTAAAAAGCAGAGACATCACCCTGCCAACAAAAGTGCGTATAGTCAAGGCTATGGTCTTCCCAGTTGCAATGTATGGCTGTGAAAGTTGGACCATAAGAAAGGCTGAGCATCAAAGAATTGAGGCCTTTGAACTATGGTGCTGGAGAAGAGTCCTGCTAGTCCCTTGGACTGCAAGGAGATCAAACCTGTCAGTCCTAGAGGAGATCAACCCTGACTGCTCTTTAGAAGGCCAGGTCCTGAAGCTGAAACTCAAATACTTTGGCCACCTAATGAGAAGGAATGACTCACTGGAGAAGAGCCTAATGCTGGGAAAGATTGAGGGCAAGAGAAGAAGGGGATGACAGAGAATGAAGTGGCTGGATGGAGTCACTGAAGCAGTAGGTGTGAGCTTAAATGGACTCCAGAAGATGGTAGAGGACAGGAAGACCTGGAAGAACATTGTCCATGGGGTTGCGATGGGTCGGACATGACTTCACAACTAACAACAACAACAACAACAATACTTCACATGATCTTGATTCTATTCCTCTGTTTTTACAACCCAAGATTATATTAGCTTTTTTGGCTGCTGCTGCACACTGCTGGCTCATAGTAAAGTGATCGTCCACTAGGACTCCAAGGTCTCTCTCACAGTTACTGTTTTTAAGGCAGGTCTCACCTAATCTGTACTTGTACCTTTGATTTTTCTTGCATAAATATAAAACTTTGCTTTTTTCCACATTGAAACTCATTTTGTTGGATAGGGCCCATTGTTCAAGTTTGTCAAGATCTTTTTGGATCCTGAGTTTGCCTTCTGGGGTGTTGGATACTCCTGCCAGTTTAGTGTCATCTGCAAATTTGTGAGTTCCCCTTCAATTCCCTCATCTAAGTCATTGATGAAGATATTGAAGAGTACTGGGCCTAAGATGGAACCTTGTGGTACCTCACTGCTTACTTCTCTCCATGTGGATGTGGGGCCATTGAGGACTACTCGCTGACTACGGTTTGCCAGCCAGCTACAGATCCATCTGGTGGTGATGTTTTCTATCCCACCTTTTTTTAGCTTACAAGGAGTAGGTTGTAGTCTACTTTATCAAATGCCTTACTGAAATCTAAGTATACTATGTCCACAGCATTTCTCTGGTCTACTAGTTTAGTCACTTTATCAAAGAATGAAATAAGATTGGTTTGGCATGATCTGTTTTTAACAAACCTGTGCTGGCTACTAGTTATAACTTTGCTTCTAGTTGTTCACAGATCTGTTTTTTGATTATCTTTTCTAGGATCTTCCCAGGTATTGATATTAAACTGATTGGTCTATAGTTTCCTGGATCCATTTTTTTTTTTGCTTTCATGAAGATGGGAACCACGTCAGCCCTTTTCCAATCCTCAGGTATTTCCCCGGTGCTCCAGGATTTTTGAAAGTTATGGTGCAGTGGTTCTGAGATAACATCTGCCAGCTCCTTCAGAACTCTGGGATGTAGTCTGTTGGGTCCCGGTGATTCCTCCCTTATCCTGGGGCCCCACTTCCAAAGATTCCTTAACTTAAATTAGCTAGAATTAATTAATTAGGTACATGTGGACCATCCCTTGAAACTGTAAGCCAAGGTAGGGAATATCAAACAATTTGGCATCCCTTCAGCCAGGCATATGGCATGTTTCTGTGGAAAAACTTCTTTTGGAAGCAGGAGTTAAATTCCGTGAAATTTGATATGGGACTCTTTGAAAAGAAATCACCACAGACTGAATTCCAGTTCTGGGTTTTGCATGAAAAGGATTGTTAGGCTTGGCCAGTATGTATTAGCTTTGCTCAACATGGTTCCTGTCCAAAGTTTGGCATCAACTCAGCCAACAGGCCAATAGACCTGGTGGTAGAGGCCAATGGATATTGTAATACTTTGGAAGGAATTAAATTGGGGTAAGCTACAGTAATTGAACTAGAAATACTTTAAGAAATGTGAAATGAAAATCACGTTAAATCCAAATCCACAAAACGATAAACGCATTAAATATAAAGCTGTTTAGTTGAATTCTTGCAACAAATGAACAAAACTGTGAAAGTCTCCAGGGGTCATGTATTTTCTTTGATATCACTGTCGAATAGAAAATTCCTTTGCCCATAATACTGGAAAGGTTTCTTTTGAAAGCTTGAGAAAATGTTGCATGTTAATTATTTTTTTCCAACTAAAATTTCCACTCTTAGAACATTTCCAACTCATGCAAAAAAGCAACTTTAACAAATCTTTTAACTTACCAGAGAAGCCTCACTTTCCATTTTATTAGAATATATAAGAGGTCTTTCGTGGAGGGCAAATGATGGTAGGTAGATATGAAACAGGGACACGGTGGCTCAGTGGGTTAGGATGCTGAGCTTGTCGATCAGAGGGTCAGCAGTTTGGTGGGTCGAATCCTGAGTGCCGTGTAACAGAGTGAGCACCTGTTACTCTTCCCAGCTTCTGCCAACCTAGCAGTTCGAAAGCACGTAAAAATGCAAGTAGAAAAATAGGGACCACTACAGTGGGAAGGTAACAGCATTCCATGCACCTTTGGTGTCTAGTCATGCCGGCTACATGACCATGGAGACGTCTTCGGACAAGCACTGGCTCTTTGGCTTTGAAACAGAGATAAGCACCGGCCCCTAGAGTTGGAAACGACTGTGCGGGAGAACCTTTACCTTTACCTTAGAGATGAAACTATACTTCATTCAGGCTGACTGTGCATTGGGAGAGTCTTTTTCTCTGTTCTGTAATGTGTTCTCTGCAGACTTCGAGTATATCATGGATTTCAGATATCTCGTTGTGCCATCAATTACTTCAGTACTCCAGGAGGGCAGCCTTATTCCCTCAATTTTCACTCCCCAGGTCTCCTGGCTTTCCTGCTGTGAGAACACTGCAAATTCTTGAAGCATAAAGCCTAGCTTACCAAAAGACAGACTTGTAACCCCTTTCATTTACCTCAGGTTAAAACCACATACTTTAACCATCCCTCTCAAGCACATTAGAGCTAAGCTCTATTTTCTTACCAACATCTTCAAATATAGAGAGGCTCCAAGAGTCACTTTAACGAAATACGTATTGGCCACGTTAAGCAAACATTGGTAGGTTTTTGTTTGATTTTAAGATAAATATCACACCTCTTTGAAGCTGTGACTTCTTATGAGTCAGTGTGATCCCAAGGTGGACAAAAGAGTATTTTATAAAAATGTCAGTTTTGGCTCTTTATGATAGAACATTAAGCTGCATTTTATTATGCCAATCTATTAAAATCATGATATCTATGCTAAGTAGGATTAATGCTGGATTTTGGTATGATTTCAAGGGAAATATAGTATGTGCCAATATTTGAACTTTATTGTTCACCAATGCACTGTGTTTTAAAGAAAATTCTTGATTGTATATAATGAGTCCTATCCAAAGGCACAGATCACTGAAATGAACAAAGGTGGTTTTCTTTCTATATTTTTTTGTCTGGTACATAATGTTTGGATCACTAATATTTTTCTTGATGAGCTAGATGCTTTTTAAAAATTCATGCTCTATCCCAGGTTTTTGATACAATGCTCATGAATTCTGGGAGATGAAGACCAATATATCTGGGTAATAAAAGGAAATAATGGACAAGTATCTTGTTGATGGCAGAATGTTCATTACAGACATGATAATATAGTTTATTATTTTCACTATCAAATACTTGAAATATATTGAGCAAAGAGCCATTACTCCATTCCCCCCCTTGAAAACCACAAGTTTCCTTTCTTTTTTATTTTTGTACCCAATGTAGTTCTACTACAACCTTGAGATATAGTTCATGCAACCCTTATGATTTATTACTTATAAATTCTCTTGTCCCAAAGCAGTTGCAACAATAGCAAAGGGATTCTATAAGGGAAGAATGGGAAAGTGAAATTTCTTCTATAGCAGTGACAGTAGTTCACATATGGAAGAGAGCCAAACCTATAGTATTAAAGGGAAAAAAACCACAATTATGTTTGTTTCTACTTGGAAACAAACAAGGGACGTGGTGGCTCAGTGGGTTAGGACGCTGAGCTTGTCGATCAGAAGGTCGGCAGTTTGGTGGGTCGAATTCCGAGTGCCGTGTAACAGAGTGAGCAGCTTCTGCCAACCTAGCAGTTCGAAAGCACGTAAAAATGCAAGTAGAAAAATAGGGACCACTCCGGTGGGAAGGTAACAGCGTTCCGTGCGCCTTTGGCGTCTAGTCATGCCGGCCACATGACCACGGAGACGTCCTCAGACAAGCACTGGCTCTTCGGCTTTGAAACGGAGATGAGCACCGGCCCCTAGAGTTGGAAATGATTAGCACGCATCTGCGGGGGAACCTTTACCTTTACCTACTTGGAAACCACTTCTGGACTTTGTGCTTGAGGTGGAAAAAAATAAAACCTTGATTTTGGGTTTTACCGATTAGATAGGTTTGTTGTTACAGAAATGGCTACTTTATACTATGTAAAAATAAAAAGTTAAGGTTTGATAGTATTATTTTATTCTTCTGCACCAAAGGCAGTCAGAAGTCAACGCCTTTCCTTTCTTTTTTCCTTTTGCCCTACAATTTTGCCTTCTCTTTTCCCTCCCTTACTTTCCCACTATTTTCTTTTGTGTTTGTTTCTACCTTATGTTATAAAGTAATAAAAAAGGGAAGAACTCCAAACCTCTGAGGGTTGGCAGACGATAAACACTGTATTCACATGAGGACTATGCTTTCTCTGTGTGTGTGTGTCCTTTCTTAGGGGCCGTGAAGCCTTTTCTTCCAGCTCAGGAACTAGCACTTAACTAATCTTGTCTCTCAAGAAAGCTAAGTGAGGGTCAGTCCTGTTTAGTACTTGAATGGAAGAACCCCAGAAAAGCTTAGAATTGTGGAATAGATTGGGGAAATACTTGGGGTTTTTTCCCCAAGGAAACCAGGTGGACATGCCTATTTACCATTAGAAACTGAAGTCCAGTAGAGACTTACCTTTCGTTTGGCTTGTATCCCTCTTGTTTCTCACTGGAAGTGCAGGAAAATCATCCTTCCATTTTCCAGAAGTCTACCATATCATTGATGTTGGCTGTGAGTTCCCCCTGAATTAAGGGGAAAGCTTCTTTTTCCTAGACAAGAAACCAGTCTGGGTGTGTGTCTGTGGTGAGGGAGGACTTTTAGTGGGAATAGTAAAATTCTCCCAGAGCTGTTTTGGCAAAAAAAATCCTCTCATTAAAGCATCAGTGAACTTTGCAAGTGCAGCTACCCCTTTATAAAAAAAGGGAAAACAGTTCATATAAAGTGAAGATCGCCCAGTCACACTAAGGTAGGTAAAACCTTATGTAGCATTGGGAAAAGAAATAGAACCAGATGATTTCCCCTGCTGTTTTTTTAGAAGGTTTCATTATTTCATCACTAGACAAAGAAAGTGGGGTTGGTTACAGGGAAATGTCTTATAATAGGGTTTCTGGATTGGAGTAATGTTTAGTAACCATGTCTGTGGTTATTATTCAATCATGCACATTTGCTTGCTGAAGTTTTTTTGGCAAAATCTAGCTGAATCCACTGTGGACTCACAACAGAGAGGTTATATAGGAGTTATGATAAAATGTAAACTATGAAAAATACAGATTTATACCACCAGTAGAGAAAGTCATATATATGTTATATATATGAAGACTAGATGATGAGCTAATGTACTAAGGATCAATAAATGTATGGACCAATTCACCAAAGGCCAGCTTAGACACATCTGCTACTGTCATTTATGAAGTTAAATTTTTCATGGACAGTTAAGACAACTGACATTATAGGTAGTCTTTGACTTACAACTGTTTGTTTAGTGACCGCTCAAAGTTACAACCACAATGAAAAAAATGACTTATCACCGTTTTTCACTTACAACTGTTGCAGCATCCCCAATGGTCACATGATGAAAATTCAGCTGCTTGGCAACTGACTCACATTTATGACTGTTTCAGTGTCCCAGGGTCATGTGAACACCTTTTGTGACCTTCTGACAAACAAAGTCAAGGGGAAGTCAGAGTCACTTAAAAACTGTATTACTTACTGAACAGCTACGGTGATTCACTTAACAACTGTGGCAAGAAATGTCATAAAATGGGGCAAAACTCATTTAACAAATATTTCACTTAGCAACAGAAATCTTGGGCTCAGTTATGGCCATAAGTCGAGGACTACCTACATTATAAAAATGTGTCACAAATTCAGGCCAAATATCTAAACTCTATTTCATTGAGGGGGTGTACATTTAAACACCAATGTATTTCATTTGCAAAATGTTGGGCTTATGTTTGACTCAGTCCATCAATAAAGCGGGCTGTTGCCAATTTGGAACAGAAATGCAGCTAACAGAAGCTATTCTGCTTTTGCTTAATAGCATCTTGTTATAATGCATTCTCCTCTACTTCTATCAAGCCATGAAGAATCTTAATGATAAATATTGGATTAGAAACAACAGAGAAACTATTGTTCCAATAATGGGAGGTGAGCACTGGTTTGTAACTTTTTATTTCTTTACCGCTGTAGCCAGTCGGTCATCATTTCAGAAGGGTGACAGGCAGTCAAAATCAGTTGGAAAGGACCTCAAAGGTGCAATTGAAACTCCTGCTGATACAGGAAATCAAGTGCTTCGGCATCTCTGACAGGTAAATCTCCCAACCTTTGCTTAAAAACCTCTAATGAAGAAGCCCATTGTCAAATAGCTCATACCATCAGGAAGATCTTCCTAATAAACTAATCAGAATCCCCTTGTAATTTGAATCTGTTCACCCTCTAAAGCAAAGCAGAATGGTACCATTAGTATGATCTGGACACTGTACTTATGTGGATGCAGGGTAGAGTTGCATAGCCTTTTCAGCTGCAACATCAGATTACTGCCTTACATTTAGTTTGTAATCTGCTGAACAAAGGGCTTTATATGGACAAAGGGCTTCTTTGACATACCAAGACAAAGCCATTTTTGTTAGCATTTGTGATGACATTTGAATGCGGTTCTTTCTGTTGCATTTGAGACCCATTATTTTTTGGCCTCCCTTTGCTGCCATTATTGCTGTTGTTATTAGTTCAGTGTATCCTTCTATTCTGTCCAGAGAAAGTTAAAGGAGAGTTTAAATCATTTTGCTATCTGTAACTCAGAGTTGAGGTAAGAAAGTGAAGTTTTCTCAGGCTCAAAAATAAAGATGAACAGTCTACCCTCTGAGAACAGGACATTAATCTTTGAGAATAAAGCACTGATGAATTTAGAAAGATCATGCAGGACAAGAAAGAATATTTCTAATACAACAACAGTCAGAACAGTTTAAAGCAGTGAGCTTTTTCCCCAGTGGTAAAAGAAGAGCTGCGAAAGCAGGACAGCAAGAAATAGTCAGAGAAAAAAAAAAAAGATGATGGCTTTGAAATACAGATCT
Organism: Vipera ursinii; assembly: GCF_947247035.1. NCBI lineage: Eukaryota > Metazoa > Chordata > Lepidosauria > Squamata > Viperidae > Vipera > Vipera ursinii. The sequence goes on along the minus strand of NC_139512.1, from coordinate 286,072,579 downwards.
GGATATATTATTAAGAGTATCAAGGACTGCAAAAAGAATCAATGAATCAATTCTGCACCAAACAAACTGGCTGTTTCCTTGAAGCAAGGATCAACTAGCAGAAACTCATATAATTTGGGCATTGGATGTGAGCAGATGATGGATTAGGGGGGGAAAAGACAAAGTTGCTTGGCAAAGTTAAAAGAAATAGAAGAGGAAGACAAAGGATAAAGTGAATGGATAGGATACCAAAGATCAGTGGAATGTCCTTGGAATATCCTGTGAATTGTCACAAATAGATCAATATGGCCAGCTTTTCTCCATATAGTTTCTATATGGATAGTCAGGCAAAGCATGGCTAATTAATTAACTTTGCTGGAAGCAGTAGCAAAATCCGTGACATGGAAAATTTAACACACCCATTTCTGGATAGATGATGAATATTATTCAAATTTTGGTTTCCCCGCAGCTACCTTGTGTAACATGTTGGATTGCAAATTATTCCTTATTTGAAGCTCATAAATCTTAATGTAATCCATGAAGACATTGCCAACATCAAAACAGCCAAATTTCCAATTGCAGGAACTGTCTTCTATTTCCCTACAATTATTTTGGCAAGCCTCATTTCCTTATCCGCCTGCGTCTATCCTGCTATTGCACTTTTCATAAACTTGGCTTCTACTGTATAGTTTCAAATTGCTTGCCCATCAGGTTAGAAGATCTACTGTTTATAAAAATGTGAGCGTAATGTATTAAACATTGACAGGCTTTAGCACAGAACAGACATAACAATTCTGGATAACGGTAATTTAAAAGGAAATCTAAAGATTTAATCTATATTCTTAATTATTCTCCCACCTGATACCCTTCTTATGAACACAACTCCTAGAATTTATAAGAGTGTGGGGAGGGAACTGCTAGATATTTTTTTTTGTTAAGTTCTCACATCAATTTTACACTTGCTTGTGATGCCACTTTCTATCAACTTACTATCTGCAAATGGGAAAATAATCAAGGAAATTCATATGCTAAGAAGTGCTGCTTTTGTTTTTCATTTAGGAATTGGTGGTGATCTGACGGATTTATTTTATTTATTTATTTATTTATTTTAATTCCATTTATATCCCGCCCTTCTCCGAAGACTCAGGGCGGCTTACAAGCTTAGCAGTAGCCTTCATTCTATGTATATGCCTGCTTGTTAGGGTTTTTTCACACACACCCCAAGCGGCATTATTACAAAGTCAGCTTAATTGCCCCCAACAATCTGGGTCCTCATTTTACCTACCTCGGAAGGATGGAAGGCTGAGTCAACCTTGATTACAGTAGATGTGGTCAAATAAATAAATAAACAAATAATACATGGTATATCCTATGGAAAAAAACTTCGTTGCTCCATACTCACCTATTGTTAAAATCTTTTGTCCAAAAGATTTTTGCCTGCTGTAGATGTGATCGATGGGTACAATATCCTTGTTGTGATTACGGTATGGATACATGCATTTGCAGAGTTAACTGTCAACCATTGATTGATAACTTGAACCTTAACATACAGTATTTTGTGAAGAAAAAAGTTGAGAGACAGATGAAATAAGTGTATGTAATCAGTCGGTGAGCAAAACCTACAGATGGGCAAAACCTTTTTATAGGGCAAGAAAGGAATGAGCTAAAACATTCAAAATATCCCTGACAGCAAAGAAATTGATCATATGCCTTGTGATTTTTTGATTTCTCATTTCATTAAAACTAAGTTCTTTGTGCAGGTGTGGGAAAAGGATAATCCCACAGAGAACATGTTCCTTTACTGTGACTTTCACCAGATAAGACCTACCAAATAGGTTGATAGTTGAATCCTTCAGGGGCCTGAGATCTTTTCCATCTAAATGTTGAACAGGGGAAACCTCAACAATAGGAAAGGAAGGCAAGACGAGGTAAATAGGGAAGAAATAATGCAATTTTATCAATTCCATCAGCTTAGTTATGCTTTAGGTCAAGAAACAGGAAGTAACAAACCATTAAAAGTGAAGGCTGTCAATGGAGATTCTCAGCCATCCAGGTCATAGATATCCCAAGGATACTTTTTCATGAGCATCCTTGGGATAACGGAGGATCTATAATGTCCTATTGGGATGGCGTTAATTATAATCCAACCTACATTTGGAGGACACCAGATGAAACATCTTGGACAGATGGAATGTTTTCCAGGCTCTGCAGTGACAGACATCTGAGGTAACACTTATGGAGAGATGGCTACAAAGGGTTGGATCTATATGCATGGGCATGTGTGTGGAAAAGCCGAGGAAGTCTATTATCCTTCCCCTCTTACCAACACTACCAAGCTTTGCTGACATAAAAGAAGAACTAATTTGAAGACACTCATTGAGCTGAGTGCTCTGTGTATTTTTATGTCATTTTTATAGTTATTTTTTAATAGTGGTTGTTTTATATATATTTATTGGTTTTTTTTAATTAAGTATTGTACACCACCCTGAGTCACTTTCTTATGAGATGGATAGCTATAAAAACAAGACTGATAAATGAATGAATGAATGAATGAATGAATGAATGAATGAATGAATGAATATTGCCTTAGTAATCTGCTGAGAATGATTCTGTAGTTAGGCAAAGGGAAATGAAAAGAAAAGGAAACGAATTATTTGGGAGAATTAGAATAGGTGCCACCTTAACTTACAGCTTTGGGGAAAGGACTTTGTTTGCATTAGCCTTGGTCCTATTTTGCTTTTCCCTTATTCTGCACCTCTCGTGACTCATCAGGTTCATGAGAACGTGAGTGCGTTTCTCATTGGTGAGCTGCAGTTGTGTGTGGCACACTGCAGTGTTTCCATGGCAACTGGCTGAGGATGAATTAGCAAGTGCAAGGAGAAAATAGTTCAGCTAAGTAGGTTAGACTAAAACGAAGGCCATTGATTCTCTTTTATGAACTCTAGCCATGATGTGCCCCAATCATGCTGCACTATTAGCAGCCTGTTACATTGCATTTAATATATGACCAATATTAAATAGTACTTTTAATGGCACATCATATTATTAGTGTGCTAATAGCCCTAGTAGTGTTCAGCCAGGAGCCAGCCCAAAATGATGCTGTATCTGGATGGATCAACAGGATAATCATATGAAAATACAAAGACCTTACTCTTCAGGATAATAATATGGAAATGTTCATCCACAGCACAGAAGTAGAAAAGTCCTGTGCTTTCTTTGGAATGCATGGGAGGTGTATCCAGGACACAATATGGAAACGGTTCCTGGCAGGAAACCGTTGTGTGCAGCTCCAACAGCTGAGACATATGGAATGAACAAGGGCCAACCTGCTAACTTCCTTGCTGTCTAGAATGTAGCTGAAGCACACAGAAAATGCAAGAAAGACCAGAAATGCAAAAAAAAAGTTTACTTTCCCAAGGTATCTCGCAGAATGGTTGGGTCTGACCTCAAAGCCATTGTATTAATGCTTTCTAAATTCTCTAGTCCACTGCATTTTGTACACAGAAAACATGAATGTGTGTGTGTGTGTGTGTGTGTGTGTGTGTGAGAGAGAGAGAGAGAGAGAGAGAGAGAGAGAGAGAGACAGACAGACAGACAGACAGACAGACAGACAGACAGACATGCTGGTGAATTCCTCCACGGTTACATGTTTAGAGGCCATGTTGATCAAGGGCTTTTCTATTTAAGAATTTTCCTGCCTACATGAAAAGGTCACATACACTTATGTCAGCATATATTTATAGTCCTTACATATGACTACTGGTGCATTAACAGCTGGTGATGCTGCCTCTGTGTTTGTGGTGCACATACAGCTAATGAAGGGCAAAGCATGAAAGAATCGGACTAACCTTCTCAATAAAAACAGGTTGACATTTCTGTTGACATGGTCTTAGTGAGTGAATCAGAATTTCTTTATGAATGTCTTCCCAATTACTCTCCAAGCTTAAAAAAGTGTTGAATATGTAAACAGTTCAGTAAAGCATAGCTAAAGCAGAATCTACCCTTAATTTTTGTTTCTTTTATTTTTGAAATATTTAAAATAAACTGTTCAATAAAATGCAACATCTATTAAAATCAGCTAAGATTCCAAATCTCCTACTTCTGATATCTAATTTCGAACTCATGGCACCAGAATAGGCAAAAGATCAAAATGGTGAAAATTTCTAAACACTACTTTTGGGGTCTTTTTTTTAAAAATTCCATTTATATCCCGCCCTTCTCTGAAGACTCAGGGTGGCTTACAATCTAAAGCACAATGTGCTTAGCAATAGCCTTCATTCTATGTATATGCTTGCTTATTAGGGCTTTCGCCCCCCCCCAAGCGGCATTATTACAAAGTCAGCTTATTGCCCCCAACAATCTGGGTCCTCATTTTAACTACCTCGGAGGGATGGAAGGCTGAGTCAACCTTGAGCCTGGTGGGATGCGAACCTGCACTAATTGCAGGCAGCTGGTGTTACTTAAGGAGGCATTAGCCCACTGCTCCACCAAGGCAGTCTTGCCCTAGTGGGGAGTGGAATTGCCAGATTCTGAAATGGATAAGTTTATTGTCAAATGAGAATTATCTTTGAAATTGGTCACCTCAACCCAAACTATTGGATGAGTGGCAAGGCTGGTATATGTATCTGTGCATCTCTATATTTGTGTATGAGTTTTCAGTGTTGTATACTCACACCACTTGTTGCTGTTTCTTTTTATGTTGTTCTATTTTGGGTAGTTATATTCTTTCTTGCAGATCAATCAACCAATTATTTTTTTTAATTATCCTTATCCCTATTCTCACTTGCATATCATTGGACTGGCTGGTTTATTTATTCAATTTTTCATACATTTTCTTTCCCTCTCAATTCTTTCATTATGTATTCCATTTTTAACAGTTGGTTTAAAATAAATATTTTTCCATTTTTTCCTGTTAATCCCCTATCACTCATTTATCTCTCTGACAAAACATTCATTAGCTTCCTTCCGTTTAAATAATTGTATATAATAAATCATGAGCTATATTTTAGGTCCAGCACAAGGAGAATATTTTCCAAACTAAAGATCTAGTTGTAGAACAGGTTGGGTGGCCCCTGTTTTTAGCTATGGCTGAGAACTTTTAAGAGCCAAAAATTGTGATATATATATTTTAGTCACAGGTGCCATTCACATTTTACATGAGGATTGCTTAGCATTCTTCAGTATCACCATAAATAAAAAGTTTTCTCATGCCTATTCTTATTTTCACCTGTTATAGTTTTGAGCTCCTTTCCTACACCTGTATAAATTGAAAAAGTAATAATTTTGTCAGGTTCTGAGAAATGAAATAATCGTTTACTTTCAAATCAAACTGATTTCAGTTACAGTTCTGGGGCACAAAAGCTTGAGGAAGGGAAGTTTCATTTTTATAATGCTTGGTGGAAGATTAAACTTTTACAACGTGTCAAAACTCTATTTTGTTTGGGAATTTCACATTTATTTAACCTCTCCCCCTTCCCTTTATGAATGGTAAATGACAAATAGGATATCTGTGTTTATATTTTCCAGAAGAGACAGCCAAAATCCTGAATGTGTGAGGATAGCAGTAAGAATATGAAGTCACTGCTTCCTGCACTGTAAATTTCTTAAACAGTTTCTTTACCGCACAGACAATTCTCCATTATTTTCAACACCACAGTACTACAGTGTGTTGTTGACTTTGTTAAGAAAAATAGCTACATGTGATCTACTCTGCAATTCCTACTTTCTATGGATCTCTTTCCAAATTAACACAGTAGTGTTAGCCAGTCACACACATGTCAATTGTGTAGAAAACTCTGGGAAGCTTCTTATTGTTTTAATGTTTAAAATATTTTAAAATATATACAGTGTTGATCATCTTATTTGGAATTCCAGGGCAATGTATGATGCACCTTGTGGCAGAGCTTTCTGCACCATCAGAAATATGGTTCAGATCACACATTTTGTAATTGTGTGATAATTAATAACCAAATGGGTTGTGACTGCTGTCTGTCATCATGTGTTGATTCATCCTTAATGACTGCCTCATATTAAAGCTGTCACATGGTAGCTTTCCTTCAGAAGATATAGATAGTGAGGAAAGAGTTCCTCCAGCTGATTTCATCCTACGTGGAAAAAAATTTTTTTATTGATAATATGACCTACTAAAAAGGATCATGGGAAACTCGCCTTTCCCAGATCAAAACAAGCTGACAGCCACACACAGATATACTATACATAGCAAAAAACCCAGGTCGATAATAAAATGTAATTGGCTTTATCTGGTTGCTAGGCAACACAGAAGCAGAGTTCTTATTTAAGTCTGTACTCGGAGTTATCTTTCCCGTTCTACAAAAAGATTCCTTTTATTTGATATGATCTCTGATCATTGCCATTTCAATATCTTTATCCTCATTTCTTTTTAGTTCTTGTAAAAGATAATCCATATTGTCCTACTCTGAAGAATCAGCCTTCCCTTCATTTCTGATTTCTTCTGCATTGGTGTCCTTATTTCCCTCATTCTTTTTTCCATTTCTTTTTTTATATAACGAGCACTTTGTTCCCACACTTATCCACCTATTCTTTTGTCGCATGACTGTTGTTGGGAGTCCAGGAAATGATTGCAGTGGTGTGCAAAACTGCTAAACATATAAATAATATATTTCAACAACCTTCATCTTTAGCTTGGCTGGCGATTCAGCTTGGTCTGGTGGGGCAAATGTGCTCTAATTGCTAAGACATAGCAGGATGCATGAGTATCCCACCTGCTCTTGAGGTGAAACTGAAGGAACTCATTGTTTATGTGTGTGTGCGTGGCCGTGCGTGTGCGCGCACGCCTTCAAATCAGTGCTGACTCCAGGCAACTCCCTGGACAAGCTCCTTCCTGAAGTTTTCTTGGCAAGTTTTTGGGAAGGGGTTTGCGGTTGCCTTCTTCCTAAAGCAGAGAGAGAGAGAGTGACTAGCCTAAGATCACCCAGCTTCCTTCACCCACGAGACTGGACCTGAAGATCTCCTGATGCCTTAACCACTACACTTTGCTGGCTCTCAATAGCTATTTAGCAACAACAATTCTGTCATCTGGAATGGAAACAGAGAGCTGGCTAAACCTGGGTTTCAAGTTAGCATACTTAAGAGTATCTGTCTGATTGGCAGATACTCAGAAGTTAAACTGTATTTAACTAACTACTGCTAGATTCACGTATCGATGTCCTTCAGGTCATCTCAGGGTAGTCAGGTTGGTCAGCTAAAAAAACAAGACCTTGCACTGAGGCTTAGACAAAACAGCACTTTCATTAAAGAGCTGGGCAGCAGAGGCCTTCCAGCTTACTAGCATTTCATGGAACAATCATGTCCCCAGTGGCTTCTTTTTGTCATGTTCATTGAGAGTCCCCACCTATCTTCTGTTCTGCTAATATCATCGTGCTGTGTGTTTCTATATACAATAATTGCGCTTGTGCTCCTTGCCAACAAACTGCTGTTCCTTCCAGTCTTATTTTGGGATTATGTAAGTACTTTGGCAAATTAAGCAAACTGCATCATGATTCAGCATTCATCATTTCCCTCAAGTCACTCACTGTGCCTGTTAGGTGCCAGAGCCAGCATTGCTGAAAAGTTCTTATGTTTCATTTATTATTGATCAAAAGCTCTTACCCCTGAAATAAGCTTAACACAGTCTCTTTATTCACTTTCTTTCATCAACCAAAGATAACAGGTATCAGCAATAGTTTCTGCCATGTAAGTATTTATTTTTCATGCAGGTGTCATCTTTGTAAATATTGACAAAACTGCATCAGCTGAATCCATTGATTAAGGTGACAATCCTTGCCAAATTGATCTAGCATTGGTTTAGTGACCCAAATAAAAATGTATAGGTTCATATTACAGGCCGGATCCCAGAGGAGGAATGCTTAGCATGCATAGAATTCTTTAAGAAATGGGGTAGCTAAGTTCAAGGATCCATCATTCTCCTGTTTTAACCCATTTCCACTTTCTAAGCATGACCTTTAGTTAACAGAGTTGGGTAAATTAAGAAGGGGGAAGCAGGAAAACTCACTTCTGCTTGCTGAAGTTGGTTCACATTACAGCGCATTTGATTTTAACCCACTGCCATGCCCCTGAGGAAGCGATTGCCCAGTGTGATATCACAGGGGAATTTCCTAAAAGGACAAATCAACCAGCTGTTCTTTTGTGTACTTTTTTTTGTACACATGAAGTCATTAGGAGTCAGGTTTGACTTGAAGGAGATTTCACCTTTTTATAAAATTGCACCTTGACACTGTTTTAAAGAAAATTTATTGCAATTCATGGCGTCATTCTTCAGAAATCCTGTTTTCACCCTTTTACAAGTGGCAGTTCCATTATTCTGACTCTGCTGATACAAGCAGTTTCATTATGTTACTACACACTAAATGTGGCTTGTACTAATTGTTCCTTTAGCATTTTCATAGCCCCGAGTGGAACAATACCATCTCTTGTACTTGTTCTGATAAGGTTATTTTGGATCCAGTCCAATGAAAATCATTTGCGGGGGCAAGGAGGACTGTTTGAAGATGTACTGTATAAGAGAAACATGCCTATGAAAACCAGGGAGGTGGGGAGCCACTGGGAGGTATTTGGGGTAGAAAAAACAATTCTGAATTCCCTCTTTTAAAGCTGCTTTCATTGGAAAAACAATGTCAGGGTTCAGTTATGTATTTGCACAAAACATTTGACTAACTCTGTAAACACCAGTCGGTTTGGCCCAAACATTTTCAAATTATTTATTGATTTTGGCAAAACCAGCTTTGGATAATTTCATAAATGCTATTTATGCAAGGAACTGGCAGATGCCCTTCTGTTTTGAGGCACAGAATTTTAGTGAGGGTTGTAGAAATTCTAAGATTACATATTCAGAGGAATATTGTGGAATCGCTCTGGATGACAACAGCACTACACTACAGCTATCAAATTTTCTTTTTAAAGTTACACACTGAAATACAGTTGAGCTTTCCTGATTTTATTATTAGAAAACCTGAATACTGTAGTCCAGAAGGGAAACTCAAAATGTAATTCACTTCATATGAACTACTGTCTCAAAATGACTCATTTAAAGAAATTTCTAAGCTACTAGTGTTTCTACCTCTTCAGACCTACAAAGATGGTTTAAAATTGACCTGGGATTTTCCTCACAGTCTTCAAAATGCAAATATCATGCAGGCGACATCGTGAGCCAGTGTTTTCCAGCTTTCCCTCCAGGTATCTAACAACAGAGTGCAAAGAATGCCTTCCAATCTGAGCCCCATTTCTGAGCTATCAGTGGTTATGGGCTAATAAATATCCTCTTAGTCTACACAATGCAGCCAACACAACTCCTCGATCCTAAACTCACACTTTGATAAGTATATTAACTATGTAAACCATATTGGTTTATCTTTAGAACTTCCATCTAGATTCATCTGGGATTTTTTTATGACAATTCTATGGTTTGTGCAATGTTTTTCCAGGGCAATTGCTTTCCATCTCTAGATTTTTTATCAATTCATCTTGCTATAGATGCTGCATGATTGCGGTACTTCTGACTTCCTCTTTCCTACATGCTACACATGACGGAATTCCCCACTGACTTTCGCACTAACCTGGTAGTCTTTTAAGGGCCCTTATTTCTCTGCTTCTCTTTTGATTCTGAATTCTGATTTCAGTTCTGACAAGGGAAGGTTGGATTCTTCACATCAACTCAGATATCAGTGAGCTAATCTGTAACATCACTCTGCCTTTTTACAAATATCGTTCTCTGTCAGGGAAGCTTAAAGTTTCATTATGTTTTTTTATTACTTTGGCTTTGCAGCTGGAGTTGAGGTGGGTAAATCATGGACAGATTCCAGCTCTGAAGGCTTTACTGTTCTGTATGATTCTACTGTTGGCATTGTAAAATCAGAAAATGAAAAACATCATTTCGTCCAAAGCTCGAGCTGGAACTACAGGCCCATAATTTAGACCAGGCTTTTAAAGCATAATAATAGTTATTTTGTACCACAGTGATCTTAAATGGAGCATCTGCCTTTCCCATCAGCAGCTTTCTGAGAAAAATTGCCTCTGCGGAAGTGCTGGATATTAAAGCAGGGGCTCTGCAGAGCCCACCCAGATGCCTGGCCTTTTCAGAAGCCCCCTCTCTTTCGCACTTACAACCTTGTCTAGATACCTCTAGAGCCAAATATTTGATGCTCAGCTGTTTTGGCGTCCCTCTAATGCAACATCACTCTGACTTAAAAAAATGTATGTTTATATGTACTTGTCGAAGGCCTGACTTCAGATTACCAAATTAATAAAGCTTTCATCTCAGAAGCTTTTAATTATTTTTTTTAAAAAAAGAATAATGCTCTTTTTTAATGAGTAATACTAGAATTGAAAGAAATCATGAAAGAAAAATACCTTAAACTGGGCAATATGAAGCAGTATAAAATATTGTGAAATATGAATCCCACCCCACCCACTGTTGGTAGCAGCTTGGATTTCAGCCACAAAATTCCTTCCACCGTTGACTTCTGGCTTCATTTTAAACTCCGTGGCAGTCTGTCAAGAATGAATGTTGTGTTTCAGCCATCTCAGTACAACATATAAAGTCCAAGTTGCCCATGATATGGTTGTTTTATACGGTTGAATATAACTTTTTTAAAAAATATATTCCACCAGTAAGTTATAAACCCAGGACATTCCTCCATGGTTTCTAGTAACTTCACCATGTAGTTCTCTATAGTAAATCCATCCAAGAAATTCTGATATCTTAAAGATAACTATTATTTGCTGTTTTTGATAAATGGCATAATTCTTTAATGTTCAACCATCCAAATGGTAATCAAAATTTCAAACATTTTTTCTCTTTATTTCCTGCTAGCTCAGGGATGTCAAACTGCTGGCCCGTGGGCTGAATGTGTCATGGTGAAACTGCACCCACCCCATTGCCGGCAATGGAAAAAAAAGTCACAATATGTTATGACACATCAGGTGACGTTGCGAGTTTGACACCTCTGCACTAGCTGGATCATTCCCCCCCCTCTACATTTCATGGATATGTCATGCTAAAACCTGGAGAGATGGCCTCCCAGTTCTAAGGATGCCATTAATGAAGCAGCATCAACCAATCATCTTGGACTCTTTTTGACACTTTCTGTTATCAGCCCACTATTTGGCATGCTAACAATGGCCTCTTAGCATACATGGACCTTGTTATGGAAATATAGTCAAACAAACTACCTTTTCCTTAGATGAAAGGACACAGCACGTCCATACACTCACCCATTTCTCTTTACTTCTTCATACACAAGTCTGTCTACCATACTCAATGCACTCCCTTTGTTTAGAAAGTTATTAAAAAGGAGAAGACATTTCTAGACTCTTCTCTGCCTAGAAATGTGATGAGAGAAAGGGATATAATGGTTGACAAGGAGCACCAGAATATCACAGAATGCAGTGTGATTCGGAAGGATACTCCAGTCACAATATTTGGGGTGCAAGCCTCATTCTCAAGACACTGCAATCACTGCTGCCAGGCTAAGGGCACCATTCAAAATAATTGGCATCCATATCCTGCACTTCAACATTCCTATCCATAAAAGGGGGCAATAGGGGGATTAAACATTATTTATTCTGCGCAATGTCACTGCTAACACCATATATAGCCCTTAGAGGCCTTAAAAAAACCAAAAACCCACAGACCCCACTCCAGGCTCGCCTTTGAGTAAAAGCATTTCAACGCTGATGTTATAAATCAGCTCAGCTTGTTTTGGAAGTAGGTGGTTTTATCACATAGTACAGGGGAAAACCAAGCAGCTCATTTACATGCAGCTGATTCTCTCCCCATAATAGCCACAGATGACTATTTTAAATTTCTTTTAGCATTGTCTCAATGAGTTGCACATGTCTGCACTACAGGCCATTACCTCACCGATCGTGCTTGTAACAGGAATAGGATACACCTGTTGAAGAGCAAAGGGGTATACAGGGAACCTGAAAGCAAGCCAAATCATTTCTCAGCATGAAAAGCAACTGGTTTCATTCTCAGCACAGGAGCAGAAGGTTTTCAAGGAAGTTCCAGAATACCATGGAACGCAGTGGCTCAGTGGGTTAGGACGCTGAGCTTGTTGATCAGAAGGTCGGCAGTTTGGCGGGTCAAATCCCGAGTGCCGCGTAACAGAGTGAGTGCCTGTTACTCATCCCAGCTTCTGCCAACCTAGCAGTTCGAAAGCATGTAAAAATGCAAGTAGAAAAATAGGGACCACTACGGTGGGAAGGTAACAGCGTTCCGTGCACCTTTGGCGTCTAGTCATGCCGGCCACATGACCACGGAGATGTCCTTGGACAAGCGCTGGCTCTTCGGCTTTGAAACAGAGATGGGCACCGGCCCCTAGAGTTGGAAACGACTAGCACGCGTGTGCGGGGGAACCTTTACCTTTACCTATGATTTTTAAAAGGAAGGGCTACTGTAGCTAGACTGCAAAAACATGAACGATAGCTGCAAAGAGATAAACAAATTCTGATTCTTTGCTGCCATCTAATCCTCACGTGGATTTTTGCAGGACAGATATGGTGGTCTTAATACAAATAGGATAATTCAGGTCAGTTCTGAAGTCAAACACAATAAACAATTTGCAAATTGGCCAGTTCTTTACACTAACCAGAAAAAGCTGTCCAAGTTTTTCCATCTTGCTTGACTTCAACCTCTTGCTCTATTTTTTTAAAAAAAAAACCTTTGTAGAGTCCACCCTGCTGAGGCATTGAAAAATGTCCACACGGTGGTGCCAAAGCAATGTGACTGAGCAGGTGCATGGGATGATGGGTATAAGGTATGTATTATGTTGAACTGGCAAATTTGTGATCTTCAGCCCATTTTTTTCAGAAGTGATGTTTTTTCCAGGGGAGGACCAGTGGGCAGGAGGGAACCTAATTCCTCCTAAACTAGCAGATTGTGTCCTGAAAAATTCTATTCTTCTTTATTGGACTCAACACCTGAGTAGGGGGAAAAAAACTGCTTTATTGGGCTGAGAGCTGAGTAGAAAAAACAAGCAAGGAAAGGATAAAGAACTTCCTGCTTAACGTTTCTCGGCTGCTAATGTTCTGTAGTCCCACCTTGACATTTCAAGACAAAGTTAAGATTAACGGGACCTTGCTTTCTTCCCAGTACATTTTTCCCCCCTTTTTGCTCTGAGTGAGCCTGTTTTTAGGAAAGAAAAAAGTCAATATTATATGTGGGTTACTGAGCACTAAAAAAAGAAGCAAAATTAGAGAATGGTTGTTACTGTAACCTCTTTTTTTACTTAAAACGTGAAAATTGATGTATAATTTTGAAATTTTAAATAGAGTTGCAAGTGCAAGTGGCTGTGAGCTGCTTTCTCCCTTGGCATGGTGCTTTGGGCATGTCACTTAAAAGACAGGCCAGGATATGTAAAATGTCTGTCTGGTGGAAGCTTTCAAACATACAACTATGTATGTGCAGGGTTCCATTCAAAGAACTATACTATGCTATTATTACGAATATTTAATGATGCTTAGTGGCCAGTGTTTTATAATGGGTAAAATGGTAAAATAGGAGAAACCCCCCCCGACATAGAAACGTATTGTGCAGGTGACTTGGGATCACCTGCTCACTTTCTGGCCAACCTACTTCATAGGGTTACTGTGACGATTATAAGTCCTTCTCCCATATCGACTCCCCCACAATCCATTTTGAATATTCCTAGGATAAAGGCAGAATATAAATCTAGCCAAAAAATAAAACAGCTATGTCTCAAGGACAAATATGTTTTGCAACAGCAGACAAAGTTCAAACATTTCTCTCTTGAATGATACAAATTCCTATGATCTGGCTACACAAATGCTCACATGAGCATTACTTCAACCTAATGGAGAAACGTCTAATGCATTCTTGGCAGTGAAATAAAACAGCAAAAAACAAAGCTAGTAGAAACATGAAATAATGTTTCAGGACCAACATTTCCACTGAGTGCATTATAATTAGGCAACGACCCATCATTTACCGAGCTGCACAGCAACACTGCTACAATCCCCAGGCTCGGTTAAATCAATCGCCACACCCAGAACGCTGGCAATTCCCGAGCCAAAGACTCTGGGAGAGGCCTCCATTCAGCAGAGAGGAGGTAATAGAAGAACCCCTCCATTCATAAACTCCAGGATTCTTCTCAGACTGCAGGCTGCATGTGACCCAGAACATTGGCAGCATGTAATTTATTTTTCCAGTTCAGCTGATATGTCCCTTTGGGTGGAAATGAAGCTTCAAACTGGCCTTTACAAGGCTTCAAGCAACCATTCTATTCTTTTACATTTCCACTGATGCCCCAAAATCTAAAGAGCAGACTTGGAAGTTATGCCCTTCCCAGTTCATTCCTTGCAGCTTTGGAAGCAGAGAAAAAAAAATTACAAAGCAAGTAGCCATCAGAGCTTAGAACAGACTAGCTAAAAAAAAGGAAAAAGATAAGTTTTAAGATAAAATAAAAACAAAATTTCCCTACCCTCAAAGCATAGCCAGATAAATAATGGGAGGGAACCCCCCCAAAGTAGATGAAACAAAAATACTGTGCTTTGAAGAAGAGTTTTTAATGTGATATATTTAGTTCTTTTTTTCACTCTCTATAGTTAGACTCTGCTGCTTTTAACTGATTGCTATATTACAATGTTGAATGTTATTTGCATTTTATTGTATATCATTCTGGGAGCTATTATCTACGGACTAGCAATAAATACATAGACCTACTTGTGCCTTAGGTTATAAACAGCTCAGAATTAGCAGAGCTAAGATCCCAAGTGCAGTCTTTGAATACGATCTGGCACAGATGAGATTCCTGCCCAAAGCAATGCCATTCACAATGAAGTCGAGAGTATGAAAACTTCCCTTCCTTACTCTTTTGGTTTTTCCCCCCCTCTTCTGTTGTTTCTCACCAAACCGCTTTTGTGTGATGCCAGCGTTTGTTTGCTCCTTCCTGGATCAACAGTTCAAAATGTATATGTATATATGTACATAGATAAGAAAAAGAAAGGACTTGCTAAGTAACCCGTATCACACAATTACATTCAATATGCTTATAGTTAATATGGTATGTACTCAGCTATATTTATCAGATTAATCTGATCTTGGCTGATCTTGAAAAGCTGAGCAAAGTTGGACCTGGCTACTGCTTGAAACGGGGGGGGGGGGGCGGCGGCACCATGAAGTACTAAGAGGGTAGGGTGAACTGAGCAGTTGGGAAAAAAAATATATCCCAGAAGGCAGCAGTGGCAAACCAGTATCATTGGCAAGAATTACATCAATGTGTCAGTGAGGTCCATCATCTTGAAGGTGATGTTACCTTAGGATAGGGTGTGCATGTTTCACCCTACACCAAATCTCACATTCAAGAAAAAGCAAACATTCGAGGGTCAGAATAAATACCTCAAATTACCACAAAGCAATTGAAGCATTTACTCATTTTGAGTCATCAGTTCTAAGCAATTGAGTCAAGAACTGAAAGAAGGAACTCCTTGGACCACGAAAGCTGACTTTTTCCAATGGCTGAAAATCCCCTCTTCTTTTGGGATTTCATCACAGCTGTACAGACTTGGATGTTATTCTTTTTTTAAGCTGAGTTCCTGTATGTACAGCAGAATCCCCTTTTACTCGTACACGGGTTGATAGCCAACACATGTCTCACCTTAACCATCTGGGAAAGAAAAACAGTCTGGGTTGTAAGAGTTGATTTGATTATGTTAAGATATAAGGCCTTAAGGCAAACAAATACTGTGTGTGCAAGGGAAGTAAGCACTGCAGAGTGATGGAAGGCGTTCACACTCACCCAATCACAGCAGAAACTCTACCCAGCATCCCCTTGGGCATTCCATTTCCCTGTGCAGTGCGATTTAAAGCTTTTGCTTAACCCGTGAGTTGCTAAAATGTTTGAACAAATCTGCAAACAGGAGCAGTAAGATTTTTAGAATAGGGATGGTACTGAACTTAAAAAAAAATCAGAAAGAAAAACCTGCCCTCCCAGTAGTACCCATCCAGTAATTGGGGGTATCTTGAGGGTTATATGGAGATGTAAAAATGTGTCAGTAATTTCAGGGCACTGGTTCCTTATCAGCCACTTGAATATAGCTTACATTGTGTGTGAATGTGTGTCTGTTGATTGGTAGTTTGCATTTTTCTGCCTTTGTAACTCATAGATGTTATTGTTCCAAAGAGAGTTTGCCAGGAATAGAAGAATGATAGATATACTATCTTTTGTACCTATTCCAATTATCATTATTTTAGATACAAGGTGGCTAAAAGCAGTTTTGGTTCATTCTGTAGAGTGAGACTTTTAATTTCTGCCTACCTTGTACTATTGGCAGCAATATCATCAAGCATTGATGTATCTCCTGGTATCTTGACTGCCTTTTGACCTAAAATAGATTGTGTTTTGCTTATCTGCAACAGAAGGAAATAGAAAAGAAACACAGCAATTAGACAGTAGAATTTGGGGTAAGAGGGAGTTTAAAGCAGTGTAATGCTGTGCTGCTGAATATGTAGCTTTAAGATTAGAAACATAGCAGCAAAAGCACAATAAAGCATCCTGATATTTACTCCCATTCTTTCATGAATATATAAGAGTTTTCAGATAAGATTCTCTTATAATTTATTTTCTTTGGCTGCCTATTGTCTACCTGTTCCTAAGCATTTCCTTTACTTGTAGAATCTGAAGCTTTGGTTTCATTTTTGTGTTTGTTAGACACTGAATTGGCACAATGGAACCTGGGCATAATTAGAACCCTATGGATTACAAGGTCTAAAGGATGGTAGATCACAAAATGCTTTGGCCCAATCTTGACACAGTTGTCATAGTCCCCACCCCCCCTGAAAGTAGGACCTAAATATTTGAACCTCTTTTGCATTTTGGGTGATGAGTAGAAGGATGCTTTAAATCGACATACATTGTGCCTTTTAAAGACTCTGATTCTTTCTGCCCAGTTGTGTGAGGGGGGAGAGATTTTTAAGGGACCAGATGGATGCTTTGTGTTCTCCAAGGCTTAAGGAACCAGTTGTGCTCCTTAATCTTCAATATGACCTCCAAAAGTGGTCCAACTATTTCACCCCTCTCATCCCATCTTATATCCTCCCAGTGCAATAACCCTTGAGGCAGGAGAGGAAGTTGGAATTTGAAACACCTACCGTATTCTCATTTTTTTCAGGTAAAACGATTGCCAGAGACTGAATGTACTGTAGCACAAATGGGCACATCATTCAAAGTTATTTTTTGCCATAAAAGCTATAATATATATATATATATATATATATATATATATATATATATATATATATATATATATATATATATATATATATATATATATATATATATATATATATATAACCATGGAAGCAGCTGAGAAAAATGCATATATTTGAGAAAGCTTTGTGTGTGTGTGATTGTGTGTGTTTGTGTTTATGTTGATATACAGGAAAACAAAAGCAAGGTATCTTTTTTTTGCAGGCTGATGCATATTCTTGATTGAATATGCTGATAATTGGGGAACAATGACTGATATTAGATATATATATTGAAATTATGATTTATAACTGTCACCTTCCCTTGTAAAATATATATCGTAGTAAATTAAATGAAAAAAGAGCAATCTGGGGAAGAAAAGGGATTTCATGTTTTCCATAGATTTTTCAGGTAGCATAAAGTCATTATCTATGGCTGATAAAGTGTTTAGTTGAGATTTTATCCCTTTTGCTCTGGCTATCTACCATGAAGATTCTCATATGGAGTCATTGACTGCAGACTCTTGAGACTACAGCCATTTTTAAATTTGGCATGTTTTGATTCATTTGATGGTCATTTAGGCACAGAGAAAATGATTCAACGGGCTTTGAAAATGGCATCAGTCCCTTTGCAGAGAAATTAAAAGAAAGCCAGCAGAAACAAAATGAAGATGGAAGAGATTACATGTCTCAGAGGGACAGAAACATTCAGCTAGACATAATTGCTGGTTAACTATATGTTAAATGTAAGGCCTGCAAGGAAATACTGCAGGAAGTGGTCCTGGTGCATTCAGTAATGTAATTCTCAGTAAATGAGTCACTGCTGACACATAGATCCCCCGAACAAAAGAATGTAGCTCACTGGATTGTGTTGTTTTGTGCTTGGCCCAATCTTAGACATTAAATACTGAGAAATAACTAAATGCAGCAATAAACAGAGGTGAAAGGGAAGATGAAAACAGGAAGGTGAGCAATTGCTACAACAGCTGAGCGCATGCCTGTGTTATAATCCTTTATCAAGCAGTACAGTTTGTATTGTGTTATATGATTACACAAAGGTAATTCCTAAATCTCTTTCCTTTGTTATCCTCCTGCAATGTTTAAAGATGCAACTTGGCCATTACCAATGTGGCAATTTTTGCAAATGTTGGTTGCAGAAATATTGTACAGTCGCACAAGTTCCCTCTTTGTGCATTAAATTAGATCTGTGAAAAGAGGAAGTATGACTCATTCATGGTGAAAAGTCCCAATAATTTGGCAGGGATAAAAGAACAAAGCAAGGGTGCATGTATTTATTGATGATAAACATTTGAGTTGCAATCCTATATTTATATGTGTAACATCTAAATAAATGAAGAAAGGTTGTAAAGCAATATTGAACCAGGCACAGAAGTTGCAGCACAATAATTTTTCCATTTGAAACAAATAAAGATATTATATTATATTATGACTTTGTGTCATTGCACACATGCACATATGTATCTAATAAATTAGATACCGGTACGTTATATTGTGCACAATGAAGTACCTGGTTTGAATCTCTGCTTAAATTGATTGACAGGATTCATAAAGATATTTAATGATGGAATTATTAATTTAATGATGGAATTGTATAACTTCTTTTACACTTTTACAAAAAAATCAGTATGATTGTTAGGAAACATACCTATTTATTTCTGGTTGTATTTTGGAACATGCAGAAAAGTGCAGGCAGCGGAGTGCTACTCTGTCAGACCATTTAAAACAGGGGTGTCAAACTTGCAATGTCACATGATGTGTCACGATGTATTGCAACTTTCCCCCCATTGCTGGAGCTGGGGTGGGCGTGGTTTTGGCATGACGCATCCACCCCGCGGGTCAGCAGTTTAACACCCCTGATTTAAAATAGAAAGCTTCCTAGTGTGGGTGCAAATTTAAAGACCAGGATGACATATACAGAGGACCATAAACAAAAAACCAATATATAGAATTTTTCAAATTCAGATCTGTGGAACAAAGAACTGTGAACTATGTTGATACAGGATTAGTTATTTATTCAGTTACAACATATAAAGGAGAGAGTTGTTGAAATCCCAACTGACGTTTCTGCAACAAAACTTCCCACTGCCCATGGTAATTCATTTGAGATTTTAAGTCAGGGGTAGGCAACCTTGGCTCTTTGGTGACTCATGGACTTCAACTCCCAGAATTCCTGAGCCAGCCTGGCTCAGCTTGGAAACCTCTCCCTTTCCCCTCAGCATGGCTGGCTCAGGAATTCTGGGAGTTGAAGTCCACGAGTCATAAAAGAGCCACGGTTGCCTACCCCTGGTTTAAGTCCATTTGAAGATTAAGACAAATTTTGGAAAACTCTAAGCTTGCATGAGAATGTCCACTGATGCAAGTGCACTGTAACTCAGGAACTAACAGATGTCTGGGCTTTATGCTTAACTTGAAAGAGATACAAGAGAAAGAACTAGTTTAGATTTGGTGCACAGCTGCAGAGATCAGATGACAGTGTCAGCTGAATTTTCCTCCTCACTGGCTCTGTATGATTTATAACAGGCAAAACTCTGACCTTTGTTTGGTCACAAAAGATTCCATCTTAGGAACTTTTTTTTAAATAAAGCTGATGGAGTAAAAGCTGACAGCAATGGTGACAATAGTTCACAAAGAAGAGAAGACATGGTGGTGGCTATAGATCACTGGAAGATTTCCAGAAATGAAGCATAGACAGCTGAACTATTTATGATCTGATCTCATTTTAGATTCCAGGCATGCAGGATCAAAAAGGGAGCTGGGGAAGGAATAGGGCCATATCATCATGACCCATGTAGCATGCTTTCATGTTCAAAAACAAAAGATTCACAGAAGCCAAAGCCCCATGCAAAATGGAAGAGTCATCCCTAAGACACTCAATGTCATCTGTCAATGGGAAGTAGAGTATCCTCCACACACCACACAGATAGTGGCACAAATACTGTGCTAAAGAAGGAGAATTTTACTCAGTATATCTCCTGGCAGAGGGTTCTAGAGGCTGATCCAAGGCTGTAAAGAACTTCATGTGGACTCGTAAGAACAGGTTGTGCAGCCTAGTATAAGAGGACTTCATGCTTTTCTCAATGTTGAATAGCATCTGCATAAGAAATGTCTATGGCAAATCTAGACAGCATATTAAAAAGCAGAGACATCACCCTGCCAACAAAAGTGTGTATAGTCAAGGCTATGGTCTTCCCAGTAAGGTGTTGGTACCATATTTTCCGGCGTATAAGACGACCCGGTGTATAAGACGACCCCCCTACTTTTAAGACGTTTTTCAAAGTTTTTTGTCTTATACGCCGGAAAATACTTACATGCCCTGCCCTCCCTGTCTGTCGCAGAGGAGGCAAAGGCCCGACTGGCCCCGCCGGCCCTCCCACTGCTCCCGCGCTTCTGCCAGCCCCCAAGGCGCAGCATTTCCCAGGCGGCAGGCAGCGCCAGAGGGCAGCCACCACCCGGCCATGGCCGGCACCCCTCCTGCTTCCCCCCCAGGCCTTGAACTTCTCCCATTCGGCGCAGGGCGGGGCAGCTCCGCCCACAGCCTCTTTTTCATGTGCCGCTTCCCTCTCACCGTCGGCCGAGGCGCGCTCGGCCCAGGCTCCCGGTCCCTCTTCCCGGCCGGCTTCCCGCCCTGCCCCTCATGGAGCTGGACTGGGCATGCAGCCTCTCGGTGTGGCTGCTTTTCCTGGGCAGCCTGGCGGTGGGTGCGGCTCCTGGGCTCGGACCTGTTGCTGAGCCGGCAGCTGCTGCTGCGCATGGGGCTGCTGGCCGTCCTGCAGGCGCTGGGCCATCCTGCCGCTGCCCCTCAGTGCCACGCTCACGGCGGCTGCCTGCTGGCTTGTCTCGGCCAGCACCGCCCGGCGGAAGCGCATCCCCATGGGGGGGAGAGCGGTGCTGGTGACAGGTGAGTCCGGCAGGCGCGAGGCCCTCCCCTCGGGCCAAGAGCCGATGGGCAGCACTGCCTTCACGTGGGGAGAGCCGCCCAACGCTCCCGCCCAGCCGTGTCCCGGAGCCGCGCCGGAGATAGCTCGGTTGCGCGGGGCGGCCCGGCTTTGCAAGAACGGGGACGCTCGACTGATTTGTTTTTTTTTTCTGGCGTATAAGACGACCCGGCGTATAAGACGACCCCCCAACTTTTGAGAAGATTTTCATGGGTTAAAATGTCGGCTTATACGCCGGAAAATACGGTACTTACCTTTAAATCCCTACATGGCCTAGGCCCGGGATATTTGCAGGACCGTCTACTGCCGGGAACGACTTCCCATCGCCCAGTGCGCTCACACAGGGCCTCCTCAGGGTGCCGTCGGCTAGACAATGTCAGCTGGCAACCCCCAGGGGGAGGGTCTTCTCTGTGGGAGTGCCAGGCCTGTGGAACCAACTTCCCCTTGAGCTCCGGATGGCCCCGGATCTTCAGTCCTTTCACCGCGGCCTTAAAACATTCCTTTTCCATCAGGCTGACCTGGACTGACATGGATTTTTAAAATGTTTTTAATTTATTATTGGGGCTGCTAGTTTAATTCTTTTTTAACTTTTGTATTATTGTATTTTTATTGTTGTTAGCCGCCCTGAGTCCTTTGGGAGATAGGGCGGCATATAAGTCCCATAAATAAATAAATAAATAAATAAATGTATGGCTGTGAAAGTTGGACCATAAGAAAGGCTGAGCGCCAAAGAATTGAGGCCTTTGAACTATGGTGCTGGAGAAGATTCCTGCAAGTCCCTTGGACTGCAAGGCAATCAAACCTGTCAGTCCTAGAGGAGATCAGCCCTGACTGCTCTTTAGAAGGCCAGATCCTGAAGTTGAAACTCAAATACTTTGGCCACCTAATGAGAAGGAAGGACTCACTGGAGAAGAGCCTAATGCTGGGAAAGATTGAGGGCAAGAGAAGAAGGGGATGACAGAGAATGAGGTGGCTGGATGGAGTCACTGAAGCAGTAGGTGTGAGCTTAAATGGCCTCCAGAAGATGGTAGAGGACAGGAAGGCCTGGAGGAATGTTGTCCATGGGGTAGCGATGGGTTGGACACGACTTCGCAACTAACAATAACAAAGGAAATTATAATGCAAAAAGAGGCTACAGACCACTGTAGCCTTTTTTTGAATTATGGTTTACATTTTTGATATATGACGTTTTATAATGCGTGGAAAGAGCTCACATAGCATCAAATTATGTATGTTTCTATTTTTTTAAAAAATGATAGGAAATTTATATAAAACATGGAAGCAACCATTCAACAGCTTATCCTGTTATAAAGATATTGTAGTTCAATTCAGTAATATATTCATATTTAACTAATACATAAAAATATTATAGTTTTTATATACATACTAACTCTTGAACAGAGAGGAATATGTATGCTTCTTTTTCTTTTCACACTGAATTGACTCCATTCAATTCATTTGGTTTTCCCTGCTGTACATTGGTGGAAAAGAGCAAGGTCTTTGTTGATAGAAATCATCATTTCAGCAAAATAAAGTCATGCTTCTTTCAAGTCACAGGATGTCTAGGGTTTGCATGGAGACATCTATGGAGTTTCTTGGCAAGAGGGTAGAAGTAATTTGTGATGGCTTTTTTTCTGGAATTCCTAGCTTACAGCCTTCTCTGATGATATCCTACTTGGTCTGACCATGCTTTGCTTTTCCAGATTTTTTTTTTATTTTTTATTTTAATTCCATTTATATCCCACCCTTCTCTGAAGACTCAGGGCAGCTTACAAGCTTAGCAGTAGCCTTCATTCTATGTATATGCCTGCTTATTAGGGCTTTCACACACCCCCAAGCGGCATTATTACAAAGTCAGCTTAATTGCCCCCAACAATCTGGGTCCTCATTTTACCTACCTCGGAAGGATGGAAGGCTGAGTCAACCTTGAGCCTGGTGGGATGCGAACCTGCACTAATTGCAGGCAGCTGGTGTTACTTAAGGAGGCATTAGCCCACTGCTCCACCAAGGCTCAGTAATAATCAAGGTTATTTCAGCAAAGCAGTGCCTAAAATGTAATTCCTTGCTTCTCAACCTTGACAACTTTAAGATGTGCAGATTTCAACTCCCAGAATTCCTCAAACAGGCTATAATCTATAATCCCAGTATAGATTCACCAGGGGCTCATAAACTCTTCCTACTTCTAGAATGGAATCCATTAAGATTTAACTGAGGATGCTCAAGATGCAGTCTTTGTTCTCTTCACACCTCTAAAGATATAGTGAGAAGAACTTAGTATCTTTGATATCATCCCTGTAGTGTTGCCCTTTGATACAAATGCAACTTTTTCTTAGAAAAGACGGGCATGTTGCTTCTTCTAAGAGGTTTGCTCATCTCTTGTAGTTGTTACTCAATTTTTATTTTTTTTATTTTTTGTTAATCACTGTGGTTACTATACTATCATCTTCCTCATTGTGACCATTGAAGGCTGTTCATGGTGCTAAAACTGCATATGAGATGGACAGCTGAAAAACAAAGCAAAATGAATCTTCCAGGTAGAAGCACAACATTCTTTTATGGTTCTCTTGGCATTTGCAGGAGCTCTGAGTGCAGAGGCTGGATTTGTGTTTTCTGAGCTTAAGACCATGTTCTCATTTCTTACTGATGCCATACTATAGAAGCAATAGGTTTGTTGCATCCCTGTTCCTCCAGGAAGACTTGAGCTGATGGACAACCAGACTTGCTCCAGACCAGTGGATTTTGAAAGAAAATTTCATATGGAATTGCACATCTCTATGCCACATTATAGAATCATGGAATTGAAAGGGCCTATTTAAGTCATAGAATTCAACCACCCATTCAATGAAAGAATCCTAGTAAAGCATCCCAGAGAGATGGTTATATAACCAACCCTTGAATATATTCAATCAGGGGAGCCTACCACTTCTTTAGTTAATTGGTTTCACAGTCAAGCTTTTCTTATTGTTGGGAGTTTTTTCTAACATTTAACCATGTACTGTGTTTTTGTAATATCTTTCAATTTAAAACTGAGCTTGCAAACCACTTAGATACCTTGGACATTTGCAGTGGTCCTTTAGATCTTATTCCACATTTTATAGGTTTAGTAGATCTGGACTGCAAAAATCCAGACAACTTCAACCCTTTGCAGCTGTCTAGTGCTCATCCAGATTTCTGCAGTCCAAGGCTGGTAGTTGGTGCAAGCATTTGTTGCCCAATATGTAAGGTTCTTTAAAAGGGACCTGAAATGACTTAAAGGGAACCAACATTCTCTAGTAAGCCAAGACAACATACTCCAACTCTTTTTGCCAAGAATTATGGGCAAGGGAGGAGCCTCTTACAAACTAAAAACGGAGCAACATCTGAGTACTGTATGAGGTTACCTTGGCCACAGGAAAAAGTGTTTTCTTAGTCATAACATTAATCACATTGCTGGCAAAAAATATATGTATTGTTAATTCCAAAAGTTCCCAGCTGATTCCCACCCACCTCTCCCTTCAATGACTGTTGGAAAAAAGTGCTTCTTGAAAGATATAAATCACATTATGATAACCCGTAGGCTTTTAAAAGTGGAGGCTCTTTCCAGCATCTGTGGCTGGAACTAAACTAAACTAAAAAAAGACTGGAAGAATGAGGCATCCTTAGCGATATCAGTAAAGAGCTATGTTGCACTGAATCCCCCTTTCTAGATCCTCCATTTTGCTAGCAATCGCAGGAGCTGCTTGAGATTTCAGTTCCCTTCCATCACAGAAACTTTAAATCAACAGCAGCTTAAAAGCTACCTGATTCCTTCTTCAAAAGTTGAAACAGAAGGGGGATTTCCATGAGTTCCTTGCCCGTGCAGGGGCACTATAGGCAAGAGTAAATTGATCCAGCTGCTTGCAAGGCTGGATGGAAAAATGCCCGAGGGGTTCCAGGAATACATCAACAGATGGACGAGGATTGTGTTGTCACCACGTGCTCAGCCTGGTGAGCTGAGCGTGCTCTAGCTTGATCTTCTCCAGTAAGTTAGGAACTTTTAGCTTCCCTGTGTGTGCTGACTTGCAGGATGAGGCAAAATTACCAGTAATGTTGCAACCTCTTCTCATAAAATAAAACGGATAAGTTTAGATTAGCTGAAACTGTCTTGATGTTTTTCTCTCTCCCCCCTCCCCCCTTTACCTCTGCTCCTTTCCCAAACATCCTGGCAACAATAACCTACTTAGCTGAATTACACTTCCCAAAACACTCCCAGTGACAAAGTCTGAGAGAGCCCAGGCTATCTACGCAAATAACCTGATTTAGAAGGTTAACTTGTAACCCAAGGCTATGAAAACACTGAATCCACTCTCCAGATGGCAAAGTTCAAAGTCCCAGTGACTTCCTAACTGCATGGGCTTAATTGCTTTTCCAGCTGAAGTGAGGCTAAAGGTAGAATGATTGTAACTCGGGATTTGTTACATTATGTTCCTATTACTAGTTAAATTTATATGATCATTACGTTGCTTTCAGTATCAAAATTTAAGCATATTATTACAGACGTGTTTTTCATTTCATAACCCTTCCTCTTTTAGATGAATGTGAATTCATGTCTGGCCTTTAAGAAGAAATTGATGAATTAGGATATATTTTGCATTTAGAGACACACATTTTCATTCTGGGATTTATCATTTTTAAAAACCCGATTCTAGTTGTCACAGAAGCAGGAGAAAATTTGAAAATGTGACTTCATCTATTTCGTGCCTTTTCACTGTTGGTGCAAACCTGCTTTTATATTTTCAGCATGGAGATATATCATTAACCTCACCTGCATTTTCCCTGCCTTTTAGCATCAGCCTTTCAATTTGGTTGTAACACAAAGATGAAAGGAAGTCTATTACTATGAGCATTACAGAGATTGATTTTATCAAGCTCTTCTCGAATTGATTCCTTGCATTCCAGTTGGTTGTGATTAGAACAATGAAACTTCTCAAAATACAGTAGTCCTTCCTTTCCCTTCCTACTTTTGGAGGCTGCATTTTTATATTATAAACTAATAAACAATGCATATTATATTTTATAACATATATTATTAGTAATAAAGACAAAAAAGCCTGGATAATGACATTGCAGTACTTGGAGACAGAGAAAGAGAAAGAGAGAGAGGGGGGGAGGGGAGGGGAGGAGAAGAGAAGAGAAGAGAAGAGAAGAGAAGAGAAGAGAAGAGAAGAGAAGAGAAGAGAAGAGAAGAGAAGAGAAAGAACTGGTGAAAATCATAAAATACAAAGTCTGCAAATAGAAGTAGAATGACTGTGGCAAAAGAAAGTGAAGATAGTACCAATAGTAAGAGATGACTTAGGTGCAATCTCAGAACATCTGGAGCATCATTTGAACACCACTGGGATTAACAAAATCAATTACAAAAAGGAAACTACTTAGAACAGCTTATAGTTTGCAAAAAAAAAATCTTTAACACCATCAAATAACAATATGTCCCTATCCCAGATACTAGGAAGGACTCAATAGGTAGATAAAAACGCTACATCCAATCTAAACATCTGTAATATATCATGCATAATATATCATCTCTAAGCTCTTTCTAGAAGGGTTTCCCAGTTGAAGAGTTTAAAATGTTTCAGATAAATAATAAATACACACCAGCAACTAAAGTAACCATTGTACCAAACAACATAATGTAACAATTGTGTGGTGTTGGATGTTTTGCCTTGTGAATTTGAGGTGTAGATAAAGTAGTCATTGTCACATTGAATGGAAAGAAAAAAACCAGACTTGATACTGTGGGACGAAAATACCCTTGTCACCCCTTACGATCCATTCCATACAAGAGTCTCTGATTCCACCCGCCAGTGAATCCACCAATGATACTAGCAAAAACACAATGTTGCAAGAGACCACTGCTTAAGCCTTTCATCCTACATTGTCATGTAAGCTGAAACTAACAAAGCACATCTTCAGTAGGAGAAGAGCAGGCAGAGCTGGGAGGTTGAGTTAAATGTACCATCCCCTTAGAGGAGGAGTCTTCAAACTTGGCCCTTTTATGACTTGCGGACTTCAAGTCCCAGAATTCCTCAGCCAACATGCCTGGCTGAGGAATTCTGGGACTTGAAGTCCGCAAGTCATAAAAGCGCCAAGTTTGAAGACCCCTGGCTTAGAGTCCTTATGCTCCCACAAACAATTCAAATTCAACCTCTCTTGAATTCTGTTGACCCTTATCTGGTGCCAATTTAATATTAAACTTTAGTTAACTAGATTCATGTGTATAGGCTTGAAAAAAAATCTTCCGTGCTGCAACTTAAGAAATGGTCCTGATCCTTTGCACATGACATTTCTCTTAAGAATTTGGTAAATATCAGCAACTTAATCATAAGAATACAGATCTCATCAAGATATGAAAATCCCTTAGACACATAACACAGTTTCCCCTCCTTAACACCTCTCACCCAACAACCAGGCAAGGAAAATAAAAATTATCACACCCACACAGGGGAGAAAACCACATTTCCTCCTTGCAAGACTTTACACATTCCCCCAAGGCAAACACTTCAGGACAACACTCAGGAACGGCAATTCAACCACACTATAAATATTACTGCCCCTAACCTTTTCACCTGTGTCCACCTTTGAGAGCTATACAGTCTGTCATGCTGTTAAATAAAACCACCCTCCTCTTCAAGCAGTTGTCCTATATATTCATTTTTTGTTTGTGTCAGAGCTTTCTTCTGATAATACCTGTGAATTTAGAAGGAGAAGGAATCAAAACAAAAGCAATGTAACATGGTCTATTGTTTGTAGTCAGCAAAATGCTTCATAAATCCTATAAGTTCATAACTACTTTTTGAAAACTACTTGAGATAAAAGTGTTCTAGAATTTAGGCAGGGTCTGATTGGAGCACAATCACAGGGAAACCTTGGGTAGAGACTATGGGTTTCATGGCTATATAGCAAAAATCCAGACTACCACTAGGTATCACTAGGTTTTCTGAAAATATTTGTTGCCATTTATTGGTCATCCAGATTTATGCAGCTCAGGCAACAGTAAAACCTAGAAGGATTTTCGTTATTGTATGTATGGTAGGTAGCACCATTAGGACTTCATGCAGATACAGCAGAATAAGTTCCCTCCAGATGTAATGGGTGGATGTGGGTTGAAGAATGAGTTAAATACAATAGATCTTGATTATATATTTATATGCAATTTCCTCCACACACATAACACCCCCTCCCCCATTTTTTTTAAAAAAATCTACAAATTGCAAATTATATTGTAGTGTTTATCTGGTTAATTTAGACTCCACCATCTTGGGACTTTGGGAATTAAACTAGTAAGATTATTTTCTCCCTCACCATTAGGAACAGTAGAGAAAAGTTAGGTCAAAGATTTCATTGGCAGAACTTTATGTAGGGCATCAAGACAAGAAATAGCTGAAATTGAAGAGGCTGTTTTCTTTGAATAATGTATGAAGAGTTTGGTCATGTCTCTACTATGTCCCTATTTTGCAGTTGCTAATATAATCAACACAGAAACAAACACACACACACACACACACACACACACACACACACACACACACATTTTAAAGCACATTTATTTGGAATGAAATAGGGATTCTTCCCTTTCTTTTTATTTTGCACTTCAGCGTATTTATAAAATGGCAAGTTCATCAAGTAGAACAGACCAGTTTCACTTGGCGTTACCCAAATGTCATAAAAATAATATTAAAACAGAAGAGCAGTGACAACTGCAAGTCTGGCTGGTAGGCAAAGAAAGGGGAAAAACACTTTTTAATAACAATTCTTTTTAAAGAACATGTGTTCTTTCCTTTCTGAGCTAAGTGTTAATTTTGCCAAAAAAAAAGGCTGCAAATGTGTGAAGTTTAGCTATCTGCTGTTACCTCTTGCCAAGGCTGTTGTTTTTTTTTTTAAAGCAAAGCAGGAAAACAAGAATAAACTGCATTTACGTAGACGTGCTTTGCCCTTACAGCCAGGGTCACTGAGGAAAACAGCCTCTAGAAAAAAATATTGCTGGCAGAAGACTATGGATTGATGAACCCTCCAGGAAAACTGCAGTCTGAATCCCAACCAGAGAGTTCATGATTAATTTTGCAGGCATTTATTGTGCAATGTAAAATGGATAGTAGCCAGCTCAAGAGTTAAGCCAGGAGATGACTATCAAACAAAGCTGTTATATTTGGCAGCTTTTTCCAAAGCTGCTGTGCAAAACAGACATATTGAAACTAATTTTTGGATTTTACTAAGCACATCCTTTTTTTCTTGGGATTTTCCCCCTCCTCCCTCCCCTCCTCCCTCTTCTAAAGAGGGAAACATGACCTGCTGATTGGACAGTACTGTATACGGTTTGTAAGGTCAAAATTTGAGCCCCAGAGAGCTTCGTATCTATAGAGCAGTTTATTAGATGCCATCTTAACGCCCATCTCCTCACCCAAGCCTTCCCTGGTGACCTTAGATGGAGTTGTGTACTTCTGAAAATGAAACTCTGCCTCCTGTGAAGAATGTAACTATGGCTCTCCGAGAAAGATGAGAAGAAGCAGTCAGAAGCAACCATTTGGGCTAACAAGGAGAAATACTGTCCCTTTTCAGCTTTTCTTGGCTTAAGGCAATCAGAAAAGCGTGTTTAGAAAAGGCCTGGCATTCTTTAGCAACACAGCTTAATGTGTAACCAGGTTTTATGTTTCCTTTATGTCAGCAGTTGGCAAGAGAATAGTATAAATATGGGTTCCTGTGAGTAAATAGAGATACGTACGGAAAGGAAAGAGGGCAACTCAAGTAGGCAGTTCTGAAATTCATGCCCTTGTTATTTTAAGCGATAAGATTTGTGTAACTAGTCAACCGTGCAGATGGTTTGATTTCAAAAACAGGAAAGAGCCTTTCACTCACCCTTTTTTTTAAAAAAAAGCCAACTTCTGAGGCAACAGTAAGCACTTGGAAAGAGAAACTGACTTCGTGGTTAAGCGAGTTTACTTCCTTGCTTGTATAATGATTGAAATGTTGCAAGGCATGATGGGACAGCTGTGTTGATAACCACAAATTCCAACAGTTATGATGAAAACATTCTGAAACAAACCACGGAGCTGTCGGAAGAGATGAGAAACTCCACTCCCTGGGCTTCAATGTGTGTCTTTATGTGTGTAGCTCAGCGATTGAGTGCAGAAGACAAGTTCTTGGAAATTTGAACTTTAAAAGATTTCAAAAACCATTGGTTCCCCAAGGTTTTCAGGACATCTTAAACTTCAAGCAGTTATCTTAAAATCTACATAAAATGGCTAAGTTTTGGACCTCTAAAGGCTATTTTTCCCCCTTAAGAAACAAAACTATCTAGATAATAATGATTTTTTAAACTTCTGATTATTTATTCTCTAATAGCCTTTTTTTCTGAAGTGTCAATTGGTTTTTCTTATTTTGATGAGGATTTTTTTTAATCTTTGTCAGTGATTACAAGTTGCCAAAGTTTTTCAAGTTTTCTTTTTCTTTTTTCTTTTTCAAGTTTTTCTTTTCTTGAGCCAATTCCTAGGATGAAAAATGTTTGAAACCTTCCCTTGACAATTTTATTGGGGGCTCCTTTTTCCAGAAGCACAGCTGCTAAAACTAGACTCAAGGTTTCATGTGCTGCTCTAAAGGAGGCCCTTCCACATGACTGCTGACTCCCAAAATACAAATGCACCCTTCTTGGGCTTTTGAAAAGTTTTTTTTTAAAACCAGTGTTTGTCCAGGAAGTTTAAAAAGAAAAAGTTAAAACTGGCAGCCACAATAATCCTCAATTTACAACCACAATTGAGTCCAAAAGTTCTGTTGCTAAATGAGACAGTTGTGAATGTTGTCCCATTTTACAACCTTTCTTGTCACAGTTGTTAAGTGAATCACTGCAGTTGTTAAGTTAGTAGCATGATCGTTAAGTGAATCTGGCTTCCCCATTGATCTTGCTTCTCAGAAGGTTATAAATGTTGCAGTTGTGACACTGCAATTGTCACAAATATGAGCCAGTTGCCAAGTATATCCGAATCATTTGACCCTGGGGGTTCTGCAATAGTCGTTAAGTGTGAAAAATGATCATAATGCATTTTTTTCAGGGCCATTGTAACTTTGTACAGTCATTAAATAAACTTTTGTAAGTTGAGGACTACCTGTATTGTAGTGAAAGCCCTGTCCTGTCCAGAATAAAATGTGAGAATGTGGCAGGCCAACATGGCCCCTTGGATTCAGGATCTGAAGGGGAGGAGACAAGGAGGGTGTACCTGGCATTGAAAAATACAGAAAGTCAAGAAAGTTCAGTGCAATCCTATATTATTTATTTTATTTATTTTTTATTTTAATCCCATTTATATCCCGCCCTTCTCCGAAGACTCAGGGTGGCTTACAATCTAAGCACAAATCAAATGTGCTTAGCAATAGCCTTCATTCTATGTATATGCCTGCTTATTAGGGCTTTCGCCCCCCCCCAAGCGGCATTATTACAAGGTCAGCTTATTGCCCCCAACAATCTGGGTCCTCATTTTAACTACCTCGGAGGGATGGAAGGCTGAGTCAACCTTGAGCCTGGTGGGATGCGAACCTGCACTAATTGCAGGCAGCTGGTGTTACTTAAGGAGGCATTAGCCCACTGCTCCACCAAGGCTCTTTTAGAAGGAAGGAAGGAATAGTTCAGTAATTAGAGTTTTGGTATGAAACTACTACCTAAGGACAACATGCTGCAAAGTGAGCATGTCTAAAACATAGATTATCTGGACAGAATCCCCTCTATTATAATTTAGGGTATGACATTTCTGTATGAATTATACTGAATATGTAGTTACGGTTATAAATTAACACAATTGCCTTCAATGCAAATGCATACCTTCCCTTTTGGTGGCAGTCTAATAAGCACTGCAGAGGAGGAGGAGGAGGAGAAGGAGATCGAGATCAAGATCATCACTGGAAGCAGCTATCTTAGCTTCAGTTGGTTGAGAAACAAAGTTTTTGCAGATAGAAAAAGCATATTTCACACTGTTCCCAGAGAGCCCATACAATACTTCCTGATTGCATAAAGAGGAACTGAAAGTAATATGTATTCAGTTCAGCAATATGAACAACATTTAAATGACTTGAGAAAGATCTGACGTGTATCTTCTTGGGGTGTTTATTGAACAGAGGTAGATTTTTTCCCCCCTTTTAGTCATGAATTAAAAAAGTAAACTCTCTTTCAAATCAAGCTCAATCATCAAATTTTATACACTTGTCCTTATCATGTTGTTGGAAACAAAACCGAAGCGTTTCCCCACTGACCTCTTCAAGTTATTTTTTGTTTTAGTACCTGGTCTACCCTTTGGTTTTCCTAGTAGTTTCACATCCAAGAGTTAACCGCCCTGAGTCCTTCGGGAAAGGGCGGTATATAAATATAATAAAATAAAATAAAATAAAAATAAATAAATAAACCACATCTAAGCTTGCTTAGCTTTTGAACCCAGACCTACTATTACCTGCTTAGACACTGGGGGAAAAAACACCTATATGTTAATTCTCTTTCACAAGTGACACAGATTTGATTATAGTAATGTGATATATTTCCACTATCAATAACTTCAGTGATTATCAAGTAATTGAAATCTGGAGGATGCTGGAGAACCATCCTTTGCCCTATAGTTTCAGTAATTTCAAAATTGGGCCATTTGTGCATGGCCTGCAAATTCTGAACACATTTATTCATTGTTTTCCAATATATTTTAACTGACAAAAACGATTGGCCAGTCAATTCAACCATCTCTAAATCAGCCGTTTTGTTCCACCTGCTCATTGGAAGAGAGGTGGGATTGAGGTAGTATATGGGGTGTTGTTGTTGTAAAACAAATTGGGATTGTAATTTGGCCTGTGGTTCTGAGATGCTTTCAGAATTTGGGAATATTCAGAATGGCTGCACCATAGAAAGGATTGATACTTCTTTTTTCTAGAGACCATCCCTAGGGTTGACTGCATATGTTTTTTTTTAAAAAAACCAGTACTTTATTTTTGCTTTTAGAATAAATAGATAATTCTTCTACCCTATATTATTTGAGAGATGCAGGATGATTACTGTAAGCACATTTCTAAGAAAAGATGGTGATGAAACAGACTTGTTAAAACTATGCACTCAATGAAACTTTATTTTTAAACCTGAATTTTTGGTGTTTGGCATTTGTATTAAAAATAAAAAACAGTGCCCTCCCATCCAGATCTGATCCGACTGGAGGCTGTTTTGCACTATAGCTTTAAGGAGTTTGACTCCTGTATATAAACAAATTTAACATTATTGCTGACCCGATACCTGACTGGCCAATAACAGGAAATAGTGGCCCTGTTAGAAATTTGCCCACCTGGGATTTTGTCTTACAGCAGCCACCCACCTTGGCTGGGGAGGAGGTCATGCTCTATTTCCAAGGCTGTTCTTCCTTGACAACGAAGAAGATGGGAAAAGTAATTCTTAAGGGAGGGAAAAGGGCTCAGTTGTGTGGGATGTTTATGGCTACCCATCACACTGATCTGATATATCATTGCTAGAGAAAAGATGGAATCTGGTAGGTATGTACACATCACTTTGCTTCAGATTGTCTCTTTGATTTTGGCTAGTTTGCGGTAGTTATAGACACACTGAAACAAAGAAAATTGTCCTCTCAAATGCATTGCCTGAATACATTTTGAGTGAGCAGAAACTAATCTTGCTGAATATTGACCTGCGACTCTCTTAATATAATAGTATATTATTATAATCTTAAGAGTATATTATTATACTCTTAAATGTGAATGAAGTGGAATGTACTATTTTTTTAACTAAACCTGAAAGACTGTATTTGGTCAGAATTAGATAGAATCAAGATCATGTGATGTATTAATACCAATTTACAATGCCTTGGTAAGGCCACATTTGGAATATTGCATCCAGTTTTGGTCACCACTGGTATGTACTGGGCTTGTGGTACCTCACCACATGCGTTGCTGAAGAACTAACGGTTCTCCAGCAACCCAGACAGGACGTCTCTGGTCCTGCAATTGGTCAACTTTGGGTGGCAAGCATGGGTTCAATCCGATTGGTTGCTAGCAGAAGGTCTGGCTATATATTGTGGCGGGGTGCACCCGAGTTCTCAGTACAGTTCCAGCTTAATAAAAGAATGAGTTTCTCTCTACTCAACTGTGTGTCTTCATTCCTGCTCATCAGAGCCCACGACCTAATAGTGGTGACGAGGATGGGATCCTGCTTCACCGCCTAAGGGCTGAAGTCACGAGGGGTCGGCATTACTCGCTGGTGGGAAGAGGCAACTTCCCCCCCAGGCTGGCTAGTAAAGCTACACTAGTGGCAGCGTGCTCAGAGAACGCATTCCCTGAGCCTAAGAAGCAGGATCCAACAATGTAGGAATTTAGGAAAAAATGCTGAAGGTCGGCAAACTCAGAGAGTTTGACATTAAACATCCAGAAGATTGGCCATCTTACCTCTTGCAAGTGGAGAACTATCTATGAGCAAACCAGTTTTCAGAGGAAGGCCTAAAAGCTGAAATGTTGCTGTGCGTGTGTGGGCCAGAGACTTTCGATCTAGTGGAAAATCTCTTCACGCCAACGCCCATTGAAGCAGTATCTTTTGCTGACCTTAAGAAGAAGCTGACCAGGCATTTTCAGCCAAAAATGTCGGAGATGGCATGGCGTTTTAAATTCGATCAACGAGTGCAGCTTCCAGGTGAGACAGCATCAGAGTTTATCGCGAGCCTAAGGCAGGCCGCATGCCTCTGCAAGTTTTCGAACTTAGAGGAACGTCTGAGAGACCGACTCATCTGTGGCCTGAGAGACAGAACCCTGCAGCAGAGATTGTTTGCCAGACCAAATCTCACATTCGCCAAAGCACAGGACGAGGTCATGGCTGATAAAGCAGCCGGAGGTGCAGTACAAACAGTGCAGCCCACCAAATCTTCAAAAATAGAAGATTCCGTCCACCTTGAGGTCGCCAAATGCAGTGGAGAATCATCAGAAGACAACCTGAAATAAACAAACTCCAGAGACAGCCAAACACGCAAAACCGCGGCAACCAACAAAGAGAGAATGATTACAAGGCAGTTCTCTTACCTAGATGTAAGGGGTGCTGAAGCAACCACTCCCGTGCCAATTGCAGATTTCATTTGGCCACGTGTAGAGCTTGCGGAAGGACCGGCCACATCGTGGTGGTGTGCAGAGCCCACCAGAGAGACAGGCCACCCAAGCACCAGTTGGAGGAACCGACTAAGAGAGGTACTGGGGCCCAGGATCCAGTTAGTGTGGGGTTCTTCAGGAGCCGGAAAAGCGTTTGCCGCACTGGGGCTCGTTGCCCCCTTAAGCCTAAACTCAAGCTCTTGGTAGAACTACAAGGAGTTCCATGTCAAATGGAATTGGACTCCGGCTCGGCGGTCTCAATCATCTTGCATGACACATTCAACTTTGTGTGCAGACGCAGCAACCAGTGGGCTAAACTAAGACCCTCAGATATTATTTTAACAGATTTTCAGAATGCTCACATTAAAATTAAGGGTGAAGCCACCTTATTGGTGAAATTTAAAGGGTTTTGGGGGCACCTGGATATCATAGTAGTAGAGGGCCAAAGAACAAGTGTTATTGGACTTGATTGGTTTGAGGCTTTGGGCATTCAAATAACAGGCATTAACCGGACACAGACAGCAGACCTCATGGCTGTTTGTGAGGAATATGTGGATGTTTTCGAGTCAAAACTGGGAATGTATACTGGGCCACCAATTTCTTTTAAATTAGATCCTAACGTTGTACCGATTAGGGTCAAGCCTCGCAGGGTTCTTTTCACCTTGAAACCAAAATCGATTCCAAAATCGATAAGTTAGTAGAGCAGGGTGTATTACAGCCTGTTGAAGGGTGGGGGAGTGGGAAACTCCTATTATCACCCCACTAAAGTCAAACAGGAAGGTTTGCATTTGCGCAGACTATAAATGCATGTTAAATAAGGCCCTCAATCAACATACATACCAGGTCCCGATAGTCAGCCATATTCTAGCCTCTTTGCAAGGGGGAACCATTTTTGATAAACTTGATTTAGTGCAGGCATATCAGCAACTGCCGGTAGATGAGGCCACAGC
Organism: Vipera ursinii; assembly: GCF_947247035.1. Taxonomy (NCBI): domain Eukaryota; kingdom Metazoa; phylum Chordata; class Lepidosauria; order Squamata; family Viperidae; genus Vipera; species Vipera ursinii. The sequence continues at coordinate 286,036,334 of NC_139512.1, read as the reverse complement.
TGCAGCTCAAACAATAGTAACTCATAGAGGGGCATTCAAAGTCAAACGCTTGCAGTTTGGAGTCAGTGTTGCACCGGGTATTTTCCAAGGGATTATGGAACGCACACTTAAGGGTATACAGGGTGTCTGTCCTTATTTTGATGATGTTCTCATTGCCAGGGAATCCCCAGAAGTATTGGCCAATAGGTTCAGGGCTGTTTTGCAAAGGCTCCACGATGCGGGCTTCAAATTAAAGAAAAACAAATGTAGTATTGGGGTCTCATCAACAGAATTTTTGGGGTTCCGTATCAATGCTAGTGGAATTCACCCCGCTGATTCAAAAGTAAAGGCCATCAAAATGGCTCCTAGGCCAAAATCAAAAGGAGAGCTGCAAGCATTTTTGGGCCTCCTGAATTTTTATCACACATTTCTACCTCATAAGGCTGCAATAGCTGAGCCCCTCCACAGGCTACTTGATAAAAAAGCCCCTTGGAAATGGACTGAATTTCAGAAAAGTCCACTGTAACTCATTACATTGAGTCTAAACCTGTATGTCTTGCATGTGATGCATCTCCCTACGGGGTGGGGGCAGTCTTAAGCCACATAGAGAAGAATGGGAAACAAGTTCCTATTGCATTCTATTCTAGAACCTTATCTGCTGCTGAGCGTAATTATGCACAAATTGATAAAGAAGCCTTAGCCATAGTGGCTGGAGTCAAGAAATTTCATGATTATTTATATGGCAGGGATTTCACTGTCTACACTGACCACAAACCTCTTTTGGGGCTATTCACAACGGATAAGCAAAGTCCCCACATACTATCTCCAAGAATGCTGAGATGGTCTATATTTTTGTCTGCATACAAATTTAAATTAATTCACAAACCTGGGAAGGAAATGGGCCATGCAGATGGCCTCAGCAGACTACCACTGCCACTAATGGATCCTGATCCAGCTCCTGCTGCTAAAATATTATCCATTCAGGACTTGCCTACGTTTCCCCTCCACGCTGGGGATATTGCTGCTGAAACTGCCACAGATAAAATTCTGAGCAGAGTACTGTCATGGGTATACATGGGCTGGTTGGAAAAAAGTCCAGGTCCTGATTTCCAAAGTTATTTTGTCAGGAGACATGAGTTGTCTGCACACAAGGGCTGCATATTATGGGGCAACAGAGTCATTATCCCCACATCATTGAGGGACAGAGTTTTACAATCCTTACATGAAGGCCATCCAGGCATTGTATGGATGAAAGCCTTAGCTAGAAGCTACCTTTGGTGGCCTGGCCTGGATAAGGCTGTAGAGGATCAAGTTCACGGGTGCTATATCTGCCAGAGGTCTAGGCCTGAAATGCCTCAGGCCCCAGTTCATAGGTGGGAGGAAACACATACTCCCTGATCCAGGGTTCATATAGACTACGCTGGGCCTTTTCAAGGACAGCTTTTTATGGTAGTAGTGGATAGCCACTCAGAATGGCTGGAAGTAGTTCCAGTCCCTAATATGACTACTGCTAGTATTATCGAGGTGCTGAGAAAACTTTGCAACACATGGGTTGCCTGATGTTTTGGTTTCTGATAATGGGGCTCAATTCACTGCTGCTGAGTTTCAGGCTTTTCTTAGAGCTAACCTCATCAGACATGCAACATCTGCACCATTTCATCCCTCTTCGAATGGACAAGCCAAATGCATGGTGAGGACAACAAAGGAGGCACTCAAGCGCATTATCACTGGTGACTGGCATCATAGACTGGCAGATTTCTTGCTCTGTCAACATTCTACACCCTGCACAGCTACAGGTAAAAGTCCTGCTGAACTTTGTTGGGGAAGGAGCTTAATTACTAAACTGGACAGGTTGCATCCAGACAGAGTGGCATCCAAAGCCTCTAGACCAAAACCCCCAAGGGAGCTGCAAATAGGTGATTGGGTTTGGGCCAGAAACTATGGGCCTGGAAATTTGTGGGTTCCTGGTCAGGTGACGAAAGCATCCGGACCCCTATCTTACAAAGTGGGGTTGGAGGGAGGGCAACTGGTCAGAAGACACATTGACCAACTTAGGAAGAGGTTTCCAGAATGGTCACTAAGTGAGGACTATGGCACAAGTCCCTCACGAAGTCCTCAAGCTGGCAACCAAGCCAGCCCACACCAGAACCACCAGGGTTTTCCCTTCTCAGTGGAACTTGATTCTGAGGAGGAAGATGGCAGCTCAGAAGTGCAACATGGGACCCCTGACCAGGCGAACCAGCCATATCTCAGCGACTGCTGTGCTGACTCTGCAAAACAGTATGACTCTGGGGTGGCCCAACCTGGAGAGGCCAGCCAGAGCATTCCAATTCCCCTGGACGACGGAGCACAAGGGGACATGGGTCTACCCAGCCCACCGGGTAAGCTGGTAGACCACAAAGTGACTGGAACTCCAAGGCGTTCCTCCAGACTATGCAAACCCCCAGCATATCTTACAGACTATATTGTAAAATAAAGTGATGTGTAATGCTATGACTTTGTACCACTACCTACAGAAATTGGGGGTAAATTGTAACTGCTGTCAAGCATGTTCACTGAGACGTTGTTTTATCTCTTTGTAGTTATACTGCATTGACAAGCTATTTTATCTATTGTTTAATCTCACTGTAGTCCATTCTACAAGGCACGTCTGTAAAGGTCGCGTAATGTCATTCTAACTGCTTTGACTTAACAAGCATTATTATTATTATTATTTTAGTATTTTGGTTGTTGGGAGTGAGTTATAAATCTTGACTATTGTCAAGTTAATAAGGGTATTATAGTCTGATCTTAGGAGGGAGGGGTGTTATGTACTGGGCTTGTGGTACTTCACCACGTGCATTGCACGTCTCCAGTCCTGCAATTGGTCAACTTTGGGCGGCAAGCATGGGTTCAATCCGATTGGTTGCTACCAGAGGGTCTGGCTATATATTGTGGCGGGGTGCACTCAAGTTCTCAGTACAGTTCCAGCTTAATAAAAGAATGAGTTTCTCTGTACTCAACTGTGTGTCTTCATTCCTGCTCATCAGAGCCCACGACATAAAAACTACAATGTAAAAAAGATGTTGAGACTCTAGAAAGAGTACAGAGAAGAGCAACAAAGATGATTAGGGGACTGGAGGCTAAAACATATAAGCAACGGCTGCTGGAATTGGCTATGTCTAGTCTAATGAAGAGAAGGACGAAGGGGATGACATGATAGCAGTCTTCCAATATCTCAGGAACTGACAGTTAGAACAATTAACCAGTGGAACAACCTGCCACCAGAAGTGGTGAATGCTCCAACACTGGAAGTTTTTAAGAAGAGACTGGACAGCCATTTGTCTGAAATGGTATAGGCTTTCCTGACTGAGCAGGGGGTTGGACTAGATGACCTCCAAGGTCCCTTCCAACATCATCATCATCATCATCATCATCATCATTATTATTATTATTATTATTATTATTATTATTATTATTATTATTATTATTATTTTCCTTTAGACTATGAATGTTTCCTTGCACTGATGCTTAACATAGCTAGGCAATCCATTGCGTGACAATGAAAAACTGTAACACAAACTAGACTCTTCTCTTAGTACTGATGTCTATTTCCAGGTTTAGATGCTTCTATAAATAATACTGCAAATTCTATTTTCTGTGAATGGGGCAATTGTTTACCGAACTTATTTCATACAAGAATGGACCCTTGGATTCAGTTACTCTAATCTTACCTTTGTTCTCTAGTACTAACTTCCTGCCCAAATGCTAAAAAAAGAGAGAATCTTTTAGAGAATCAAAACTCTTGAATATCACCCACAAGGTCCAACTACTAGGCTATGATTAAAACATGCTTTGACTTGTTCGTGGTAATCAATTAATACAAATAAATACAGCCTTCTATGATCTGGTGATCTCTAGATGAGTTGGATGACAAGTACCAGGATTCCCAACTCACAAAGCCATCTGGAGAGTTGGGGAAGATTGGAAGATAGTTGTAAATGTTCCAATCTTAAGAGAGTTAAAATCCAAATTAACCTATATTAAAGTTCAGAAAACCAAGTAGTCATTTCCAGAAGAGAAATGAAGTTTACATCATCGTCTTGTGTGCCAATTGTGTGTGTTCTGCATGGCTCTGCAGAAGGACCCAGATGAGATCATGACTCAGTCCAGGCTTGTGAACACTTAAATGTTTTGCAGCCATTCCAACATTCTTTCATCAGCATCCCACATAACATTCAGAGGCAGTTATAATAGTTTTGTTTTTCTTCCAACTTTGTGCCTGTTTGGTTGGAAAGCACAAAAAAAAATCTGTTTTGCAGATTGCTGGAAAGCAGTTGTAAATATTGTTTGCATAAATCACTTCTCCTTCTTAGAAGTTAGCAGCCATATATAAATGGATATAAATGGAATTAAAATAAAAAAATAAAAAAAATATGGCTGAGTTGGTAACTGGAGACAAAATGATATTATAGAAAAAAGGACCATACTATCCTAGAAGAGGCATATAGCAATGAAGGCATCTTTCCTATCAGGAAGTCATCTCTGTTATTCCATCCTATCTACCTACCTCTAAAAGCACCCTCGCCAGTGGATATGGGGTAATTTCCATCATTATCTTGGACTAACTGAAAGGCTGCACTAAGAAAGCATCCGATTCTCCACCTAGATCAATTTGAGTAATGAAGACAACATAGATAAATAAAAACTTTAATTGTCAGAGTCTACTTCACTGTATTTAGAAATATTTGAGTATACTAGCAAGATAGAACAGGACATGGGACTACACCTACAGAGGCTCCAGGTGCCTTGTTTCTTCAAATCATGAAGAAGGCACAAACCTTGTGAATGCCTAGCACAGTAACAGCCTTGCCCAATCTGGTACATCTGTCTACTGCTGAGGATGTTTCTTGATTCCTGTGTTTTGTTACTGAACTGGTATACCCAGATTTCCCCAATTGTGAAAGGTGTATTGTGTACTGTCGCTATAAGATCCAGAGTGCCACATTATTGGCTACAACAACAACAACCACAACAACAATAATGTTGGAAGGGATCTTGGAGGTCATCTAGTCCAATCCCCTGCTCATGCAGGAAACCCTACACCATTTCAGACAAATGGCTGTCCAGTCTCTTTTTAAAAACTTCCAGTGTTGGAGCATTCACAACTTCTGGAGGCAAGCAGTTCCACTGATTAATTGTTCTAACTGTCAGGAAATTTCTCCTTAGTTCTAGGTTGCTTCTCTCCTTGACTAGTTTCCATCCGTTGCTTCTTGTCCTGCCTTGAAGTGCTTTGGAGAATAGCTTGACTCCCTCTTCTTTGTGACAACCCCTGAGATACTGGAACACTGCTATCATGTCACCCCTCCTCCTTCTCTTCATTAAAATAGGCATACCCAATTTCAGCAACCATTCCATATATGTTTTAGCCTTCAGTCCCCTGATCATCTAGCTCATAATTCCTGGAGGTCAAGTTGAAGAAGGGTTTGATAAGCCAAGACTCTAAAGACCATATTAGGGTGAGGGATGGGATGCTCAACAAGCTCCTGCTTTTATTTCATCCATTTCTACTTTCAACAAACTGAAATTGACCTTGTATTCATTTCACTATATGATATCACCCTATATGAAATAAAAGTAACAAAGGAAGAATGAGGTCAGTCAGATCAGAGCTACTTAAGGCTAACCAGAGAGACGTGTCTTTTAAGTAAAGCATACATTATTATAATGGTACAGTGCTATGCCAACTTTCAGAAGTCATTCGGAAGAGTGGGTGGAAGTAAAAGGAGGTGGATTGTAAATAATACATTCCCAGACACAGAGAGGTGGGGTCTTGACATGAAGTGCTGATCCAAATCCAGATGTTGGATTCTGGTAGTAACAATAAAAAATAAGGGCCATTATTGTTCCCGCTAACTGCACAGGCCAGGGCAGGAAATGATGAAACCGAATTAAGGGGTGGAAACATGTATTGAGACAGAGAAAATGAACACCAGGCTGGGTTTAGCTGAAGCTGCCAGCCTTCCCGCCCCCTCCACTCATCCCTAGACAAAGAAAACACCACAAATAGCCTCTAGAGCTAAACAGCTTTTGCCAAAGAATCCATCAGTGAGTCAGGGAAGAAGTGGAAATATCTCTTCTATGTCAACTGTGCCTGATTTGGAGCAGAGTTTTGTATGGATTAGGAAATTAATTCCTCCCTGCTGTAGATGAAATTTCTTCATCTTGTTTCTCAGAAAATCAGGCTGCTGCTATCTATTTAGAGCAGCAATTAAATCAAGGCTCTTGACTCACAACAGAAAACACACCCCTGCTGATTCCTATTCTCTATGGTATCTCTATTGTATTGTATTACTTGTGTAAGGAGAGACTCAATCACCCCTTAAAAACAGTTCCTTTTTCATTCCAAACCCTCTCTTTTCTAAATAAGTATTTAATGGATTTACAGTTCATAGTTAGCACTAAATCATCTTTCTCCAACATGGTGCCCAATTGCCTTCATGGAATACAACTCTTTTTATTTGCTAATACATTTTAAAACCAACGTGCTGTTGTAGGAAAAAGTCTTCATCAGGGTTCAGTCCAAGTCGGGAATAAACAACATAGCGATTGCTTTAGAAAGAAGTTTGCAGTTTATTGAAGAGGAGAGCCAGACAGAAAGATGGCTCTGAAAGAAAAGAGGGTGAGCACATGTAGGGAGTGGGTTTTTATACCCTCTGGGGCTCTTGAGGTTGTTTCCTGTTCCTGTTTGAGGCTTTGTATTTCCTTTGTCATGTACTTTCACCTGAGTCTGAGTGCGCCCCTTTGGCATCTGTGGGTTAATCCTATTATATCCTGTCTTAGAGTTTGGGTGGGGTATGTAGATTTTAAGGGTCTTTGTCTTCTTAAGCTTCTAGCTGGAGGGTTCCAACCTTCCTGAATGGATTATCACATCTGCATTTCTACAGAGCTGGTTTCTGCTTGGGGGAGGGAGATTTGGGGCTATTAAGAAAAACTGGGCATGCTTTTCTGCCTCTTTAAGATCCTTTGTGGAAATATAATATTCTGCCCTTTTAATATTTCCTTCTCTGGGAAGGGGGAGCTGACTTTCCACAGTGCTATTTCTCAATGATCTTACTGTAGAACTCAAATGTTTTCAAATGTTTTCAGAATAGCTGTTTATTAGCTTGTGAATTTGGAGTTTGCAGAACCCATAAATCATTGCTCAGAGCAAGCTGCCTAATAGTAGAGACACCAGTCAATCTGTTCTCATTTTCTGTTTCAAATTAGCCAAATGAAAAGTCTACACTCACAGATTCCTGTTCTCCATAAATTACAAACAGTCCTTCCTTCCCCCAAAGAAAAATAAATATATTTCTAGAATGTGGCCCTTCCCCCTGTAATACATACAATTTATGCCTGCCTGCACTTAGTATATCTGTCTGGTGCTCTGGAGCTGGTTGGAAGGATAGATTAGTTTTTGAAACTACTAATGATTGTACTGGGAAGTTTCAAAAGCTGTCTATTCAATATGGCTCCAAGTCAACATTGCAGAGCAAATCCCGGGAAGCCATATCCTAGTGAATCTTGTCAAGTATGCTTTTCCAGCAGTAAATCCTGAGAATGTGGCATGGCGGCAAAACATACGAAAGGAGCATACCATCAAAATGGTTATCAAACTGGTTGAATGAAATGCTACCTATGAATTAGTTGGCATTGGTGTGGTAAGCCTCCAATGGAAAAAGATAGATTTGTAAACACAAGAAATCAAGAGAGAGAAAAATCAAATGGATTTTCTGAGAATGGTAAGGAGGTGAAGGTTAGAGAAATCTATAACATATAAATCTTGGCTTGCAGGAAATGTTGCACAATTGGTAAGACCATGTTCAGCCAAGAGGAAGGGGAAAAAAATCAATGTCTGGAAAGCTTTATTCTCAGAATGTTAGATCTTACATTTGTAGATTAACTTTCCCTATCCCTGTATTCCCCAGCTAGTGCTGGTTTTAGTCATGATTGATGGTAATTCTGATTGTGGATGGTTGATATGGGTTATGATCAGTTCATTAGTGCTTTAGACAGCTTGATCGGTACTTTCTTAGCTCAAAGTGAACTGACTGAACAATTCTCAGCTGGCTTTCATAAGAAATTTTACATGAATGAAAATGCTTTGTTATGCACATTGTTATGGATTTAGTTGTCAATCAAGATAAGCACAATAGGCAGTGTTTTAATAGTTTAGAGCTGTATTCCAGAGTATTGGGGCTATTAGGTAATGACCTGGCTATAGGCAGGACTATGATTCTGTTTTCTGGGCAGGATTTTTCAAAGTGGTTTAAAACTATTCTATATTTCACATTCAAACTTTTCTGCAATAAAAGTAGTGCTGCTTTTTAATAACCGCATCATCAAAATTTGGCAGCACCATCAGATGAGAACCCTGGAGACCAGAGAAAAGACTTTTGGGTTAGGTTATTCTAGGAAACTCTTGGCAACATTTGTGCAAACTTATGCAGAATTACTGAGAAGCAAACACCTTTGAATGCAATGGGATATATGTAGAATTTCCCACGAGATAAAAATATTAAGCACATGAATGATTTTCATCAACAAATTGAGTGAGACTTCTGGGAGCTGAATTTTTCTTGACTTAGAAAACATGGCTGTGTGTTGAGCTTTTGTACACGCATTTTAATATTTATGTATTGCCATGTTGGCAGTGTTACATCTGCATGGACCTGGAGAACCTAGGAATATTCGTAGAAGGAAAACCACTGGGAAAAGAAAAAAAAATCTGCCATAATCGTTTATTGATTTAATTATTAAACAAATTTATATGATTGCTCAACTCATATAAAGTAACTTTGGGCAGCTTACAACATTGAAATATCCTAGTGTATAAAAACCCATAACACCTTCTTCAACTGCCCCATTTGCAACAACCACACACTCACACCAGCCACTCAATTGGCCAACCAGCGCTCTCCCCAGCCTCTGACAAAACCATATCTGCCTGGAAATGTAGCAAGCTGGTGACCAATCTTATCTCTGGGGTAATGATATTGCAAAGGGAGAGTGCAACACAGAAGAGGCCATTTTGCTTGGTCCCACAAGAGATATCTTCCTAATATATGGGACCCACAACATACCTTGCCTTCCTGCTCTTGAAGAACTGGTAAATGTAACTGGGGAGAGGCGATCCTCCAGATAACCTGACCCCCAAGCCATGTAGGACTTTAAAGGTGATAACCAGCACCTTAACATGAACTCAGAAGCAGATCAATAATCAATGCAGCTCCCAGAAAAGTGATGACACATGCACAAATCTTGACCTGCACAGAACTATGCAGGCTACTGCGCTACAGTAGTTTAAAACATCTGTATTTTTTTTAATCTTATGGCAATAAAATAAGTTTCATATTCCATTATTTGTTTAGTATATTTACAACCTAATTTTCTATCCAGAGACTGATCATATAGCTCATAACATTAAAAAGAAGTGTGTGTGTGTGTGTGTGTGTTTGTGTGTATTCATAACCCAGCCTACCTCTTTGACTTTCTCCGAATTAATTTAACTACAACTTCTGAGGTCCCTTCCCAATGCCATCAGTGTAGATTACATATAAAGAGCACTAGGATGGTGAAAGTTACTATAACCTAACCATGTTTTTTTTAAAAAAATAATGTTCATAATGACAGCAATGCTTTAACAAATATAGCTTTTGTTTATTACAGATCTGTCAGAATTTTATTCCAACATCATGACCACGCTGTTCATAAAAACACAGTTTATAAATCACATCTTATTACTAACCACAAATAAAAACACCAAAGCTTATGCACCCAAACTAAAAAAAAATACATTGTCAGACAACTTGAATTAAATTAACACCTGCCAGTGTTTGATTGCTTTCCTTTTCATCCTTAATACATTTCTGTTCTTTTATAGAGACATAATTAACAGTATTCACAGCTTCAAACTACTAAATATAACTATAAGAAAATATTTTCTAGTTAACATCATTCTATGTTAAGGGTGGTTCATAGGTGGTGGATGTCAATGCAAAGGAGATTTAAAAGGTCGAGAGGACAACTGTGACGATGTGATGAAGTCCTTCCCTTTTTAACGTGTGTACATTTTTTTAAAAAAGAGACAGGGCTTCAGTTGTGTAGCTGTGGCTACCATATTGTCTTCCTTTAGTCACAGCAGTTACCAAACAAATATAAGAGCAATAGAAACTGATTTCAATATAGGTAATCCTTGACTCACAGCCATTTGTTTAATGACCATTCAAAGTTACAACGGCACTGAAAAAAGTGACTTATGGACAGTTTTCACATGTATGACCATCACAGCATCACCACAGTCATGTGATCAGACTTTGGGTTCTTGGCAACCGGCATGTATTTACGAAGGTTGTGGCGACACACATTCCTGGGGTTGTCATTTGCAACCTTTTTAGGGAGCTCCTGACAAGCAAAGCCAATTGTGAAAGACGGATTTGCTTAATGACCACATGATTCACTTAACAACTGTAGCAATTCACTTAACAACCACGGCAAAAAGGTCATAAAATGGGGCATGACTCACTTAAAAACTGCCCTGCTTAGCAATGGAAATTTTAGGCTCAATTGTGGTCGTAAGTCGAGGACTACATGTCGTGAAAACTAAGAGTACTAAAACAACTCTGAAATGCCTCCAAATGCAGACTTGAGCAATGTGCCAGATTGTCCTAAAAGTCACCTGAGATGCATTTTAGCAAATATCTTTCATTAGGTCTATCAACTATACAATCCTCCACATCTGAAGGGGACCAGATTGGGTAAGGCTGATTAATATATATTGAAGAATGCCCCTGAGGAATGGATAAGTACGACTGAAGCGTATGACTGAGGGAGATGGAAGCTGCGTCACTGGTGATAACTCCAAAAAATAAGATAAAAATATTGCAAAACAAGCTCAGGATCCACCAGTGTAAGTTACTCAAGGGGTCGTCAAGATAATATGAGCCACCATTATGTTTCAGTGATGTTCTTGGGAACATCAAACACAACGAAATTCCAGACCTAATATCCCATTTCAGACAATAATCCCAGACCGAATGAACCATCCCTCTCAGCTCTTTGAACGATAATTGGTAATAGGTTATTTTCTGCCTGCAGCATAGTTGTACTTTTTTTTCCTTTTGTGTGCATTTATCTCCAAAAATAAACACATGTTCAAATAAAGTGAAATAAAGCCAAAGAAAAAGAGAAGAATCCCTATGTAATAATCACTTCTAAAAATATTTTTAGACTGTTTTCTAAGGCAAATTTAACAGCACTTCAGATTTCAGTCATCTACATACTTCTGTCTATTTTAACCCATTGGGTAACCTTGAAAGTAATATTTTGGAAGACTGCTATCTTTTATTTATGGGAAATAAGGAAGTTAATGCTCAGAGCTGCCTTCTTATTTCACCTCCATGGCCAACAAAAATAAAAAATCCTGATATTTTGAAATAGGATGCATAAGAGTTGTATTAAAAACCCTAAAAACTACTTAGCATAACTTTATTTATTTAGTTAGTTTAAAAAACAAACACACTAAAACTGTTGTGATTCAGGGTCAGCCTGTGGGTTCGGCAGTTGGGTCGGACGACTCAGAGGAGGAGGGGGGTGTTGAAGAGCTTGCTGAGGGGGTTAAAGATCTTGCTGATGAGAGCCCTTAGCCAGGCCCCTCCCACCTGGTCACGACGGAGACCCAGCTGTGTGAGCCTGACAGCGTGGATGAAGATGACCCACAGCTGGCCCTGTTCAAGGACGCCCGATGCAGGAGGCAGTCAATTAGGAGTAAACAGAGGAAGGCAATGGGGCACCTCGGAAGGAGGCAGAGAGAAGCCATGCCCTGAACTGTATAAAAGGGGAATGCGTGGGAGGGCTGGTTTGCTGAAGGCAACCGCTTGATTAGTTCCTGTTTCATAGCTCCTGTTTCATGGTTGGTGTCTTGTTTTGCTCTGTTTTATCTTAATAAATTTGGCAGGCTTAATTCCAGCCTCTTGCCGTTTGTAAAGGGGTTGTCCCTGCCTTTTCTGCAGGGCCGGTAGCAGGCTGGTACAGAACAAAAACTCTCCTCCCAACTCCAGACAATCCTGAACTCATCCACTAGTAGCTGTGGTGGCGCAGTGATTAGAATGCAGTATTGCAGGCTAATTCTGCTGACTGCCAGGGGTTCGAGTCTCCCCACTCAAGGTTGACTCAGCTTTCCATCCTTCCAAGGTCGGTAAACAAGGACCCAGATTGTTGGGGGCAATAGGCTGACTCTGTTAACCGCTTAGAGAGGGCTGTAAAGTCTAAATGCTATTGCTATCATAATTTTTCACAATGCCCCCTCCCATTGCTAAGATCAGCCCACTTCACCAGATGTGGCCTGTTTACCAACAGAGAATGTTTACTAAATGCTTACATATTTTGCCCATGAACAGAGAAGGGATTGCTAAACCCCTGGCCACATGTTGATCAGGGACTCATTCCCAAATGGTATTGTTTATATGGGTTTAGCTTATTTATTTAAAAAAATGCTTCAGCATGTTATTACGAATATTTTCAGATGCTGGTAAGCATCCTATGACAAACGAAACAGCTCTTGTGTTGTCATAAGGACCTGATAAAAAATGACTTGTTCAGGAATGGGTAATTGGAATGACAATGAGAAAAATCTACAACACATTATTTAATCTGAATGGAGAATGAAGCTTGAAATGTCCAATTGTTTCATCTCTGCTATGGTGCTTTCTTTTTATGTCACTGGGATGGAGCGTTGGAAGTTCTGAAAGTGAACTTAGACACCTTTTGAAAATCTTTGGTTGATTACACTTTTATATAGAAAAAGTATTCGTCCTAATAAAAATATGCATGAGCAGCATCTCTTTGAAGATTAACAGCCAAAGGAGAGCTTTCTGTTGACAAAGAGATGTGCTGTTTCATAATTTCACATCCCACCCATGATTTCCTGACCCTAGCTGCTGTTTTCTCTCATTATACATGGTCCTGGTCTTCTTTTCTCAGCATTTGTTTAAGATCTAGACTTATCAGGAAGTCTGGATTAATCAAACAGGACAATTGGAATCATTTCCACAACTCTGAGGTTTGTTTCCAAAAAAAATTCTGTGCTAATTTTGGATATGTTCCTGTGTAGAGAGAATCTATCCTATTTACCCCTCAAAGTTCAGCTGCTTGGAATACTTTTACCCCATTACCTAGAACTGATCTAGTCCTAAATAATCAGACACCTAAAGTCATTCTACCAATTGCACCAGTGCCTGAACTTCACCTCACCTATTCTGTGTTCCCTTTTTGACAAATAGTCAGTTAGTAACTGTTGTTGTTCATGGGATTTTTTTCTAAAGGTGAGACTTAAAGCAGAGGAAGCATTTGTGATGAAGTTCGAAAGCACGTAAAAATGCAAGTAGAAAAATAGGGACCACTACGGTGGGAAGGTAACAGCGTTCTGTGTGCCTTTGGTGTCTAGTCATGCCGGCCACATGACCACGGAGACGTCCTCAGACAAGCGCTGGCTCTTCGGCTTTGAAACGGAGATGAGCACTGGCCCCTAGAGTTGGAAACGACTAGCACGCATGTGCGGGGGAGCCTTTACCTTTACCTTTACTACAATATAGAATATGGAATAACAGAGTTGGAAGGCACCTTAGGTTATCTAGTCCAACCCCCTGCTCAAGCAGGAAAGCCTATACCATTTCTGATTGGACAACCTCTAAAGGCAATCTGTTCCATTGGTTGATTGTTCTCACTGTGAGAAAATTTCTCATTATTTCTAGGTTGACTCTCTCCTTGATTAGTTTCCATCCATTGTTCCTTGTCTGGCCTTCGGGCACTTTGGAAAATGGGTTGCCCCCTTCTCTCTATGACAGCCCCTCAAATATTGGAACACTGCTATCATGTCACCCCTGGCCCTTCTCTTCACTAGGAAGTGCTCATTCTAAGTGTGAAGTCAGTAGCTGGTAGATGTGTTTGGGAGGTGGTGGCTAGAGAAGTAGGATTATAAGGGAGGTGTTTACATGGAAAAAGAAGAGCATTCCCAAAGAAAATAGAATAGAATAGAGCTGGAAGGGACCTTGGAGGTCTTCTAGTCCAGCCCCCTGCTCAAGCTATCAAAGATGTGCTATCCTTGTGGGCTAGATTCAGGCTGTGATCAAGAGGATCCCTATCCCAGCTCTATAAGATGCACAAAAAGTGGAATGATAATTCTCTGCATTCATTATGAGGAAGGTATTCAAGGACAAACTATGCACAATATAATACTCATCTTGAGCCTTGATAGACAGAATCTAGCCAGATTACAAATATGGCATGAATAAATAACTCTTCAACCTGTCTTTCATGGTGTAATTGGAATTAACCTTGGCTCCTGCTACATGCAACTGAAATAGCCCTCTTCCTTCCATATGTTTGCAGTTTTCTATGGTGCATAGAAAACTCCTATTTAGTTCCATTAAAAGATTCCTTCCTTTTGTATAAAACAGTCTGAGGCTGCCTTGATTCTGCTTGGGATCACAGCACTGTTCCCCCTTTGTTTTGAGAGCTGTTTATTAGCTTTTCTTCTTCTTTTTATCGAATTGCTTTTGCAAGGGCTAAAAATATGAGCCATGCCACTTCATTTAGCCTATAAAGAGAATGTGCATGGGAAGTATTGGAAGAATTTATAGCGAAGACATGATATTGCTATATAAAATGATTTCTTTTTCCAAAATTGAGTCCATGTATCCCTCTTCCCTCCTTTCTTGCATTTATATCGCACCTTTTCTATAAGAGGTCAAGGTAGCATATATACTGTATCATTCCTCCTGGTTTTTCTCCCAACAACTCAATGAGGTAGCTTTAACCGAGAGAGAGTGACTGACCTAAAGTTAGCAGATGAGCTGCTGTGGCTGAAGGTAGAGTAGAACTTGGGTCTTTGTAGGGCCCACCTAATATCTTAACCACTACACCACACCACACTGGCTTTCTTTGTATACTTTATTTGCCAGGAAGTGAAGATAGTCTACCACTGTCTTCTTCAGCCCTGATATTCTTTGTAGGTCTCTCCAGGTTTGTAAGTACTCTCCAGATTTGAACCTGTTTAACTTCTCAACCAGGCAAATTTGACCAGATACTGCCAAGTAATTTAAATAAGTTGTAAGTTGGATTTGCTTGGGTGGGGCTTAGTTAGGAGAACATGTATGCTTAGCCAGTCTTATGCAAAGCCTTGATAAGCATGGTGAAAAGCCAACATGTCATCAGTAGAAGAGAATATTTGTAGCTCAGGGCTGAACTGTAGAGTCCTTAGTGCTCTTTGAGTTTGGTTGTTCTCTTGCAGATATTTCATTATCTAACTAAGTATCAGTGAATTAGCACTGATGATGTTACCTAATGGAACATCTTCAAGAAAATGACCAAGCTCAGAGAGCACCAAGCACTCCACAGCCAGTATGTTCTATGACAGTCCTCCTAAATGCGGTGACTTTCCCATATGTGGGACTACAACCTCCAGAACATAATGTGAATGTGCTTTGTTGGATAGGGCATTTCTTGTAAGAAGCAAGACATTGTACAAGGAGTACAAAACCCCCTATAATTTTGAAGGAAGCCCTCATTTTCAGTGTAATGCTCAGTTCTGAAGGGAGAGAAGCTGTTTTGCCAAAATAGCTTCATAATGATGGTACGTCTTCCTGCTCTGAAGATTGGACAGAAGTTGGCTATTTTTTTTTGCAATGCACGTTGATCTTATTCCAGAATTTTATTTTTTTATTAAAGGATGCACGTATGTATGATTGTATGTATGTATGGGCAATCTTAGATGTACAATTAAAATCCAGTCACGGTAGTGGTATTCTGGATACAGTTAGGGTGTTTGTGCAGTATATAAAAGAGCAGATTTTTAAAATGGAGCAATCGTGCTTCAGTTCAAGGTCTGGTTTGGCTGGAAAATAATCTTTGCTTTATGCATGCCTATTAATGGATATTATAAGTACATACTCACATATGCTTTTCCCCTCTGTGTCTGCAATGCTGATAGTAAGAATAATCCAAAACACTAAATGTAGTCTAAGCCTCACTTCCTCCCTTGAGTGCTAAACTGCAACAAGCTGAAATGATTAAAGTGGAATAAGGGAGGGAAAAAAGCCCTTTTGGCTTTGTCTGAGCTCTCCTGTCAAGTCAGTCTACTGACTCTGTGTTAGATGGAAACTATTTTCTTTCCACAAGCTCTAAACTTGCAGACAAGGTTTCCTGCTTTCCTGTTAGTGCCTCCACCTACCCAGACAGCTTTGACATTTTTGACTTAGTTATTTTCTACCACAGCTCTTCCAAAAACGTTTGTGTGCCATCATAACAGCTGACTAAGCAGCGCAACATGCCTTGTAAGTAAAGGAAACAAATGCAGAGGCCATCCTCTTGACAATTGACAACTGTTCTTCATCTCCAATGCTTCAGGAGTTACAGTTACATATGCCAACTCTGCCAGACGGATGGGCCTCTGTTTCACCATGTTTTTCATCTATCCTCGATCTCACAACTGGATAAGAAGAACGTGTGGGCTACTAAGAGATCACAGTTCACATCTGTGGTAGTGCTTTTGCAGTGATTTCTTCAGCTGTATTTTGTCAATATGTATGTTCTGCTTAGTGGCACAACTGAAATGCTCCAGTATGTAGTCAGCCTGATGATCAGACAGCCTAAGGTTCTCTAGAGTTTTGTTGTTAGCTGTGAAGTCGTGTCCAACCCATTGCGACCCTATGGACAACGTTCCTCCAGGCCTTCCTGTCCTCTACCATCTTCTGGAGTCCATTTAAGCTCACGCCTACTGCTTCAGTGACTCCATCCAGCCACCTCATTCTCACCCTTCTTCTATTTCCCTCAACCTTTCCCAGCATTAGGCTCTTCTCCAGTGAGTCCTTCCTTCTCGTTAGGTGGCCAAAGTATTTGAGTTTTAGCTTCAGGATCTGGCCTTCTAAAGAGCAGTCAGGGTTGATCTCCTCTAGGACTGACCGGTTTGATCGCCTTGCAGTCCAAGGGACTCGCAGGAGTCTTCTCCAGCACCATAGTTCAAAGGCCTCAATTCTTTGGCGCTCAGCCTTTGTTATGGTCCAGCTTTCACAGCCATACATTGCAACTGGGAAGACCATAACCTTGACTATACGCACTTTTGTTGACAGGGTGATGTCTCTGCTTTTTAGTGTGCTGTCTAGATTTGCCATGGCTTTCCTCCTGAGGAGCAAGCATCTTTTAATTTCTTGGCTACAGTCCCCATGTGCAGTGATCTTGGAGTCCAGGAAAATAAAATCTGTCACTACCTCCATTTTTCCCCCATCTATTTGCCAGGAATTGAGAGGGCTGGATGCCATGATCTTGGTTTTCTTAATGTTAAGTTTCAACCCAACTTTTGCACTCTCCTCCTTCACCCGCAACAAGAGGCTCTTTAGTTCTTCTTCACTTTTTGCCATTAGAGTGGTATCATCTGCATATCTTAGGTTGTTGATATTTCTTCCGGCAATCTTAATTCCAACTTTTGATTCATTCTCTAGAGTTTGTTGAACCATTATTCCCAATAGACCTAGTTAACACAACCAATGGTGAAGAAAGCTAGAAGATGTAATTCAGTAACAGTTGTCCCTCATACCTCATGGTTTAACAGGATCACTGGAGAGACTGTGGCCTAGTTCTGCCTGCTTCTCTCATATGTGGAGAGTTATAAAAATGGATCAAATAAATAAATACAACTCTTATTCTCTAAACTGTATTGGATTTGGGAAAGCACATAAGTCAACTGTTTCTTCAGTTTTGAAGATACAGCATGAACTATGCAGACAGCATAGTAATGGAGAATGCTATTCAGAATAGAGTACAGACTTTACTTGTTGAGGATTGAAGGCTTGATCCAAGGTATCTCCAGATAAGGGACTTGTAGGGCTGGGAAGATCTGCTTTTGAAACCTCTGTCAGAAATATATGGGGAGGAACATCAACCCTCCTTCTGGATGGAGCCTGAGATTGGAATTGTCAGATTTCTGCCCTTTATTTAGACAAGAACAAATTAATCCAAAGGAAAAAAATATCTCTGATTAACAGTATTAACTAGAAGGGAAAGTTAAAATTGTAGCACAACAATTTCAGGAAATAGATTTATTTTTGATTGTCAGGGAAAAAATGGTGAGCTGAAGACTGTTGTATTTTTAAAAAAGTGATACTAAACTTGTTTATACTTGTGATGAATATGGAGGTCACTTTTTCTTTATGATATGCTTAATATTTTCTTTTTTTCTATTTTCCTTTTTTCTTTTTTCCACCTTACATTTTTTTTCTTTTTATTCTTTAAGTATGGTTGTTTTTCACTATCCTGGGTTTTACTATCTTACTTCTAATTGCTGTTCAAATATTGTTCTGGCTTTATAGAGCAAATGGGAATACAGTGTCTAAGTACCATTTCATTAATCTCTGCAGTTTATACTTGAACAGGTCATAATTTCCACCACTCTGTACGGGTGAAAACAAGCTGAAATATATTTATTTTAACTTTGACATGTTCATGCTGTTACTTATTTTTATCTGAGATAATGTACGGTAGGATTTTAGCAGTATCTACTTGAAGGAACGTTAAGGTTACAATACATGAAAGTAACCTTTTTCCCTAAAATTCTATTATCCTGTGAACAAAACATTTCTCCTTAAATAATTCTTGCTCTTATACATGTGGAGTCACTCAGGTATTTAATATTATCTGAATATTGACATACAATTGAATGTATTAATATTTGTTGTTTTTAGCTGCAAAGTCGTCTCCGACCCATCATGACCCCATGGACAATGTTATTCCAGGCCTTCCTGTCCTCTACCATCTTCTGGAGTCCATTTAAGCTCACGCCTACATGCTCACCTACAATTTTCAGTCTGAAAATCTGTCACAAAAGTTGGTTTTCTCAGCTAATCTCAATGTACACATGTTGTACTTTGACAATAAAGGTTTATTATTATTATTATTATTATTTATTATATTGGGGATATTACTCCCAGAATACCAGTGTCAGAGCTGTAGCCTTAGCGTACATGGAGGACAGGTAGTTATGGATGGCTTATTAAATATTCAATACAATTTGAATCTTTACTCCCTCTAGCAAATATGGCAACATGATGGATAAGGGAAGGAAATATGCAGGTATCAACTTTCTGCTCCTTAAACTGGTAGACTTAAAGGGACAGAGTCAATCTTTGGATTATGACCTAGCAATTAGGAATTTAATCCAGGGCTTTTCCATTCAATTTAGAAGTCATTATAGCAGTGTCAACAAAAGTAGGTCAAGGTTGACTCAGCCTTCCATCCTTCCGAGGTAGGTAAAATGAGGACCCAGATTGTTGGGGGCAATAAGCTGACTTTGTAAAAATGCCGCTTGCCCCCCCCCCGAAAGCCCTAATAAGCAGGCATATACATAGAATGAAGGCTATTGCTAAGCACATTGATTTGTGCTTAGATTGTAAGCCACTCTGAGTCTTCGGAGAAGTGCGGGATATAAATGGGATTTTAAAAAAAAGAATCCTATGACGTTAATACAACAAATATGTTCTGAGATAAGTATTCAAACAGTTTTATGCCCTTTCATGTCTGCTTGGAGTATATGTCAGCTTGACCAGGCTGTAACTGAGATGTACAAATGACCCTCATATTCTAGGGTGCATAGTTAATGTCACTGTACTGGAGTAATCTGAATGTTACTGCCTCATATTTCAGTGTATGCCAAGTTATTTGAGTATCTGGTGAATTGACAAGTTCCTACAAAGGTTACTTGGCCACCATCTTCTGTGAGCAAAAAGGGATCAATACAAAGAGAAAGACAGTCCATACAACATTCTGCTGCTATGAACTAATAACACCAGGACAAGATGTACCTTTTAATTTGATCTTACTGCCTTCTGTTTGCTTTTCAGTAGAGCAGGTCTCTGATAATATCTGTGAAAGAGGTTGTGACTAAAGAATATTCTTTTGCCTTAAGTGAAATGTTCCTTATTGTGCAGTAGATTCTGGATATAGCAAATTCTCTGAACAACACATAACTGACATATGAAAATTCTATGCATGAACCATAAAGAGCTGTTCTTAGCTGTTCTTGTTATGTCAGTAGATAGTTGCAAACATGTAAATAGCAGGTTGCAAAGAAGGTTCTTTGAAGCGGGAGATTCTGGTGCAACTATTGGTTAAAGTTGTAAAGAAGCGGGAAAATAGTGACTGATGATTGGATACAGTTTAAACAGTTCTAGTATAAAAGCCTGAAACATTTGACAGTTGTCAGTTGACTTATGTGTATTGAATAAACTCTTTTCGTTGTGAACCACTCTGAGTCATTGTCTACCTGAACCAAACAACTGGCGACGAAGGTGGGATAGACGGAGGACCAGAGAAGGTTCGGCAGAACAGCTGCGCGTAGGCGGCAAATTTGAAAAGAAGTCACAGTCAACCACAAGCGGCCGCGGCGGAATCAACAATCCTCCGAATGGCGCAAATCGGGTCTTTGAAAGAATTCGACCCAAACTTCCCAGAGGACTGGGAAGAATATGTTGGACAGGTCGAAGGGTTCCTGCTTGTTAACGGGATAACAGATGACCGAAAAAAGGCGGCAGCTTTACTGACCATATGCGGCACACCGGTGTATCGGATCGCTGTAGGACTTTGTCAACCACAGCCGGTCTCAAGCGTTCCATATGCCGATCTGTTAGCCAAATTAAAAGTGCATTTCACGCCAAGGAGATCAGAACTCTTTTGGCGTCGCATTTTCGAAAAAAGAAATCAGAGACCGGGCGAATCGATCCAAAGATTCGTTGCTGCAGTCAGAGAAGCCGCAGTACGATGCAAATATGACAACTTGGAAATAAGGATCCGGGACCGAGTGGTACTAGGCTTGCGAGATGAGCAACTACAAAATAGAATTATCGCCAAGCCCACCGGCGATTTGCAAGAAGTACTGGACGAACTCTTGACTTATGAATCCACCGGGTATCGCAACCCCCCCCCGCAATAGCATGGCTGCGTCTGCCGAAATCAATCAAGAAGGCCTTGTGGACTGCGGGGAGGTGGACCAGCAATGGGAAGCTGACATCGCCGAAGTCACCAGACGGTTTGGAAAAATGGCGGCAAAACCATCCCGAAGCGACGGCCCTGAACCGAACCGCCGATTCCAAACCACAACACCGCAACAACAAGCAACCGCAACCCAACGACAACTGAGAGACACTGCAACGAGACCGCGCGACAACGACAACCGATGTGGCAGCTGCGGGGGCAATCATCCCCGTGCAACTTGCAGATTCCGTACCGCCAGATGCAGATTGTGTGGGAAGACCGGCCACATTCAAGCCATTTGCAGGGGTCGTGCACGCGACAATCGCTTACATGAAGTCGACGTTTGGCCCGAAGGTAAGGTAACCCCTTACTATAGTGGCAAAGAGACCCCTAGACTGAGGGCTAAATTCCCGAACCGCGGGGAGGTGGCGCGAGTCAATCATAAAAGGAAGGGAAAAATTAACAATTTTCCGGATGAAAAATTAAAAATTATAGTCCAATTGCAAGGGATTCCTTGCAAAATGGAAATAGATTCTGGGGCCTCAGTGTCCATAATATCTAGTGAAACCCTTAAAAAAATTGAACAAAAAAGTGGCAGAAAGATTCCACTTAGTTCAACCAAAATCCAATTGACCGACTTCCAAAAACCCCAATAAAAATTAAAGGGAAAATTACCCTTAGTGTTAAATATAAGGGGTTTAAGGGAGCATTAGATTTAATAGTTACTGAAGGCCATAGAACTAGTTTAATAGGCCTTAACTGGTTCCCTGCCCTGGGAATTTGGATAGGGGGAATAAACACAGTTATTAAAAATAAGACCCTCGAATCAGTCTGCGATGAATTCGCAGACGTATTCGATGGGTCTTTAGGTAAATACAAAGGGCCCCCAATTAAATTTAATTTAGATCCGTCGGTTAAACCCATCAGGCTTAAGGCCCGAAGGGTGCCTTTCGCCCTTAAGCAAAAAATCGAGGCCGAGCTCGATAAGCTTGTAGGCCAAGGCGTCCTAGAACCAGTCGAGGGTGGTTTGTGGGAAACGCCGATCGTCACACCCCTTAAACCTAATGGGGATGTGAGGATCTGCGCTGACTACAAAGCCACCCTGAACCTTGGAATGAAAAAACACGCTTACCCGGTCCCGACGGTGAAGCAGGTCCTCGCCACGATACAGGACGGCGCCATATTTGCCAAGCTAGACTTGGCGCAGGCGTATTTGCAATTAACTGTTTCTGAAGAGGCTGCTGAAGCTCAGACTATAGTTACCCACAAGGGGGCGTTCCGAGTTCACAGACTGCAATTTGGTATTGCAGCAGCTCCAGGCATCTTCCAAGAGGTGATGGAGAGGACCTTAAAGGGCATACCTGGTGTATGCCCTTATTTTGATGATGTTCTTATAGCTGGAAGAAATGAAGAAATATTAGCTGAGCGTCTGGAACAGGTATTGGAAAGGTTTAGGAGGGCTGGACTAAAATTAAAAAAAGGAGAAATGCTGTATTGGGGTTAAATCCACTGAATTTTTAGGATTTAGGATAGACAAAAATGGAATTCATCCTACCCCTGATAAAATCAAGGCAATTAAATTGGCACCAGAACCAAAAAACAAGGCTGAATTACAAGCCTTCCTTGGATTAGTTAATTTTTACCACACATTCGTGCCACACAAAGCTGCTATAGCAGAACCTCTACATAGACTTTTAGATAAAAAAACCCCGTGGCAGTGGCTTGACAAACATAGAGTCAGTTTCCAAACATTAAAAAATATTCTTTCTAGCCAATCAACAGTAACCCATTTTATTGAAAATAAACCAATTTATTTAGCATGCGATGCTTCACCTTATGGTGTGGGGGCTGTTATCAGCCACTTGGACAGTCATGGTATTCAAAGGCCAATTGCATATTATTCCAGGACGCTTACTAAAGCAGAGCGGAATTATGCACAGATCGATAGGGAAGCATTAGCAATCGTGGCAGGAGTAAAAAAGTTCCATGATTACCTTTATGGTAGGAACTTTACCATACTCACTGACCATAAACCATTATTGGGACTGTTTACCACTGATAAACAGACACCCCAAATAATGTCGCCCAGGATGCTGAGGTGGTCAATTTTCCTCTCAGCATATTCATTTTCCCTTCAACACAGACTTGGCAAGGAAATGGGACATGCAGATGCCCTTAGCAGACTGCCATTAAACAACACTGAGGAAGACCCTGCTCCTGTGGGACAAATTATGTCTTTACAGGACATTCCTGAATGCCCCTTAACTGCTAAAGAGATAGCTGAGGCCACCAATAAAGACAATATCCTAAAAAGAATCATGGCCTGGGTCCTTAGTGGGTGGCCAAGTACTAACCCGGATGCCAAGTACGTTCCATATTTTAGAAGGAAGGATGAACTATCATCCCATTTGGGATGTATTCTCTGGGGCAACCGTGTTGTCATTCCTGAAATCCACAGATCTACAATTTTATTAGAGTTACATGAGGGCCACCCTGGAATAGTACGTATGAAGGCATTGGCTAGAAGTCACTTATGGTGGCCTGGACTTGACAAGGACATAGAAGAATGTGTTTCTGGATGTTATTTGTGTCAGCGTTCTAGACCTGAGCTGCAACACACACATACTCATAAGTGGGAATTGGCCAGGAATCCTTGGTCTAGGATTCATATTGATTTTGCTGGACCCTTCCAAGGGTTAACCTTTCTAGTAGTGGTGGACAGTTTCTCTAGATGGCTAGAGGTAATACCTGTAAGTTCAATGACTTCAGGTAAAACAATACAAGTCTTAAGGGGCCTCTTTGCCACTCATGGGTTACCTGATGTAATTGTGTCAGATAATGGGCCCCAATTCACCTCTGTTGAATTCCAGGATTTCCTCAGGGCCAACTCGATTAGACACGCAACATCAGCACCCTTCCACCCGTCCACCAACGGCTTGGCTGAACGCAACGTGAGAACCACCAAAGATGCATTAAAGAGAATCATCCGTGGCGATTGGCACCAAAGACTGGCAGAATTCTTGCTGACCCAACATACGACCCCTTGCACGGCTACCGGAAAAAGCCCGGCAGAGATGAGGTGGGGGAAAAGGCTAACCACCAAACTGGACAGGTTACATCCTGACAGACTACCATCAAGTGCTGAACCGGACATTCTCAACAGATCATTCAAAATTGGAGATCTAGTCTGGGCCAGGAATTATGCACAGGGGGACAAATGGGTCCCAGGGGTGGTCACTGATATAATGGGGCCTTTGTCTTACACTATTGAGGGGGAAGGGAATAGGGTAAGCAAAAGACATATAGATCAGCTAAGGAAGAGAACTATTGGTAGCATGCCAGTTGAGGGGGATCAAAGTATACACGGGGGGAACATTGCATCACGGCTTAATTATAACAACCTGCCAGTTAGTGGGGAAGCAGAAATTCAAACCAGTGCGTCCACAGCTAACCAACAACACAGTCAAATTGACTGGGAGCTGCCCCCTTTGAGCAGGCCCGCATTAGCTGAACATCAACATCAAACACAACAACAGTCACAACTTGTTAGCAGAGAAGCATCTGAGCCAACAATTCTAGAGTCCGGATCCACCAGTGTAAGCCAACCAAGCAGACAATATGATAGCGATGACTTAGGTATTCAAAGCAGTAGATATCCATCAAGGGTCCATAGGCCACCCAAATACTTAAGAGACTATGTCAATAAATAACAACAACTGGGGGGTAAGGGGTGTTATGTCAGTAGATAGTTGCAAACATGTAAATAGGTTGCAAAGAAGGTTCTTTGAAGCGGGAGATTCTGGTGCAACTATTGGTTAAAGTTGTAAAGAAGCGGGAAAATAGTGACTGATGATTGGATACAGTTTAAACAGTTCTAGTATAAAAGCCTGAAACATTTGACAGTTGTCAGTTGACTTATGTGTATTGAATAAACTCTTTTCGTTGTGAACCACTCTGAGTCATTGTCTACCTGAACCAAACAGTTCTACTTGCTATTGATGTAAGGAATCCTACATCCCTCCTAATGTCCCTAATCTCTTAGCACATTTGATTCTATTCTGTATTACTGGAAGGTCCAATGGGCTGATCATTATATTGAATGCTTATAATTTCTCCATGATTCCTGCTAGACTGTAGGAAAATCTCCTAATGTATTCAATCAAGAAGTCGAGCCTTCTTCATATTTCCCATTCAAGATCAGGAATAGACATTAGGATAGATGAGCAAACCCTACATATCATCTACACTAACTGAAGCAGGGCTTGATTAGGAAGCTTCAAAGAGGATTAGACAAATACAGGGAAGAGACTTCTACCAATATCAAGACGAGCTTGATGGTAGACATATGGTTATCTATCATTAGTTGTTGCTGGAGATAAAGAAAACAAGATTAGTCAACTTTTAATCTCTGCTTGCTAACACTGAAAACAGAAAGGTAGATTACGTGGACCTTGCTTTAATTCTCCAAAGCAATTATTTTTTTTCTTGAAGTTTCTTGTTCTCTGGAGCACTTTCCTGTCCTGATTCTATGACTTTTCTGGAAACAGCACCAGGTCAAAACAGCTAACTTTACCGAACACCCAGTTTTTGTGAATACATCAATGTGGCAGACACTGCAGAGACAGCAGCTAAGCCTGCCTATCTGGGTCATGACAGGGTGAGGACAAACGTAGACAAAGCAGAAGTACATGCTGTCAGCTTTGCTGCCGTGTTATTTATGGACATCTCAAACAGAAGGGGCATTCTCACACAGGAGGATTAAATAGATTGCAGTATGAATGTAAAACTTGCTTGGTTGGGCACATTCCATTTTAGAAATAGCTCTTCACATTCATACATGTCGCAACGTAGCAAGTCTTCAAGCTATTTTTAGTATTACATGTATATTTCATTTCATGAGAAGAAAACATTCTTCCCCAGTATAAATAGCTACTATGAAAAATGTGCACAAGTGTGTGTACGCACAAGAGAAGGAGAGAATGAATGCCGTATGCACATTTTCTTGACATCTGAACTCTGAAATCTCTGAATCTGGACTCCAGTCTAAAGAGGGAGAAAAACTGTTGTAATAACATTTACGGGTTTGTTCATTTTCAGATACCAACAATCTGTTTTTCAATTCGAACTAGCATTCAGGGTGCCTAATTGAATAAGAAAATACAGATAAACATCAAGAATGTAAAAAAAAATCCAGTGATTTAGAATATGTCAAAAAATAGCATGTGAATATAAAAATAAAGCCAGTAAGAACCATAGGTGAACAAGATTTCAGGCTGATTCAGTTCTTCCTTTCCAAATACCCCCTAAAACTAAAATATTGTTATAAAGCAGACATGTCAAACACAAGGCCCGGGGGCCGGATCCGGCCCGCAAAGTGGTTTCATGTGGCCCCTGAAGCCATCCTGGAAACAGTGAGGGAACGGCCCCCACTGCCTTGGCCTGGCCCAGAGACCCTCCTTCTGCCAGAGACCCTCAGATCTGTCCCACTCCTGCCCAGGCCCCCATAGGCACCCTTGATGTGAACAATGTACGTAGAGCTGGCCAGGCCCACCCAGTAGGCCATACATGCTCTAGCCACGCCCACCCAGTAGGCCACACCCACCCTGGCCATATCCACCCGGCCCCTTGAGGGCAACCACAATGCTGATGCGGCCCTCAATGAAATTGAGTTTGACACCTCTGTTATAAAGTGATGGAAAACAAGAATTGAGAGGCTGGAAGAGAAGAGAGTTCTAGATCCTGGATATGATTTTTGAGTACACTCTCTCCCCTTTCCCCACTAAGCACCACTAAGCTGAGGGTAATGGGGAAACAGAATTAAGATTTGCTATAGCAGGGGTCTTCAAACTTGGCCCTTTTATGACGTGTGGACTTCAGCTCCCTGAATGGGAGTTGAAGTCCACAAGTGAAAAAAGGGCCAAGTTTGAAGACCCCTGTCACCTATAGCCATGTTGAAGTCTTCACCCAGACTTTCAACAATCTCTTTTTTTTCCTTAAGTGTCTGTCTCATAAGTCTATCTCACCCCAAAGGGTAAACTCCAGACTTCTTGTGAAATATATGCATGGTTATGAATTAAACAAGGTTTCTTTTTTTCCTTTTCTTGCCTTAAAACTTTTTAGTGACCTAACATCCAGTTGCACTGAATGGTCTCAGGACTTCAGGAAATGAAGCTGAGAGGAAGAAAAAAAAAACAACAATGGAAAAAACTTCCCAATGGTGGAAGCAAAATGGGGTCTTTAAAAAGCAGCACGAAAGGGAGGAAACACTTTGCTGAAAACTATCAGAGAAGTCCCACCACCACCACCACTAGAGCAAACTGCTGCACTGCATTGAGAAATGATATTTTGGAGGGAGGGGGGGGATGAAAGGAAGATTGCAACCTATCAGTAGTAACTGTGGTGTAACCTTCCCCATTCTCTCAAAAGTAGCTCTGGCTGGGCTGGTTTCCAGTTAAGTATAGAATTGCATCAAGAGAGCTCCTCTTGAAATGCAGTGGCTTAAAGTGCTTTTTCCCTCCTGCTCTGACGTTACTCTGGCCATGAATTAAAAAAATGATAAATGACATTTAATACAGGGATACACAGCCTTTTGGTTCCTGGAAAGGGTGATGGGTGAAAAATCTCAGTGAGTTGGGTACTGATGCAAAATAGGCGGGGAGTGTTACACACATAGATTGAGATTTTCTGAGATCCTTTTTCCTACTGGGGAACTGTCACACAACTTACTAAGCCTACTTAAGACTTAAACTAGATTTGCTATGTACTTTCAGATTCAAAAAGCTGGAAAACACGTAAAATTTTGGCACTCTTGGTTGTTCCGGGATTTGAAATCCACAATAAAGAATAGATTGCCTACTTGTGCTTTAATGGCCGGATTACTCTCAAAGGTTTGTTATTTTCTTGAACAGCAGCTGTGGTAGTTTAAGTATAATGACATATTGCTTATTACTGTGACCCAGTGATTTTTGTAAGCATTTAAGCCAAAATAGCAACTCCTCCAAGGGCCTCTCCACACCATGGCTGTCTTGCTTTGCAAATTACAGAACCATTTTCAGATTGACCTTGAAATGCAAAGAGCACCAAATAAGGGTGACCTCAAAACAGTATACCCTTTGGCTGACCAGTAGGAAGGAGTATGCTGTGCCTTGCTCTGTCCCATACATGGCCTGTTTAGCTTGGCATCTGAAACATCTGGGCCTTTGCAATCAGGGAGCTGCAAACCACCAAGGTGCTATTTCTTTGTGTGATTTATGAAAACCACAGAAACATGAGAATGTGAAGTTGTAGCAGGGAGAGGCAAGCCAGGAAGACCATGTTAATAGGAAAACAGCCTGCCTCTAAATTCCATAACTTCCACACTGAGTCATTGAAGTAGAATCATGTGAGTACAGAGCCTGTCAGGAAGCTGAATGCTTTGCTGAGGTCCCCTGACAGTTTACATCTTCTTTCAAAAGCGAGCAAAATAAGATTAGATTCTGAACCGGGACATAATCAACAACTGAAAGCAAGAATGTTCTCATTATAGTGTTTCTCAACCCTGGGAACTTTAAGATAGGTGGACTTCAACTCCCAGAGTTCCCCAGCCAGCATTGAATTCTGGGAGTTGAAGTTCGCCTATCTTAAAGTTGCCAAGGTTGAGAAATGTTGGTTTAGCGTAGCCTTTACTAACTTGACGCTTGTAGATGCCTTCACTAAACACAGTCCTCGAATTCCCAACCAACAGACCCTGCTGGAATAGAGGGACTTTGGCTCTAAGCCTTCTGAGGATGAAAAACCTACTCTAATCTGAAGCTGTGGAATATTTATCTGAACAGAAAAGAGAGAATAAGGGGAATTCACTGAAAACCACAAGAACTGCAGTATGAGTTTAGTAGGGCCTTGGTGGAGCAGTGGGCTAATGCCTCCTTAAGTAACACCAGCTGCCTGCAATTAGTGCAGGTTCGCATCCCACCAGGCTCAAGGTTGACTCAGCCTTCCATTCTTCTGAGGTAGGTAAAATGAGGACCCAGATTGTTGGGGGCAATAAGCTGACTTTGTAATAATGTCGCTTGGGGGGGTGTATGAAAGCCCTAATAAGCAGGCATATACATAGAATGAAGGCTACTGCTAAGTTTGTAAGTCGCCCTGAGTCTTCGGAGAAGGGCGGGATATAAATGGAATTAAAATAAAAAATAAAAAATAAATAAATGAGTTCAGTTGGCTCTTCAGTGGTCTTTCTCTTTTTAAAAGAGTTGGAAAGAAAATGTTTACCCCAAGGTGGCAAAAATGTAAAGATAATCCATTTCCATGCAAGATTTGACTGATTCTGGAAAAGGAAGGTCTGATAAAAGAGGACAGACAGTTTTGAATGGTAGGGAAGGGGTTGTGATGAATGCATGTAATGAAGTCCAGAGGAGACATTTTTGTTGTTTTAAATGAAAAGCAATTTTAGGTGAAAGGAGGGTAAGAAAGAAAGGCTGCTTTTCCTGACAGCATTTTTTTCCCCCGCTCAGAATCACTCTCCTTCCCCAGGGACTTCACAAGCTTCTTTCCAGTTATGTTTGAGCAGTGCCTTGAGATTTCAGGGGGAAAAGGACCTTGACATTTTATACATTATAACTTAAAACAATAGTGCAAACAGTGCCTATTGGAAAGCAACCAAGAGATTTATAGTTTCCCAATAAAGCAAACAACTGATACTCCTAAGGCCCTGTAATTTAGGCATTCCTTTAGGCTGGTGGGGAGGGGAACCTACAACAAAAGTTGTAATGTATTGGGCTTTGTCTTACTAAAGTGTATCAGTGGGTTTAATTGCTGGAAGGTTGTTTAAGCAGGGAAGCTGGCTAATGGCTCCCAACTACTCAGACAACCCGTCTCCAGCGCCGCCATTGGCTGCTTCTAGGGCGGCAATAGGTTGCTTTAAACCTATTGGCTGCCACCTAGAGGCCAGGGTATAAATAGCTGTATTCTCAGCCCTGTTCCCCAGTTCAGTTCCTGCAAGCAAACAAAGAATGTTTCTTACTGAGCTCAGTCGCCTCATCTCTTCAATCAAACACAGAATCCAGTATACAACAGAAGTGATGAGATGGTTTTCCTGGAGGAAAATTGGAAGCTGTGGATGTTTTCAGAAATAAAATGATCACACAACAACCAGTACAAAGTACAACTGCTTGTACTTTGCTAATTATCTCATTCCACAGAAGAAAAAGAAAAGGAAGAAATAGCCCATGAGAGTAATACCGTAGTATTCCATGTACTAGGCAAATATGATTAAACAGCATCACAATGTAAATTACCTTTCATACTTGTATCCCAAATTTGTCATTCAAATATATAAGGCACGTAGTTTGTGCTGCAACATGCATTGTTACCTCCTGGAGACACCCATGGTTTTTGCTAACTTTGTAAGAGCTAGAGGCAAATGTAAAATATAAAATAACATCCAAAGAATACGAAAAATAGCAGCCAATGCAAACATTTTTTAATATATAAGTATAATGCTGTTTTTGGGGGGAACCCCCCCCCCAGCAACCTCTCTCCAAGATAATCAAAAGTCTCCCATAAAGTAATACATAGAATAATACTCATTATAGAGGAAGTACAGTGTGATGTTTGGATTGCAAAAAAAATCCAAGGAAAACAGTAACTGTTGTTTTCCTGCCAAAAATGAACAAGACCAAAGGAAATGAAGAATGTGCATTCTCTGAATGACAAAGCCTTAGATTGCATTCCAGAAGAATTTCTAAACCCTGAGTTAGATCCATGTAAAATAGGACTGGTCTCCTTCAACTGAATCCCATGGTAGAACAATTGTGTGATTTGAAGATGGCAGAATAAATTAGTGTATTTCTTTCTAGCAGCAAGAATTATTTGTGTGCAGAACCTCGCCCATTCCAGGGCAAAAAATGGCTGCTTTCAGTAATCTGCCTACCCACACAATATGAAGGAATTGTGTGAATCTATTCCACACTGGAAGGTGTGATATACTGGCATAGATTAACATTAGAGCATTACGCGGTGATGGTGTTTAATTTCTTTAATTTAAAATAAGAACTATTAAGCTGACTTTGTAATAATGCCGCTTGGGGTGTGTGTGTGAAAGCCCTAATAAGCAGGCATATACATAGAATGAAGGCTACTGCTAAGCTTGTAAGCCGCCCTGAGTCTTCGGAGAAGGGCGGGATATAAATGGAATTTAAAAATAAAATAAAAAAAAATACAAAAAAACTAGTCACAATGTATTTTAGCTGTAACCAAGATCATGGCATCCGGCCCTCTCAATTCCTGGCAAATAGATGGGGAAGAAATGGAGGCAGTGACAGATTTTATTTTCCTGGGCTCCAAGATCACCGCACATGGGGACTGCAGCAAAGAAATTAAAAGACGCTTGCTCCTGGGGAAGAAAGCTATGGCAAATCCAGAGAGCATACTAAAAAGCAGAGACATCACCCTGCCAACAAAAGTGCGAATAGTCAAGGCCATGGTTTTCCCAGTTGCAATGTATGGCTGTGAAAGTTGGACCATAAAAAAGGCTGAGCACCAAAGAATTGAGGCCTTTGAACTATGGTGCTGGGGAAGAGTCCTCCTAGTCCCTTGGACTGCAAGGCATTCAAACCGGTCAGTCCTAGAGGAGATCAACCCTGACTGCTCTTTAGAAGGCCAGATCCTGAAGTTGAAACTCAAATACTTTGGCCACCTAATGAGAAGGAAGGACACACTGGAGAAGAGCCTAATGCTGGGAAAGTTTGAGGGGAAGAGAAGAAGGGGACGACAGAGAATGAGGTGGCTGGATGGAGTCACTGAAGCAGTAGGCGTGAGCCTAAATGGACTCCAGAAGAGGGTAGAGGACAGGAAGGCCTGGAGGAATGTTGTCCATGAGGTAGCGATGGGTTGGACACGACTTCTCAACTAATAACAACAAAAAAAATCAATTTTGAAAAATGGAACCGTAAAATGACACCTATCCTATCATGAAAGGTTATAATGAATATGTTCTGAACTGTTGTAAGCTTAGTATCCTGATACATGAACACTTACATAAAATCCCACCCAATATATTGCACCTTGCCCAGAGCCCTTTTCTGAGGGAGATGGTTAGTTAAGAAATATGAAAAATAAATAAACAAACAAACAAACAAATAAATCTAAAACAATAGACATTAAAGATATCTATATCTGTTGAAATTGGGCTGATCATCTCTATTTTGCAAGAACACAGATCTATACTGTTACTGTGATTAAATTGCACAGAAGGCCTTTAAATTAGCAGAAGACCTTTCTTTGAGAATAGACTTGGGCAGATATTGATAATGCTTTAAATATACCAACAAATATGGCTGCCAAACATGTCATAAATGAAGCAAAAGTTCTTGGAAACTCTGGCAGAAGTCAGCCAGAGGCAGGCTGTTAAAATCAATGTATGCATTTGGTGTCAAATTTTATATTGACATAGTATACTGAGGCTACACCCTTGAAAATGTATGGCCATCTGCTATGCATAATCTTCTGTCAGCAGTTTTTTTTTTAAATTCAGTGGAATATAGAAGCTCTGATACTGTTATACAGGAGTCTGTGTGGATCTTTCAGACATCTGCAAGGAAATAAAATAATTAAATTTTGTAGGCTATTTAAAAATGTGTGGGTTAACAGAAGGAAGAAGAAGAATTTTTAAAAGACATCAAGACCATTTTTAAAGTGCAATATGGTTATGTTCCACATCTCTTATTTTACTCTGCAAAAAAAAAGGGTTTGCAATAGTGGTGAATAAAATCGCCTTTTTTTTTTACTAGATAACCCAAATGGTAAAGAATTAATTGAATAATGATATAGCACAGAGATGTCAAACTCGCCACGTCACGTGACCTGTCATGACATATCACGACTTTTTCCCCTTGCCGAAGCTGGGGCAGGCACGGCTTCCGTGTGACACAACTGGCCCGTGGGCCGGCAGTTTGACACCCCTGATATAGCAAATATGTATGTCTGTATAGGTAAGAAGAAAATGTTATTAACTAGGAACCCTCTCTTACATTTTTGGGAGGACATAAACTTTATGTGTATTAAATATATTTCATATCTCTACCTCCAGTAACTAAAACAACAAACAGAAGGTGAGATGACATTGATTGATTAGGGGTATTTTTTGGGATGATAGGACAGAATGGAGATAGTGCAATTTTTTTGATGCTTTTTGATCTTTTGATAACTTTGGTAGCTATACCATCCATTATGGTATTCTTCTGGAACATCTGAGGAGATCAAGAATGACATCAACTATGTTGCAGTGGTTCTTATTCCCCCATCCCAGACCATCTCCAGTTGATAACAGAAGGGTGGAAGACATTTAGATTAAGGCCCCTGGTTCACAAGTGATTCTGATAATCATCTTCCGCTTTGCAATCTCCCCTTGTTACATTGGATTTCAGATCTTAGAAGTTTGTCTATGCAAATATTCTTAGTAAAATAAAATGAAAACAGTGAGAAATATAAACATTTGCATAAAAAAGAAGGAATGTTGACGAAACAGGCTTCTTATTTGTGATTCTGTGAAGTGCCATCTGCTCTTTCATGTCTCATCTTGTTTTTTTTTATGTATGAAAGTTGTAATTTGTGCAAATAGAAAGTATACTAAAGTAATGGCAATTTTTCTTAATGGGTAAACATCAAATTAAGAAGAAATATGGTTGAAGGAAATATGTTAAATGTTCACAGTTACCTTGACCGCAACCGATTTTTGCAAGAAATTTATAACTCTCATACTAAGTTAAACCAACTTCTAATTTGATAGCTGTACAGATAGTGCAAGTATGCTGAAAAAATGTTGTTAGAGCTTTTACATTATGCCTCTCAGAGTTCTTTATCCTGGTGCTTTGATGATTAAACAATTCAAATTGCTTTAGATATGTAGCATCTCTTTACCCTTTGGGCTTCTTATCATCTCACTCTTGAAACAGTTCTCTGTGATTTTTCCTAATGACAGATCAACATGAGATCTTGCCAGTGGTGGGATTCAAATAATTTAACAACTGGTTCTCTGCCCTAATGACCATTTTAAGTATATAAAAAACACGATATAATGAAAGGTAGTTAATTATTTCATGCATTTAATACTTAAATAAGAACAAGAAAAGAGGTATACAAAACTAGATTGTGTTATGAGAAAGGGTTTTACAATCTTGCTGAAAAAATATTAAATAATACCTGACAAAAAACAATAAAACTGTTATTTAAGATATTTCTATGTTGTTTCTTGATTGTTGTCCTGACTTGCAATTTTCTTCGCTTTTATCCGAGCATCACTGGCTATGTGGTTTATCGTTAACCATCTTTTCACTGTAGGAGTATAAAACAAGAAATCCTATTCTATTTCAAAGAACTACATTAGAGTTTAATGCATGAAATCACAGAATCCTTTAAGAGCTTTCCCACTCATCATTAGTTGCGCTCTGTATAGCTAGACAGGAAAAAGTTTCACAGCCACAACCCCAGCTAATACTTAATGGCCTCGCCCCCTTTCCCATATGCACCAATTGGGAAACTTGATCTATTCCTGAAATTACCTTTGAGAAGCATCACCTAGTTTTTGCCTGAGTGACATGATCGAAGGCGCTGCGTCTCCATTGGGTTTCCATCGCTCCTCTGTTGGACTATTGGGGAGGGTTTTTTCCCTCCCCTGCTAGAAGGAAGTTGAATGAAAGCCAGAGGTATTCTGGAAAACACGGATTTATCATAACCGGTTTGCCGTACTCAATAAAAAATTGTTCTGCCAAACCGGTGCGAACTGGCTGAATCCCACCACTGGATCTTGAATCTCATGAAAAATGAGCAGGGATACATCATGGCAGGAAATAGATTTATGTAGGGGAATATGGGTGCATAAAGAAACAAAAACAATAGAGTAAGTCACCTTTATGTAAATTACTGCTTACCTTTTAAAAAAAGAAAAGAAGCTTATAATAGGAAATTACATTAAGAAAAGGAATCTGATTTTGATATATTCTGAGTAAAAGGTGAAGCAAGAGAAAAACATGAATGATTGAAAGATATATCAAAAGTGAAAGTGCTCAAGGAACAATGCAGTTTTCTGTCTGCATTATTTATTAACTAAATAAGTTTTTTTTGACAATGTAGATTAAGGTGGCTCCAGAAGGTTGTCAATGCTAATACTTGATAGTTTTTAACATAAGCTTCAGTCAACTGAACTAAGCATGACTATGAATCTCATCTCATCCTGTTCAGTGAAGATATGATTAGGTATTCTGAGTTGACTGCAAAATGCAAAAACCTATCCTATGTTATTTTTTGTAGTATTTTGTTTTGCAAACCCTGTGGTTTCTAACCCCCTAATTGAGGGTGCAAGTATTTCAAATCAAAGGTTTAGAAGAAACATCTTTTAAAAACTTGCTAACTTTTTTTCAGTTTTGTACAGCTTTATTCTATCAAGTGCCTAAAAGTAGATAAGTGAGACTGTACTGAGTTGTGTAGCATCCCCCCAAAAAAGCAACCCCCCAAGGTTGGTTCTACATTGTAGCATTTTGTTCCCACTATCCCTGCTGTTTTCAGATCCATACAATCTCTTTACACCACCCTAGAACTACTTGTCGATCAGAAGGTCGGCAGTTTGGCAGGTCGAATCCCAAGTGCCGCGTAACAGAGTGAGCACCTGTTACTCGTCCCAGCTTCTGCCAACCTAGCAGTTCGAAAGCACGTAAAAATGCAAGTAGAAAAATAGGGACCACTACGGTGGGAAGGTAACAGCGTTCCGTGCGCCTTTGGCGTCTAGTCATGCCGGCCACATGACCACGGAGACGTCCTCAGACAAGCGCTGGCTCTTCGGCTTTGAAACGGAGATGAGCACCGGCCCCTAGAGTTGGAAACGACTAGCACGCATGTGCGGGGGAACCTTTACCTTTACCTTTTTAAATGAAATTACTTCTTGTAATTTATTTTCTTTTGCAAATCAATAATTTGTCTTCTATAGCAGTGCCTGCCTTCTGAGATGTGGTTCTTCCTGAGATTCAAATGGCCCTCATCCTGGGTAATTGAAAGGTCCCTGAAGACTCTGGCTCTTCATCCAGGCCTTTTTTTCCTTTTCCTTGTTCCCATTCAAGTTTGTTTTCTATAGCAGAAAGGTAAAGTAGCAATTTAATAATAATTAAAAATACAATTGTATGTGCTTGACAATTACCTTTCAAAATTCAGAACAAAGAAAATGACCAATTTTTAAAAAAATTTGAGCTAATCTTAAATATTTATTCATTTAGGATGAGGTAATTGTTTTCATTTATCAGTACTCATTTTGTAAAATGTTCTTAATTACCATTTTATTCCATTCTTCTACATCCACACAGGAATAAATTCTATTGAACATAGTGGGACTTGTTTTGGAGTGAACATTCATATATTTGAGATGGGCAGCTAAAGAAAGAAAGGAAGGAAGGAAGGAAGGAAGGAAGAAAAAGAAAGAAAAAGAAAGAAAGAGAAAGGAAGGAAGGAAGGAAGGAAGGAAGGAAGGAAGGAAGGAAGGAGGGAAGGAAGAACAGCGTATCTGATAGGGAAAACCTTACTGGTCTTAGTAGTTAAGATATAAAATTTGGTCCTTCCTAAAAATAACTTCAGCCTGTCATTAAATTGCTCATGTCTGAGAGTTTCATCTTCTTGTCACAAATTTCCAAACAGGCAGGAAGGACACTTGCTTGTGTGTAATGTTTAGAACAGGGTCAGCTGCAGATTCAAGAGACGGCCTTTCAAAAACATTAAATAAATTGTCCATATCCCACTGACAGGCCTCGTAAGTGGCAGAACAGCAATTTTGCTCAAGATTGGTTGACAAAATAAGTATCACTTTATGACAACCAGATGCCGGAAATAGCCATGTTAGATTTTGTGAATAGTTTTGACACTTCATCTTTCCTAGTGAAACATTTTTTTCTGAAACATGCATTGAAAAACAAAAAACAATTACAGGTGATATAATCTCGTGCATTTATAAGTAAGATTGAGGTTGATTTTCTAAAAGTGTTTTTAAAAAACATTTGGTAAGCAAAATTTTAAATTCTACTCTATTACATCTGGAAAAGCTTGGAGAGGAAAAATCACAGTTTCTTCTATTTTAATATATTAAATATATTTACACTTTAGAACAAAAACAAAAAACCCACCAGACTGCTTGTGCTAATAGTGGATTTATGTTAAGCTTTAAGCTGGCTTTTATGATAGCAGCAGTTGTGGCATTTTGCAAGACCTTATCTAGCTCTGTGAAGATATATGTAAAATAAGAGGATGGTCACTTGACCTTTTGGGCTCTTGACTGAGCTTGTCCGTGCATTTGCTAGTTGTTGACAGATTTGTCTTTCTTTATCTGCCAGCTATATCAGCTGTATGTCGGGCTTTTCTTTGCATATGTTAACATATATCAGTTGGGAGAGGAACCTATTTCTGGAGTGACTTTGCAAGCTTACAATATCAGGGAAGGGCATCTGGGAAAGTACTAGCCACACACTTTTAAAGGGACACACTGGTTACCCATTAGCTACACATTTTTTAATGGAACACGCTGTTTACTCTTTAGCTACACATTCCTATTGGGACAAGTGCCCCTAGGATGCCGTATTTTGAGGCCAGATCATTGGCCAAAGTTGATTACAGAAATCATGTGGTTTCCTTGTTCAAACCATGCATCTGTTGTTCCATATGCTGTTGGGCTGGGCAGTCTAAAAGCTGAATTCTGCCATATGAGTTTGCCCATGTCTCTCACCTGAATTGTTTTCCTGGTCCTTCTTTCTCAAAGGAATATCTGGAAAACAACCAAGCTCAGAGAGCACCAAGGACCCCTTATTTCAATCCTGAGCTGCAAACATTCTCCTTTGTTAAATAAGATCAGCGAGGTACTGACCTGCTAAGATACTTAGCTGAAGTTGCGGAAGCTATGAGTAAGTTATTTTCTGCAAAGGGTCAGAACTAATCAGAGTGGTCAGAAAGTTCTCTGGGCCTAGCCTCATATTCAAAGCAGCCTTTGACTTTGATCCTTACTGTTTGGATTTTTTTTTAATTTAAGGCTGGCCAAATCATGGCTTTCCCTTCGGGTGCATGTGTGACTTGTTATCTTTTCCGGTGACATCATTTTAACTAGAGTGTCCTCAAATCGAGGAATTGCCAAGGTCTTTGTAGACTTCTGAGAGGCCTGTTTAAAGCAAACAAATGTTTGTAATAATCAGTGAACAACCATTTGTCATTTTATACTCCTTTAGATCAGAGGTCCCCAACCTTTTAGGCAGCAGGGACTGGTTCTGTAGAGAGAGGTTTTTCTGCAGACAGGAGGGGGCGTGGTTTCATGTACTAGCTGCATCCCACAGATGAGGCTTTGCTCGTTTGCACGGACCGGTTTCTGGCATGCCACGGCCCAGTGCCGGTCCACAGACTGAGGATTGGGGACCTCTGACCCAGAGCAAATCTTCTACCAGATTTCACAGGACCACTTGGAAGAGATGGTCCTGTAACTCAGGGGCCCCAACCTTTTGGGCACCAGGGATCGATTCCACGGAGAGAGGTCTTTCTGCAGACTGGAAGAGGTGTGGTTTCATGTGCTGCCTGCATCCCGCAGATGGGGCTTCACTTGTTTGCGTGGACTGGTTTCTGGCATGCCGTGGACTGGTGCTGGCCCACAGACCAGGGGTTGGGGACCCCTGCTGTAGCTAATCCGGCCTCAAGCCATGAAGGGTTTTAAAGGTAAATATCAGCACCCTGAAATACACCCAGAAGCATACCCTTAGCCAATGCAGTTCAGAGAGTGGTGGTGTCACATATTTCAAGTAACTG
Source organism: Vipera ursinii (assembly GCF_947247035.1). NCBI lineage: Eukaryota > Metazoa > Chordata > Lepidosauria > Squamata > Viperidae > Vipera > Vipera ursinii. The sequence goes on along the minus strand of NC_139512.1, from coordinate 285,997,520 downwards.
GAACTCATAACTACTCATGCCTTCCAAATACTCTTCAAATGCAGTAATTAATATATTACATTCATCTTTAAAATCTTGCCAGTGGATTGTAGTGATTAAGGTGTTGAACTGGCATAATGGAGACCCAGGCTTAAGTCCCTGTCCCTGTCTTGCATAGAAGCTCATTGGGCCATTCTTTTTCTTGCAGTCAGCCTATCTGCCCAGGAAGAAAGAATGTTATGTCCGTCATCTTGGGGCTTCTAACTGAGACTTGGGAAATGAACTCAATCAATAAATGAGCATGCATATAACAAAGGAAGAATGGGTCCCCCCCTGATTGTTTATATCTAAAGATTTATAGATTTAATCGATCAATTGATTAAACTCAGTTGCCCACCTTCTGTAACATGGGAGTCACACTAGCCGAGGCATTTGTAGTAAAGAATCCTTTGTAATAATAAAAGTAAAGGTAAAGATAAAGGTTCCCCCGCACATGCGTGCTAGTCGTTTCCGACTCTAGGGGCCGGTGCTCATCTCCGTTTCAAAGCCAAAGAGCCAGCGCTTGTCTGAGGACGTCTCCGTGGTCATGTGGCCTCAGAACTTTTTTTTTGAGTTTGGTCATAGAGTAGAGAAAAATGTACAATATAGGTTTCCTTTTATTTTTTATTTTTTTAAAAAATAGAATAATTTCCAGTATTCAAGATGCAGTAAACCAGAAGTTTAATGGCTATACATTATGTACATAATTATGAGGTCATGATCAGAAAGAGGAAAGCAGTTTAATTGCTTGCAGATAACTTCTTACTATGTCACCCAGGTTAAATTTTAAGCACAACCCTTTTGGAGCCTCATAGTATTCAGCAGGAATTTTTCTCTTATGTCATTAATCATTTCCTTCTTGTAGTAACTGAATTAGGAAGAATACTGGTGGATATACCTCTTAGTTATTTGGATGAAACATCTCACGTGGCTGAAATAAACAAGGGCTGGTTTTTATTTTTATTTGTTTGTATCCCACTTTTATTATTTTAACAAATAATTCAAGGCCGCGAACATATCTAACACACATTTCTACTCCTATTTTCCCCACAACAATAACCCTGGTGAGGTGGGCCCTCAGTTATAAATTTTGGAATAAACAGTAATTCAATAGTATAATCATCATATATTCATAGTGGGAATGTGACAGCTAACACACTCTCACATGACACACTCGCAGGGGTCCCTAACCCCCAGTCCGTGGACCAGCACCAGTCCACAGCATGTCAGAAACTGGGCCACGCGAACAAGCGAAGCCCCATCTGCAAGATGCAGGCAGCATGCAAAACCACACTCCTTCCCGTCTGGGGAAAAACCTCTCTCTACAGAACTCTGCTCTGGCTCCTGTCTGCAAGAGATCTTCATCTGGTGGCAGCCAGGAAGAAGGACCTTTTCTGCTGTTGGTGCCTCCCCTTTGGAACATCCTCCCAGAAAGCAGACTTGCCTTGATTCTGCTGGCTTTTTTCAGAGTATTAAAATCCAGATTTTAGCATTGTTTGTCCTGATATATGGGTGAGCCCATTTCTTTGTCATTGTTATATTGAAGATGTGATGTCAGAAACGTTCTAGGCTGCTATTTTATGTTATTGTTTGCTGTTCAAATTTGGTTTATTTGGGGGGGGGGTTTGTATTCTATTTTAACTGTTAGCTACCCAAGGTCATGTATATGCAATAAGCAGCCATATAAATAAAATTAATTAATTAAAATAATTGAATAAAGATGTTTTCCAGTTACATAGCTTCTCAGAGAAATTATTCAGGTACTTCTATTTGGTTGAAAGTATCTCTGGAAAAATTCCTTAGTCTCTGAAAATAAGGAACAGTGAAATACTGGGTGCAGGAAAATATGTTAGATTGATGCTGAAAACTGACCCCAAGCCACAAAGTTCAAATTCAGCTTAAAACTGTTTTAGAGTTCATGACTTTTATGGTTTGGATAGAACTGTTTTCCACAAAGAACCACAATAGCCCCTATTTTCAGTTTTTCTCAAACCCATTCATTATCATCTATTGAGCAAAGACAGCCATCACTATTCCATGAAGCTTTAGTCTGAAGAAATAGCAAAGTCCTCCCCAGCTGCATCAACATTTTCTGGGGGGAAAAAAAAGACATGACACAACTTGAAGCGTTGGCAACGCAGCCCAATTCTGAAGCCAGCTAAGTTCTTGAATGAGGCTATTTCCGAATTCTCATGTTAAAAGTTGCTGCCATCTTGCTTACTTTCCACTGAGGTTGGCCACAAATTAACAATTGTGCCAGAGCCTTGGAAAACACGAGCTCTTTCCAAGCCTTTTTTCTTTCAAGTGTGTATTTTTCTTAATTTCGCTTTGCTCCATATGGAGAGGAAGAAAAAAAAGTTAAATTAAACCATACATAAGAAACAAAATTTGGAGGAAAAAAAAGATTGGGAACACATGTCATGTCTACTTATATGGTGGAAGGAAGGAAGGAAGGAAGGAAGGAAGGAAGGAAGGAAGGAAGGAAGGAAGGAAGGAAGGAAGGAAGGAAGGAAGGAAAGTCAATGAATGCAAATACAGTGAAGTTGGTCTTTTCAGTATTAATGGTTAAGTAAGGCACCAGGCTAGAAAGCAGGACACAATAAGTTCTAGTCCTGTCTTAGCCATGGAAGCTGGTTTGGTGACCTTAGTCCAGGGGTCTTCAAACTTGGCCCTTTTATGACTTGTGGACTTCAACTCCCAGAATTCCTCAGCCAGCGTGCCTGGCTGAGGAATTCTGGGAGTTGAAGTCCACAAGTCATAAAAGGGCCAAGTTTGAAGACCCCTGCCTTAATTCAATCACACTCTCTCAATTCATTCCATCTTACAGTGTTGTTGTTGTGAGGAAAAGAGGAGGACGATGTCTTGGACATATTTGCCACTTAGAATTATTTGTAAAAATAACAAAGGCTGGATGCAAATAAATATAACAAACAAACAAATCATTTTGTAAAGTTGAAACGTTGAACAAATGATTTTGAAAAAGTGCTTTCAACCTCATGTGAATGTATTTCCTTTACCCGTTTGTAATACACTGAGGTAATGATGGCCATGATCTTCCATCTTACCATCGATAAATATAAAGGGCTGCCAGTATGAAAGCTCACCAAATATTCTTTTTGAGGTACAACTTGAGGATAAGACAGGGAGTAATTCTGTTTGTTCAGGAGGACTGCCTGGAGTAATTCTAAAGCAAGGTTGGAGGCATATTAATGGGGGAAGAGTGACTCAGAACATCTAAACTGAACAACCGAGGAAGGAGAAATTGTAGACTAGGATGAATTCTCCAGCCAGTCAAAACTTTCTCAGCAGCTCACTGGGAGTCTAGTGAGTCTCCTGCCAAGGCGTGCAAAGTGGGGTCATATTGATAGACACACTGCTGAAAAGCAGTTTCACAGAGGAGAGGAAGAAATTATTTGAAATTACTCTTACTTGAAGAAATACGTACAGCTAAGAACAAAGGTTCATATACACGGACCTTTGTTAACCTTATGTCTGTTGTACAGGGATGCTTGTATAGTGGGTGACACTGTAATGTCTCTGTGGCTCATACCGCTCTTTGTTTTAGGGGGATTTAGAGTTGTAGACTACAGTGCATCTCTTATGTCAGCATAATTGTGGTCTGGCAGCTGCTGGTTGTGCAGGAGGGAATGTAATGTAAAGAATGCAATCCCAGCAAATTTGGACTCTTCTAGTTTCTCCACCAAAGTAACCAGGGATGAGGAGAGCACCACAAAAAGGAGAAGCTACCTCTTTCTGAAACCAGTGGGAGGAAGAGAGAAAGTTAGACAATGTACTGGTTATCTCCCTTCTTTGCAATGAGAATCTCTGTAAAGCATTTTTCTCCCTTTCCTCCACTAAATACAGTATATAATTTAATTGTGCATTGGATGGCTTTTAATAATAATAATAATAATAATAATAATAATAATAATAATAATAATAATAATAATAATAATAATAAATGTGTATATATGTATTTTATATATATTTTGGATGGCATTTAATTGTGTATACACACACACACAATTGTATGTATATATATACACATATATATTTAAAATTTACACACACACACACACACACATATATATATATACACACACACACACACTGTTCTATATTGTACAGCACATGAATGTGATTATAATAAATAGTTTGTAAACATATATTTATGAGAAAGTCCTCTACTAAGTCCTGTGCTTTTTCCCCGGCCCCTTTTAATGATGTCACTCCCATATTTCCAGTTCAATGGGCAGCAGAATTGGGGGATGCAAACCGGCTCAGTTTACAAGATTCGTTTTCTGAGATCATATCTCAGTATTGCTCTCGAAAATTAACTGATGATTTTGGCACCAGTGTTGCTCAACTGAGCACTGGATCAAAACATCAGTGCTATCTGCATTTCAGTGTATTATGTCACCCCCTATGGAATAGGTTGTACAATGTGCTCACATCCTTTCCAACAGTTCTCCTGGGGAATAACTTAATCTATAACGTTACACATCTGGTGTGTGACTACATGAAGCTCACTGACCTAAACTTGGATGCTGGCTTTGGTTCCCATGCTAGTGCATTAATTATCTGTGTTATTTGAAGACGTTATGGATAGGACATAGTGGAAGACAACAACCTCTTCATTCTACAATTATTAGCTAATGAGAAATTCAAAACACATGACTGTGGAGCCACTGAAACATCCCTGGTACATAGTCCTATACAAGCTACAAGGTGGAATCCTAATACCTATAAAGAAGAGGGAAATGGCTGCCAAGCAACCTTGCCTCTCCAGTAGCTATGGTTCACTGGTATATTTTAGGCCTGTCCCTGCTGACTGCTTTAGGCACTGTCTCTGGGCTCCAAAATTCTGGACTGCCACTAGACGACAGCAAAGTGTTACTGAAAACATGCTGCCATGTAATGGCTGACTGGATGTTTTGCAGCTCAGCTTCTCCCACTCCATCACACTCCTGGAAGAGTAAATAGGAAGAGAAGCAATCAAGCCAACTACGCTATCCAACAGAAGCTGCATTTTCACTGTGTTGCTTAGTTCAGGTAATGTTCATTGGCACCACCGCCACAAGTTTGCAATGTTTGTTTGACTTGGTAGCAAATATATGCCTGGCAGCAAGGAAGTATTGGAAGACAGCTGAGTGTAGACACCGTTCCTTCCCTAAACAAGCCATTATCCACAGGTGCCATAAAGAACCTTGTCTGTTTGCCAGTTCTGAAGTCATACTTGATTTCCTATCTGGTGAACTTCAGTTTATGGAACTAAAATGGAAGCGTAATTTGATTATTGAAAGCAATATACCTGGGTTACCCCTGATTTGAAATTCAAGTCATCTCTCTTCTGGTTTGTCAGAAATTGGGGATGCTGCTGTTTGGTGACCAATGATAATTTCTATGTTCATTAATGTCAACGCACAAGGAGACGATTGATTACATACACAAAAAATATTTAAGAAATGAATGTCCAAGATATTTCCTGAGTTTTGTGGGAGAGGTGTGGATGCTGAGTAACAGCAGGACATTTTCCAGGTTTGAGTAAACATAAACTAGTCTACCAGTGGATCTTTCAAGTAAAACTGACACAATAAATGGGAAAAAACATGTAAGTGGTAAAATATGTGTGTTTGTGTACAGCAAAGAAAACAAGTCAATATATGAAAGCTGGCTGGGTTGGGTTGATTTTTCTTTCTACACTTTACATGTGCCCAAATTTTACAATTTGGAATTTTAAAGAGGAATTTGTTTCTCAAGGCTTTGAAAAAACTAAGTACAGGTAGTCCTTGACTTATGACCACAACTGAGCCCATAATCTCTGTTGTTAAGCAAGGCAGTTATTAAGTACGTTTTGCCCCATTTTATGACCCTTTTTGCCACAGTTAAGTTATTCACTTAAGTTAAGTGAATCATGCTGTCTTTAAATGAATCAGGCTTCCTCTGTTGACTTTACTTGATGGAAGCTGGCTGGGAAAGTTATAAATGGTGATCACATGACCACAGGACAGTCATAAATGCATCTTAGTTGCCAACTGCCCAAATTTTGATCATGTGACCATGGGAATGCTACAACAGTTATAATTCATTATAAGTCACTAAATTAATGGTTGTATGTCAAGGACTACCTGTTGTTGCTCTTGTTGGTTGCGAAGTTGTGTCCGACTCATCGTGACCCCATGGACAACATTCTTCCAGGCCTTCCTGCCCTCTACCCTCTTCTGGAGTCCATTTAAGCTCACGACTACTGCTTCAGTGACTCCATCCTGCCAACTCATTCTCTGTCGTCCCCTTCTTCTATTGCCCTCAATCTTTCCCAGCATTAGGCTCTTCTCCAGTGAGTCCTTCCTTCTCATTAGGTGGCCAAAGTATTTGAGTTTCAGCTTCAGGATCTGGCCTTCTAAAGAGCAGTCAGGGTTGATCTCCTCTAGGACTGACCGGTTTGAATGCCTTGCAGTCCAAGGGACTAGCAGGAGTCTTCTCCAGCACCATAGTTCAAAGGCCTCAATTCTTTGGTGCTCAGCCTTTCTTATGGTCCAACTTTCACAGCCATACATTGCAACTGGGAAAACCATGGCCTTGACTATACGCACTTTTGTTGGCAGGGTGATGTCTCTGCTTTTTAGTATGCTGTCTGGATTTGCCATAGCTTTCTTCCCCAGGAGCAAGCGTCTTTTAATTTCTTGGCTGCAGTCCCCATGTGCGGTGATCTTGGAGCCCAGGAAAATAAAATCTGTCACTACCTCCATTTGTTCCCCATCTATTTGCCAGGAATTGAGAGGGCCGGATGCCATGATCTTGGTTTTCTTAATGTTTAGTTTCAACTCAATTTTTGCACTCTCCTTCTTCACAACAGGCTCTTTAGTTTCTCTTCACTTTCTGCCATTAGAGTGGTGTCATCTGCATATCTTAGCTTGTTGATATTTCTCCCGGCAATCTTAATTCCAACTTTTGATTCATCTAGCCCTGCCTTTCTCATGATGTGCTCTGCATATAAGTTAAACAGGCAGGGTGACAGTATACAGCCTTGCCGGACTCCTTTCCCAATTTTGAACCAATCAGTGGTATTCCCATCTCTTTAAGAACTTGCCACAGTTTGTTGTGATCCACACAATCAAATGCTTTAGTATAGTCAATGAACCAGAAGTAGATACTTCTGGAACTCCCTAGCTTTCTCCGTGATCCAGCGTATGTTGGCAATTTGATCTCTAGTTCCTCTGCCTCTTCAAAATCCTTCCTGTACTTCTGGTAGATCTCGATCCACATACTGCTGGAGTCTAGCTTGTAGGATTTTAAGCATAACTTTACTAGCATGTGAAATGAGTGCAATGGTACAATAGTTTGAACATTCTTTGATCTCTGCAATTACCTTAACAGCCTTGCAATAAAACTGGTTCCCAAAATACTCTGGCATTCTTCCTTTTCCTTCAGTGGACTGGAGTGGCATGATTTATGCCTGACCTACTATCATATTCTTTCCTGCTGAACTCTGAAGTTAAAGTTTGCCATGAGGACTTTGCACATCCATTAGTCATTAGCAGATAGCAGCGAAGAAATTTAATTTCCATTCAAACATGATTCAAGATCAACCCTACTCTAGATGTCAAAAAGGGGAGTTCTCTGACAAAACAGAAACAGAAACAAGTCTTTTGTAATTTACTATGTTCAAATTTTGTGGGTGTGGGTGCTTGCTAAGGCACATCCATTAAATAAAATAGCTTAGCAACCTTGTCCAATGATCATTCAAAGTTATGGAATAAAAAATAGCTTTGCAACCAATGCTCACATTTATAAATGTCCGCAATTGCTATTTGGGCCTTTCGCAACTGGGCAGGCATTTACAATCATTGTTGTGTCCCACAGCCACATGATCACCACGCGTGTGTTTTGCAGTTGGTTTATGACAGAGTTAATAGAGAACGTGGAAATAAAATTGTAAGTTGCGATCATATGATGTTTTGCTTAATGACCACAGCACTTCACTTAATGACTGAAGAGCAGGTAAAGCCATAAGAGCAGAGCCTTGGTGGAGCAGTGGGCTAATGCCTCCTTAAGTAACACAAGCTGCCTGCAATTAGTGCAGGTTCAAGTCCCACCAGGCTCAAGGTTGACTCAGCCTTCCATCCTTCCGAGGTAGGTAAAATGAGGACCGAGATTGTTGGGGGCAATAAGCTGACTTTGTAATAATGCCGCTTGGGGGGCAGGGGCGAAAGCCCTAATAAGCAGGCATATACATAGAATGAAGGCTATTGCTAAGCACATTGGTTTGTGCTTTAGATTGTAAGCCGCCCTGAGTCTTCGGAGAAGGGCGGGATATAAATGGGATCAAAATAAAATAAATAAAATAAATAAGCCAATCATGGTCACATTTTTTTTATTTGCTATGTGACTGTAGAACTGAGTGATAGAATTGCTGGTTTCTATTATGGTTGCTAAGCATGGACTACTTGTGATTAATTTTGTTACATATAGAATATTGTTTCTCAGCCTTGGCAATATGCTGAAAATGTGCTTGTTAATGTAATCGCCAAGAGCCCCTCTACCAGAAGAAATCCAGTTTGCAGGCTAAAATGGCCCTAAAGTTAGAGGCAGAGTCTGTTTTTCTCTTAGCTGTTCACTTCAGTCCAGCTGTTTGTCTCATGATTTCTCAAACCGTGTTGGAATTCAGCAAACTGTACAGCACCAAGAGCCAGCAATAACTGTTTGATCAGACTTCAAATGTCTGGCAGTGATTGCTCAGCAGAAACAAGTCATATATTGATTCTCATGATTTTATGACAGGCAAATATATTTTTCTGCCAACACAGACATTTTAGAGCCCAGCAATTAACCAGCTGTTAAGTTAGACTTAACGCCCCCAAAAGCATATGGGCTACACTTCACTGTACTTCACCCTATCAGCATAATATCTGACTAAGAATCCAGCCATTGTTAGACATCACAGATTATGTCTCAATCAGTTAACAGAGGCCGTTTTTATTAATTCCTCACTGCCAGCATCTAAAACTCTCTGCATCATTTTCAGACATTCGGGGAAAGATAAGGTATGTCAAAGGCTTTCATCGTTCCCTCCATCAACTTCTAGCTTGCAGTTTGCAAAACAGAAATGGGAGGGGGTGGTAGTAAATTCCTAGGGAGGGGGAGGGCTAAGGAATGCATGAGAGCTTTCTGCTGCTGGAGAAGAGATAACCACCAAGGCCAAGTTCTCAGAGCTACCAGCGGGAGCAGAATGTTTTCCCAAAACAGAAGTGCTGAGTGTAATTGGTGGACAATGAACTGTAGGTGGCCCTTAGGGGTTTTACCTATGTAGGTTTACCTATGTAGCTGACTTTGCTTCTACTGGGCCTAAATGGATCTTTCAATAAAGTTTTACTCTTGGTAGTTCCTATGTGCCAGGAGTTTCTTTTTCTGGATGTGCCAAATGGGATGGTTGACATTAAGTCAGCTCTCACAATAGGGCTATCTGGACCCCACCAGGAGGTCAGAAACCCCAAGATGTTGGCAAAAGACAAGGAGCCAGAGCAGAAGAAGTAGTCAGGAGAAACCTTGGGTCGAGAAGCCCCGGAAGTGTTGCAGTCCAGAGTAGGGGCTCAGCCAGTGGGTGCATGCCTCAAACTAAGAATTGAGAAGCCAGAGCCACAGCCAATGAGAGTAAGGGAGTGGCTGAGAGGTGCCCCCTACCAGGGGCCAAAGAACCCCTGGGCAGCAAACATGGGGAAGGTGGCAAAAGCTGAGGACCCCCTAATCCCCTCAGGAGTCAACAAAGGAGGAAGTGGAAGACTGGTCGAGTGGGATGAGCTGGTTGAGTGGAAACTTCCAGCAGCCACCTGCAGCCCATCGAAGGAGCAACTGGGAGAAAAGTTTGGCAGGCTAGAGATCAAAGGATGGCATCACAAGATGCTGTGGCAGTGGTGGCTGGGACAGTGGAAGTGAAATCATTACCTACCCCATCTTCTCCCATCCTGCAGCCAATGGTTCTGGCACCTGCTGAGATGGTTGGATCCCTGGCACAAGAAGCAGTGGCAATGGGCTTTGCCATCCCAGTTGTACCGCAACCCCTGAAAGACGCCATGGCAAGGGACGAGAGGTTCCAGCAGCACAAAGATGACTTGTCCTTGAAGGAAGGATTGGCATGGAAAGGGACAAAATTATATGTTCCGGCCAGCCAACAGACATTGATTTTGCAGAGGAGTCATGACACGAAGGCAGCAGGACATTTTAGGTTCGTAAAAACACTTCACTTAGTGAAGAGGAAGTTCTGGTGGCCAAAGATGAAAAAAAGACATAGAGGCCTACTGAGTATTATGTCCTGTCTTGATTGCATAATTTCCTTACCCCTATTTGACTTTCATTGTCAGTGCTAAGGGGTCAGGGACTGAAAACATGCTATGAACTAAAAGCTTCACTTACATTTTTTAATAAATAATATTCCCATTTCCTTCCCCCTTTCCCACAACAACCACAAACCTGTCAGATGGGTTGAACTCAGAGACAGTGCAATCTGGATGACTTTGGACCACTCTCTTATCAGTCCAACCCAAATAGAAGAGTACTTTGTTAATAACTATCTATTCTCTTCCCCTTCATGGATTACTGCCTTGTCGTGGCGAAGGGGCTTGCGTAATTCAATGAAGCTATGAGCTATGCCGTGCAGGGCCACCCAAGATGGAAAGGTCATAGCAGAGAGTTCTGACAAAACGTGATCCACTGGAGAAGGAAATGGCAACCCACTCCAGTATCTTTGCCATGAAAACCCTATGGACAGTACCAAAAGGCAAAATGATATGACGCTGGAAGATGAGCCCCTCAGGTCAGAAGGCGTCCAATATGCTACTGGGGAAGAGCAGAGGGCTAGTACTAGTAGCGCCAGAAAGAATGAAGCGACTGGGCCAAAGCCGAAAGGACGCTCAGCTGTGGATGTATCTGGTGGTGAAGGGAAAGTCCGATGCTGTAAAGACTTTTTTCTCCATAGGAACCTGGAATGTAAGATCCATGAATCAAGGCAAGCTGGACGTGGTCAAACAAGAGATTACAAGACTGAACATCGACATCTTAGGTATCAGCAAACTAAAATGGACAGGAATGGGTGAATGTAATTCAGATGACCATCAGGTATACTACTGTGGGCAAGAATCCCTCAGAAGAAATGGAGTAGCCTTCATAGTCAATAAAAGAGTAGGAAAAGCAATACTGGGATACAATCCTCAAAATGACAGAATGATCTCAGTTCGAATCCAAGGCAAACCATTCAATATCACAGTAGTCCAAGTCTATGCCCCAACCACCAGTGCTGAAGAGAATGAAATTGACCGGTTCTATGAAGCCCTACAGCACTTTATAGAACTAACACCCAAAAATGATGTTCTTATCATCATGGCGGATTGGAATGCTAAAGTAGAAAGCCAAAAGATAACCGGAATAACTGGCAAGTTTGGCCTTGGAGTACAAAATGAAGCAAGGCACAGGCTGATAGAATTTTGTCAAGATAATACGATGGTCATAGCAAACACTCTTTTCCAACAACCCAAGAGACGGCTCTACACATGGACATCACCAGACGGTCAACACAGAAATCAGATTGACTATATGCTCTGCAGCCAAAGATGGAGAAGCTCTATACAGTTAGTAAAAACAAGACCAGGAGCTGACTGTGGCTCAGACCATGAGCTTCTCATTGCAAAGTTTAGGCTTAAACTGAAGAAAGTAGGAAAAAGCACTAGGCCACTCAGGTATGAATTAAATCATATCCCGGTTGAATATACAGTAGAGGTGACAAATAGATTTAAGGAATTAGATCTGATAGACAGTGCCTGAAGAACTATGGACGAAGGTTCGCAACATTGTACAACAGGTAGCAACCAAAACCATCCCAAAGAAAAAGAAATGCAAGAAAGCAAAATGTCTGTCTGAGGAAGCTTTGCAAATAGCTGAGGAAAGGAGGGAAGCAAAAGGCAAGGGAGAAAAAGAAAGATACGTCCGATTGAATGCAGAATTCCAGAGAAGAGCTAGAAGAGATAAGAATGCTTTCTTAAATGAACAGTGCAAAGAAATAGAAGAAAACAATAGAATAGGGAGGACCAGAGATCTTTTCAAGAAAATTGGAGAGATGAAGGGAATGTTTCATGCAAAAATGGGCATGATAAAGGACCAAAATGGCAGGGACTTAACAGAGGCAGAAGAGATTAAGAAGAGGTGGCAAAATTACAAAGAAGAACTATACAAGAATGAGCTTAATGTCCCTGATAATCACAATGAGGTGGTCACTGACCTTGAGCCAGTCATCCTAGAATGTGAAGTGAAGTGGGCCTTAGAAAAGCTGAGCAACAACAAAGCTAGTGGAGGTGACAGTATTCCAGTTGAGCTATTCGAAATCTTAAAAGACGATGCAGTAAAAGTGTTACACTCAATTTGCCAGCAAATTTGGAAAACTCAACAGTGGCCACAGGATTGGAAAAGATCAGTTTACATTCCAATTCCAAAGAAAGGCAGTGCCAAAGAATGTTCAAACTATCACACCATTGCACTCATTTCTCATGCTAGTAAAGTTATGCTTAAAATCCTACAAGCTAGACTTCAGCAGTATGTCGACCGAGAACTACCAGAACTACAGGCAGGATTTCGAAGAGGCAGAGGAACTAGAGATCAAATTGCCAACATACGTTGGATCATGGAGAAAGCTAGGGAGTTCCAGAAAAACATCTACTTCTGCTTCATTGACTATGCTAAAGCCCTTGACTGTGTGGATCATAACAAACTGTGGCAAGTACTTAAAGAGATGGGCGTACCAGACTGTCTTATTTGTCTCTTGAGAAACCTATATGTGGGCCAAGAAGCAACAGTGAGAACTGGACACGGACCACTGATTGGTTCAAAATTGGGAAAGGAGTCCGGCAAGGCTGTATACTGTCGCCCTGCCTATTTAACCTATATGCAGAGCATATCATGAGAAAGGCAGGGTTAGAGGAATCAAAAGTTGGAGTTAAGATTGCCGGAAGAAATATCAACAAGCTAAGATATTTATTTATTTTTTATTTTATTTTATTACATTTATATACCACCCTTTCCCGGAGGACTCAGGGCGGTTTACAGGGTAATTAAAAACCAAAAATACAAAAGTTAAAAACCAAGTTTAAAAAAGATTAAATTTATCCCTGTATAAATAAAACCCCAATTAAAATAAATTAATCCTCAGCCTGGGCCAGAGAGCTCGAAGAGCCAGGTCTTCAGGCCCCGGCGGAATGCACGGAGGTCGGGGGCAGTCCTCAGCTCCACTGGCAGCTGGTTCCAAAGGGCAGGCACCCCCACTGAGAAGGCCCTATCCCTGGGTGTCGTCCGCCGGCAATCTCTTACCGGTGGCACCCTGAGAAGACCCTCCCTGTGGGATCGCACTGGACGAAGGGAACTTGATGCCGGCAGCAGGTGTTCCCTCAGATATCCCGGACCCAAGCCATGTAGGGCTTTATAGGTCATCACCAGCACCTTGAATTTCATGCAGATGATACCACTCTAATGGCAGAAAGTGAAGAAGAACTAAAGAGCCCCTTGTTGCGGGTGAAGAAGGAGAGTGCAAAACTTGGGTTGAAACTTAACATTAAGAAAACCAAGATCATGGCATCCGGCCCTCTCAATTCCTGGCAAATAGATGGGGAAGAAATGGAAGTAGTAACAGATTTTATTTTCCTGGGCTCCAAGATCACTGCACATGGGGACTGTAGCCAAGAAATTAAAAGACGCTTGCTCCTGGGGAGGAAAGCAATGGCAAATCTAGACAGCATACTAAAAAGCAGAGACATCACCCTTTCAACAAAAGTGTGTATAATCAAGGCTATGGTCTTCCCAGTTGCAATGTATGGCAGTGAAAGCTGGACCATAAAAAAGGCTGAGCGCCAAAGAATTGAGGCCTTTGAACGATGGTGCTGGAGAAGACTCCTGTGAGTCCCTTGGACTGCAAGGCGATCAAACTGGTCAGTTCTAGAGGAGATCAACCCTGACTGCTCTTTAGAAAGCCAGATCCTGAAGCTAAAACTCAAATACTTTGGCCACCTAATGAGAAGGAAGGACTCACTGGAGAAGAGCCTAATGCTGGGAAAGATTGAGGGCAATAGAAGAAGGGGACGACAGAGAATGAGGTGGCTGGATGGAGTCACTGAAGCAGTAGGCGTGAGCTTAAATGGACTCCAGAAGATGGTAGAAGACAGGAAGGCCTGGAGGAACGTTGTCCATAGGGTCGCGATGATTCGGACACAACTTTGCAGCTAACAACAACAACAATCTATTCTCTTAATTGTTGGGGGGGAATGGGAAATGCTTTTGGCATGGTTTAATTTTTGAGGGATTACGCCTGGTGGAAAAGTCTGTAGAAGACTACCCAGCTGTAAACTGTCTTTAATATAGCTGTTGTGAACAGATTAAGAAAATAACATCATGTTCCTCTCCAAGGGACCTCTTTTTTGGAGCAGCTGAAATCCTTGTAAATATCTTCCAATTACTGAAGAATGAGTGCCTTATAGTGGGCATCCTATTTTATTGACAACCTACGTGTTTCTGCCTAAAATTCTGGGGGAATTTTCCCCCTGAAAATTATGAAACACCTTTAATTCTCTTTAGATCAATCATTATTAGTTAACTCTTGACTCCTGGAACTTGGTAGAGTCTTCTCCCCCTTTACATTAATATGTATTTAGCTAGCACTGCAGTCATTAATCTACGGGTAAGGAGGTAGATGCTATAAATTCTAAGGTAATTGAATAAAAAGAACATTTTCAGTACTCTCTTTCCTTTTGCAGGCCACCGTGTTCTCAAAGCACTGTGATCCTCCTGAGCATTGTGAGATAAAATGTTAAGAACTGTAAAGGACTGCTAAAATAGATAAATTCCTGGATCCTTTATTAGCCTACCACATCTAGACTGGATCATCATTAGTTTGGATCATCGTTAGAGGGTAACATTGAAAAAGAGAAAAAATCTGAACCTCTTTGCTATTTTCTAATGGTAATCTGGAGATTATATTTCAACAAAGATTTAGTGGTCCTAACCTTTTCCACTCCATTCCATCACAAAGAGGCTTTTCAGCAGGGGCCATATGTTGCAGAGTTGAGCTGGACAGGAAGCTTCCCATCTGTGACCTTCTTTAAAAGTTAGATTAGGAATCAAGTGTTTGTCTTCTTGATTAATTGATTTTATTGCTGGAGGCTTAGAGTCATAGAATCACAGAGCTAGAAGAACCCATCATGGTTTTCTAGACAAATCCTCTGCCCAAGGCAGAAGACCTTATACCATCCCAGACAAATGATTGTCCATTCTTTTCCTGAAAACTTCCAGCAATGGAGGCAAGCTGTTTTATTGATTAACCAGTCTCACTGTCAGGAAATTCCTCCTTACTTCTAGGTTGGATCTCCCTCTGATGGGCTTCCACCTATTGCTTCTTGTCCTGTCCTCAGTTGCTATAGAGCAGACATGTCAAACACAAGGCCCGGGGGCTGGATCCGGCCCACGAAGTGGTTTCATGCGGCTCGCGAAGCCATCCTGGAAACAGTGAGGGAATGGCCCCTACTGCCTTGGCCCTGGCCCAGAGACCCTCCTTCTGCCAGACACCCTCAGATCTGTCCCACTCCTGCCCAGGCCCCCATAGGCACCCTTGATGCGAACGATGTAGAGCTGGCCACGCCCACCCAGTAGGCCATACGCACTCTAGCCATGCCCACCCAGTAGGCCACGCCCACCCAGGCTATACCCACCCAGCCCCCGGAGGGCAACCGCAATGCTGATGTGGCCCTCAATGAAATTGAGTTTGACACCCCTGCTATAGAGAATAAATCGACTCCTTTTTTCCCTGTGACAACCCTTCAAGTTTTGGAAGACTGCTGACATTCTGCCTAAGCATCCTCTTTGTCAGTCAAAACATAGCTAGTTCCCTTAGCTGTTCATTGTTCATTGTATGATTTAGACTCTAGACCCTTTATCATCTTCGTTGCTCTTCTCTGCACTCTTTCTAGGACCTCAGCATCTTTATGTGTATCATATGTAAAAATTGTATGTTACTTTCCCAGCTTTATCCTGCTGCAATAGCAGGGATTTATTTAAATAGAAGAGTCAGGATTTGATACAGTGAAAAGTGCCCAGGTTGTCATCACTGATTGATCAGAATAAAAGACAGAAGAGGACAGACCATATATGCAACCTGAAGCCCTGTGGGGAAGATAAAAATGTAATAAGTAAATAATGTTTCTGCAGCTTGCTCATGAAATGTGATCAATGTCCCACCACGAAAGGATACTCTTTACTCATTTATCTATCTTTTTATCATTGAATATCAAAGTTTATATTATGGTATTCATCTCCCCCCCCTTTTTTTTTTTACTAATGCTGGCTACCTGCTAGTGCTTTGTTTTTTATTTTAAACTGAAGTAGTTTTCTGGTGCCTGGATTAGAATATTCCAACTTGTTGACATTAACCTTCCAAACCCATTAAAGGGCAGAAGAATGGAGATAGTTCCCAAAATTTCAGCAGGGTAACAGAATTTCTCCTTGCAGCAGTTTCTTCAGTGAAATATGAAGACCAATGTTACTGAACAACAAATCCCTTAGAATGATTGAGAGTGTGGGGGAAAAAAATCACCCTGTTCCTAGATAAGCTATTACTCTGACTGCTAATTACGAGACATCCCACACCACTTTGTATGTATGTGCTTTGGCTCCTTCCTACTTCATCTAGTTACATATTTGTCAAGTAAATTGAAGAGGTATCTACTATCAGTAATCCATGGGAGACATTTGTGGTTCCTCATTAAACATCCCCTTTAACGTATGAAAAAACCTAAATGAGATGAGTTTTCCATCCCTTATTATAGGAAAGTTTTGGATTCTTTTTTTTAAAAAAACCCTTGAACTGCCTAATGCAGACTTGTCAAACACAAGGCCTGGGGGCCAGATCCGGCCCACGAAGTGGTATCATGTGGCCCGCGAAGCCATCCTGGAAACAGTGAGGGAACAGCCCCCACTGCCTTGGCCCTGGCCCGGAGACCCTACTTCTGCCAGACACCCTCAGATCTGTCCCACTCCTGCCCAGGCCCCCATAGGCACCCTTGATGCGAATGATGTAGAGCTGGCCATGCCCACCCAGTAGGCCACACGCACTCTAGCCACCCCCACCCAGTAGGCCACCCCCACCCAGGCCATACCCACCCGGCCCCCTGAGGGCAACCACAATGCTGATGCGGCCCTCAATGAAATTGAGTTTGACACCCCTGGCCTAATGGTTTCATTTTATGAATATCTGTAAAATGCATTTTGCAGAAAATGGCAAACATACTCTAAAAATATGTTGAATTTACATAATGCTCAATTTTAAGTCTCCAAACAACATTTCAGATACTCAAAAAGCTTGCTGATTTTTATTGTTGAAAATATTATTGTGACGTATGATTATGATATCTCAGTATAACTGTCTGGAGTTTTACAGCACAGGAAAATGGCATGTGTCTTAAGAAACTGGCAATCTAAAGAGTAGCATTAGTAGGAAGAGTGAAAAATGAGACAGAAATAATTGCTTTGGTTATGTTTTTGCATTTCCCACTGTACCTTTCCTGCATAGACAAAAAATGTGACTTCTTATGGACCTGGATTAGCAGATATTCCCTAATGGTGTCTAATGTCTTATTTGCCAGTTTTCCAATAAGATAGTTTTTGTGTGCATATTTGTATGCATAACTAGACTTCTATAAAGTTCATAGGCTCATTACTTTCCCTCCCCAAATTCTGCATTATTTAATGGAATCTTATTGAGTTCAAACCTTTTATGGTTATGTTGAGAGTTGAATATATTACCAAGGAGCAGGGAAGATCATATACTCATGGTTTTTCAGTACACTGTATCATTTCAATCTTCACGGACATTGTCTGAGCTTTCTTAATGAGTTCTTCCAGATAGCATTATTATGCAGTGTTTGTCCTGTCTCATTATAAATTTTGCAGGGTCCAGAAGTATCATCTTTCATTTGGAACCTTTCCATATTTTCCCACTATTTCTTTCATCCTGTTAGTGACCACAGATCAGTTAAGGATTACAGAAACGGACTATATTCAACTTACGTGTTATACTTATAAACCTTGGTACCAAACGTGCCTGGATTCCAGCAGGAACAGAGAATGCAGGCAATAAATGGAATGATTACATTGCCAAAGGTAAAGTCACCCGTAAGTCAAGCTTGACTACGCAGATGTCAAGATTTCAGTCTTTTTCACTTTCCTAGTTATGCCTCCTTCCAAGTAACAAGGTGGTCCTTTCCTCTTCCTTATCTTGAAATCAGCCAAAATTACTTAGTCCCTGCCATAAACTATAACTTTAACTAATGATAACTTTATTGTCACTTTGAATGTACACCAATCGGCATACATCAAAATGAAATTTCGTGGCATACAGCTCTCAAAGGGTCACCACCTCCGATATATACTCCTTGTTCGTGGCCCGCTCAAATTTCACATTGTCCATTTTAGTCTCTAGGGAGTGAACGATGGCACACAGGACAGATGGAAATGGGGCTCCATGTGGATTAGCCCTCAAATTCGCTTGTATTCTGACAACCTCGCCTTCTTTCCTTTTTCTGATCCTGACTCTTCCACCTTTTCCTTAAAGAGGCCTTGCTTCTTTTCGCCCCTGGAGCATGCTGCCGCCACCACCAACTCCTCCAAAAGCCTCTCTCTCTTCCTCTGGGCCTGCCGACAGCCTTATCCAGTTGCTTTGCTCCATAAGCTCCAGGTCCTCTCCTCCTCTGCCTCCTCTGGAAACAGCCCATGCCAGCAAAGATTGTCGGTCGTATGTCGTATGTTACCTTAGTTCCACCATGTTGCTCAAACACATTAAAATTTCCTGATTATGTGGCCTATAGCCCTTACTATCCCTCCCAAAACTATTTGCCTTCAAGAGCCAATGCACCTGCAGCCATTCCAGGCGCTGCCATCCTAGACTGAGTTGTAGCACAAGAATTCTAAAAAACAAAATTTTGTAAAGGTGAAGGAGAGCAAGAGAGAAGAGAACTGGTGTTCTTTGAGAAAAGACATGCCACTGATGGCTCTGTTTACAAATGTATTCCTGCCTGCCCTTTAATCCAGATCCTTCTATGAGAACCCAGAACTTCTCCCTTGGCCCCCTGCTGTGGTACCTACTAAAGAACCATTTCCAATTTCAGTTACGTGTCTACATTTGCATTCTTAATTTTGAAGAAAAATCACAAGTGCTAGTGGACCACAAACGTGTATACCCTTTCCCCAGTCTGTATTAGCGTATGGCAGTGGCGTAGCGTGGGGGGTGCAGGGGGGGCCGGCTGCACCGGGCGCAACATCTGGGGGGGCGCGCTCGCACTGAGCTGCTCAGGGAGCCCCAAGGGCTGCACAGAGTTGGCTTGGCTCCGCTCTCAAGCTGCTCTTTCTTGCAAAGCGAAATGAGTCCGGCAGGTGAGATGGGCGGCCACATAAACTGAATAAAATAAATAGAAGCGGCCAACTCTCCGCCCAGGCTCAGGCCAACTGCAAGCGCCCCGCAGGCGCCCTGGCAGGTTTGGCCGAGCAAAGATGGACCCGCTGGCCGGCCGGCCTAGCTTCGTGCGCATGCGTGGCTTTATTTAGCGAGGCTCACGTGCGAGCTTGAATGCAGCGGCTCTTGCAGGTCGGAGCCCCGCCCAGCCGCCCTCGAGAGGGACCTGGAAGCATCCCGCATGCGCGCGACTCTTCTTTGAAAGTCTACGCTGCTGCGGGGCGTGTCTTTTCAGCAGTGCCGTGACGTCACCGCCCGCCTGCCCCTCTATTTCCGCTTCCGGTTGCCTTGCCCCGGGTGCTGACAACCCACGCTACGCCACTGGCGTATGGATGGCAATTCCATCTTCACCAAGCGCAAGGGAGGAACTGTACTGACATGTGGGAATCCCCTTGGAGAAAGGAGGAAGAGCCATACCCCAGACAATGGCTTGATCAACAAAATCTCGAGTCCAAAGGAGGAGGGATGGCAAACGCATCTCAGAAGGAAACTCCTGGTTTTAGGGAGAGTGTGTGGGACAGAAGAGGTTCTTCTAGAAGGTGTACAAGATTCTGCTAATGTAACCTTACAATAAAGGTAGAACTAGTATGCTTGGGTGTGCTTCTTGCCTGGACTACGTTGCAAGGTTGACAGAGTGTTGTGTATGGGTTTGGTGGACAACATAGCAACAGTGCTACTTATACCGCCAGTCCTGTACCAGGACTGATGCGGATTGGGCAATTTCTCAGCAGGAATACCTGTTTCAAATGGATTGGCCAGGTGGATACCTGGCCAGGTATATATAAGGACTCAGGTAACCCCAAAAGCTCAGTACAGTTTCACCCACAATAAAGAATTGTTTGCTGTACTCCTCTGCCTGGCGTCTTCCATGCGGTCTAGAACCCACTACACAATACAGAGGAAGCGAGGGTATAAAAAAAAAAGAAAGTAAGAAGCAATCCTTATAAAGGTTCGGCACAGGCAGAACCACCTAAACCAAGCAAGCAAACTCACCGGGTTTCATTAGCCATTTAAGACATGTGCAAAACTCACTATAATTTAAATTGGAGTTTTGCTTATGTTCCCTCCCCTCCACTGTAGCGATAGCAACCTCTTCTGAATACATCTTCCAGGGTCAGGCTGCATTTGCCCCATATTCAACTATAGAACTATTGTAGCTATTTATACTCAACTTGCTGCCAGGGTAGAGCTGATTCTGTGTGTTGATTTGTGGGCAAAAGCTACTTAAGTCCTTTAGATTGATTCATCCAGACTTACTTCTCACATCTCAGTCCAAGGTCAGGTAAGCCAACTTTGCTTCAGCATTTGTTTGTTTACTGCATGGCTTTGTTACTTTATTTAGACACCTTATATAACTGCCTTCTTTACATATGACTCAAGGTGATACATAATTAAAACAACAATAACATTATAAAAAGGAAACAACTATAACATATAGTAAGAATAATTTGTTCATTTGTTCCATGAAAGGCATCACGTAATCTAAACATTACCTTTCTGCAACAGAGGATTGCGTGCCAAGCCAACTTTTAGCAATGTTGTTTAATGTCACTATTGCCAAATAAGCACACAAATACCACTAATCCCCCCCCCCCCCGTCTGATAGACTTATTGCTATTTATTTCTGGCTATTTTGAAATGACTTCACATTGGAAGGCTCTACTGCACAAAATCAGGTTACCTTAAATGTTGTGTCTGTTATCTGAGCACTCTCCTTTTGAGAAGAGGAATCTCCATATTGTACTTGCCATAGATGAAGACGAGAAGGACATAATGGTGGTGGTGGTAGAGTTTTGAAACCTGACTTCTGGATTATTTGACTCTTATGTGTGCTAGATCAGGGTCCCCAATCCCTGGTCCATGGACTGGCACTGGTCCACAGCATGCCAGCAAAGCTTCATCCTCGGGATGCAGGCAGTATTCAAAACCACACCCCCTCTGGTCTGCAGAAAAACCTTTCTCCATGGCACCGGTCCCTGGTGCACAAAAGGTTGGGGACCTCTGTGCTAGATGGCTTTTCTTCTAAGGGCCCCCTGACTCTTTGTAGACTAACTAATGAGGCAAGGCAAATCTGGATTGACCAGGGGAAATTTTCTTGGTGGGTGCATCCTGAGTCTGTATTACCAGTTACCATGATAAGGGTGATTAATAAACCCTTTCCATTTCCTATATGTTCTCTGTTCTTAACGCTCTTCCTTGCCTTGCTGAAAATCACCATTAGACACTGCATCCTAGAACAAACTCTATTTAGCTATCTAAAAATGGACTTCTTTATTTCCCATAACAAAATAGCAGCCAAATGATTTTTCTTCATTGTATTTTAGCATTGCTCCGTGCTGTTACAACTGATGTATTGTTTTGTATTGTCGCAGTTGGTGCAGTTTGTCAGAGGGAATGATATTCAAGAGTCAGTCAGAGTTATCTTGTCACTGTTTGACTAGGAACATATCCCTAAAGGACTTTGGATCTGAGATCTGTCAACTGACTACCTTCTTGTTACGAGTATGACCTATTTAATCCTAGAAAAAGCTGGACTTTTCTGAGCAGTAGGTTACAGAATTATTCATTCCTAGTTTTGTACTTCGATTTAAGAGGAATTGTGATGCATAAATGTTATAGCTATTTAAATCCAGTTCCATAGGACTATTGCCTTGCCTTTGCTTTCCTCTATGGGAGTAATGAAGTGATATTTGCTAGGTAGATGATCCTCTTTTCAACTGATGAAAAAAAAATTGAAGTATAAAAAAGGCAAGGGAAAGGATGAATAATTCTGTTCACAAACTGGCACTGTTCGAAAAGGCAAGTGCATTGTTTTCCAAGAAGAACAAACCTAAGAGCAAAATAACAGCATTTTTCTTCCTAAATATCAACATATTGCAGTATCAGTGTAGCCCATTTGAGTGGGTTATATTGTTGAACACTGTGTCACCATAGCTACTATGCTATAGGCTTTGTAGCCCATTTGTCTAAAGACCAGCTGATGAGCAAACTGCTTAAGAGGCTGGTTTTGCTTCCAGGTCCTACTTTTGGTCTTCCATGCATTCAATTAGCCATATGAAAATCAAAATGCAGGACCCGAATGGGCCTTTACTTTGATTCACCAAGACTCTGTTTATGTGCTTTAAACCTGAGGAAGCCCCATGCAGAGGAGCTGGCTGTCCAACTTGTTGTTGACAAACATCCTACAACAGGACTTAAGAAAGGATTCAAAAATTTAATTTAATTTAATTTAATAATATGCAAAGACCCAGCTTGTTCTTTTTAAAAAAAAACAAATCCACGGTAATAAAATTTAAAGAAGCGTGCAGCTAACTTGATTCTTCCAAAATAACATCTCTGCTCTTAGAGAACTCATGATCTCTTTCAATCCCTCAGCCCCATTTCACTCCTATTATATCCATTTGGTTTTATTTTGCACATCATTCCCAGTCCTTAATAAGTATGTCTCTCCACCTCTACTCTTGTATCGAATGCTTTGAATAACTATTAACTTCTTGGTTAAAAGCAGTTAATTATTAACAAGTAATGTTGCATAAAAACTGGTCCCTTTCTCCTAGATGTGGGAGAGACCATAACAGTGACCTTCAGTAACACCTGGTACCTGAAGCTTGCAAAACACCTGATTTGAAATAATATCACGTTGGTTTATCTGCTATCCAAGGTC
This sequence comes from Vipera ursinii, assembly GCF_947247035.1. Classification (NCBI taxonomy): domain Eukaryota; kingdom Metazoa; phylum Chordata; class Lepidosauria; order Squamata; family Viperidae; genus Vipera; species Vipera ursinii. The sequence goes on along the minus strand of NC_139512.1, from coordinate 285,974,307 downwards.
AGAACAAATTATGTTGGAGGCTTGATGTTTTTCAACACCCAGCTTCTTTTCCAACTAAGATATGGCTCAGATCTTTAAAAAACATGACTAATAAGCATGTTCGTCCCCTCACCGGAAAGCTTTCCACACTGAAGCTAATCTGTGGTATGTTCTGTGTTAGTGAGAAACACAATGTAGCAGTGCAGCCTATTCTGCCTTCAGTAGCCAGTGGAAATGTGTTCTGAATAAAGCTGATGCCTATTGTGATCTAGCTTTCCTCTGTTTAGGAGAATGAACCTTTAATTATGAATAAACTGTCATAAAATCAAGAACTTCTGCAATCCCACTGCTCAGGAATGAGTCCTTGTGTTTCAAGGGCAAAGTAAGACAGGACTGGAACACATTAATGACTCAAAAGCTCTTTTAGCTGTAGAGTGGCAGGAGAAAAAGAGTGGAAGAGACGTATTCATCATGCTTCCTGTTTGTCCCCCTCCATATCACCCTGGGAAAATAGGAAAATAATTTTAAAAGAATACCAGAGTGTCTCTAAATTTCAATAGTATTGAAGGAGGATCAGCCCAGAAGCCCTGAGGAGATCATTAAGATGTACAATCCAAACACAACCCAGTGAAGGAAGAAAAACTGAAATTAGCAGGACTTACATGTAATTCAACCACAGATACCTATATGGTGAGTGATGCTAGCACGGTTGTAGATAGAGCAAACAGAAGATATAGTCCCATAGCACACACATTCTGAAATATAGGCTCCAGTTACATCTTGGTTTAAAACAACAGCCTTCAGACTAACGTCATTACAAGGTAATATGCATTGGGACTGAGATTCAAACTAAATTAAGTATTGCTGAATCTTGGCATACCCCCAGTAGATGCTTCTTGGAAAAATCTGGACACTGTCAAGTGTTGAGTTAATAGTTTCAGGATTTGTGTTATAATAAACAATCCTTGTAACTGCTAAAAACTTCACGGAGTCCTGAATACAAACATGTTTCCACTCAGCATTCTTTTATAAACCCCAGCAAAGAAAGTCTGTCATTGATGCCAGAAGGTTTGGAGGGGAGGGGAATATGCATATGGAATTCTAGATTAAATTTGGTGAGGTAGGGATGATTAGACGTGAACGTGGGCTGTTATGGATATAGTTTAATGCTGAAAGTAAAAGCTGCACAACTTATATATCGGCCATACTTTTGCTAACCTCAATAAAGCTGTATCTGAAAATTGGACTGGAATTTATTACACGGACAACCAATTAGCGCAATCCGATGTTACCCTTTGGTAACAGAGGAGCTAGCCAAGACTTCTTCCAATGGATCAGCCACTGAAATTGGTTCCAAGGCAATTAAGAGTCACCTTACAGCAAGATGGGTAGTGAACAAATTTAATAAATAAATAAGGACAACAATAGATCTTTTCAAGCTTCCTCCATGAACTAATTATCATAATTTCAGTCAACATCTGAAGGACACTGGTAACTGAACAATAGGTATTTGCATATATAAACATATTGAGCTATATGTTTATGTAACTCAGCTCTGGAAACATGAACTCTTGTTTCTAAACAGAGCAGCTATTGTGACCTCCAGGAAAAAGCTTTTCCCCTAGGAAAAGAGAAAGTGTGGCCCAAACCCATTCTTCATTTGGAAATTCAATGCTCAGCAGCAGTAGCAGCATGAAAATATGGGGACCAATGAAGTCTAGTCCAGGGAATTATATATTACTTTTTTTGCATAAGCTCTCCAGCCAGCTGATCTTCCTAACTGCTTTTTGTGTGTGTGTGTGCTGCTGCTGCTGCTGTTGCTGCACAAAAACAAAACTAAATGCAGTGGCCTGATTTTGCTAGTTGGCAGATTCCAGTTGGGATCAGCTGGCTTCTTACACAGCCAATTTCTAAAAGCACTTTGAAGACGAGAAGAATTTTGGAAATAATAAAGTCCTTGGCTATCCAAGTAAAAAATGTTTATTTTTCAGATGAAACATGCTGGCGCTGAGTAAGTGGATGGAATAAAATGTCTGAGCTAAACAGTGCTCCTTTCCTGAACATTTTAACGCACTGGCTACTGCTGGATACACAGTTCTGTGGTCAATAAAACCATAGGACCATTTACGAAGGTCTATCACACAAGAATACCGTGCTGCTAAAGACACCCATTGACAATGTCATAGTGTACTACAGTAGCTTGTCATAAGCAAACAGCCACTCCAGTTTCTCAGAAAAAAGGGGTTTTCCTCTGCTTTGGAAGCAACCCACATTGGCATCCTGGATTCTGACCTTTTGTTTTTCTGTCGAGTGGCTGACTCCTCTAATATGCAAGCCCAGGGCATCAAAAGGACTAGGTTCCTTTTGGCTGCAGTAGTTTGTATCACCCAAGAGCTGTATGGCAGGGCTGACAGTGTAGTGCCTTAAATAGCCTACAGATGTAGACATCTGTGGCATGCCTACATGCCAAGTGAAGTCAGATTTAAGAGTGATTTCTACCAAGCCTTGGTGGAGCAGAGGGCTAATGCCTCCTTAAGTAACACCATCTGCCTGCAATTAGTGCAGGTTCGCACCCCACCAGGCTCAAGGTTGACTCAGCCTTCCATCCTTCCGAGGTAGGTAAAATGAGGACCCAGATTGTTGGGGGCAATTAAGCTGACTTTGTAATAATGCCGCTTGGGGTGTGTGTGTGAAAGCCCTCATAAGCAGGCATATACATAGAATGAAGGCTACTGCTAAGCTTGTAAGCCGCCCTGAGTCTTCGGAGAAGGGCGGGATATAAATGTAATAAAAATAAATAAATAAATAAATAAATATTTCTATTGCTAAAGCTCCCGGATTTGGGCAGGCGGCGGGGGGGGGGGATAGACAAAAAAACAAAAAAAGGGGAAAAAAAGCTGCATTAGGCAAAGCTGCTGTGTGATCCTTTCTGCACAGTAGTCTCAGTCTTGTAACAAGTATCACTATTGGTTTTTGGGTTTGTTATTGGAACTGCCGCTGGTGATTTGCCTTAAATGGAACCCAAGCAAACCCTCTCTGTTTGTTTTTCTTGACATGGGACTTAGTGGTGCTTTCCAAGAAACAAGGAGGGGGTGTGTGTGAAACTAAATTTACAGTGGTGACATTGAGTCTGTTTGGCAAAAACACATGATGGTCCGCTAAGCAAGAAAGGAACAGGCGCAAAGTAAATGGGTCATTCCGAGAAGCAGTGTTTTCCTTTGTGGTACACTAGTTTGCAAATAATTAAACCTCAGAGAAACCTTTGTTAAGACCGTCTCTTTGAGTTGGGTCTTTCCTGCTTCCCTTCGACGTTAACCTTCAATACATTTCTGGGTGCTTTTTCCAGATAAATCATATTTGGTTATCAAATGTCTTCTAATCAATACCACTCTACTGCTTTGGCTGTAATCTTATACATATAGCCAGTTTGCCAAAAATGGCCACGTTTTGTTCTCAGCAGAATCCCTTTTCTCTGCAATATTGTGCCTGCAATTCATAGCTCATTCTCTTAATCTCCTTATTATGCTGGCCTCCAAGACACTGTAAGCCTAAAGGAGGGGACGAACTTCAGTTGTTCATTGCACAACACCAATATTTGAGCTGTCATTTGACAGCAAAAGATAAAGAAATTCATTGGAGGCAGACTTTTCATACTACTGCAGGCTAACTTTTCACCATGATGCTTCAAATTTAGAACTATGCATCTAGTCAATATTTAACTCCATCAGCAATGGTTCATTGAGGATAAATAATGAAGTCTTCTGATATCTCAAAGCCTTAACAATTGATTCTGGGAAAAGCTTTTTGGAAGATGTTGTAATAGTATAATGCAGGGGTCCCCAACCCCCGGTCTGTGGACTGGTACTGGGCCACAGTATGCCAGCAACCGGTCTGCAGAAACAAGCAAAGCCCCATCCGTGGGATGCAGACAGCACACAAAACCACACACACTCCAGTCTGTGGAAAAACCTTTCTCCATGGAACCAATCCCTGGTGACCAAAAGGTTGGGGACTTCTAGTATAATGGATGAAGATTCTGTTTGTGTGTCTCTGTGTGCCTGCAGATGCCCACACTTATTCACTCATAGTTGTGTTGTAAACCTTTTAGAAACACAACAGAGAGAAACGAAATGAAAGAGATGCAGAAGTGATAATTGTTGAAAGGTGCCATTCACAAAACAATTATATAATATGATACTGTCTTGTTTTGGTGACTTGATTAAAATAGGTAGCATGATAATAGTTATCCTTAGTCTTGGTTTAATCCATGAGAAAATGTTCACCCTCTTATTGAATTCTAGCTGACCAATTTCCTGATGAACAAAGCCTTTGTTATTTCTTCACTCAGGGCAAGTTGTGTTGCAAAAGCTTATAATAAAGTATAAAGGCTGCATTGAAACGGACTCCCCATTAAAACTTTAAAGATCCAAAAATCACCTGAAAAAAAAGAAGGTATCTTTTTCTGGCATTTGGAAGAGATTCAAGACTTGTCCTTTTGTGAGTTTTTTTGTGAGTTTCTACAGGTAGCTTTTAGATGAGAATATAACTCTTCTAAGCTAGATTCTTGCTATAATGCAAGAAGCGTATGAAAAGACAGTGTACTTCATTTGGACGAGGAAACTTTGGGGGTTTGTTTTTGCATAGGACCTTATTTTAACTTATCTGACCCTTCTTTTTTTCTTTGAAACACAGAGCCTGAAGTTAATAAAATAATTGCTTTTCACAAAGAAAGATTCGTCATTATCTTTTTTTAAAATTATTTATAGTCCATGGCTTGTTTGCATTTGCTCTATCTGTGATAATGTATGTTTCTATTTTTCTTTAAATATCTTTAAGTCTGCTAGAAACTTTCTGAGTCATTTGGCTAGGTTGAAAGACAATAGCTATTTGCCAGTCGAGAGAAGTCTGGTGAGGTCAATGCCAATGGCAGGAACTCCTGGTAAAATCCATAAAGGGCCTGTTCAGTATTCAGCAGTCTCTCTTGAAAAATGGTTCCAACGTTTCAGAGCTGAGGCATACGACAATGAGAAGTCAGATTTTATTACATGCCCATGGTAGCAAAGGAGAAGATTTAAAGTTGTAGCTGGTTACATTCTCCCCGGCATGCATTCAAAACCCAAGGTGTTCAGTTATTTGTTTGGACACCAACAGGAAATGAACTCATACTCCAAAATATTGAAATGTAGATAGACCAGAATTGCTATCTTGCACCTTAGATTTTTGTTTGTGTTACCTTTATAGAATAGAGTATCTTTATGTTATCAGATTAATAACTAATCACATTCTTAGAAGTATTTTCATTTTAGATGTCTATAGTGTCCGTGATTAACAAATCGCATTCTGAAGTTACATAACTAAGTAGCTGTGTGGCAAGTATCTATCAAGCAGGCATATAATAGGAACCCTTCAAGACTGGGCAATGTCCTCCTTCCAAGATTAGCCAGTAGATATCTTTGTGAATTAGCTGGCTAGATGATAACTTGATACCAGGGATACAGGTAGTCCTCAACTTATGACCACAACTGAGCCCAAAATTTCTGTTCTTAAGCAAGACATTTGTTAAGTGAGTTTTGCCCCATTTTACTACCTTTCTTGTCACAGTTGTTAAAAGAATCACTGCAGTTGTTGAGTCAGTAACAAGGGTTTGGCAGGTTACACTCTGAATTTAGTTTTCTAGTAGAAGTGATGGAACTTCCTTTCTTCTTCCTTTCTTCTCCCTAGAGATCAAGCCAGTTATAGTGGACAGCTAAGGCTGTGGAAGGCTAGAGTTTCATAATTTCTAATCAATAAGAATAGAGCTGGAAGGGACCTTGGATGTCTTCTAGTCCAATCCCATGCTCAACCCTAACCCTAACCCTAACCCTATACCAGGGGTAGGAAACCGTGGCTCTTTGATGACTCGTGGACTTCAACTCCCAGAATTCCTGAGCCAGCACAGGAGTTGAAGTCCACGAGTCATCAAAGAGCCAAGGTTGCCTACCCCTGCCCTATACCATTTCAGACAAGTGGCTTGAAGCTCTTGAAGACTTCCAGTGATGAAGCACCCACAACATCTGAAGGCAAGCCATCCCACCGATTAGTCGTTCTCACTCTTAGGAAGTTTCTCCTTAATTCCAGGTTGCTTCTCTCCCAGAATCTAATCTAGCTATACTCTAGCTTGGCTTCTTACTTTGGAATGATGGCTTGCTAGTTCTTGTTGCTGCCACCTGTCTTCTCTCCTGGTGTCCGACCCCTAAATTTGATATGTGAAAGAGATAGGGCTCTTGTACCGTGTGATTAGGTCGAAATGCAAAAACTGAACAAAATTCTATAACGCAAGTACACTGGATGTATAGTGTACAGACATGAGGAAATATACCTGTTTCTTGTTGCTCAGAAGGGCAGAACCAGAACGAATGGGCTGAAACTAGAAGGAAGTAGATTTGGGCTAGACATTATGAAGTATTTCCTGATGCCAAGAGCTGTTGACCAGTGGAAAAAATTGCCTCATGAAGAGGTACATTCTTCTTCACTGGAGATTTTTAAACTGTGCATGACCTCTGAAATGCCTTCTTGACTATGAGTTTATGAAGCAGATCACGGGGAAGGCACTGGTTAAATGCTCTTTGCTTCTTTGTGTCTTCCTTTTGTGCAGCTGGAGAATATAGTGATTTTTTCCCCTGTATTTAAGGATTGGCTGTAGTGAAGACAACCATGGTCTGGTTTGAATATTTCTGCATATTAGAAGTGGAAAGAACCACATAGGTTTTTAAGAAGAGACTGGACAGCCATTTGCCTGAAATGGTATAGGGTTTCCTGCCTGAGCAGGGGGTTGAACTAGATGACCTCCAAGGTCCCTTCCAACTTTATATTATTATTATTATTATTATTATTATTATTATTATTATTATTATTATTATTATTATTATTACATTTACAGTTTAATTATCTCCTCTTTAATTTAATCAATGGAGTAAATGTATGGACTGTTATGCAGTGAACAGCCTAAGTAGTTCTCTTTTTTAAAAGAGAACTACTTAGTGTTTAAAAAAATCTGTCTATGCTGTTTTTTTTCTAGAATAAAATGGCATATTGAGCCAAGGTAGCAAAGTAATGTCAACAGAAATACAAAGCACAATTTCACTTTTACTGAGAGCCAGCATGTCTGAGTTTCTCTCCAATAATATCTACCATGCTGCAGTGTAATTGCATATCAAATGCTTCCTTTTGAAGTCTGCTGAAAGACCAGATGTAGAGATTGTTACAGTATCATAGGCATAACTCTTGATATGTGTATGTATGAAGAATAAGAGAAGTTGTCACAAAGTAGAATCATAATTCTATTTAATATTAATATATGCTACGACGCGGTGGCTCAGTGGGTTAGGACGCTGAGCTTGTCGATCAGAAGGTCGGCAGATTGGCGGGTCGAATCCCGAGTGCCGCGTAGCAGAGTGAGCGCCTGTTACTCGTCCCAGCTTCTGCCAACCTAGCAGTTCGAAAGCATGTAAAAATGCAAGTAGAAAAATAGGGACCACTACGGTGGGAAGGTAACAGCGTTCCGTGCGCCTTTGGCGTCTAGTCATGCAGGCCACATGACCACAGAGACGTCCTCGGACAAGCACTGGCTCTTCGGCTTTGAAATGGAGATGAGCACTGGCCCCTAGAGTCAGAAACGACGTGTGGGGAATGTGCGGGGGAACCTTTACCTTTACCTTTACCTATGCTACGATTTATCTTAATGGTTACTGGGACAATAAGTCAACCTCCCATTGAGGGACTGTTGCGGGATAGGGTACACTACATTTTTTTCCCTCTAAAGTTTTTATATTTGTATATGGATATTCAGCTCTCACATGAATTCCAAATAAATGTTCTTATTCTGGTAGCTATTTTGGTTTCATTGAGTTTTTGTTTTGTTTTGTTTCTGTATTGCAACACAGGTCCTCTTTATGTCAAAAGCAGGTCCGTTTGAGATTGTCCTTTGCCATTTTGTTTGCTCATTAAAGTTTAAAGTTTAAACAACTGCCTGCTTGTCTCTAAGGAGCTTCAAAACAAAAACAAGAACCAAATAAAGCAGAACAATTATATGAAAAGGGGATGGGGAGCAAAACAAGAAAAACGTGGTATTTGGGAATTTTTACAACGGGGAGGGATAACCTGATTATATTAATGGGGGCAGCATCAGAAGTCAGATAAGTTCCACTAACATAGATATGTACTTGCTGTCATTAGTCTAAGATTGAAGGAAAGGTGATCTGGGCCAAGTCTTCCATTTTGTTCTTCATTACTCTTGTAGTGTTATGCGTTTAGTTTACAAGGAGAGATTTCCACTCCCGTTCTTTTGCTTGGCATAAACTTCAGACGCAGTGGCTACAATGGAGCATTCCTTCTGTAGATTATAGCCAAACAAGGTTTGGAGGATTTATAAAATCCTTTGTTGCAGATATCTGGCTTGTTTCATTTCCCCCTCCCTCCCTGCCCCACTTTTTTTCCTCTGAGTTGTAAACTAAGGAGTTTCAGAGCCCTCCTTTCCCATGTCAACAAAAAAGCTCTTCTCCTTTCTAAGCAAATGTTGGCCCATAATTGTCTCTAAAAGAGAAAGTTTCCATTATCCTGACCTCTCTCCCTTAAGAGGTGGCAACTTCTGCCCTGTCTTCCATTAACACATTGAGAACAATCTCCTTTGACTGCACTGGGTTTGCTCCCTCTGTATTTTTTTAAGCAGCACGCTTCTTTGTATTCAAGGAAATCCTAAGTTACTAGGAAAAACAAAAGGTATTTTTGCTGCAAGCCAGACAAATAGTCCTTAGGCACGTAATTCAGGACTTGCAGATGTGTTATAGGCCATAATTAGAATGGGATGTGGTATGTGGGTTGGATGGTGGGTGGAAGGAGGGGAGTGCCATTTGAACATACTTGAAAACTTTTGGCCTCTGGGTATTTTATATGCAACACATGCCCTCACTTCCTGCTGTTGTGGAGGGTGGGAGGGGGCATGCACAGAATTCAAGTCACTAACCAGAAAGGTTCCCCCTCCTTTCCTTTCTTCTTGTTCTTTTTTTTTAAATCCTGTCGATCAGACATAGCCAGGATCAAAGCTTACTCTGCTTCAGATGTTATTTTTCTTTTCTCCCCAGTGTTAGATATGCATTGCTTATAATAGTGGAATGCTTAATCCAACTGTTTGCTTTTAGGATGGAAAGTGAAGGACAAATTAATACTTCTTCTCAAAGTAAAAACAAAACAGCCTCTTTCCCAAGTACAAGTGGGGTGATTGAATTTCCAAACCTTTGTTTCTGAAACATTTAATTATACTTTAACTGAAGCCAAACTGTCAAAACATAGTAGCCAACCATTTCTTTTGAAAATGTATTACCTTTCTTATATGGAAGTCTGTAATTGAGATTGGAAATGAAACTACAGCTGTGAATAAAGAGAACCAAGATGGATTTTGCAGCTGAAAAGGCAAACAAAACAATTTTTTATGTTCACACTTTTGAACTGAAGCTGCTAAACAGAAAATAAAACAGGGACAAAATTTTGCATTGGTAAAATTTATTAGTTATTGGACATATCAAAGTCTGGAGGAGTACAATTCTGTTGTCATTCTATTGTAATCCACACAGCAATAGTTAGAAGAGCTGTTTGTTATGGAAAATTCCTTTGCTTGGTGTATAAGGTCCCTTACTCAGTATGTTTTCTTTAAAACATATTAGGGTGCTAATTAGGGCTACTCTCAGCATTATAGAGAGATTGAATCCAGAGTTGTCACTAGTAAGAACAGTGTCATACAGGTATTCCCAAATTTGATGGATGGATGATCATAGTGTGTTCCAGCATCAATATCCATAGAACCAAGAGAATGCACCCACCTACAAATAGCCATTTTGTCAGAAAAATCCTATCCAAGTTTCAGTTTTCAGTTTCAGTTTTATTAAATTTTTATACCGCCCTTCTCCCTAGGGACTCAGGGCGGTGAACAGGGCAAATGATAAAAGTACAAAACTACAAAAGTTAAAATAGAATTAAATTAATGCCCAAGATAAAACAGTAAAATATACAAATATTTAAAAACCCAAATTAACTCCCCATCAGGCCAGGCCAGCTTGTTCAAACAGGTGGGTCTTTAACCCGCGCCGGAAGGAGCGGAGATCCGGTGCCATCCGGAGCTCCACCGGCAGTTGATTCCATAAGGCCGGGGCGCCCACAGAGAAGGCCCTCCCCCTGGGGGCCACCAGCTGGCATTCTCTGACTGGAGGCACCCTGAGGAGGCCCTCTCTGTGGGAACGCACAGGGTGGAGGGGGGTTGACGCCGGCAGCAGGTGGTCCCCGAGGTATTCCGGACCCATGCCATGTAGGGACTTAAAAACCATCACTAAGACCTTGAACCTCACCCGGAAGACAACTGGCAACCAATGTAGCTCGCGGAGTAAAGGTGTAACATGGGAGTACCGGGAAACTCCCAAGACAACTCTCGCGGCCGCATTCTGTACCAGTTGGAGCTTCCGAGTGGTCTTCAAGGGAAGCCCCATGTAGAGAGCATTACAGTAGTCAAGGCGAGAGGTCACGAGCGCATGAGTGACCGTACACAGGGCATCCCGGTCCAGATAGGGCCGCAACTGGCGCACCAGGCGAACCTGGGCGAAAGCCCCCCTAGTCACAGCTGCTACATGATCTTCCAAGGTAAGTCGTGAATCTAGGAGGACTCCCAAGTTGCGAGCCCTATCCACGGGGGGTAACAACTCACCCCCCATAGAAAGGGATGGAACAATTTGAATGTCCCGGGATGCCGGAATGTACAGCCACTCAGTCTTGTCCGGGTTGAGTTGAAGTCTGTTCCTCCCCATCCAGACCCGAACCGCCTCCAGGCAACGGGACATCACAGCGAGGGCATCACTGGGGTGGTTTGGGGTAGAAATAAAAAGTTGAGTATCATCAGCATATTGATGATACCCAACTCCAAAACCACGAATGATCTCACCCAGCGGTTTCATGTAGATGTTGAACAGGAGAGGCGAGAGAACCGACCCCTGAGGAACTCCACAAACGAGAGACCTAGGGGCCGATCTCTGCCCCCCTGCCAACACCGACTGCGAACGTCCCAGGAGATAGGAGGAGAACCACCGAAAAACTGTGCCTCCCACTCCCAATCCCCTGAGACGCCGCAGCAGGATACCATGGTCGATGGTATCGAAAGCCGCTGAGAGGTCTAATAGGACTAGGACAGAGGAACATCCCCTATCCCGAGCCCTCCAGAGATCATTCACCAGAGCGACCAATGCCGTCTCCGTGCTGTACCCGGGCCTGAAACCCGATTGGTACGGGTCCAGATAATCCGCTTCATCCAGGACCAGAGGGAGCTGATGCGCCACCACACTCTCAACAACCTTCGCAAGAAAGCGAAGGTTGGAGACTGGACGAAAGTTGTTCAACACAGCTGGGTCCAAGGCAGGCTTCTTGAGGAGGGGTCTCACCACCGCCTCCTTCAAGACGGTGGGGAAATTACCCTCACTCAAAGAAGCAGATATCACCGCCTGGAACCAGCCTCGTGTCCTCTCCCTAGCTGCATAAACCAGCCAGGAAGGGCACGGGTCCAATAAACATGTGGTGGAGCTCAGCCTCCCCATAATCCTGTCCACTTCATCAGGGGTCACAGAATCAAACTCCTCCCAGATAACATTGACAAGACCGCCCGTGTCCTGATCGTCAGACTCTGCCCAGCTGGAGTCCAAACCGGTCCGAATCCGAGCGATTTTGTCCGACAGATGCTGACCAAACTCCTCGGCACGACCCTGTAAGGGATCCCCCCTCACCTCCTGATTAAGAAGTGAGCGAGTCACCCTAAACAGGGCGGCCGGGCGATTATCTGCGGACACGATGAGGGTGGAGAAGTAATTACACCTCGCCACCCTCATCGCAGCGAGATAAGACCTAATATAGGTTCTTAACCGCAATCGGTCGGATTCAGATCGGCTGGACCTCCAGCAGCTCTCTAGGCCCCGTTTCCGACGCTTCATCTCCCGGAGCTCCGCGGAGAACCATGGAGCTCGTTGGGATCTGCGCCGGGTCAGGGGCCGCAAGGGTACAACTCGGTCCAGTGCCTCAGTGGCTGCCCTTTCCCAGGCTTCCACTAAGGCATCCGCCGAATTGTGAGCGACGGAAGCAGGTGGGGATCCCAGCGCTGCCTGGAACCCATCAGGGTCCATTAAGCGCCTGGGGCGGTACCATCTAATTGGTTCCGTATCCCCACGGCGGGGGGTGGTAAAACGGAAGACCAGCCGCAGGAGATGATGATCCGTCCATGACAGGGGCATGATAAATGGAGAGCCCCCACCAAGATCATCCAGCCATCGTCCAGATAAAAAAACTAGGTCCAGGGTGTGGCCTCCCTCATGAGTTGGTTCAGAAATTACCTGCGTCAGGTCCATGGCCGTCATGGAAGCCATGAACTCCCGAGCCAACTCAGATGACCCTCCCAGGGATGGTAGATTGAAGTCACCCAAAACTAAAAGTTTGGGGAACTCAATCACCAAACCGGAGAGGACATCGAGTAGCTCAGGCAGGGCTGCCGCTGTGTGACTAGGCGAAACGTACACCAGCAGCAAGCCCAACTGAGCCCCTGAACCAAACCTCAAAAAGAGAGACTCACACCCGACTATCTGAGGGACGGTGGTCTCCCGCGGACATAAGGTCTCCCTGATAACTACCGCCACTCCCCCGCCCCTACCATGAGCCCGGGGCCAGTGTAACGCTCGAAAACCTGGTGGGCAAAGATCAACCAAAGGGACCCCACCCTCTGGGCCCAACCAGGTTTCGGTAATACAAGCCAGGTCTGCATGCTCACCCTCCACCAGATCCCGCACAAGGGGAGCCTTATTAACCACGGACCTGGCATTCAGGTACACCAGCCGGAGCTCAGGAGGCTGCGCATCCTCGCTCCCGGCACCTCGGGGAAGAAACAGAGGGTCGGAGCGCCTCACCGCTTGTAAACAGCGGGGACGGCCCTCCCGGTAACGATACGGCCCTCTGTCCATACGCCTGCTGCCATACCCCAGTGTCGTGGGAATCGGCAATCCCACGACCCGCTCCTGAGCCCCAGATGTAACCACACCCCGCTCCCCCCGAACGCAGTCAGACCCAGGCCTGGCCTGCACCGTGGTTGTATGGCCACCCCCCATAGTCAAACAACCATTACCCCCCGCCCCCCTCCCTAACCCCCTAAAAAATTTAACTAAAAAAGTAACCAGGGGCCTCCTATTAAATTTGGATCGAGAGCCCCTGACCTTACCCGGCCATCTCTCAGGGTCCCAATAATTGGGCCCTTCATTGAGACTGGGAATGGCGAAAAAGGCGGGAAGCACCCAGGAGAGGGGGGCACCCCTGAGGGCGAGCAAGTCCGTGCTGGAGTATCTATACATAAGTCCAACAAGTCCAGATGAGGCAGTCCCATAATGGAAAAGTCCAGTAGGAGGTTCTAAAGGAAGGAAGTGAAACATTCAGGCCATCGACCAACCTACTGCCACCCGGTTGGATGCTCCCGGGGGCAGACCCCAACCCGTCCTCCCACGACAGGTCGAGAGTCTGAACCAGGGGGATGGTCAAGAATGTACACCCTGGGTGGGGCATAACCCATAGAGCTCCCACCTCTATGGGAGTGCCGATGTAAAAACAGGCCGCTCTCCCACTGCGGCCTGCACCCAGGTCCGTCCCAGTCCAAAGGGGAATAGAGAGGCAGATGGAGAGTTAGTAATTGGCAGTCCACCGGAGCTGCTACGGCCCTCGCAGACCAGATGGAAAAGCACCGACCACCGCCATATCACTGCCGATGGAACGGGCCAGCAAGCCCCGAAAACGCCGTCGTCGCCATCACCGTCGAAGGCCGGAACAAGGCAAACGAAGCAGCAACACCACCGTCGTCGCCGCGGTCGTCCTCTCCACTGCCAAAGGCAGCCCGAGGACGCCGTCACCGTCGCCACCTCCGCCGCCGGCAGCGGCGCAAAAAACAATACCAGGGACATCTCTGCCACCAAGCTGACCAGCGGTCGTCCCCTCCACCGTCGAAACGGCCCGAAGATGCCGCAGCCGCCGAAAGCGGCCCGAGGCAGGTCCAACAGAGAGCTCCCCGCCGCCGCCGCCGCTGACATCGCCGCCAACACAGAAGGGCCAAAATAGAGGCGCCGATCAGCTGGAGCTCCGAGGCCACCGCCGACCAGCTGGAACTCCGAGGCCGCCGCTGACATCGCCGCCAACACGGAAGTGCCAAAATGGAGGCACCGATCAGCTGAAACTCCGAGGCCGCCGCCGATCAGCTGGAACCTCAGAGACGCCGAAAACCGCCGAGAGCCGGCCAGAAGCAACAGCGTTACTGCCCGAAACAGCAGAGAACGCCGTCACCACCAGCTACAACCTGTCAGGAGCAGCCCAAGGCAGCCCGGAGACGTCGAGGCGAAGCAGCCCGGAGACGCCGAGGCTGTAGAAACCGGCAGGCCGAAACCAAACACAGCGAACACAGCGGCAGCACAAACGAAGCAGATGGAAACAGCGGGCGAAGCAGCAGACGGAGCAGATGGAAGCAGCCACTCACAGACGGGAGAAAACGAACAGCAAGCTACCTCATTCTTTGCCTCTAAAATTAGTAGTCTAAATCCCCTACCCAGGGGCTCAAAAGGACCCCTGGGGGGCTCCCAAGGGACGCCCAGCAACCGGAGCTCGCGGAGCTCAGCCCAACACGTCCGCCATTTTGTGTGTCTGTGTGTTACAGAATGAAAAAAAAAACTTGTTACAACAGTGATGACAAAACCCAAAGGTCTGAAGCTATTATATATCTTCATTTTCTATTAGTCTTAATTTTGCCTACTCATTAATGTGATGAAGAAATTGTGAGGTTTCAAATGAAATGAAATCAAATCTATGTTATGGTCATAGACCAGTGAAGTTTATTTTAATAATCTAAATCCAGAACTCAACACATATAAAACAACCCCAATTACCATACTAAAGGTAAAGGTAAAGGTTTCCCCGCACAAGTGTGCTAGTCGTTTCCGACTCTAGGGGCCAGTGCTCATCTCCGTTTCAAAGCCAAAGAGCCAGTGCTTGTCTGAGGATGTCTCCGTGGTCATGTGGCTGGCATGACTAGACGCCAAAGGCACAAGGAACACTGTTACCTTCCCACTGTAGTGGTCCCTATTTTTCTACTTGCATTTTTACGTGCTTTCGAACTGCTAGGTTGGCAGAAGCTGGGATGAGTAACAGGCGCTCACTGTGTTACGCAGCACTCAGGATTCGACCCGCCAAACTGCTGACCTTCTGATCGACAAGCTCAGCATCCTAACCCACTGAGCCACTGGGTTCCTAATTACCATACTACAACTAACCAAAATTCAAATCATGACATTTTTGCCTTTCTTCTTCAAATTACGCCACCTAACATGAATGATTCAGCAACTTCTGACAATGAAGTTTGGAAATTATGTTCATTAGATATAGCGGTCACCAAAAACACCCTTAGGAATGCATCTTACTCAAAACTGAGGATAGAAAATATGCTTTCAAATGTTATGACCCTTGTAAGCTGTCTGGAAAGCTGAATTTCAGCATATAGATTGTCAAAACAAACTAGAAATTAGAAAATGTTTGAAAAAGTGAGTTGTTTTCTCAGCATTCAGAGGTTGGCACATGTCACAGAATCATCATAGAGACTTCCATTCCAGTGCAAAGCAAGGCAAACATCAGATAAGACAGAGCGTTGGGCTGTGGAAGTTCCCTTGTCTTCACAAGTTGCTTTGTCTCTTCACATATTCAGACTGATGACTGGAGAGAAAGGGGATTTCCAGAATCAGAAGACTGCAACATCCGCATATAGGCAAGCTCTGACAGTATAACTGAACTACCTATTTTAAGCCTGTCATTTGTGCATGCTTATTCATCCTTTTTTAAATAAATAAATAAATAAATAAATAAATAAATAAATAAATAAATAAATAAATAAATAAATAAATCTATTTCTGCCTCCAGATAAAAGCTACATGGTGTGGCCACAAATGGACTATTTGAAATCACCTAGCTATCTCCAGGTACGAGGACTACCTACAATTTCCAATTTTTGTTATAATATATAATATAACAAAGCATAATGGTAAATCATATAAATGTATAACTTAGTACATCTCAGAAAAAGAAGGTACCTTGGTACTATTTAATCTCACTAATGTATTACTATATTACATAACAATGCTGAGTTAACTGGAAATGTTGTTGTTGTTAGTTGCGAAGTCGTGTCCGACCCATCGCGACCCTATGGACAAAGTTCCTCCAGGCCTTCCTGTCCTCTACCATCTTCTGGAGTCCATTTAAGCTCACACCTACTGCTTCAGTGACTCCATCCAGGCACCTCATTCTCTGTCGTCCCCTTCTTCTATTGCCCTCAATCTTTCCCAGCATCAGGCTCTTCTCCAGTGAGTCCTTCCTTCTCATTAGGTGGCCAAAGTATTTGAGTTTCAACTTCAGGATCTGGCCTTCTAAAGAGCAGTCAGGGTTGATCTCCTCTAGGACTGACCGGTTTGAATGCCTTGCAGTCCAAGGGACTAGGAGGACTCTTCCCCAGCACCATAGTTCAAAGGCCTCAATTCTTTGGCGCTCAGCCTTTCTTATGGTCCAGCTTTCACTGCCATACATTGCAACTGGGAAGACCATAGCCTTGACTATACACACTTTTGTTGACAGGGTGATGTCTCTGCTTTTTAGTGTACTGTCTGGATTTGCCATGGCTTTCCTCCCAAGGAGCAAGCGTCTTTTAATTTCTTGGCTACAGTCCCCATCTGCAGTGATCTTGGAGCCCAGGAAAATAAAATCTGTCACTACCTCCATTTCTTCCCCATCTATTTGCCAGGAATTGAGAGGGCCAGATGCCATGATCTTGGTTTTCTTAATGTTTAGTTTCAACCCAAGTTTTGCACTCTCCTTCTTCACTCGCAACAAGAGGCTCTTTAGTTCCTCTTCACTTTCTGCCATTAGAGTGGTATCATCTGCATATCTTAGGTTGTTGATGTTTCTTCTGGCAATCTTAATTCCAAATTTTGATTCATCTAGCCCTGCCTTTCTCATGATGTGCTCTGCATATAAGTTAAATAGGCAAGGCGACAGTATACAGCCTTGCCGGACTCCTTTCCCAATTTTGAACCAATCAGTGGTTCCGTGTCCAGTTCTCACTGTTGCTTCTTGGCCCGCATATAGGTTTCTCAAGAGACAAATAAGATGGTCTGGTACGCCCATCTCTTTAAGGACTTGCCAGAGTTTGTTATGATCCACACAATCAAAGGTTTTAGCATAGTCAATGAAGCAGAAGTAGATGTTTTTCTGGAACTCTCTAGCTTTCTCCGTGATCCAGCGTATGTTGGCAATTTGATTTCTAGTTCCTCTGCCTCTTCGAAATCCTGCCTGTACTTCTGGTAGTTCTCGATCCACATACTGCTGGAGTCTAGCTTGTAGAATTTTAAGCATAACTTTACTAGCATGAGAAATGAGTGCAATGGTTCAATAGTTTGAACATTCTTTGGCACTGCCTTTCTTTGGAATTGGAATTTAAACTGATCTTTTCCAATCCTGTGGCCACTGTTGAGCTTTCCAAATTTGCTGGCAAATTGAGTGTAACACTTTTACTGCATCGTCTTTTAAGATTTTGAATAGCTCAGATGGAATACTGTCACCTCCACTAGCTTTGTTGTTTCTCAGCTTTTCTAAGGCCCACTTCACTTCACATTCTAGGATGTCTGGCTCGAGGTCAGTGACCACCTCATTGTGATTATCAGGGATATTAAGCTCATTCTTGTATAGTTCTTCTGTGTAATTTTGCCACCTCTTCTTAATCTCTTCTGCCTCTGTTAGGTCCCTGCCATTTTGGTCCTTTATCATGCCCATTTTTGCATGAAACATTCCTTTCATCTCTCCAATTTTCTTGAAAAGATCTCTGGTCCTCCCTATTCTATTGTTTTCTTCTATTTCTTTGCATTGTTCATTTAAGAAGGCATTCTTATCTCTTCTAGCTATTCTTTGGAATTCTGCATTTAATTGGGCATATCTTTCTTTTTCTCCCTTGCCTTTCGCTTCACTCCTTTTCTCAGCTATTTGCAAAGCTTCCTCAGACAGCCATTTTGCTTTCTTGCATTTCTTTTTCTTTGGGATGGTTTTGGTTGCTACCTGTTGTACAATGTTGCGAACCTCTGTCCATAGTTCTTCAGGCACTCTGTCTATCAGGTCTAATTCCTTAAATCTATTTGTCACCTCTACTGTATATTGAACAGGGATATGATTTAATTCATACCTGACTGGCCTAGCGCTTTTCCCTACTTTCTTCAGTTTAAGCCTAAACTTTGCAACAAGAAGCTCATGGTCTGAGCCACAGTCAGCTCCTGGTCTTGTTTTTACGGACTGTATAGGGCTTCTCCATCTTTGGCTGCAGAGAATATAGTCAATCTGATTTCTGTGTTGACCGTCTGGTGATGTCCATGTGTAAAGCCGTCTCTTGGGTTGTTGAAAAAGAGTGTTTGCTATGACCATTGTATTCTCTTGACAAAATTCTATCAGCCTGTGCCCTGCTTCATTTTGTACTCCAAGGCCAAACTTGCCCGTTATTTCAGTTATCTTTTGGCTTCCTACTTTAGCATTCCAATCCCCCATGATAATAAGGACATAACTGGAAAACACCTTGTTAAAATTTCTTTATTAAAAATATGTTGTATTAAAATGATATCTGGATAGCCCAAGACTGCCTCCTTCTCCTGCAAGGCATCAGAAAAAAACAACGACAAAAGCATTTTTAAGTTATTGACATGAAAACTACATGGATGCATCCGTGAAATTACCAAGAGTTGAGCTTACATGGAAAGAAGATTTGCTTCTATAGAACTCAGTTCCAATTATTATCTGAATTACAAACCATTAATTACAATAATGAGAAATATAACATTTGGGTAGTTAAAATAGTTTAGCCTATTTAACTAACATCCCACTCCTCAAATGTTCTCATACTTTTCCAAAATAACAAAGTTTTGAAAAGATCAAAACATTAATGTAAGTGAGAAAAATGTAGCAGAATTTCTTCATATCAGAGCTTAATTGAGAAATCACTCTGAAATAAACTTAGTAGTGAGTAAGCCTCACTAAGCCTAGAGTAACATGAACATGTTACAGATTGCGCTATAATTAGTAGACTGGCATACAAAATAGAAAGTAAAACATAACAAATGAAATAAACAGCAAATTGTTGCCTTTGTCTGAGTTCCTGTATATATAAAATGCAGAGGGTAAATATTTATTTGGGCAGTTTTGAGATCACTTGACTCCCAGTAATTCTGGGCAGCTCATGGTTTAGAAAAATACCAAAAATAAAGAGACAAACAAACAAACAAAGGAAGAAATAGTTCACAAGCAGCTCAAAGATTAATATCTAAATAAAATGTCCATCAACAGGGATGCAAGTATTGTGTTATGTATGGGGTAGGAGCAGCAGCTCTGCAGGTACCACCGGGTGGCGCTGTGCTGTGGCTGGATTGGCTGAAGGGTTTTCGGCGGGAGATTTGGATGGATGGATTGGCCAGGGTGATACCTGGCTAGGTATATAAGGGGTCCAGGTAACCCCCTTTGTTCAGTACGTGCCTACCACTAATAAAGAGCTGTCATGCGGTACTCATCTGTTTTTTCCTTGCCATGTGGTCCAGAACCCACTCAACAATAGTGGCAACAAAGGTGGGATGCTGTTTCGCTCAGAGCTGAATCACTAACTGAAGTCACTAGCTGAAGTCACTGGGTCGGAGGAAAACAGTTCTTCCCTGAACCCTTGCCGGAGCAGCATCTTAGACTGGTCAGACCATGGCAAAAATCACTCAGATTCGTGAGTTTGACATTCACCGGCCCAAGCGATGGGAATCGCACCTGGGCCAGGTTGAAGGGTACCTCCTCGTCAACAGAATTACTGAGGATCGCATGAAAGCAGCGGCGCTACTGTATATCAGCGGGTCTGCCGTTTACGATGTGGCCGTTGGGTTGTTCACCCCGATGCCCATCGCATCTGTTCCTTACCACAACCTAGTAAACAAGCTGAAGGGGCATTTTATGCCTAAGAGGTCTGAGATGTCCTGGAGGTTCCAGTTTGTCCAGCAGATCCAGAGGCCAGGCGAGTCAACAACTGACTTCATTGCAGACGTGTGACAAGCTGCTCGTCTTTGCAAGTTTCCTGACTTTGAAGACCGCCTGCGAGATCGTATCACTTTTGAGCTGAATGACAAGTGGCTGCGGCAGAAGCTGCTCGCGAAGCTGAAGATGAGCCTGCAAGAAGTCTTGGACGAGGCCCAGGCACATGAAGCGGCCAGTGGAAATGGTCAAACAACCCACCGACCCAGCAGCAGCTCTGGGGGATCAGTGCACCAGGAGAGCACTGCATATGGCAGAACGGATGAAGACAAGGTGGCAGAGATCGACGCGGTAGACCAGAGGCTGGCACAACAACAAGTAACACGACCGCAGGTAGACCAGGGGGCTCAGCGGAGATCGATGGCATCGCAGAGAGCTGCTGGTGGGGCCGGTGCTGATGCTATTACGGGAGCCAGAGCGACCAGCCTTAAGTGTGCCGGCTGCAGGGGGAGCCATGCAAGAGTGACCTGCAAATTTTGCTCAGCTAAATGCCGAATCTGCGGGAAGACAGGCCACATCGCTGCGGTCTGCCAGAGCCATCAGAGGAACGAGGATGCATCGCCAAAAGGTACTGGGACACCCCAAAATGCGACCTCCAATGCTGTAGTGAATCTTAAGGCTGTTTCCCACTTGGGGGTCTATTGGCTACTCACCCCCAAAATCATGCTAGAGGTCCACTTGCAGGGCATACCCTGTAAGATGGAGCTAGACTCCGGAGCTGCTGTCTCAATAATCTCTGAAGAGACCTTTAAACAAGTGTGCGGCCGGAGCAACCAATGGGCTACCTTAAGACCAACTAACCTAACCGACTTCCAGCATGCTCTCACGAAAATTAAGGGGAAGGCCACACCGTCGGTGGGGTTCAGGGGGTTCCGTGGGGACTTGGATGTGTTGGTAGTTGATGGCCGAAGGACTAGTATAGTGGGACTGGACTGGTTCGGCTCTCTGGGCATAGGAATCTCAGGGAGCCATAGGGTCCAGGCCATGAGCCTCGAATCCATCTGCAAAATGTTTGCAGACATATTTGAGGACAAGTTAGGCACATACATGGGGCCACCCATCAAGTTTAAGCTAAATCCCAATGTTATGCCCATTAGAATCAAACCCTGAAGGGTTCCCTTTGCCCTTAAAGGTAAAATAGAGAGGGAGTTGGACAGGCTAGTGGACCAGGGGGTGTTAGAGCCCGTGGAAGGAGGTGAATGGGAGACCCCTATAGTTACCCCGCTAAAGGGTAACGGGGAGGTGAGGATCTGTGCTGACTACAAATGCACTGTGAACCGGGCCCTCAATTCGCATGCTTACCCGGTTCCGACGGTCAGCCACATCCTCACCTCTCTTCAGGGCAGCGCCATTTTTGCAAAGCTAGATTTGGCGCAAGCATATCAGCAGCTCCTGGTTTCCCCGGAGACAGCTGACGCACAAACCATAGGAACACAGAGAGGAGCTTTCAGAGTTAACCATTTACAGTTCGGTATCTCTGTAGCTCCAGGGATCTTTCAAGAAGTGATGGAGAAAACTCTGAAGGGCATTCCAGGAGTATGCCCTTACTTTGATGATGTCCTCATCGCTGGAAGCTCTGAGGAGGTATTGGCTGAAAGACTGCAGTCTGTTTTAAACAGATTTCGCTCTGCAGGGCTCAAACTTAAAAAAGACAAGTGCAGCATAGGGGTGACATCTACTGAGTTCCTTGGGTTCAGAATAGATGCCAAGGTGGTTCATCCTGCTGAATCCAAGGTGAGGGCAATAAAAATGGCCCCCACTCCAAAAAACAAAGGGGAATTACAAGCTTTCCTGGGGCTCCTAAATTTTATCATTCATTTCTTCCACATAAAGCTGCCATTGCTGAGCCTCTGCACAGGCTCCTAGACAAGCATGCTGTTTGGAATTGGGCAAAGAGTCACGAAAAAAGTTTTAATGATAAATTTATTGTCACTTTGAATGTACACCAATCGGCATACATCAAAATGAAATTTCGTTGCATACAGCTCTCAAAGGGTCACCACCTCCGATATATACTCCTTGTTCATGGCCTGCTCAAATTTCACATTGTCCATTTTAGTCTCTAGGGAGTGAACAATGGCAAACAGGACAGATGGAAATGGGGCTCCATGTGGATTAGCCCTCAAATTCGCTTGTATTCTGACAACCTCGCCTTCTTTCCTTTTTCTGATCTTGACTCTTCCACCCTTTCTTAAAGAGGCCTTGCTTCTTTTTGCCCCTGGAGCATGCTGCTGCCGCCGCCACCAACTCCTCCAAAAGCCTCTCTCTCTTCCTCTGGGCCTGCCGACAGCCTCATCCAGTTCCTTCACCCCATAAGCTCCAGGTCCTCTCCTCCTCTGCCTCCTCTGGAAACAGCCCTGATTTGCGGTAGAATCCATCACTGGGCCAGCAGTCAGATCTTGCTGCTGGTAGAACAAATTCAAACAGTGCCAACAACTTTTAATGGTCTCACCAACAGTTACAAAACAACTAGAAACTCGCCATGCCAGCAAAGATTGTCGGTCGTATGTCGTATGTTACCTTAGTTCCACCATGTTGCTCAAACACATTAAAATCTTCCTGATCATGTGGCCTATAGCCCTTACTATCCCTCCCAAAACTATTCGCCTTCAAGAGCCAATGCAGCCACAGCCATTCCAGGCGCCGCCATCTTATGGAACTGAAAGAGCTACTGTCCAGTAACTCCACTGTCACCCACTTCATAGAGTCAAAACCTATATGCATCGCATGTGATGCATCCCCATATGGAGTGGGTGCTGAACTGAGCCATCTTGAAGACAATGGGGACCAAGTGCCCATTGCCTACTACTCATGCACATTGTCTAGGGCAGGAAGGAACTATGCTCAAATTGACAAGGAGGCCCTGGCCATAGTGGCCGGGGTCAAGATGTTCCATGATTACCTCTATGGCAGGGAATTCACCATATTCACAGATCATAAGCCTCTGTTGGGGTTGTTCATGACAGACAAGCAGACACCTCAAATATTATCACCCAGGATGCTTAGGTGGTCCATATTCCTATCTGCATACTCTTGCAAGTTAGTTCACAAACCTGGGAAAGAGATGGGCCATGCAGACGGATTAAGCAGGTTGCCTTTAGACAAGGCTGAACCTGATCCAGCACCAGCAGCCCAGATACTGTCCATTCAGGATCTACCAGAGTGCCCCCTGCAGGCAAAAGACATAGTTGCTGAAACAGCAGCAGACAGAGTCCTAAGCAGAGTGCAGTCTTGGGTAGTCACGGGGTGTCAAGAAAAGTCTCCAAGAACTGAATTCCAGGCTTACTTCAATAGGAGGCACGAGTTGTCGGCACACAAGGGCTGCCTGTTATGGGGAAGTAGGGTCATCATTTCCCAAACACTGAGAAACACGGTCATTAAGTCATTACACGAAGGACACCCAGGGATAGTCAGAATGAAAGCGTTAGCAAGAAGTTATCTGTGGTGCCCCAGTCTTGATAAGGCTATTGAGGAACAGGTTAACAGTTGTTATGACTGCCAAAGGTCCAGATCTGAGATGCCCCATGCACCAGTATTCAAATGGGAAGAGACACACACTCCATGGTCCAGGTACACATTGACTACACAGGCCCCTTCCAGGGACAGTTGTTCTTGGTGGTGGTAGACAGCCACTCTAAGTGGTTAGAAGTGATACCAAGTCACTAGCATGACCTCAGCCAAAACCATCCAAGTGCTCAGGGGGCTCTTTGCCACACACGGCCTGCCAGACGTATTAGTCTCAGATAATGGGCTTCAATTCACCTCTGCTGAATTGCAGGCATTCACCAGGGCCAACTTGATTAGGCATGTTACAACGGCACCCTTCTACCCATCGACTAATGGATTAGCAGAACGCATGGTGAGAACAACCAAGGACGCATTGCGGCGCATCATCAATGGCAACTGGCATCAACGGTTGGCACAGATCCTGTTAGCTCAACACATCACACCCTGCACTGCCACAGGCAAGAGTCCAGCGGAACTTTGGTGGGGCCAGAGGCTCATCACCAAATTGGACAGGCTGCACCCTGACAGAGTGGCTGCTGAGACTGAGCATCCCAGAGTCTCTAGAGAATTTCTCAATAACGACTTGGTTTGGGCAAGGAACTATGGGCCAGGTCATTTTTGGATTCCGGGGGTGGTGGTTGACAGAACTGGGCCATTGTCCTACATTGTAGGGGTGGAGGGGAATCGTCAGATCAGGCGTCATGTAGATCAAATCAGGAAGTGGGTTCCTGAAGGGTCTCAGGGTGACCAATCATAACAAAAAGCAATTGAACAAAATGGGGAAGCCCAGGGACTGGGTCAAGCAGGATATTGGGACCAGGGCTCAACCATGACCTATGATGATTTGGAAGACCAGCAAGGACTGAGACGGTCTACCAGGACCCACAGACCACCGACATATCTTGCAGATTATGTGCAATCTTGAACAGGCCCAGAGCCATTCACACTATATGATTAATTTGTGTTGTGATGTACTATGTAAGCCAATTGTATTCTATATGTTTTTTTTCTTTTAAGGGGGAAGGGGTGTTATGTATGGGGTAGGAGCAGCAGCTCTGCAGGTACCACCGGGTGGCGCTGTGTTGTGGCTGGATTGGCTGAAGGGTTTTCGGCAAGAGATTCAGATGGATGGATTGGCCAGGGTGATACCTGGCTAGGTATATAAGGGGTCCAGGTAACCCCCTTTGTTCAATATGCGCCTACCACTAATAAAGAGCTGTCATGCGGTACTCATCCGTTTCTTCCTTGCCATGCGGTCCAGAACCCACTACACAATATATTGTCCTGCCGAAAATCTGGGAGAATAGCCAAGTATTTAATAACTCCCTGAACATGAGCAAGATGGGAGACATCTAGATTTTTTGGGGGGGCGTGAATAATATCTATGATATTGATACTGTTTACTGTGGAGTTACCAGAAGATGGTAGAAAAGTGTGGTGCAGAATCCAGTTGATTTACACTGAAGTACGCAACATTAAGAGTCTCCAAAACTGAACCAAGACTGGCAGATTTTAATTTCCTTTCTGATGATCCAAAATAAGGTTTAATGCAATCTGAGAAGATGGAACAATAGACTGGGTCATGTTCACAGTTAAAACCATGGACTAAAACTATGATATCACGTACATTTAAAAAGGTCTCTGAAAATAAAAAGATCTTGGTAGCAAAACACACAAACACACACACAGACCCACACCCCCACATCCCCCACATATCATCAGAGAATGTTACACTATGTTACACCACAGAGCCATGGTGGCGCAGTGGTTAGAATGCAATATTCCTAATCAGCTGCAGGTTGATTCAGACTTTCATCCTTCCAAGGTTGATAAAATGAGGACTCAGATTGTTGGGGTCCAATATGCTGACTCTGTAAATCGCTTAGAGAGGGTTATAAAGCACTCTGAAACAGTATATAAGTCTAAGCACTATTGCTATTAATGTATACTGCATAAACACACGTACAATGTGTGAGCACCTTTTATAAGTACATTAAGCTTTGAGTCATTGATTGGGAAGAACAGTGATCTATGTGAATCAATAATCTGGATTTCATGTGCAAATAATTGCTGCTGAAGCAGGTCACTTTTATAATATCCAGTCATTCTGTTATGACTAGATTTCCAAAGATTATACCTGTGAGCAGATGCCGTATTTTCCGGCGTATAAGACAACTTTTGAACCCATGAAAATCTTCTCAAAATTTGGGGGGTCGTCTTATACGCCGGGTCGTCTTATACACCGGAAAAAAAACATAAATCAGTCGAGCGTCCCCGTTCTTGCAAAGCAACTTCAAGCCTCCTTAGTCCAGTCCCCCTCCATCGTGACTCTCCCTTCCCACCCCCAAGGGGCCTCTAAGCCCCTTCCCCTCCCCCTTGCAAATGCCAGACCCCGGGAGTGGCAGGAAGCCCCTCCCCCTCACCCAAGCGGCATCTGAGCATAAGCAGAGCACGCCCTGCTACCCGCTATCTCTCCCGGCAGATGCCCGCATCCGGCCTCGCAACCAGCCGCAGAAGCCCGCGCCCGGCTTTCCTTCCCCCCACCCGCACCCGGCTACCTGTTCCTGGGCCCCGGCCCTAGCCACGGGCCAGCTTGCCAGCGACCAGGCTAACGGACTCCGGGCCGCCAGATGCTGTGCTTTGGGAGACGCTCCCCGGCGGATCGGGGAGGGAGCACCCGCCCGCTGCCAGGCCGTTCCAAGTTTAGGGAACTTCCGGGGACTTCCGGCGGGCCGGGTAAGAGCGTGCCTGCCAGCCCGTTCCAGGAACTTCTGGGGACTTCCGGCAGGCCTGGCGCCCCTCTCGCCCGCAGACCATGCAGCGGCCCTCGCCAGCTGGCCTCGGCATGGCTGCCCCAAGCCCGCCTCTCCAGCGCATCTTCCGAGCCCACCTGGCTGACCGTCTCCTGGGCGGGGCTTGGCTCCAGATGCACGGCTACTCCATCTGCAAATGTGCTCTCAAATGGGTGGGTGGAAGGAAAAGCCCCTTTGGGCTTCAAAAGGGAGGCTTTGCACCATCTGCATCAGACGGGGCTGAATCGGGCTTGTGTCAGACACTTGGCAACTGGCATGTAAGTATTTTCCGGCGTATAAGACGAAAAACCTTGAAAATCTTTTTAAAAGTCGGGGGTCATCTTATACGCCGGGTCGTCTTATACGCCGGAAAATACGGTAAATATATTATTTTCCTAGGAAAGAATGGGGTTACTTGATTACTGGATAGTTAAAAATGGCAGTAGATGCTTTCCAAACATTACCTCTGATTTATAATTTTTTTAAAAGCCAGAATAGTGGTTAAGTCACCAGGCTAGAAGTCAGGAGCCTGTGAGTTCTAGAAAGATGGCTGGGTGACTTTGGGCCAGTCACTCTCTCAGCCCAACCCCACCTAATAGGGTTATTGTTTTGGGGAAAATAGGAGGATGAAGGAATATTAGGTATGTTCACTGCCTTGAGTTGTTTATAAAAAAGAAAGGTGGGATGGAAATAAATAAATTTATGCAAATGCACTGTTTTGCTGTGGGAGCAAGAGATTTCATGAAAAAAGGTATTGTTTCTGTGATGCTTCTGCCTAAAACCAAAGGGTATATTTATATAGCAGTACTTTGTGATTGTTTAAATATATTGGCTTCCCCCCCCCCCCCGAAAATCCCCTAACAAAGGTTCCTCTGCATGTTGCCAAAACATCCATCTTTTGCGGGAGAGAAAATGACATTTCAGATTTGCCTGCTGCTTTCTGGCAGATTGATTATTAATTACCAGCTTCCCTACATGTCCTTCTATGGGGATATTCTTCCTCCAGTGACTTTTCTGAGAATGACTGCTGGGAAGGCTGTTGGAGAAGCTGGCAGGGAATTGCAGAAGAGAAGGAAATGGCCTTTTGCTGTGACAGACCTTCTCTCCAGGGTCATCTACAGGGGTAGGTCAAAAAAGTTACAAGGATGGCTATGACTGTATGTAAAAGAGTGGCTGCCATCTGAACGGTTGGATCAGAAAAGTCAGGAAGACCAGCTACAGGCTCATGAAAGTCATACTTTGGACCACCCCAATGTATTTATATATATATTAAAGGTAAAGGTAAAGGTTCCCCTGCACATGCGTGCTAGTCGTTTCCAACTCTAGGGGCCGGTGCTCATCTCCGTTTCAAAGCCGAAGAGCCAGTGCTTGTCCAAGGACATCTTCGTGGTCATGTGGCCAGCATGACTAGACACCAAAGGCGCACAGAATGCTGTTACCTTCCCACCGTAGTGGTCCCTATTTTTCTACTTGCATTTTTACGTGCTTTCAAACTGCTAGGTTGGCAGAAGCTGGGACGAGTAACAGGAGCTCACTCTGTTACGCGGCACTCGGGATTTGACCCGCCAAACTGCCAACCATCTGATCGACAAGCTCAGTGTCCTAACCCACTGAGCCACCGCGTCCCTTCATATATATATTGGTGTATTATTATTCATTACGTTATTTTTATACACAATAGGGCTGGTCTTATGAACAAGAAGCCATGTTAACAGATTATTAACAGTTTAAGCTTGTGTAGTTTAGGACTTTGGCTTCACGAAATCAGATTACCCACCTCACAGCAAGGTTTCTCCAGGTTTTCAGACAGGAATATTTTGTAGGCCTACCTGGAGATGCCAAGGATTAATCTCAGAGTCTTTTGTATGCAAAGCATACATGCAGTTATCAAACCATGGTCTCACTCTGAAGATGTTTCTCCAGTTATGGCTCCAAAGCGGATGTAGATTGGGAAGAAAGAGAGTTTGGCACATGGACCGTTGGTTTTTTCCCCTCCCTGGTTATTGCCTGAAAAAGAATGGGAAAGAATCTATTGGAATCTGACTGTAGTTAGAGCTGAACTTCTCCACTGCTTTCTGCAACCTTTCATCTCCTTCTTTAGCCCCAGAGCAGGGAAGAACTAAAATAAAAATAATCAGAGAGACCTCCCTAGAAAAGCCATTTATGAAGGGTCAGTCTTAATATACATTTCTATGTCAGCAGGGGAAAGAGAAGGTTAATGTTCTTGCTGGGATATTTTTTTGTCAATGAACAATCCTGGGCTTCTTGAGGTTAAAAATGCTGTAACCCTTTCACACTTGGTTACAACTATGGTATTTCCCACGATACACTACCGCCCTCTTAATCCACTTAAGCGTGTTGTGTGAACATGGTCTGCATGTACGATGTGTTATTTCAGCATGGTTGCTACAGATAAGCTTCTGTTTTAGGAGGTGTGGAATTAGCCTAAAAGGGAAAAAAATGGAAGAAGAATTCAACAGATTATGGAATTCAAGTGTTCTCTTCTGAAAGAATGACATATTTTTACCAACATCAGATTACCACAATGTTCCTGCAAAAGATCAAACCTCAACAAAGACATTCGAGCTGTATTGCTCAAGCTACAGCTCAGCTAAGCAAAGACTTGGCTAAAATGTTGATGGCCCACCCACACAGTAGTTTTTATACCCTGGGGGCGGCTTATCCTGACCCACACTGTAAGACTCATGTGCTTACAAAACAAAAAACCCAAACCAAAAAAATAACCTTTAAAAAAAGTAAAATGATTGTTTTGCAATACTTGTGATTCATTTTGGAGAACAACTGTTTACCAAAGCTAGGCCTTAATTACACCTAAGGCCAGCCCAAGCATGTACAAGGAAAATGTTGCTCGTTTGGAAGTAAACTATCAGACACTCCAAGCTAGCTTTCATTACAAAATCATTATGTCTCCCATGAAATTATAAAGCAGGGGTCCTCAAACCTGGCCACTTTAAGACTTGTGGACTTCAACTCCCAGAATTCCCCAGCCAGCATGACTGGCTGGGGAATTCTGGGAGTTGAAATCCACAAAGTGGCCAAATTTGAGGATCCCTATTATAAAGTATGACTTCTATGTTTTTGCTTTTCTTTTGTTATTAGGTTTCATTTTTTTCATAATTATCTTGGCACAAGGACCTTTGAACTCAATACAACTTATTTTTACTACTTTTGAATAGGATTGAAATGTTAATAATTATCTTCAAAATATAAATTTGTTTTGTTTACATACATATATATATATATATATAGTTCAGGTTGGAATATATTCTTGTTAACCCTTTGTCACTAAAGTACCACAACTGAACTGTATGAATATTAATAAGTACAGTACAACTGCACCAAAGTTTGTATTACCTAGTAAATACTTTCCTTTATTAGTATTTAACATTTGTATTAGCTAAAAGCCTCATGAAAACAGATCTCTGTATTATACTATACTTCCTGGACAATCTACCAGTATGAGAATATTCAAACCTGCTATTCATTCATTGTAATGAATAGCTTTTGTGAAGTGGGGGAAAGGGGTAGGGGTGGAATCCAACTAAAGAGAAATAAGTAATAATTTAGAGATATAATTCCAGGTGTCCAGGCCTGAAGCCAAAAACCACTACAAAACTAATTTATCTTTTTTACTTCTACCTTTCTTCCTCATTCTTCTGCTTTCTTTATCTGTAATCAGCTGAAACTGGAGTGACAAAAGAAAGATGAAATCATGATGTCCAACAAATTTTACAAATTAAGGATGATACGGAAAGCTGGACGAGTCGTTATATAATTAGGAGTGCTAGCCTTTCTTTTCCTCTGCTTTTGACTTTCGGAATCAGAATCTGAGGCCATATCCATTGAGAAGAACCATTGTAATTGTCTTTGTACACACTCTGCTTTCAGAAGAGACACTATTGTTGGATTTGATTAAATGGCTTGAAGCAAGGGTTGGAGGAGAGAGAGCAGGGGAAAGTTTTGTGTGTGTGTGTGTGTGTATTGGGTGGAGGAGTCATCTTGGTGATCTGTGTCAGAGTCCACAAATGTCCTTATAGAATTGTAAATATCTAAATCTCAGGGATGGGGGTGTTTGTTCCATAAGGCAGGTGTTGTGACAGAGAAGGCAAGCTTCCTAGGTACCACTAGGAAACACTAAGGAGATTTGGAGCATAACCATCCTGCCAGATCTGGTGGGATTGACATGCCATTTACAACAACCACCAGCACCTGGAATTGCATTTGAAACTGGGAATCCATTGCAGATGGTACAGTTCAGGTAGTCCTCGCCTTACGGCCACAATTGAGTCTAAATTTTTTTGTTGCTAAGCGAGACAGTGTCAAGTGAGTTTTGCCCTTTTTTATGATCTTTCTCACCACAGTTGTTCAGTGAATCACTGCAGTTGTTATATTAGTAACATGGTTGTTAAGCGAAACTGGCATCCTCATTGACTATGTTCGTCAGAAGGTTGCAAAAAGGTGATCACGTGACCCCAGGACACTGCAACCATTCATAAAAAAAAAGAGTCAGTTGCCAAGCGTCTGAATTTTGATCATGAGACCATGAGAAGGCTGGAACAATCATAAATGTGAAAATATAAAATGTGAAAAATGGTTATAAGTCACTTTTTTCAGTGCCACTGTAATTTTGAATGAATTATTGTAAGTTGAGGAATACATGTATAGCAGTGTTTCATGATCACATTTTGAGCCCTCCCAGCTGCAGATAGGGTGAGTGAATAAATAGCAAAATCCCTCTCTGTGTTCAGTGAATATCCCACATCCCTGCCCCCTTCCTCTTCTGAACAGTATCTGCTAATGTTTTGTGAGTAACATAGCTCCTACACATAAGAGATGTCCTGCTCAGTCAGGATTCCTTATGAAATGTGGCAAATCTATACATGTGCATATATGTAGATGTGAAGAGTGGCGTCTAGAGCACGGCCACCACGGACATCCATCAGACAAATGGGTGGATGCTGTCTAGTTCTAGTGGTGGAGAAACAGTTCTGCAGAACTTCAAAAAAAGTGTGGAGAAATCTAATGCATGGTGGCAGTAACTATGGCACAGATGGCTCCAGCTTAGCAGCTTGGCTTCAGCAACCCTGCCATTATGACACCATTATTCTCAGCCTTACAGTCCAGTAAGCACACAAGCATTAAAAAAAAACAAAATTGACTCAAGTGATTCACTAAAAATTAAGCCGTGGGGAGAATTTTGACTTGTTTGCCTTATTTTTCTGGCATAATGGCATTTACATCAATCACTTTTTAAATTCATTTGATACTGATACGAGGTTTAAAAAGATGGTTTATCAGACCTCGCTTGTCAATTTTTTAAAAATGACTTTTTAAACAAATTTGCAGCCCCCAAATTTGACCTGAGAGCCTCTGAAAATAAAAATGAAACAAAATGTTGGTCACAGTGAAGAGTTAGATTAAAAAGGATGTAAGCAATGATGTGCACGTTTACCTGGAGTAAGTCTGACCTATTTCTGAGTAGCTATGCCATGGTTTGCATTGGGGTGGAAAAAGTTTTCTCAGGAGCAAAAACACTGACAGGTACAAGTCCAGCCACTACAATAGACTTGTAGCCTTAATTTTTTAAGTCTGCTAAGACAGAGATCCCCAACTTTTGGGGGACAGGGACTGGTTCTTCAGAGAAAGATTTTTCCATGGACCAGAAAGTGCATGGTTTTGTGTGCTGCCTGCATCCCCATGGATGGGACTTTGCTTGTTTGTGTGGACTGGTTGCTGGCATGCTGCGGCCTGGTACCAGTCCACGGATCTGGGGTTGGGGACCCCTGTGCTAAGAGATATTTATTGTTTTTAGAAGCTTCTTTTTCAAATTTACAGCTTGTAAGATAACCTGGCATTTGTCATTGGGAGCCAGGGAGCTCCACAAAATGTTAATCCATCTTTTTCTCTGCAGTAGACAGGAACCAAGGGCCTCCTGAGGATTCCTGCTGCTTGGCAGTGTCACAGAGCATGTGTGGCATACCAGATGAGGCTAACCCTGTGAACATTTCACATCCAAAGGGAGAAAGACACACACACACACACACACACACAGAGAGAGAGAGAGAGAGAGAGAGAGAGAGAGAGAGAGAGAGAGAGAGAGAGAGAGAGAGAGAGAGAGGCTCAGCCTCAGACCATCTCATTTACACTTTAGAAAGCCAGCTTCTTGCCTTTGAAATTCTAACGCTCCCAGCCGACAATGGGCTTAACCACAGGAAAGCAAACATGCTTCAGCAGAGCAAGGGACAAAGGGCACCTCCTTATTTTTGTTAAGGAGCAATGATGATTGCACAATGCTCTCTCTCACCTGCTTCTGGGATTAGCCAGATCTGTTACATCCTTGTGTACTCTGCTTCCAATAATCAAAAGGAGTCAAAGAACCAGGAGGGTTTATAGCTGCCTTGATCAAACGGTGATGAAAGGCAGAGAGCCGAAAGCTGCCTTTGTTCTGCCCACTGCCAGTCTCTGGGTAGGCCACAGTCATAAATATCAGCACTTGATGTGCTCCCTGATCATGACCCAGCAAATGAATGGCAGCTCTGGGGGAGGGGGGGATTGCTGCTCATGCAGCCAGGAGGGCAGCCAATGGATCTTTTTACCATGATACCATTTTGTGGGGCATCCAGTCAAGCGAAATACTTGCAAGGAAGGTCAAGGTGCAGTTTATTTTATTTTATTTTTAGTTACTGATCTCATTTATAGAGCTGCCCATCTCACGAGCAAGTGACTGTAGGAGGAACGCAACAAAACAAAACAAATAAATAACAATAAATATCTGCTTGGTCCAGGACAATATCTAAAATCATTATTGTTGACAAATATGTTAAAAATGTGTATTTAAGTTATAGAGCTGCCTATCTCATGCAGAAGTTTGCTTCCAAGTTGAACTATGGGAACTGGACTTTCTTGCTTCATAGGAGGAGAATACAAGATTGTAGTCTTCAAATGATCTGTTTTTTGTTTCCTGTGTCTATCATCAAAGGATACAGTTTCACATAGGTTGAACATACCCTGCCTTGATAACTTTTATTTTATGACATCATCTCAGTTTATTCTCTCCAGCCCTCAAGAGTCACCTTTAGCTGTTGCAGTTTCAAATTAGAATTTTCTTTCTTCTCCAGGCTCTGCATTTTTTTTTCCTTTTCCTTTTTTCTTTTGCCACAGTCATGGTCTTGCACCTTCAACAGTAGGGTTCATGAGGTAGTCACAGTCCAGAAGCAGCCTACCTCCCAGTGCCTACTTTAAAGACTGCTCTGGGCAAGCTCCAATCGCTCATCAGTGCCTTCCACTGCCATTTTGTCTTGTGGTGCAGGAGAAGAAAGCATTGTGGCATCTGCTGATATAATGTCTGACTAGTGGGGACTTTTCTCTCCGTACACATGCAGTTTAGTGCTCTTTGGAAATAGTGCTAGATCTCTGTTAAAGAGCAGAATCCTCAGCTGGTTCTACTGACTGTTGGTTGATAATGGCAACACCAATGAGTACATTGCAGGTTTTCCTCTGCTGGTGGCAATAGCTTCTTGTGGCCATACTTTTTAGTACCTTCTTGGGACCATACTTTTTACTTTTATTGTTATGGGTAGGAAGGGTATATGTCATCATCTTGCTCACTTCTATGCCATTTTGTCTAATCTGGAGGGCCCATCTGGGGGTGGCTGGCTTCATCATTTCCTGGCAGCAACACAAGCCCAGAACAAAGCTGATTCACTATTGATTGCTCCTTCCCACTTCACCCCATGTTCCTCCCCAGTGCCTATTGGCCTCCTAGATCACAGCTTGGGGGACCGATGCAGGGTTAGGTGGAAGGCAAGCACCCCTGATGCTCCTCATTTCCCTCTGCGCTGTTCCCTGTTTAGTTAGAGCAACTAGAAAGGTGATTCAAATTTCCATTCAAAGTACCACCTACACTATTACAATCCCAGCCTTCCACATTTATTTATTATTTGCAACATTTGTAAGCTACTGCCGTCAGCAAGACTGAACAACAACAGCAATTGACTGAACCTAAAAGAAAGCGTAGCAATAAACAAATCAAGCAGAACCATGATAAGTGCCCACAATCATTTTGTCCTCCGGTATGATAATTTAGACTGTTTTTTCTGCCTTAGAAGATGAAATGTGGGAAAGGATTAGATAAAACTTGGGTATAACAGGGCAGGAACATGGGGACCATACAGAAAAGATCTGCCACGTAGCTCCTACTTATGTAGGTCGTACATTTGTTAGGGTCAGCTGGGAGGCTGTTGTCAGATTAAGATCTTCAGACTTGGGTGGGCAGATTGAATTTAAGTTGAATCTTTTATTAAAGACAGTGATTTGACGGAATCCACCTGTGATCTTCTTTATCTTGCCCAATATCTAACTTTATATTTCATAAAATTTTATTTGGGTTTTTACTGAAACACATACATTGAAATTCAATTCTGAAAGGCACTACCAAAACATAATACCTGAGTGTTCACAGAGAGTTTACATTATTTCATTTTCATTTTATGTTCTCTGTTTTTTCCAACACTCCTTAGCTTTGTTACAGTAGTTCCTACTCCTTCCCTTTCCAACTTCCATTAAGTATGGGACTCCCTAATAACGGCTCTTACTTTGATGAGGAAGCTTGCCTCTGGCTCTGAACAGAACTTCCATTAGGAGGTTGAGAATTTTTTCTGAATGAACAAAAGTAGAATGACTTTCTTCTTTTTCCATTCTGATTTTTAAATTCCTTGGTAATTCTCCTATTCAGAAACATTGGTATGCTGTTAATCATAGTAAATGCAGTTTTTACCTTGTGTGCTGAAAAGCATAAATTACTGCCGCTTAATTAGTTGTTTTATGGTTTCCGGACATGCAGCTATGTACCTTCCCATCACCTTGTCTTCTCTGCCTCAAGGTCTTTAGGCAAGCAAACTCAAAGGGAGGGGAATTTAATTATTGAATTATATTTCAGACTAAAATGATGGCCAAAATTCCACATGGCTGTGAACCTTTTACTAAATATCTTTCACGTGTGAAAAGCTAGCAGTTTAGGAAAAGGGATGCGTTGCATTGGATCTCTTCTGTGTATGGAGTTTAAAAAACCCACAGAGAGCACTCAAGGGTACCAATGGAGGTGACACATCAGAAAGAGGCATGGTTTAAAACATGTGGCTGCTGCCGCCATCTTGGCTTTCTTTGACCATCCAGTGCAGGGGTGTCAAACTCAATTTCATTGAGGGCCGCATCAGCATTGTGGTTGCCCTCAGGGGCTGGGTGGGTATGGCCTGGGTGGGCGTGGCCTACTGGGTGGGCGTGGCTAGAGTGTGTATGGCCTATTGGGTGGGCATGGCCAACTCTACATCGTTCGCATCAAGGGTGCCTATGGAGGCCTGGGCAGGAGTGGGACAGATCTGAGGGTCTCTGGCAGAAGGAGGGTCTCTGGGCCGGGGCCAAGGCAGTGGGGGCCGTTCCCTCACTGTTTCCAGGATGGCTTCGCGAGCCACATGAAACCACTTCGCGGGCCGGACCTGGCCCCCGGGCCTTGTGTTTGACATGTCGGATCCAGTGGATACCCCATCATGCTCTGATAGCCTCACTTGCAGCCCAGAAATAGTTTTATTTTCCTCAGCACGAACTATTTATATATAATAGGGAGGCGTTCCTTTTCTTGCCTTTGAATGTCTGGTAGTGCAGCAAGAGAAAAAGGAATGAATTGAAATGTTGAATTTCAGTTTGGTTTAGTGGTTAAGCTACCAGGCTAGAAAGCAGGAGACCGTGAGTTCTAGTCCTGACTTAGGCGTGAAAGCCAGGTAAGATGACCTTGGGCCAGTTACTTTCTTTCACCCAGCCCTCCGCACAGGGCTGTTGTGGGAAAAATAGAAGGAGGAAGTGGGTATGTTCGTCACCTAGAGTTATTTATAAAAATAATAAAGGTAAGAAAAATAAATGAATAAATAAATGAATAAAAAGTGAATTAAATATGATTCCTATCTAATTGTTTTTTTTTCTTCCTGCCATCATGTTCAACAACTACCATTCCGTGACAAATTTTGGAAAGGCTCTGAGGGCTTTACAAAAGGCTTTAGGGCAGTGCTTCTTAGCCTTGGCTACTTTAAGATATTTGGATTTCAATTCCCAGAATTCCCTAATCAGTCTTGCTGGATCAGGAATTCTGGGAGTTGAAGTCCCACACCTCTTAAATTTGCCAAGATTGAGAAACACTACTTTAGGGGAACAGATGCAAGCTTGGGTCTCAGTCTGCTTAGCTCTGGTTTCAGGAATTTCTAATGCCTGAGCATGTACAGAAGAAGCATGACACTGGGAAATTACCATAAACATTGTGATAAGAGATAAGAAATCTGGATTCGAGCGGGGAGTTGAAGGAGTTAAGATCTTTTTAACAGTATGAAAAGAGGGTGTTTTAAAAATAGGAAATTGACCTTTGAGCGATGGGAACCACTGGAGAAAAAAAACAGCTGGGCTGCCTTAGTAACCCTCCTCCTCCTTCACTCTGACTTGCGAGAAACTTATGTAAACAGCCTTAATGCTGGTTAGCTCAAAAATGCCCCTTGTCTGGACAAGCTTTCAAGGCATCATACAATAACTCAATTATTTACTGCAGAGAGGCGGAGTAAAACAGTTACTCAGCTTTCAAAAACATAACATTATATGCATATCAACTCTTGTTTCCTTATAAGAAAGTGGAGAAAATCTAATCAGAATAATTACTTGGTGCAGCGCACAAAACAGGGCAAGTTGTATCATAGAATGATGGATGCCATGAGGTTTTGCGAACTGCAATCGAATCATGACAGGCAAACTAAATAGGCTGCCGTGCTTCCTTTTCTGACCCCATTCTTCATCAATCAGAGTCTACTTTTCAAAGCTTTTCAGACACACAGTGTTGTACTCTAAATGTCTCTGGTGTGTCCATTCCACCTTTGACCTCTCTCTCTGGTTATCATATTTTACAGTATGCTCTAGCGAATTTCCATCCAGATTCATTTGAGCAACTAAACATGTGTTCCTTTACTTCTGCTAGGGCTGCTTTAAATTGAAATGAAACTTTTCTAACTCCTCTTGCATTTATTTCTCTTTATTTTCTTTTTAGAAGCTGCTTTGGCACCTTGTTGCTTTTGAGG
Source organism: Vipera ursinii (assembly GCF_947247035.1). Classification (NCBI taxonomy): domain Eukaryota; kingdom Metazoa; phylum Chordata; class Lepidosauria; order Squamata; family Viperidae; genus Vipera; species Vipera ursinii. Next base: position 285,936,731 of record NC_139512.1, on the reverse strand, counting down.
ACCAACAACCCGGTTGCAACTTAGATCAAATGAATCATAGCTCAGTGTATTTCAAATATAACACGATATGTGAATGTAGTTACACTGGATTGTAATGTCAATATTATAAAAGTCCTGTGGGCACAAGTCAAGATAATATATACTTTGGAATTGGCGGGCGGGGCAGGGAGCATGTTGTGGATGCTTTTACAAAATGGCACCATGAGGGAAGCTTGTTCATTCACAAAAATGCTCCATGCTGGGCAACACCTGTCCAAAGCATTTATTCTCCAAAGGTCATTGGTGAGGTTATTCCACATCATGTCCTCTAACCGCTGGAAATGCTTTGGTCCCAGATCAGCTTATGCTAAAACTGGAACATTTGGAATTTTGAGAAGGAATAATTGCGCTTCAACATGGCTGCCATGAGAGAGGCTTGCCTCTTCATAAAGTACCGGTAATGCTATGATGGCTATGACCAGTCACACATCAGCCATTTACCAATAGGCAAATTAGCAGCCACACCTGCTTCCAAAAAAGGTTCTGTATCATCCATCAACTCTGTCTTTTTCAGTGGTGGGATTCAGCTGGTTTGTACCACTTCGGCAGAACCAATAGCTAATTTGTTGTTGTCCAGGCCCAGAATGGACTTCTGGAAGCGGCATCCACACAGAGAACTGGTTGTTCACATATTTGAATCCCGCCACTGGTCTTTTTAATGGGTAAGTGGCCACACTTCAAAACATCGTAAGAGGCTATTCCTTCAATGTCTCTGCTTTCTAATAATGTCTACAGGATTAAGTAGGACCCATAAAGACTCTTGCAAATTAAAGCAAACACAGCTACCCAAAATCTTGAGTATTGTCTCCAGAATGCGTTCAAAGTCGTTTCTGAAATCTAGTTTTTGATTGACCCAAGTGGAAAGCTCTAAAGATTATGTTACAAAGGTAGGCAGTTTGAAGGGCACACATATTGTTATTTTAAAAACTATTCTGTTTTCCCATTCCTTAAGTCAAAAAGGGTCTGGATATCTAGTTGCTGGACATTGTCCCAGAGCATTCAGAATGCATATAATTTGGATACAGCATCCCTATAGGTCCCCTCCCCATGCAACAGGGAGTGAAGAGAATGGCACTTGTGACCCAGCTTCAACAGATTGTGATCATCCCCCTGCTTTATATACTGCCTTGGTGCTTGACATTGTACTTCTGCTTCTTATCTCTATCTGTGGTTTGCTTTGTAGGATTTCCAGTTCTTTTTTAAAATTAATATATTAAAATCAAAACAAAGCACAATCAAATCAGGTGGGGCAGAGAGTCTAGTGGAATCAGAGGAGATTGCCTGATCAATTCCAAAAGGATTAAAATGCGAGGGAAGGAGATTCTCCCTACAGTCTTGCAAGTTAAACTAAGCTCATGCTTCCCTTTTCCAGAGTTGCTTTCTTCTCTACATAGGATTTATTTAGATCATCCTTCTGTTCAGGAATAGAATATATTCTCACGAATGAAGGTGAACATAAATGTTCCAGGATGTAGAAGCCCATCCTCAGGGAATATCTCTTTAACCAGGGGCTGCAGCACAAGTCCAAAAGCTGGGAAGACAAAACTCTGGTCCCAGTGCTGACCCAGATTTGATCCTGCAACATTACCCTGGGACACATATATTCACCTTCATTTGTGAGATGTTCTGGGAAAATGTCCAGAAACTAGAGCATGATCTTGTCCAGGCCCTTTTTGACCTAGGGAATGGAAAAACAGAATAGTTTTTAAAATAACGATATGTGTGCCATTCAATCTGCCTACCTTTGTAATATAATCTTTGTAGCTTTCCACTTGGATCAATCAAAAACTCGATTTTGGAAACAACTTTGAGTACATTCTGGAGACAATACTCAAGACTTTGGGGAGTTGTGTTTGTTTCAATTTTGCAAACGTATTTATTTATTTATTTATTTATTTATATTTATTTATTTATTTATTTATTTATTTATTTATTTATTTATTTATTTATTTATTTATTTATGGGGCCTACTTAATCCTAGTCCAAGTTCCCTGAAGACGGACCCCAACACGAGTCTGAAACCTCGAAAGACAAAACTTCTGGTCCCGGTGACTGACCCAGATTACAATATATTCTATTGGGTACAAATATTAGAATATTTGAGTTTTTTTTAACTATTTGAAATTACTACAGGTAGTTCTCTACAACCCATTCATTTACTGACTATTCAAAGTCACAACGGCACTGAAAAAAAAGTGACTTATGACTATTTTTCACACTTATGACAGTTACAGCCTCTCTGTAGCCGCACAATCAGAATTTGGATACTTGACAACTGGCTCATATTTGTGATGGCTGCAGTGTCCAGGAAGTCATGTGATCCCTTTTTGTGACTTTCTGATAAGCAAAGTCAATAGAGATGCCAAATTCACTCAACAGCCGTGTCTCTAACTTAACAACTGCAGTGATTCACCTAACAACTACGGCAAGAAAGGTGGTAAAATGGGGGAAAGCTCGCTTAACAACTGTCTTTCTTAGCAACAAAATGTTTGGGCTCACTGGTGGTCGTAAGTCGAGGACTGTCTCTGCATTCATTTCAATTGTTATCGAAGTATTAGTTTCCATTCGGTGTGTGGTGGTGAAGTATACAGAAATGTAGCATCTCACACTTAATGCTAATTTTTTCCCCACAAGTCTCAGAAAATAGGTTTTGGGGGCCAGTTTGAAGAGGGCGTTGCTCTGCACTGAATATGTATGCCTGTGGCATCTACTCCTTTTGTCTCCCGCAACAATGATGACATCGTGCTAGACTTTCCACTCTGCACGAAAGGAGTCCGCTATAGTGCTTTTGGGTTACCATGTGCATGCACAAGTACAAATAGAAGAAAAAAGGTAGCAAGCTGTCATGTAAAAATAACCCAAGGCCCCTTCTGAACATTGACAGGAAGCCTGGTAACTATTTGAAGAACTAAGTTGTTTTATTTCTCTCAACCTGAAAGCATCTCTCCCTGTGCTTGGATGTGTTTCACCCCTTATTCTGAATTAAAGATAGAATAGTTATTCATTTCAACAGCCAGTGAAAGTGAAGCATTTCTTCCTTTTTTTCACTATGAGAAGTGACTTTGGGAACCACCCTTCATGCTATTCTAGTGCTTCACTTACTTCAGAGTGTAAAAAACAAACCACCTTAGTAAACAGGAACTTGGAGTTTCGATGATGAGAAAAGTTCAGACCTCACCCACATGTTGCTGCTAGCAGTCCGAAGCTCCGAAACTCTTCTCAGGAAATTATGATTAATGTTAGGCTCACTTCCTTTGAGGGGAAAAAAATGTGTGCACTGTTTACTCAGGTCCATCACTGAGCTGCTTTGTTATGCAATTGCTTTCACACCACAAATTTAAAAAGCAAGAAGACATCACCCAACCACCTGATCAACACACCTCCGGACGGCTGGTGAGCTGAGTGAGCTGCCAAGAATTCAATGAACCTGAATGACAAACTCACTGCAAGACATAGAGTTTCTCTTCTAGGCACAGAGGCAGGAAGCTAAGTAGAAACTTGCAGAGGAGGTTGGCGATGGCTTGCTTGGGCTAGGGCTCCACACTGAATAGCTGAGAAACTTCTGTCCTAATAAGGCTTTATACCACATCCATTGACAAGCACTCTGTTCACCCACCTATTTTTAGACTATCCATGGGGGGATATTATTACACACTCAGAGAGTGCCTAAAGTAGCCCAGAACAATGCGATAGTGTTTTTCTCTTTTTTTTTGCCTGTATGTGTAGCAGGGAGGGGGGAGGGGTGGGAGCACACAAACAAAAAGTTAAGAAAATAAATCCGAACAGTTTGTTCATAAGGATTTAATTACTTCAGACAAAAGATGGGGAACAGAGCAGAGAGGCCCACTGTGCTATATGAATCCTTTCACTCCAGCCGTGTTGGACTGCTCCTTTGCTGAAGTAGCAAAGAGCCAATGAGCTACTTCCTTCTGAAGTAACCCTTTGTGATATAGTCCAAGGTAGCATAATGTAAGTATCACATCGCCACTTTCCCACGGAAAAAGCCAATGTGATACAGACAATATTTGGTTTGGATGGGGGTGGGGAAATCTAAGCGCAAGGCTCTACTTGGCTTAGCAAATGGACAAATCCTAGCTGATGGACAACCCAGGCCTCTGAACAAGCTTAAGCAACTGTACAAAGCAGGGCTGAGCAGGTTCCTTTCGTGGACTGCTTCAAACTTTGCATGGTATATTAATGTTAGTACTCCAAAAGTTGGAAGGGCCAATGCTCTGTTTGGAAGAGGAGTTCAGGATATCTGGAGAAGCAAAGTGGGTACACTGAGACTGTACAAAATGAAATAAACAAATAAAACAGGCCCATATTTTAGGTCTCATTTACTTCTTGAGGGGAAAGCTGTCAGAAGCAAGCTAGCCGGATGCAATCAAAGCTAAAGTCAATCTCTATTTTTTTTTCTTTTTAAAGATTTTAAATTTAAATAAACAATACAATATAAGATGGAACAAAGCAAACACAGTAAAACACAGAACAGCAAAATATTACAGAAGATAAGTCACATTATTGCATATAAAATATAATTGTAATCTTAAGCAGAGATATTCTTTGCTATATTCTATTTTTTGTTCAGGCATTCAGTTGCTTCCAAATCTTTGTGACTCAAAGGATACCATTTCACCAAATCTGCCTTCAGCTACTTTGAATTCTTCTAGACTTGTGCTTGTGTCATCAACGATATGGATTCCTGTCTCAAAAACATTTGTGGACATTTATTAGAAAATATCTTGCCAGCAGCGTATAAAAATGGTCACTAACTGTTCAAACTAGGCAAAGGCATCAGTCTGGAGGCCAGTGTGTGGTATGTTTTTGTCAAGCCCAGAGCATGATTTTTCTTTGTTATAGTCACTTTTCACAGTAATGACCTTCACTGGAAAAAATTTCTGTGTGTAATTCTGAAAGCTATCCTATCTTAAGGTTTATGTCCAGAAGTTTTAAATCAACTTTCAATAGTCTTCTAGATATATTGGATTACAATTCCCATCATCCACATATAGCATGGCCAATACATCAAAAAAATCTCAAGTTGGGAAGGGCTGCTTTGATATTAAATACACTAACTTGAGACAAGTATTCAGACAGACAATCCAAGGCAGTGACTGCAGTTGGCATCACAGAACAATGGCTGATGGCTTGGTTCCCCTGAAGGGCTCATTGTCAAATTCATTGTCACTGTTTTTGATTATGCCTGCTGATCCCTGGGATGTGTCAAAAATATTCAAGTGAATATGAGTGCCCACTTGTGTTTTAATTTGTACTGCAATTCTGCCTATGGGCGGTTACGAATCTGACACCAGTGTGCATAGAAAACAACACTACACAACCAGTTGCTATAATGCTTAAGCACATGCAAAACCTCTGAAGTGATCCAATCTGGCCTGAAAAGCATAGAGTCACATAAGTCTGAATATAAATCTCAGATATGAATACTGCTTATTCAAGGATATACAATACTGCAGGGGTGTCAAACTCAATTTCATTGAGGGCCGCATCAGCATTGCGGTTGTCCTCAGGGGGCCGGGTGGGTATGTCCAGTGTGGGCGTGGCCTACTGGGTGGGCGTGGCTAGAGTGCGTATGGCCTACTGGGTGGGCATGGCCAGCTTTACATCGTTCGCATCAAGGGTGCCTATGGGGGCCTGGGCAGGAGTGGGACAGATCTGAGGGTCTCTGGCAGGAGGAGGGTCTCTGGGCCAGGGCCAAGGCAGTGGGGGCCGTTCCCTCACTGTTTCCAGGATGGCTTTGCGGGCCTCATGAAACCACTTCGCGGGCCGGATCTGGCCCCCGGGCCTTGTGTTTGACATGTCTGCAATACTGTAAATGATATGTGCTTTGGATGGTTTAGTTATTTTCCTGATTTATTTATTTTCTCTCTCTCTTTCTCCTTCTCTCCCTCCCTCCCTCCATCTCTCTTATGCATACATACACACACACAGTTTTGTAAATAAAGTTGTGCTTCAACCAGCATTGAACATATTTAGGGCCTGTGGATTTCAATGCCTTCCCATTGAATTCCCAGCTAATTTTAACATGTCAAATGTTTCTTATTTTTTTTCTTAACAAAAGGACTTTCATACTACAGTATTCAGCATCAAGCTTAAAATGAACGATGCTCAGTTCCATTATATGCCAAACTAGATAGTTTCTTAAGAGAATAATGAGATTTGGAGAAAAGGCCATGCTGAATGGCTCTGTCAGATTTATCAGCAGCCCAGATGGTACCTTCACAACTCTTAATGTAATGAGAAAAGAGGTGACACAAACTGTTCACAAAAAGATCTGTCAAAGAGAATGACATAGTTCAGACATGCTTTACTGGGTAGACTCTCATATATCAGCAGTAACCTCACTGGCCATTTCTAATGATCAGAAGGATCAAACCAATCAGAATCAAGGTAATGCTACAGAATATGAGGAAAACCTGTGCTCATGCATGGTACAGAAAAGCACTTCTATGTGTTAGGTGACACAGAGTTTGGTGAGAAAATAAGCTGTATGTCTCCCAAACAAGATGGAAAGCTGCTAGCACACTCAACATCCTTCAACCATTAGTGCTAAATACTTGGTTACCAAGATCTTTTAAAAATCTCTTATAACTACTCTTCCTACTCTTTTTGCTTGAAATGGGTTCTGGAAGATGAATTGACCTCAGATTAGCAGTAATGTCTCTTACAGAAGTGACTGCTCAGGGAAAGCTTTAGAGTGAATTAGGAAAAGTGAAAAAGTGAATTAGGAAAATAGGAAACGGTTGCTGGAATTGGGTATGTGTAGTATAACGAAGAGAAGGGTGAGGGGTGACATGATAGCAGTGATCCAATATCTCAGGGGCTGCCACAAAGAAGAGGGAGTCAAGCTATTCTCCAAAGTACCTGAAAGCAGGACAAGAAGCGACGGATGGAAACTAGTCAAGGAGAGAAGCAACATAGAATTAAGGAGAAACTTCCTGACAGTTAGAACAATTAACCAGTGGAACAACCTGCCTCCAGAAGTGGTGAATGCTCCAACACTGGAAGTTTTTAAGAAGAGACTGGCCAGCCACTTGTCTGAAATGGTATAGGGTTTCCTGTCTGAGCAGGGGATTGGGCTAGATGACCTCCAAGGTCCCTTCCAACTTCTTCTTCTTCTTCTTCTTCTTCTTCTTCTTCTTCTTCTTCTTCTTCTTCTTCTTCTTCTTCTTCTTCTTCTTCTTCTTCTTCTTCTTCTTCTTCTTCTTATTATTATTATTATTATTATTATTATTATTATTATTATTATTATTATTATTATTATTATTTATTATTGATATCCACAAGAAACATTCCATACTATTAGTGGATACATCTTGGCATTGCCACCCAAATAGAATAATTCCTTATGTCTTGCATGTGCTTTTTTATATAGTGTATATATATTTCCTGCTAGTCGTGATTCTAAAATAGAAATTCCACTTTCTGATTTCAGAAACATTTACATCCTATGTGGACAGGACCTAAAGTTCAGGCAGAAAGAACCAATGCAAATCAAGACCTCTGAGACAGAATTAGTGCAGCATCCGGTAAGGCGGGCTTAGTACTAGAAAAATCACATAATTCTGGGAAGCAAGTCCTGAGGGAAATCAGCATGACATTTCTTTACAGTGAGAATTTTTGGGATTGGGTAGAGAGGTTAAGCAGATGTATTGCTTATCTTACAGAAGTTGTGGCCTCATCTTGGGGAAGATAGCAAGGCAGAACAAGCTATGACAAATTCCAGGATGAAGATGGATGAAGTATAGCACAACTAAATAGCTATTTGCATTTTGTTAGCTAAAACATATATTTATGTTCTAGTCATTTAAAAACAATCAAACTTTAACACTACTGTAAACTATTAAAATGGAGCACAATAAAGTCATGTAAACATCATACCCAGATACAGATATTAAAATCAGTGCTACCTAGCAACATACCAGCATTATTATCCAAGTTATTATTTCAGAGAAGGTATCTGGAGTGTGCCAACTCTATCCAATCTGGTGGTATGGGCAGATACACTCGGCTCCTGCAACTAACCTAAACAGGTAGGGCTTTAATTTAAATCATTCAGAAAACCTGTTTGATGATTGGATTTCTTTTCTTACAAACCTCAAGTTTGCACAGATCCTATTTTCTTGCACAAAATTATTCTTGTCAGGATATTAACAGATTTTTATCAGGCTGGTCGGGCTGAGAGAGAATGACCAATGAACATTTGTAGCTGAGGATGGACTTGAATTTGGCCATTCTTCCTCTTAACCACTGCACTATACTGGACATCCTATCGAGATTGTGATGGAAGTAGTGGCTGATCTAATCTGAGCTAATTCTCTCTCCTCCCTCCCCATAGATCTAAACACGAGTAATAGATCTGTTGATATCCTGACAAGAATAATTTTCATTTAATTTCTTGCTCTAGTCCAGGGGTAGGCAACCTTGGCTCTTTTACGACTCGTGGACTTCAACTCCCAGAATTCCTGAGCCAGCTAGCTCAGGAATTCTGGGAGTTGAAGTCCACGAGTCATAAAAGAGCCAAGGTTGCCTCCCCCTGCTCTAGTCTCATCACACATGTAGCGATATATCACTAGAACAATTGGGCTGTTTTGCTAAATTTCATCTACTTTTTTATTTTGTTTTTCACTTGTTATTTTCTGCTTCATTCATGAAGAGATAAAAATCTTTTGAAACTTTTAAAAATAATCTGAGCAACCTGAAAAAAGGTGGTAGGAATCAATTCAACAGCATATATAGAGTGTAGTCTTACATAAACTGGACCCTCTACCAGATCAGAGGATAAACCTTGGTCTAAATCAGGCAGTTTTATAGAATTCTGCTAATCGACAGGGTTTGGTTTTGTTTTTTTTAAAGCAACCTTTACCGTGTAGATTTCTGTGCTATGTTATTTGTCAGTGGAAGTTTCTGATTAATAAAGAAAAAACTGCCCTTATTTCAACCTCATTATATGGCTCATATTATTTCTCTTGTTTGCCTGTAAGTGGTTCTTTCTCTGAGGGATAAAAAACAACAACACAAAACATTAAGTGATCCTTCTCTCCATGTGCTCAGAACCTGTTTAGAGCTCTAAAATATTTGTTTTGTTAGGTGAAAATCCCAGATAAATGCATCTTCTGATTATCAGAGCACTGAAAACCATTCCAAGAGCCTTAGAGTTATTATTTTGGACAGCTAAAACCTTGGGAGTGAGGATTGTCAATGTTACCTTGAAATATATTTTTTCATCTTGTCAGAGAATTATCATTCTGAGAGGATACAACGGACCTCAGGGTCTGGGCATCAGGCCAAACAGTGTCCTTCAGTAATTATACCATGCTCTTTCAGATTCCCGCAAATCTGAAGGACAACACAGGCCCACAGATTTTTGCAAACAGAGATAACACCACCTGCAAGCCGTAGAGAGAGAGAGAGAGAGGAGGGCAGATCAGGCAGTACATCTTTTTGGCAGAACAAAAATGCAGCGGAACAGGCACCGAGTGAACTTCGTGAACTACTAGAAAGTGATACCATCATCCTTGAAAGGAAGCTCTTTGAAACTTTCCCTTCATCCCCCCCTCTGGAATTTTTAATTCGTGCTTATGTCCTCATTGTAGAAGCATGTTTGGTTTCTCTCCGAATATTTAAATTAGTGGTTACAGTCTTGAAGTTCAGCAACAAACTTACTCATCTCACAAACTTCTCCCTCATTAACAGGGCCCTGGATACAAACATTTCCAGGCATTTCATTTATAGCTATAGAAGGGAAAGTTTAGCCCATGCAAACGAATGCAAATCTGGACCTGCATTTTCCACAGTAATTAAAGGATCAGCCCTGCTTGAGGGGGATTCTGGATTTTTGTTATCGGATATCACATACCCAACCACATGCACAGATAGACACATACTGAGATCATATTTCTCAATGAACCAAAAAGCATGAATGCAAGCAAAACAGAAGGTGACTGCACAGATACTCATTTTCCCCCCCTATTGTTATATTCCCCCTGCTTCTCATAACTGTAGCAGAGTTAGTTCAGCAGTACAGCTTTTCTAGCTGTTGAATTGCTTTCTTTTATCATGTGGCTTTAAGCAGGGATGTACAATCATTTGGTCTTCAGCAGCTAGGTCAAGGTTATATCCCTTATATGTGTACACATAAGCATGCATCACATAGTTATGCCTCTCATACAGATAGTTGGTTTTCTGCTACTTCTAGCAGCTGGATAGCAATGGCAAGGTAATCAGCTGGCTGGAAGCAGCCAGACTGCTTGCTTATTTGATAATAGTGGCAGCTGGTAATCTAGTAACATTAGATCAAGATACTGGGAAAAATGAGTAAGATTCACTGAAATTCCAAGGGTTGCACTTTGGGCTTAAGAGACACATGCCATAAAATATACAGTTGATCTTACTGGGTGTCCCAGATATGGCACAACCTCAAACTAATTTTTTCCTGTTGGATTGTGTCCCGGGTGAACATATTTGCCTGGTCAGATATGAAACAATGAAAGGAAATAAAGGAAATGCACGTAGTCTCACATATCATGCTGTATATTGCTAAACTGACTTTTCTTAAAGCCATGTTGGCAGATGAAATTAAGAAATCCAGATGTGTTTTTTAATCATTCTACATTATCACAAGTAGAAAAGAGTTTTTTATTTTTGATACTTTCCTAATACGGCTGAATCTATTCCCCCTCCCTTTTCCTAGGGATTGCAATGCTTCTTCCAATCTTGAAAAGAAAGGAGAAAAAAAAGAGAGAGCGAGAACAAAGTTGCATTGTTTAAAGCAAACAGCCTTCAGTATCTGGTGGAACAAATACACAATTGCACATCCAGACCTCAATCACTAAACCCAGCTGGACAAAGACAGAGTGAAAAATGCACACAACAGCAAGAGAGAAAACACTGTTATCTCGTCTCAAAAGGGCTCCATTAAGAACAATTCTATGGCCACGCTTTCTCTGTTTTTTTTGTTAGCCATACCATTTCAAAAAGCTGAAAATAGCATTTATTTTCCTACTGATATGTGTCTTCCTATTGACTTTCCATTCCCCAGGGTGTTTTGAAAAAAAAAAAAAACCAACAGCTGAAATTAAAGAGTTTCTTCCCCCCCCCCCCTTTAGCTTGTTTAAACACCTGCACCATCAGCATATCAACTGTGCCTTATCTTTAGAAAACTCTTACTCAGGTGTTCCTACAAAACAGCAGAGGGCAGTCAAGTGATCTGCTGAACAGAAAAGGGCACTCAAGGGTAGCAACAAAAGACCAGAAGTGTTGGCATAACCTTGGACCAATTAGTCATAACCCAAGAGTTGTAATCAACACCTAATTAGAATTTACAGATCTGAATTTTACCATGGGAGGTTATAGGAATGATAACTACATAGGACAAAGATAGAAAACTCCAATAAAAATATCTTATATTTTTCACTGCATGAAAAAACTAGACATGGACTTGGTTGCTCTGAGGAACTCTGGAGATATTAAAGCTGCGAGGACAGGGAAGACCCACCAGGTTGGGAGGTGAAGGTTGGTATGGATGTAAACTCCCATTAATGTAGATTTGGTCTCTTCCCAAGCCCTATCAAATTCCAGCATCTCAAATAATAGAAAGGAAGTTTCATAATTTGAGCTGAGCTGAAGTGTAGCCAAGCCGGAAGAAAATTGCATTTGGCATCCAAAAAAGAATGGGACCATGTGATCAACAGGGTGAGGCAGTGATCCAGGAAAAGAGCTAAAGCTCTGTGGATTTTTAACCCAATCTTTGGACTCCATGAATGGCTGCTAAGATTAGGTAGTAACATATCCAATTTGAAACAATGGATGGGCTTTTATGTGTGCATTTGGGGGACTGGTGGAATTACCCTAAGGAGCCATTATGGCATTGATCCAGACTTGTGCACATTATTAAATTATATACTACAAGTTTTTTTTAAGTACATGAATGCTGTTAAACCTAATGGACTTAACTGAGGCCAGTCATAGTTCAGGGCAGGAGAGTGTGTTGGGCAGAGAATTAAATGACCCAGTAGGGCTTTTTATACATTATTATAAATCATCTAATGAAAATATTCTAAGGAATTCACTTTCTCCATCCTGAAATACATTCCTGAGGGAATTAGTCCTGTGAAAGAAGGCTTGGATCCAATATATAATTCTCCAAACATGCCATGTTTTTACAGATTTACAGACACATAAATGAGACTTTCACTGGGCCTCTTTTATTTTACTCAGTCACTAAACAGGGAAGACTCCAAAAGGAAATTGCTCAACAGTAAGTACTACTGGAAAATGTTACAGTAGCTGAATTTTTTTAATGAGATTTCAGGGGGAAAAAGAAAAAAAACCTACATCCTGAAGGATTCTATTCTAAGTGAGTCAAGAGTGCCAAGGCAAAGAGAAATTTTATTTTGGAAAACACAAAGATTAACAGAAAATAGAAATTGTGTGCAGGCACACATGCACACACTTCACATATTTTTTTTTAAAAAATCGTCTGACAAGTTTTCTATAGCAAGGCTGTACAACAACAATTTCAAAATACTTTAATAGGGAAAAAGGGTGGGAGGGCAAATTTCCTGATCAAATATTAGCTTTATTCATGATTATTCATATTACATTGAGGTACTGGCTCATGTTTTAATTCTTTATCTTGCCAAAGTGCCAGGTTGTTGATGCACTAAGTCTAGGAGACCCTCCCCCCCCTCTAAATTGCTCTTGTATTATGGGATGGCTTAACTAGTATGTAGACAAAAATGCTAATGGTCTAATGTAATATAATCCCTCTTAATATAATATATAATATACATTACAGGTTACATCATTATCTCTTCATGCGGCACATGATTCTCATTTTATTTATATGATTTTGAAAGTGCTCTTCCAAGGCATTGCAACAAAGACACAAACAATTGTAACAACAAATATAATACAGTTTAAAAAAACAGCAGCACTGTGGAAAACTGAAAGTTAAAAAAGTGTAATAGAGAAAGAGGTAACTTGGCAATTTTAAATCCCTGAGCCTAACAAGTTGCGTCTTGATAAAGACTGTAATGTTGGGCCAATTAAGCTGGGGGGGGGAATGTTTCAAAGCTGGAATTCCACGAGAAAAAAAAACTATTTTCAGATAGCAACATACATATATACATATATACATACGTACATACAGTAGGTACATCACCTGCCAAAAGAATCTGGACAATGTCCTTATTTCAAGATAAGGAATTGCTTCTCAACTGTTCAGAACTTTAATTTTATTTTTTATTTTTTAATTCCATTTATATCCCGCCCTTCTCCGAAGACTCAGGGCGGCTTTACAAGCTTAGCAGTAGCCTTCATTCTATGTATATGCCTGCTTATTAGGGCTTTCACACACACCCCAAGCGGCATTATTACAAAGTCAGCTTAATTGCCCCCAACAATCTGGGTCCTCATTTTACCTACCTCGGAAGGATGTAAGTCTGAGTCAACCTTGAGCCTGGTGGGATGCGAACCTGCAATAATTGCAGGCAGCTGGTGTTACTTAAGGAGGCATTAGCCCACTGCTCCACCAAGGCTCTTTTAAACTACAAGCGCTCTGAATTAGACTTAGAAGCAAATAGATGTGTCTTCCTCAACTTGGAGGGCCCCCCCAGTCATGTTGAAATTCAGCTGCTACAAATGATGGTCACGTGGCTAAAGAAAAGGCTGGCTGGAGTAACGTGCTAGGTTCCCAGGATCAATGCCAGATTTCAGTTTAGTCCTTGGTGATTCTCAGGCCATTCTCTTTGGAATCTGAAAGAGGGGCAGGAACTGGTGTAGGAATTCAAGACAGTAAACAGACCACAGCTTACTTGCAGGAAGTTCTTGGAGTGATGCAGTAAACATAGTTTAATTCATCATATTACCATACCTTGATTCCTGCTGAAGCCAAAACACCGCAGATTGTAATTCTGGGGAGCTGTAGTTTATATCACCTAGAGCAGGGTCTCCAAACTTGACAGCTTTAAGACTTGCTGGCTGGGGAATTCTGGGTGTTGAAGTCCACAAGTCTTAAAGTTGCCAAGTTTGAAGTCCCCTGACCTACTGGTAGAGTGAAGAATGGAGTAGGTAAACTATAATTCTTTTGGAATTGGCATGAAATGGTTCTAAGGTCTTATACGACTTGAATCCTTGCTTATGATGATTGCAGTTAAAATTCCTTATATCTTGGAGTAAAAATTCTCCTTGCCATTGTCAAATGCAAATGTAGTCAAAATTGCAGCAGGTTAGAGACAAGCTCTCCTTATATTTCTCTCTAAAAGCCATTTTGGGGCTAGACTTAAATCCCATCAGCTTATATGTGAATTTAGAGATTGGGGAGTCATTTATTTATCACCTGACCAGCCGTTCTATTGCCATTTTTAAGAATCATTTCCCCAGCATGACATTTTTAAGCACTCCACTGTTTGAGTGAACTCTGTATCTAAATTGGTATCATCATTACACATTCATGGAATTGGGGACATGACAACATTTTTGATGAAGAAGATTTCTCCCCCCAAAAAAGTACTGTATGTCAAAAGTAGGGCTAGGCCAGCAGGATTACCATTTTCAAACGTAAAGGCAAAACATTTGCATGTTTCACCCTTAGGGCTGTAAAATTAGGTTGAAAATGAACATGCTTAAGGGAAAGAAAATAGACACATATCTAGCTCTTGTAGTTTTGCTGGCTTGGCAAGAAGGACTGGAGGGTTGCATCAGACAGGTTGTTCTTATGAAGATCAGAGGAATACTTTGAGGAACAGATAAGAATCAACACCTTGCTGTAATTCATATTCTTCTGTCATCTGGCACGAATATTAACCCTTAGCCTTGGCTGATATTGGTCTTATTATTAACACTGTGCCGTTCAGTTAGAATGCACATCAAAACTGGCCAACTGTTTCAGCATCTCATGCACAATTAGCTGATTTCACTAACTGTTGCTGGTAGATTTCAGCTTTTTATACTGTGGAAATAGCTGT
Source organism: Vipera ursinii (assembly GCF_947247035.1). Classification (NCBI taxonomy): domain Eukaryota; kingdom Metazoa; phylum Chordata; class Lepidosauria; order Squamata; family Viperidae; genus Vipera; species Vipera ursinii. Next base: position 285,921,705 of record NC_139512.1, on the reverse strand, counting down.
GCTGACCTTCTGCCCTCCATAAAATATGTATGTCTGTATATGCACTGAATGGCCAGCAATACAGTTTTACGTAATCAAATTAAAAATGTGTCCCCAGTTAGAGTTAAGAATGCTTTTCAGGAGAAATTCATAATTGTTTGGGAAAGCATAGACAACAAAGCCAGATATAATATATATAAGTTTCCAGTTATGCCAAACGTTGGCCTAAGAAAGTAAGAAATGGTTAGCTAAGGGGTTGTTTCACAGTATTTATAAGCTTCTTTATTTATTTATTTAGAAAATTTATATTGCCGCCTACTCGCACATGGTGACCCAACGCTGCTTACAGGACATATTTATAAAGTATTTATAACCTCCTCAAATTCATGACACACAGTAGTATTGTGGCTTTCAGCTGCATTATAGCTTATTTCCCCACTAGTGATTTATAGCATTTTAAGCATGCTAACTAATGTTGTGCCCAAATAACAGGAATGAGGGTAGGTTTTGTTTTATTTTTTTTACTTCTATTTATTAAAGTTATATGCCACTCATCTCACTGTTGAGGGACTCTGGGTGACTTTTTTGATTCATTCATTGTTGTACCTTAACTTGTCCTGCAACAAGCCTTTAAGGCAGCACCTCTCATCTGTCCAGTGGTGGGGTTCAAATATGTGAACAATCAGTCTTCTGTGTGGATGCTGCTTCCAGAAGTCCATTCTGGGTCTGGGCAACAAAAAATTAGCTATTGGTTCTGCCGAACTGGTGCAAACTAGCTGAATCCCACCACTGCATCTGTCCCTCTCTCTTTTCCAAAGTGGGGTACAGTCCAGCTGGATAGATCCCTAAAGAGCTTTCTCCTTCTATACACTATGAGGTGGTAAGCTTCAGAACAAGTTGAAGACATGTCAGTTTCATTAGAAAGTCATGCCTTCAAATTCTATGTTGATGACTATAAGCTATTTGGAAAGATTTGGAAAAATGGGTTTTTACAGCCCTGCTTTTCCAATTTTCAATAAAGTAAATAATTGTCTTGCAACATGGAGTATAATTATGAAGCTCAAACTAAGAAACCATTTAACACAAAAAAACCCTGAAGTTCTAAACAGACCTTTTCTCATTATAAATCTTACTGTTTTTTGTGGGACATTGTTTAGAGCAGGTGTGGTTGTGAGGATGCAACGTATTTTCATATATGGTGGACTTGTAAAAAGGTTAAAGCTTTTTGGATTAAAATTTGGTGGAACATGCAAAAAATATTCAAGAAAAGGATAAAGTTTTCTCCACAACTGTTTTTATTGGGTATTATCACAGATACCACCGTTGTGGACACTAAGTTGATGTTGAATTTAATTATGGCGGCAAGACTTTTAGTAGCGCAATATTGGAAGAAGGAAGAACTGCCGACTATAGAAGAATGGACTTTAAAAGTTTCTAACTTGGCGGAAATGGCAAAGATCTCAGCGTATTTGAAAGACCAATCGCAACAGAGATACAATGTGGAGTTGAGAAGATGGATTGATTACATCCAGAATAAATATGGGACTAAAAAGTTTCACTTAGCATTTGAATAAGTAGCGGATATATATGATGTAGTTATTTTACCAAGAGTTAAAGTGCGATAGAATCCAATATTTTATTGTTGTTTGCATATTTTAGATTATGTTTGTTTGTATTTTTATACCCTGTATTTTGCTCTGGGAAGTCGGGGAGGGGGGAGGGGAGGGGAGGGTTGGGGGGGGGGGGTTGGGGAAAGGGGAGGGGAGGAGGGGGGGTTTGTATTCAAAAATGTATTGTAAAACTTTTCAATAAAAAAAAAGAAAGTCATGCCTTTAAATTCTATGTCGATGACTATAAGCTATTTGGAAAGATTTGGAAAAATGGGTTTTTACAGCCCTGCTTTTCCAATTTTCAATAAAGTAAATAATTGTCTTGCAACATGGAGTATAATTATGAAGCTCAAACTAAGAAACCATTTAACACAAAAAAACCTGAAGTTCTAAACAGACCTTTTCTCATTATAAATCTTACTGTTTTTTGTGGGACATTGTTTAGAGCAGACATGTCAAACTCGCGACGTCACGTATCAAAACTTTTTCCCCATTGCCAGCAATGAGGTGGACGCAGTTTCCTCATGACATGTCTGGCCCATGGGCCGACAGTTTGACACCCATGGTTTAGAGAGTAAACAAGCTTAGAAGCAGGCAGTAAGAGGGTTGTTTTTATGTATGATTGTGCTCCCAAATTAGGGAGTGAAGGTCCTCTAATATCAGCAGAAGTATCTTCTCCATAGTATTGGGCTGAAATTTGAATAAACAATTAAGTGTCACATTTTCACATTTTAATTTGAGTAGAAGCAATTTAACCTATGAGAATACCTGCACATCAAAACCTGTGAAGAGGATTTTACTAGCAAAGTAAGTTTTGATCTGTTTACTCTGCATTCATTAATGCTTGCATCTTCTTTTGTTCTTACAGTCCAAGATACATGACAATTAGAAACAAACAAGTATATTAAAAATCAGTAAGCTCTAGATAAAACTATTGAACCTGAAATCAAAGCCAAGTTAAATAAAGCCATGTACATTTGAATTCCAAGCCAAAGGTTTTCCTCTTGGTTGAATATGGGCTGAATCCGAGACACAGCCAAGATTCTCGTTGTATCTTTAAATGGCATAGGCCATACTTTCCTGCTTTTATGAATTAATGACAAATGCATGTATTATTACAGGATCCAGATGTTGCTTGAAGAATGTTTTCCTTTGATGGATCTACACTGAGTTGCTTGGAGGAGGAAGTCTGCATTTGCCAGTTGCTCTGAAGTTCATGTTCTGCAATTCCTCAGAGCAATACTTCATCCTGTCAAAATTTTAGGGACAGAATATGTTTTCCATTGGCTTAAATGTGAAAGTAAATGAAGCAATCTCCACAATGTTCTTCATACTTACTGGTTGGATGCATATAGGATCAATGGGGGTTGTTATTTTAATTGCAGTTCTAATTACATTTTAGAGCTTAACTGCCTGGCAGGATGGTATCAACTTTCTTGGGTCTCAAGAAGCTACTGTAAGCTAAATGGAGTTGGACCACTAGGCATTTCCAAAGGTGTATTGTTGGACGTGTTGGAAGAAGAAGACTATGGCAAATCACTTGCATATGAAACGTAACAACTTGCCACGGTCACACAATCATTAGGAATCAAATTCAGCTCAACTCAAGAGAAATGTTACCTTTTAATCTATTTTGGGCATAAGGAGGAAAAGTTAGCCTGGGAAACGGCAAAGACTTGAGACTAAGTCATTCCTTTCCAAACTGATGGGCTGCTGATGTTTTTAGTAACTTTCCTTTGAGGAGCTTCCTTATGTCCCAAATATCATGGAGTTTTTGATGCTCACTTAAAGTTGTTGTTTTGTTTTTTTTCCTTTTCAGTATGAAAAGTTGGCTCAGGAGAACATGACTTGGAATGGAGAAAAAAAAATAGGGAGGAGAACTGAGCTTTTTCTTTGCTCATTATGTCAGTGCTCTCAACCGCTGTTTTCAAGGCTTTTTGTCTCAATGAAATCGTTTGAGAGCAATGGAGACAAAGTCCTTAGGGCAGTCTGGAGAAGGAAGATGACACACAGAGAAATAATTAAGTTCCCTGTTCTTTGCTTATAGTCATACCCTTTCATATTGACTTTTCATGCAAATAATCAGAGTTACAGATAGTCTTAAAGCCTGCAATTGGGACAGGCAATATCATTGCTAAGCAACCTGGTTGTTAAGTGAAACATCACGTGACAATGGCAGATTTATGGCATCCGTTCCATTGCAATCAGTAGGTGCAACATCACATAACCATGTCTTGGGACTTAACTGCCGGGTTGCCCATTGACTTTGCTTGTGGGAAGCTGGCTGGGAAGTGCCCAAATGGCAATCATGTAATCGCAGGGACACATGAGAGCTATAATTTTGAGGACTAGTCCTAAAGCTACTTTTTCAGTCCTGTTGTAAGTTTGAATATTCATTAAACAGTCAGAGCAGTCATTAACCAAGGATTACCCGAATATGCATTTGGCCTCAGAATAGCACGAGTGTGCACCATTTACACAGAGCATTCTTCAGTACTATAAAGAATACAACAACTACAACTGCCCCATGGGTGCAAATGAGGTCTGACATAATCTTGTGAACAAAAATCAGTAAAATCCAAAATATGGTAACTGTTGAAAAGTCAACTGGAATCTTTAATTAATTTGCAAGTGCAGACCATAAACCTAGTCAGATAGGCATGTTAATTTATTTTCACATAAAAAGAAAAAAGGTTACATCTTTGTGAGGTTAGCAAAAGGGAACCCGTTGTTCCACTGGAGTTCCATCATCTGCATGGCTGAGTGGGGATTTCAGTCTAGATCTATCAAGGTTTAATACGCTGAACTCTAACCCTGGACTTGCTTTTTAAACTACTAAAGCACCACTGACATAATTTCAGATTTCATTGTGACATATTCATAAGAAGCTGCCTGGCAGTCATGCAGACGATCATTTGACTGGTAATAATTTTCTACCATGTCAGGAGCAGTCTTTTCAACTCTGACATCCTCAAGATATTAGATATCAGAAATTAAATTTGACACATGTACTAGAAAAAACAATAATTCTTCTGTAATTACAACTTCTTTTATCAGAAAGGTAGCTTGATCACACTAGATAATTGTTGGTAAATCGACTCATTGCTTATTTATTTATTAAATTTATATGCTGCTCATGATAAGATAACTCTGGGGGCCTACTTGGATCACAAACAGATTTTGTTTTGTTTCTGAGCCTATGAATAGAGCTGAGTGTAAAATAGAAAATTCTTACTCATTTAAATCTCAATACAAATATAAATAAACATTTAAAAGAACAGAAAAAGTGATTCATTTTAATGCTAAGTAACATATGCCTGAAAAAAATCCAGATTTTGCAAATACTATATATTAAGATGTCCAATATATTAATACAATTTATACTGTTCTGATGGCTCTCATTTATTGCAATCTTGACATCATATACCATGGTGACAGCTACCTGTTCATAGCTAGTACATATTAAAAGGATGCATTCCTGCCTAAAATTGGCTGATTTTGAAAAGCTAAGCAAGCTCAAACCTGCTCAGTATTTGGATGACATGAAGAAACTCCAGGCTTTGTAAATTAAATTGAAAAGTTAGGAAACCATCCCAGAAGATGACAATGGTAAATCATGTTGGTATTGGTGCCAAGAAAATTACATGGATTTGTCCACTTAGTCCTCAGAAACTGGGCTTTACTTTAGGATGTTTTATTGCTTTACCTTACATATTCCCCAAATGATGAGTGGGAAATTTCACCATTTCCTGGTAGATAGAGCTTTAAGCTGTTATGCTTTGGGCTCATCAGTAGGATTCCATAAATAGCTTATTGTGATAGCACAAATCACAAAAACACTGCTACATGATGTCTGTATTGCTGCTTCTCGCATAAGAAGCCTCTCTGTGACTGATACCTATCTATCACGATGCTTTCTTCACATTTGCCCGAGGCATTCATGAGGCTGGGATAGTCACAAATAAACCCTAGGAAAGATGGAGCAAAGTTATCAAAGCAATTGCTGCAGACAAAAATGGAAGCACCAAGAACATCTCATTGCAGTATGTCCTTGGCAAGATTTTGTAATCATCAATGCATGACTGCCATGTATTGGCTGAACTTCCAGTGATCAGGGACCATAAAGATCTTTCTACATATGCTGTAGAAGACAGAATGCAAAGGAGACCTTCATCTAACCTATGTATTAATCCATTCGATCTTGGAGAAAACAATTGTGAATATGTCACAGATTCCCCTGTAATGGCTATGACAATGTTTGTTGGAAAAATCAATCTCTCTTCAGCAATTTATTATCATTTTGTTGAATTTAGGATGTAATGCCAGACAAGCTTGCCAGGGAGGGGAGAAGAGGGGAGGGGAGGAGAGGAGAGAGAGAAAGTGTGTGTGTGTGGGGGGGGGGGAACATCCACAGACACAATACCATAAATCTCAACTTTGGGGGATTTTCCTCCCCAAAGATTGACTTGTTTGTGACTCCAGTCAAGCAATATGCCATCAAAGTACACTCTGTCTCTCTCTCTCTGTGTGTTTGTGTGTGTGTGGTTTTTCTGCACTTTTTCACGCCTCAGAGCTATGGCTAGGCTGTGAATATTCCCATGGCAACAGAATCATGAACATTCAACCCAGCACTGTTTGAAGATATCTATCAACTGGGAGATGGTGTCTCTCATTGAATGGAGCAGCTTCTGTCTGCAAAGGATACTACATTATTGTCGTGAGGGCGTGTGAATACCTGGTGAAATTTCATCAAGGTTGAATTTTCCACTCTCCTCCTCGTACAGCAGGATCCATTTTGTTGCGGAGGGGGAGTTCTCATGAAAGATACAGGAGACCTGTGGTGCCAGGGGTTGGCAGCTGCAATTTTTCAGGAAGTTGCAGGTATCAATATAGGCTTCCTTCATTTTCTTTTTTAATTTAAAAGTTAAACATGGCCCAAGTATGATAACATCTCAGGTGAAAAGACAGAGATCTTGGGAACTTTGCCTATCGTGTGGAATTTCAGCCATTTAAAAAAAAATGAGACAATGGATATCAAGTAGCTTCTGTTTTTCCAACCTTCAATAAGTAAAGTAAAGCTGTTACTGTTTTGGAAACAGCCTGTTGTCAGATTCCTGCTAAAAAGCAGCCTAGTTTTCATAGGAATCTGCTTTGTAATGTTCACATCCATCTAGTCCAGTACTGTCACTTTGATTGGCAGTGGCTTTCCACTCTAAGGGGCTTCCACATCCCCATTGTTTCCAAGCTTCAATCCTTCAAAAATATTTTGAAAACAGCTCTAGGTGGTGGTTGTTTTTTTTTTTTTCATTTCCTCCAATTCAGAAACATGCAAAACAAGGAATGTGAATCAAAACCCTCTCTTGAGCTTCAGGCCTTGGGTAACAGGCATCCCCTGGACCTGCATTCCACATAAGAGGAAAAGAAAGGAAACAATTAAAAAAAAAGAGCAGCCTGGTGTTTTTCTCATCCCATTCATCTCCTGAAAAACAGTGAAAGTAACAGAATTTTCTCAATCTCACCCTTTCTTGCTTGCTTAGGCTGCTGAAGTGGACGTCGGATGCTGACAACGTTAGTAGTAATAGGAGGGTTTCAGAAGATGAAGGCCTGGAAGTGAGTCGGAGGTGAAGCAAAGATTGGTAGAAATGATCTGCCCCACCCCCGCCCCAGCTTCAAAGAGCTGCAGTATTCTAGCTCAAAACCAGCCTCAGAGGGCTCACTTCATGATCCGCTCAAATGTGGCATGAACTACATCTCTTCCCTGACCCACAGGTAAGGCTGCTTAAAATCCTCTTTGGCTGTTTCAGTTTTAAAGTCGCATTTTCCTTCCCTCCCTCATCTGATTTTCATGATGAAACTCCACTAGCACATTTCACTGACAATGTGGATTACTAACACAGTCACGGCTAGTATCTGCCCTGCTCCTAACGGTCCATTTAGAAAGCCGCAGGCATGCCATCCACCTTCTGCTAGCTAAGGACTCTCCAGCCATTTTGACTTGGGCTGCAGGAGAGACTGGACACCTGGTTTCTGCCCAGGTAAAGCATGACTAGTGCTTTCTGAAGCACTTACACTGGCTGTTTATGAACACGGATTCAGTGCTCTTCTGAAAAGAGAGGTAGACTTCGATTTACAAAACAGGCCCAGTGCTCTCTCAAGCGCAGAAAATTGATTTAAACTGAGAAAGAGAGTTACAGTCTGACACTTCTGTGTTGCCAGTTCAGTCACTACTGCATGGATTTCCTCTGCTTTGGGTAAAAAGAGAGTTTGCATGGCCATACATGCATTTTACTGTTTTATTACTTGGCAAGGTGCAGGGGAGGGTTACCCCATTACAGCTTCATGCAATTCACAGGCTATTTCTGGGAGCTGCTGGCCATGATATCAGAAATGAATTCACTGCCAGCTCTGCCATTCCTTTTCAATACCTTTCAATAGCAGAGCTTGGTTATTATTGATCACTCTCTCCCAGTTCATCCCATGCTTCTCTGCTCTTTGGACCAGTCAACCAGGTTTTTTGGGTGCAGATGTTGAACTGATCTTCAGAAATAGCCCAACTTAACATGGGACTAAATGTTGCCACCTCTTACCTTGTTTTCTTCTTCATGACTAGCCCTACTTTCCAGGAATACTGTTCCATGTTTGCTACAGAAATCCTGCAAGGATGGGGATAGGAATGAAATATTATTGTCAGATTAAGCCAATATTGCATTGAAAAAGGAAAAACACTGCCCCTCCCATCCTGGTGCCCTCCAGATGTGTTAGATTACGTCATCCCAGCTGTTTGTGCTGGTTGGGAGTGATGGAAATTATAGGCCAAGAGCTGAAAAATCTCAGTCCTGTCAAAGCAAACAGTGACCTTGTTTTCCTGTGACTCTCTCAGATTTTTTTTTACTCCTTTAATGCCTTTTTCCTCTTGGCACATTCAAGAGTTCTGTTTGTTGCTAGGTAACCTTCTGATTTAGCAGCACAGGATGAATGTCCCTGCTGGGAAATGGAAGGATACAATTAGTTATGAGAAGTCCTACAGCCTGGGGATGTCTCAGAAGCAGGCAAGACTGAAGAGTGCCAGCCAATCATCACATACATTCCCCTCAAGGAAGGAGGTATCTGGGCATCGGTGACTAGACTACTGGGCGTCATCGTATTTCATGTAGGCAAATTAGTTCATGAGGATTAGATTTTCGGCTTAACAACTGGGGCTAAAGCCCGAGGTTTTCTATACATTTCATAGAATCGGCTACTGCCGATTCCACCATGATAGGTGTTGGTTTTCCAGACATGCAGCTGGCAGCTGCTTGCTCTTTTCAGGCAATTCCTGGTCAGCAGTTCTGGGACTTTCATCTTTCTTCTTTATGATCATGTTTGCTAGCTAGAAGATTCTGTACATTAACCCTCAGGAAATTTATAACCACCCTCCTCTGACTGCCAAGGTGAGCTGTCGGCTTTTGACAGCTACAGAGCTTAGCCCCAGCTGCCGCCTCCCTTTTCTGCTCACTCTGGGCACTTCACAGGTTGCAATCCCTAATTTGTTTAAGAATTTTACTAGGCCAAGAGGCTGATGCCAAGCATTGGACAGTAGGAGTTTTCTCCCATTTATTTAAGGCTCCTTGGTTTGCTGTTTTACATCATCTTTCATTGCTTCAAAAGCATGGAAAGTACAGTACTGACAGCCCTTAGTTTTCATGGATTATTCAAGCCGGTTCATTATTTGTAGAAATTGCAAGGAGATTGCCCTTCTAGAACATTTAAAGAGGCATCCACTCTTTTTACAAGACCAAATGAGAATAGCAAAATGTAAGATACTCAGCGGAGGTCTGTTCTTTTAGGAATGCAATTATTCGCCAACTTGTTTTATAGCAGAGCAACTGCTAATATAATGTTTGAAGTTAATATAAGTTAACTGGTTGTAAACAGAGATTCCAGAGGCATGATTTCAAAACAAAGGCAGTATTTTCTAGTAATCAAAGGAGGCAACAGTATATATTATTATGGCAGAGATTTTGTGACATCTTTTGTATTGTTGATATTATAGTAATGAATTTATTAGTAAAACAATGATTAATGATAAATGGATTGGTAGATTTTTTTTCTTTTCTTTGTATTTTTCTTTGTTTAATTTTCTTGTTCTTTAAGAATAAAGATTGTTATGCATGTCTACACTAAATAAATAGTAATTTATTTTTTTTAGAAAAAAGAAAAGCCTAAGCAGTTTTACAGTTAAAATATCTCTAGTACCTGAAACTGTCAGGGCTAAATCTTTTCTCTCAAGCTGCTCTTTACATTTTAAGGACTTCAGTTTGCCCTGGATGATATTCAAAGGTCTGATGCTAACCTTTAAGTTCCTAAATGGCTTGTGATGAGATTAGTTGAAGGATTATTTTTGATTCATACTATCTTGGCCTTACCTTAAGATCTCTTTCAGTAGTTTAATGTTGATGGTATTCATGGTGCTCTAGATATTTTGGAATTGCACCCAAGGAGCCTATTATTATTGTTATTATCTTTCATTTTATCATAGTTGCTCTGCTTCTATTTGCAGGTCTTTATATATTGTTATTTTCTCCAACTCTTTCTCTTTTATTCAACTGTCTCCAGGTACTGCCATGTCCACTACCCAGACTTTTTTTTGTTTCTTGTTCACAATCGTTAATTCTGGAATGTTATGTGGCAGGTGCTTGTCTGTTTGAATTCTAAAGTGCCAGAGCATTTTTGCTTTTTCATTTTCCATTATTATACTTTGTCTATTTTTGTAGTCCCACCAGTTCTTGCTTGCGGGCAAGTGGCATTTATTGCAGATATTTCAGAACACCATTGTTGCTACGTTGTCATGCCGTTGTTCGTAACAAATCTGTGTGATCTTCTTGCAGCAGCTAACTAGAGGCGCTTCACTGTACCTTCAGCTTCTTTGCAGAGTCAGCACTTGCTATCCCTTGCTGTCTTCTCATTTCTGGCTTTATGTGTATTTGTTCTTAAGGCCTGGTCTTGTGTAGCCATAATTAGCCCCTCTGTCTCTTTCTTCAACTTTCCTGTTCTTAACCATTATTGTTGTTTTTCCTTCTTGCAACTCTTCCATCAGCACAGTATGCTGTAAAATCCTGGTTGATCTTTCCAGTTCCCATGACAGATTATTGAAAGGATAATGAAATTACCCACTTTCTCTCTGTTGTAACACACTCTCCTCTAATACTAATGTGCAGCTAAGTGCTTATTCCATAATAAAACACCCATGCTAATTTTCCCATGCCATAATAGCCCCTTCATAATATATGAAATGCTAGGCTCCTGAGAAGATGATTATAAAGAAGGACATTCTAATTTAGTGGCTCATTTAATAAGCACCAAGAGAAATATGAGGCCCGCCAATGTAGTGTCACAGTTATATTTATATCCATTTTGGAGTATAACAAGATTTATAATGAGATATATTTTTGGTGGTATTCAGGTAGTAATGGGGCTTTTGGGTCTGAAGTTAGGAAACATCTTATTAAATTGCCTTTTGTTAATAGAAGATTCCCCTTCCCCTGGCTTGAGGTGTGCCTCTCCTTGAAAATTAATGCATATTTTTATTAATGATCTCAGGTTTTATTAAAAAAAATAGTTTTGCCATCTTTAAGTGAATCACAGAAAGTGATACAATCTGTCTTTCAAAACACAACATAACGCAACAGTTATAAAAAAGAAGAAAAAAGATAACCATAATGGCTGTAAGAAAAAAACAATAGCACTTAATAATCCCTTTATTGGGTCAGCTCAGGGTCAAAAAGTAATATAGCCTTTTTCCAGTTCTCAGAAACTCTATATCAAGTAAAATAGAAAATGAAGCAGAAAAGGGGACATGGAAGAAATCTGAAATGTCAGCACTTGATAAAGAGTCTAATTTGAATATTATTCACTATGGATTTCTTGCCTTGGTAACTAGTCACTTCCTCCCTTCCTCAACTTGCTGTTATACAACCACAATGACAGCCTGGCTTTTTCCTGCTCCTTAAAGTGCAGAGCATCATGCAAAGTCAGTGATTAATGCATTGCCAAGCAGGAACAGAGCACATCATGACAAAACCTGATAAAGCCACTTTCTAGAAATCACGGTATCTTCATGATTCTGCACGCCCAAATGGGAGATCCCTTTTGTATCCCATGGAAATTGCCTTGATTTCTCTGATGGAAGAAATGAGGAAAATCTAAATTAGGTAGTGGCTGAACATCAAGTTCTTTTCAAAGGCAAAGACCAGCACATTATAAAATTAGCCGGACGCTCTGATTTCAAACCAAGAGTAGATCTGCACTTTCTGCCCATTCCATTGCAATACGGACAACCCTCCATTTTTAAATGCAGAAATAGACTTATGTTATCCTCCACCCACTCAAAGTCCCTTGCAAATGTTTTGAAACTTTGATCTACTTCAAAACTACAAATAGTCCTTCACCTTACAATCATTCGTTTAACAATTATTCAAAGTTACACCCATGCTGGAAAAAGTGGCTTACAGCCAGTTCTCAGACTTACGATGTATGATTGTTGCAACATCCTCATGATCACATGATCAAAATTTGGGCACTTGGCACCCAGCATACATTTACAGTGGTTGCAGCATCCTGTGGTCATGTGATCACAATTTGTAAAATTCCCTAGTGTCTTTTAATAAGCAAAGTCAATGTGGGAAACAACTGCATAATTCGTTTAACAACTGCAGCAAAAAAGGTCATAAAATTGGAGGGGACTCACTTAAGGATCACTTCACTTAAGCGACTAAGTTCCAGTCCCATTGGTGGTTGTAAGTTGAGGACCACGTGTACTGTCTTCTGACATTTTTAGGGGTCAGCTTATACTCTTCCAGATAGAGGGTCTGAAGTGCTTCCCTTCTTTGGCTACAATGCCTGGCATGTTGTCTTCCCTCCTCTGGATGGTCGCTGGTCTGATCAGCCACTTCTTCTTGGGATGCTGGATTCCTGTTTTCTGATGGATAGCAGTTACTATTTTTCCACTCTTTTGAGCTTGATCCATTGATGGCCCATTAAGTCAATGAGAACTTTTCTTGCCAGGGGGATCTATGGAGAGGTGGATAAAAAAAAGTATAGACAGTAGTCAGAACCAAAGTCCACCCCCTTTTTACCTATGTGGCAATGCATGTACAGAAGTGGTAGGGTTCCAATTGCATGGTTTTGGCTGCCATCTTGATTTTTTTTACCCCTCTCTCTGCAGATATTCCTGGGCAGATAAATCTTTTTGACTCCCCCAACCCTTCACAGGTATCCCTGTTCTTCGCCCTGTGTCTTTCTATACCCATTTTCCATGCTTATTGCTCCTTACACCCCCTGGTAGACATTACTTCAGTTTGGATGAAGCATGCTCCTCTTATTCCCCTTCTCCTGCCACCCCCCTGAAATTTAAAGATTCTCTTGTCTCTCTTATCCCCAACTAAGTTGAAACATGCTCTGCAACTAAATCTTTAAACTGCAATGAAAGTACAAAGTTTAACAAAAGGCTCTTTGCTTCTGTGAAGCTTGAACCTCACTACAAAGTGTCCCCAGACCTACTGGAACAAAAGAACAAAGCAGCAACCTGTTCCCTTTGGCTTTAATCATTACAGCATCAAAGCAACGAGGGTACAATAAAAGGAAGGGGGGGAAAGGGGGCTGCATTATTTTCAGTGTAAGAAGAGGGTGGGAAGGCACCCATGTGTACACACTTCTGGGAAAGCAAAGGAAAAGGATGGGGACAAGGGAGGATGGAACAATCCCTAAAAGGAAAAAGCAAGCACAGAGGCCAGCCAGCAGGGCTCATGTTCCCTGCACAGAAGGGAAGGGCAAGAAGCAGAGGAACACACAGTCAAAATCCGTGGTGGCCATAGTCCAAATGAGTCCCAACTGGTTGCCAAAGCACGGAATTGGGAGTTTTAAAATCAGCTTCAGAAACAGCCAGAAGCAGCCTAGGAGGGAAATGGGGTGGCCCTAAGAATCTGGAAGGCTGCATTCATTTCCTGCTATGGGTAAGGGCCTATTGCATAACTTCTCCCTCTTTCCTCAAGAGGAAATGGAGCTCAAATGTCTTTCAGTGATTATGCCAGAGTATTTAAGGTGGTGACCTAGTGAAAAAAAATAATCCTATGTTTAACAGTCAGAGAGAAGAGGGGATTATGGCAGCTACAGGTTTTCTTACCCTTGCAATACTGTATTAGGAGATGACAATCAACACCTGCCAATGTTTGTTTCTTCAGCATAAACATTAAGGGCACCAAAGTATCACTTTTCTATGCATCTGCCAAGCCAGAAAGGTTGGGGACTGCTATTCTAGTCCAATCCCCTGCCCAAAGCAGGAAACCTTATACCAGTGGTCTTCAAACTTGGCAACTTTAAGATTTGTGGACTTCAACTCCCAGAATTCCTCAGCCAGCCCTGAGGAAGTCTTACAGTTGCCAAGTTTGGAGACCCCTTCCTGTACCATCCTGGACAAACAGCTATCCAGTTTATTTCTGAAAACCTCCAGTGATGGAGCACCCAAAACTCTTGAGATGCAAGCTGTTCCATTGATTAATTGTTCTCACTGTCAGGAAATTTCTCCTTAGTTCCAGACTGGACCTCTCTTTAACCCACCCATTGCTTCTTGTACCTCAGGTGCTTGGAGAAGTCAACCCCCTTTTCAACCTCACATTGCAGGGAATTTGTTTTAAATCTGATAACCACTGAAATTATATTATTGGCAATATTACCGGTTCACTTTATTTTATTGATCCCTCTCGAGGTCTTCTGCTACTTCATCTCTAAGGCTACCTACTTGCATTTTAGCATAGCACGTTGATAGCACAAATTTTCTGCCTTGTTCTCACAATATTGCCTTAAATGCCGAGGCTTAAGTTGTTGTTAGCTATACTAATGAAGAAGCAATTTCCATCATTCTGAAACTGTCCATAAGTCGTGCAAAATCTATTACAGTTTGCTACCTATTACTTTGGAAATGAAGTCAAATGACCTGTTATAGGTGTGTGACATCAGGACCGTGCTTTAGAGAAAAGAGAGTTGGAATCTATCTAAGTCTTCCCTGTATTTTCATCCTTGTTGTGCTCTAGATTCTTTTAAAATGGCTGGCTGTTAGATAGATTAAATGTTTTCTATTAATTGCCTCTACCATTTTGGGAAGAACGACAAAGTACGGGGCCCAGGGAAGACTCAGCAGGAAAGTCCACAATTCTGTTCTGGACCAAGTATTTTTTTGGGACTGAGGCTCTGCAAAAGAAGTTATTCATTCTCCTTTTAAATTTAAAAGGTGTGGGGGACCAAATCACTTCAAATCACTGCAATATGATTTCTAGATATTTGTAAAACTGATTTATAAACGTACACGTTAAAAGTCATTTTGTTCTAGTTTTCACAATTTCAAGAGTGTGATTCCTCAGAGACCTATCTGAGTCCTGTTATCTGGGAATAGTTTGTGTTGGTTCATAATGAAGAAGTGGTTAGAGTCCTCATGGTTGTGAACTCAGCCACCTGTGTGCTTGACCCATGCCTCTCCTGGTTAGTCAAGGCCTCTCAGGCGATGGCATGTGGTTGGAGCCGAGTGGTGATACGAATGCCTCATTGTTGGAGGGGATAGTATCACTCTCTTTAAAGGAGCAGTGCTGTGCCACCTGGTCAAGAAGTCATGTTTGGACCCAGAGCATTGGATAATTTCAGTCCAGAAAGGAAAGGCAGTTGGTGCCAAGGGTCCTGGGTGAAGTGGATTATCTGACCTTTTTCAGTCTAGGTTCAGGCCAGTGTACAGCAGTGAGACCGCATTGGTTATGCTTCCTGATAACCTTTGGAAGGCTTTTGAAGGAGGTGTCTCTCTCCATGGCTTTCAATACCATTGACCATGGTATCCTTCTGGACCAGCCCCAGCAGTTGGGATTGTGAAGAACTTATTACATCATTATTACACTGTACATAATGCATCCTCAGGCTTCTCACCTATGTTACTGGACAAGATACACAAGCACTTAACTTTTCTTTTGAAATCAAGAGAATTTAAAAATGTCTCTTTTGAAATGCATCCTCATGACCACTATGGGCCACATCCTCCTCTTACCCAGCATATTTTATATCCATACAGCGTATGGAGACATAATGCTATGTAATTCATACCCATATCGTAAGGCAAGGCAGAAAGAGGGCAGGGATTCCATTGGGCTGGTATTGAATTTCAGGAAAACTGGATCTTGCAAGAGGCAAAAATGATTCAAATAACCTTGACTGCAGAAACATGCTGATTGTATGCACTTTGAGAAATGGTTTTTTGAGATTGCTACTGCCTCCCAGATGATCTACTTTCTAAACAGGTGAAAAATGTAGCTGGTTAAAAATAGCTGCAGGCTCAGTTTGAAATCCCTGAGTAAAGAACTTTTCCTATTCAAAAATTAAAACTATGGCATGTTTTTTCTGGGTAAAAGAAAGGAAGGAAGCAGAGATGGACCACACCTCTCCCTATTATGTGAGAAATAAAAATGGCCATTCAGGTTCTGGCAGCCCTTTCCTAGTTAATCAAACCATTTGTTATGAATGTGTGAATCATACCCCCCTCATAAAATAATGTTGTTGCCTTATGCAATTTCACGGGCATATAGTATTATTTCTCCTTTCCTAAACAACCTTCCATGGCAATTTTAAAAATAACTCTTTCACCTCTTAACTGTTTCAGAAAATCTAGAAGTCGGCTTTTAACTAGAGACCCCATTGTTTCAAATTAATTTAGCAGAAAAGGAAGCTGTTTGTTGCAGCAGCCCTTTGATGTGTGTGTGTGCGTGTGTGCGCACGTCACATGTATACACACACATATGCTTATATCTCCTATCCTCCCTTTTCTGCTTAAATGCCGTGGATGAGTTTTTTGGATAAATCTGTAAATTGTGTAGCTGACAAGGAAAAGGAGCACATCTGTATAAAACACCCCACTGTATGCAAACTCTATGGCTGCCTTCCCAAATGTGCACATTATATATAGTGTGCATGTTAGGTATAATTTTAAACTTTCCTTCCCAGTGCCATGGTAACTGCCGCATGTTTGGCAAAAAGCTCCCGAAGAAGAAAAGGAACTCAGAGCGCTCAGCTGGCAGGCATCCAGTGTAATCAGGCTGCAGAGCTGAAATGAGGCCTCTGGCCGCCAGCCAAGTTACAAAGAACAAAGATGTCAGTTCCTAATGTTGGCGGCAAAGCTTGTTTGGCACCCTTATATGGTTTCCCAGAACTCCTTGCCTTGGCTGCTTTCCATTCCCTTTAGGGCAGCAAACAGGATTAGCACACACAGACTTGTTTTTCTCTTTTCTCCACCAACTGTTCCAATGACATCATCCCTGCTGCATTCATTTGCCAGCAGAGTGACTCTGGCTCCCTTTACACTCTTTGACATCTCCTCCTCCTCCTCCTCTAAACCCTTTAGTATTTTAGCTTATTTCCTCTCAGCTAATGGAAAACTTAGAGAAAGCCCCCAGGTGCCAAATAAAGGGGGAATCAAATGGGGATGGGGCATTTCTACACCTACACAAGGAAGGATTGGAGTGTTTGTGTATACACACACACAGTATATCTATATCTATCTATACAGTATATCTATACCATCTATATCTATATCTATCTGTCTATCTACACACACACTCACTCACACACACACACACACACAAACCACATATAGGAAATTCATTTTCCTCAGCAGCCTGCAATAAGTCCCAGAAGAACAGGAGCTTCCAATTGCCTCACTGCGTACTTTCTGTTGAAGCTTAACAAAGAAATCATCTCGGCTTTGGTCCAGATTTAGAGAGCCAACTTCTGGGCTGAGGTAAACAAATTGGCACGCCCAGCACTCTCTAGATGCACATCTGCCCCTGAAGTGGTGGCATAGAACAGCTCCTGGCTGCTTTGCCCCCTTGGGTGCCAGTCTGGTGATGTTTGCAAACAGGTGTGGCAACAACGTTTGTAGGCAGGAGGAGACTGGGCTCTGCCAGGTTTTAACAGCCTCCCCTTGTGTTTGTGAATGTGAGAATATACTCATACTTTTATCATGGCCCTTTTTGTATGGCCAACATATACAAGCACACTTGTGCTTGCAAGCTGATACGGTTCCAATTCCTTGTACATTCTTGAGAGGAGATGTGGATGAAGTGAGAGTAAGGCTACTGTTGCTGAAAGGAAATTTAAACCTTGGACAAGCACATTCTTTAAGAAAGCATCCCTCTTCCCTCAATTTTTCTTGGCTTCTCTCTCTATGAGTCAGGAACAAACCTGCAGTGAATGCCTGCATTTCTGAGAAAGAGAAGGACGTTTTCTGCCAATCTTTTTATCTTCTACATTTTCTCTTTTTTCCTTCCTTCAGATTCACAAACTAGCCTTGAGATTAATGAATCACTTTGCATGTCGGAGTAGGGAGGACCATGGCATTGATCTTTTCAGTAGACAGCCACGAATTGTTATTTCACTGTTTGCAGAGATGTCAGGAAACTGGAGGATTGCACAGAGGGACACAACATGAGCCAAATGCCAAGGGTTACAGTTATCAACTTCCTCCTGCCATTGAATCTGTGCAGTAGTTATTAGAAAAATGTATTTCTTTTCTGAACATCTTAATGTGTTGTTGTTTTTTTTGCAGATCAAGACCCTGTTAAATGTAAAAGAGTGGTCGGGGCAAATATTATGCCAGAATTAAAAGGAGAAGACTATCTGAAGCAATCCATTTGGAAGAAACTTCATGCAATAAGATTTAGTTTAAAGGAAAAAAAGGCCCCTTCTGATGCATATACCAGAAGCTGAACTTTGCTCACAGAGGTTTAGCAAGCAGCTACTCACATTGCATAGACTTTATTCCATATCTGTATAGTTCCCCAGCATACCTGGGATTCATCAGGTTGGGGAAGACCACATTTAATGCTCTGATGTATGTGTGGCTGGAAAATATCCTTCCCTGATATTTGCAACCTTTTGTTGCATTGTGGCCTGCCAAAGGTCAGGACACTTTGTCAAGCAAGGTGCAAGCAGATGTGTGGGTTAAGGGAGTAGTCATCCTTGCTTACGTCATCTCTTAATCAGATACATGTGCTGTAGACCTGCATACGAAATAGGCTATTTGGAAAGGCTGCAAATGTACCTACCAAGACCAATGCACAGAGCATTCCCAAGTTGCGATAAGCAGAAATGGGCCTTGACCCACATATTCTGTTCTGTAGGTCAAAATTGAGTGGCAGAGCTAAATGGCATAATTCTGCCTTTCCTTTTACACATTAATTTCTACCCTTTCCTTATTTCTCCACAGGGCTAAGTACCCTAGTTCAGTATCTTCTGTTTATAGCCTAAGAGAAGATATAGTCCATTCCTGCAGTATTCAAAAGATAATTGCTCCTTTTCTTTACGTAATCTACTTCCCTCCCCCTTTCCCCCCACGTTCAAAGTCTGGTCCAAATGTCTGCTGAAATGAAATTAGCAGGAGGATGCAGGTCTTCTTCCTTATCGATTTTCTTTCAGGATATATCATTACAACAGCATTGCAGTTTTAAAAGAGAAAATGAGACATGCCAGCATTTGTCCTCTCTACACTTAACTGCTTCTGATTCATTTGTGGTCCTTCTTTCTCCAGAACCTAATCAATATGGAAAACCTATGGCCAGCTTTAAGGTTTTGATTTCATCAGCTTCAGAGTGACACAAATTAGTCAGAGGCCAGAGGCGTAAGCCGGCTGAAGGATGGGTTTTTTTTTGCAAGTCATGCTCATAACAGGACATCCCATTCCCCCTCCCACCATTCAGTAAGAAGGGAGGAACGCGAATCTCAGCTGCAGTGTACAAAGACTATCAATAAAACCTGATCCTATGATTGATTTTCTTTGCAGAGCAGGTTATGTCTATGTTTTGAAAGAATAGTATTCCTTCAGAAGACAGAGGCTTTGGTATTTGTTTTATGTTACTGCAAGAAGGAAAGAAAGAAAGAAAGAAAGAAAGAAAGAAAGAAAGAAAGAAAGAAAGAAAGAAAGAAAGAAAGAAAGAAAGACCCCATGGCATAGGCTGAAGTTCCCCTCCATGGAGATTTGGAAACACCGATGGAATTGCGGCAAGCTTGCCTGACCTTAAGCAGCCTATTGATCAAACAGTTTTATTTAGGAGGATTTTTTTTTCACTCTCCGCAAGGCACAGTGGGTCTCTGTGGGAGGAGAAAAATGAGCCTTTACTCCAACTGCCAGAACCCTTTCTTTTGGCAATAAATATTCATTCCTCCCTCTTCTACAAAAAAAAAAAAGAAAAGAAAAGAAAAGAAAAAAAATCACTTCCATCAATAGGTATAAATAGAATGCAGGTTATATATGACAAAGTATTTTTGCGTGTGCACGTCCATGTGTGAATGTCACATTTTATTTTGGAGGTGTTTTTTTTTGGCAGCATTTAGATCTTCTTTTCCTTGCCATTTTCATGTTTGTTTCATTTTGGCGCATATTTCCTGCTGTGGTGTTTACTTCCTTTTATCAGTGTACTACTAGAAGGCCAGGAGAAATGGTTCTGTTTTTATGTGCTAGCATGCACTGCAGTCTCAGGCCATTTAAAATCGCCTCTTTAAATGAGTGAAACTTTCTCTCTCTCTCTCTCTCTCTCTCTCTCTCTCTCTCTCTCTCTCTCTCTCTCTCTCTCTCTCTCTCTCTCTCTCTCTCTCTCTCTCTCTCTCTGTATAGATTTATTTCTGAGTATAAAAGCATCTAGTTTATAGTCCTGTGCTGAACACTGCATGCAAATGAAGCATTTTGCTTTCCTTCCTTGTTTTTATTGGTTATTCCTGGAAAACAGGACTGATTCAGTAGTTTATTTATTTTCTGCTGCATTTTTTAACTTTTCCAGCTGCTGGGGAAATCCAGTGCTTATTTTGTGGATGGAAAGAGTATGTATGCCTGTATGAATGAATGTAGGTAAGGATGATCAATTTTAGATGCTAGGAAAGGTTTATGTAACAAGAAGCTTGGCTTACACAAGGCAGCCATGCCTCTGTTTCCACAACGCTATGTAAAAAATTGGCTGCCTATCAAAAGCTGTGTTTCATAACAGAAGGAGAGTAGGATTTTAAAAAATGGTATTCAGAACTTGCCGATTGTTGAGCAAGGATTTGTAAGTTTACCAATTGCTCTTGGCTGTTTGAACAAGGACACCCAAATGTATTTGTTTCAAAATGGCTGAGATGTATATAAGTGAATGTGCCATGCGACACTTACCCAAGACAGCATTTGTCTTTTAATAATTAAAGGGCTTTTTTCCAAAGAATTATGCTCATTAAATAATTAATCTTGGCTAAATAAGAAAACAAAGTGAGAAGTATTAGCATGGAAGCAGCTTCCACAAAGCAGGGTGTTGTTAATTTCTATTTGGATCACATAAAGATGGAATTTAATACCAGGTGCAGTACTCAGGTATATTGTCTCTCTCCCTCTCCCTCCCTCCCTCCCTTTTATACACACATACTCATCAAAACAATTTTTTACTATGCACAAAGGCAAAAGTATTTTTCTGATTGGGGAGGCTGTGGGAAATATAGGGATAACATGAGTGGAACAAGTAAAAAGCCTCTGCTTATATATAAACCTCAAATGCATATCATTTTAAAGCTGTGAAAAGACACTTGAAATTGTGTTGGCAGCTGCTTTGAGATTTCAGAAACCAATATATAATACTGTGCTTTGGATGTTACCAAGATGGTATCAGTATATTGGGGAGAAGCATGATAAATTATATACTGTGGCAGATTTAGTGGGACAATTACTTAAAAACACTGATAAAGACTTAGTATGAAAAATAT
This sequence comes from Vipera ursinii, assembly GCF_947247035.1. NCBI lineage: Eukaryota > Metazoa > Chordata > Lepidosauria > Squamata > Viperidae > Vipera > Vipera ursinii. The sequence continues at coordinate 285,900,328 of NC_139512.1, read as the reverse complement.
TTTTAATTGTAAATAAACCAGTGGTACATGATAACCAATAACCAAGCAAGAGAAGACAGGAAAGGAAAAAAAATGATTTCCCAAATAAGATGCAAGGAAGGCAGTACAAGAATAGTGTGAGACCTGAAAATCTTGACACAATAGGGAAAAAACTGAATTTCAGAAACAGGCTTGGCAATTTAAGTGTTATCAGCAGGACATCAAAGCAGGAATTCTTATCTGCTTCAGAGGTGAGGAAAGCAAAAAGCTTCAGTTCATTGTTCCCAGTAATTTGGTTTCCTGTTGTAAATTCACACTGAGGTGACTGTGCCAGCCTCCTTGAAAATGGGATACATCAGTGGCCAACAAAGGCATTCAGAAATGTATTGCAACCCTCCCTGCTTATTTTTTTTCCTCTGCATTTGAACAGAAATTGTGTTTTATCCTGTGAATTCCATTTTAAAATGAACTGGAATATTTTGATTTTGCAACCCTTTGCAACTGTTCTCCCTTGCCTAACCACCAAGGTCAAGGGTGTGGATATAAAGCTGAAAAGAGTATTGACTATCTTCAATAGGGGACATCTATTTACTTCTAATTTTGTTTGTTTGAGCAACTGCTTTGTGGATTGGGAAAAGGGGGATGCTAGCAATTTCTTTTTATTTCTCTTATGTGGGGAATGGAAGGCGGTAAAGGGAATTTAATTGCCCCCTTTTGGCATCCTGCTCCTGGTTTCCTTCAGTAGTAATTGCATCTCTCTTTCTCCATCACTCCAGCTATCTCAGCAATATGCAGCCATGGGTATGCAGCTCTTGGGCAAAGTGCCTGACTACAAAGCTGCCAGCACTCTATTATTTCACCATAACAGTTAGCAAGAAGAAGCTCTTAAATGCAACAGATGAGTGGGGGCTTGTGAATTTGCAACTGTCTATTCGTGGTAATGGCTAACTGTGTTTTTGCAAAGGATCAGACAAGTGTACCCAGTTTCATTTCGAAAAGTTGAGTGGGATAGGCACCAGCTGTTTCTAAATTACCTTTTTATCTTGATCCCTTTCAATCAGGGTTGAGGTCCAGACACGGAAAGGAAATTGCACGGATAGCATTGGCATTGGATCTCCATAGGAACTTGGAAGGAAGGAATGCAGCTTTCCGATCCACTTGGATGCATTTGATACGATCAGTGATGGGAATGCCTACAAGTATTAGTGTCAGGAGCCACTGTTTTTTGTAGTAGTTCTGCATCTTTCTCAATTCCAGCTGTTGTTTGTGGTGGAGGAAAGATCAAGCAAGTGGTTACTTCCTTGTAGGATGCTACAGGGGCCAGCTGGCTTTTTCCTGCTTTTTAACATCTATGTCAAAAACGGTGGGAAAGCTCATCCATGGGTTTGAAAGAAGGTACCATCAATATGATGACTGTACCCTGAGCCAAATAGGAGATGAAGGCCCTCTAGCAGCTCCTTAAAAAAAAAAAGAATCTGAACAGAATTGTGCTGAGGCTGATGCAGGAGGCTTCGATCTCAGTAATTCTTGACTTTATCAATCACATGTTATTTTACTGCAAGGCACTTTTCATGGGTCTCTCTTTGAAAATCACACAGAAACTACTATTGATGGAAAATAGAGCTCTCCATCTCCTAGCTGGTATGAGGTGCTAAAGCACTAGATCCACTTTGAATAACCTCCTCTAGAGGTTCAGTGGACACCCATGTTACTGTCTTTCAGAATAATGGTAAAAACTGTGTTAGTCCAATAAATACATGGAATGGGAGCAATAATGATGTGGTTTTTATTTCTGCCACTGATCAAAGGCTATTTTTTTTTTTTTGCTAACTGGAGGATATTCACTTATGGGATCATGATACTCTCTATTTTCTGAATGTTGAGGTTGTTGAAAGTGAATATAGCTATAAGTTGTTTTCAAACTAGTTAATGAATGCAAGCAGTCACCGTGAAGGTAGTACCCTTATTCATGTTGCATGTTCAACTCCCCATAAGTCAGAGGTCCCCAACCTTTTGGGCACCAGGGACCGGTTCTGCTGAGAGAGGTTTTTCCATGGACCAGAGGGGGTGTGGTTTTGTGTACTGCCTGCATCCAGCAAATGGGGCTTTACTTGTTTGTGCAGACCGGTTTCTGGCAAGCTGTGGACCGGTGCCGGTCCACGGGCTGGGGGTTGGGGACCCCTGTCATAAGTGAAAGAATGGAAATTATGGCTGAATTTCCAAGTTACAAAGGAGAAAGAGGCACTGGGAAGAGCTTTAAATGGCTTTAGATTTAAATGGCTTTAGATCACACTAAGCACCAGCTTCTAGCTGAACCGGAACAGAAGTATTTGTTGAACTCTGATATTTTTGTTAAAGTAGCAAAATTAGAGTTGTGATCTTGCAATACAAGCTTCACACTTACATACATGTGCAGTGTCTTGTGACACATCTAAAACAGGGTCAGTGTGTTTGCCACCCACCCACCCCACCCCACCCCACCCCTGTCCCTGTAAAAATGTCACAGATGCTGAGTTTTCTTCAAATAGATAAACAATACTGGGCTGGTTAATGCTTTGATGAGAGAGGGCTAGGAAATCCCAGGGCTGTGTGTTAGACTGGGAAGTCAAAAACATCCTGAAAAACAGCAGTGGCAAATGTCTTGTTGCCACGAAAATAATACAGACATGTCTATGTGCTTACCAGAAGCCGGGTTCAACAAAATGGAGAGTCTCTGTTTAATGAAGTCTTAGAGGAATATTTCAATAAATCAACATTTTTAATATGTTTATTTTTGGGGATTTTTTATTTTGCAAATCTGTAAGGGGAAAAATACATGTTAGATGGTAACAAGTTTAATACTGTCCCTAAGAAAAATATTTCTTTTTTTTCTTTTTTAAAGAAAAGCAGGATTGATTAGTTACAGCTTTGGCAGCTGAGCTGCAGTGGAGAGATCCCATTATGACTGGCTTTCTGTCTTTGTTAAAACACCCATTTTATTGCTTTTGCTGCTTTTTTCCAGATTTATTCTGCCAACCTGCATCAGGAAATCAACAATGGGGGAAAGCAAATAGAAAGGCAGACTTGGGGCAAAAGGTTTCTAGGAATAATGTTATGTCCTTCTCCCTCAACTTTCTAATGAAGTTGAAGTCTATTCTTAAGTCATATCTTAACTGACTAGAGTCTGAACAATGAGAAGTATGTAAATAAATTAATTTCTACTAGCTGAAGGTATGTGCTTGCTTTTCTTCCCCTCTCCTGTGATTTGCAAAGCAAAATAAATGTATGTAAAACTGCATATACAATGCCTATTATGCCTACTCAAGGCAGTCCCAATGAAATGATGAAAGTTATATAGTTCAATGCTTCTGATTAAGAGAGTCTTATATGTGTTCTACATAATGTACATGATGCAGAGAGTCTGCAAAAAAAGTTTTCCCTAAGTGGGGAATTGCAATATGTTTAACTGCTGATTAGGTGTAATCCTGCATGAACATTTATGGCATTCTAGAATATGTCAGCTTCCCATTTTTTTTACACAAGCTTTAAGAGTATTCTGGAAAGGAAACTATATTCCAGTTTCCTCTGGGTAATCATTTTAAATGAGGTTATTGGTGAAAAGAAAAAGAAAAAAACTTTATACTACAAGAAGGCAAACTAAACTCATATCCCAAAGGATGTCATTTTCTTTGAGCCATTGAAGTTGTATGAGGCATAAGCAGACAAAAGTTTGGAAGGATACGAGAGCTATTAATTTTTATGACAACTGCAAAATATGAGTGGGAGAAGACTTATCGTGGCATTTATAGCATTGAGAAAAAAGGAAATAGAAAGGTTTTCTGGTATTACGATAAAACCTCTTCACTAAGAATAAACAAATTGTGTTGCTTGAATAATCAGATTTCAGCTGTTGTAGTGGTGGCAACAATTCCAGTTATAACACCATCCCAGAATGTGCACTTCTATCTGAAAGTCTTAATAAATATGTATAAGGAGGCTCATTTTAAAATATTCAGCTAGCTGCAACACTGAAACTGTTTCTCAGAAATTTATTTACGCCGATGACATCTATCTCACAGTCCAAAGAACTAACTTCAGGGATGCAGGAGAGGACATCCTCTCTCAAGATTTCAAGAAGTTGGATGACTGCTTCAAAAAATGGCGCCTCCACACAAGCCTAACAAAAACAGAAATAGCCTCATTCCACCTCAGCAATAGGTGTGCAAATTACCAGCCTCCAGCGAAGTTCTGGAATGGCATTTTACATTGTAATCACTCTCCAAAAGTACCTGGGGTTTACACTGGACAGATCACTAAACGTCCAGCAACACCTGTAAAAAACAGTTGCAAAATTGAAAAGTCGCAACAGTTTACTGAACAGCCTGATTGGGGTGCTGATGCTAACACCCTAGGTACAACAGCCTTGGCTTAGGTCAGGGGTCTTCAAACTTGGCCCTTTTATGATTCGTGGACTTCAACTCCTAGAATTCCTCAGCCAGGCACAGTTAACCATTGTGCCTGCTTGCGGCCTAACAGCGCCCACACCCATAGGGTCGATGTCCAATTCCCCCAGACAATGCTTATCCAGATCTCTGGCACATTGCATCACACTCCTGTGCACTGGTTACTAGTACTTAGCAATATCATACCACCCCATATTAAAAGATAACAAGCTCTCTTTTGGCTATGATCAAGGATGCTGAACAATAAGGTTCTCTCTATTCACCAGGACAATGCACAGCCCATCAAAAGATTGAACTCTGGTAGGCCAGCTTGGAAAACAGCTGTTCACTTAATATTCCCCTCCCCCCAGTTTAACCCCAAGAAAGCCTGGAGAGAGGAATGTTGCAAGGTACTTTCTTGTGCCCCCCTCCCTCTACCAAACTACCTGGTTTTAAACTGCCTCACTTTGTCTGGTTGAAATTGAACAGAATTAAGTGTGATACTGGAAGAAATGCCTCTGCCTTGTATTAATGGGACTGGAAAGATCCCCCTTGTTGCGATTGTGATGCTGATATGCAAACCATTAAGCATATTGTGCAAGATTGCCCACGATGTGCATTCTCTGGTTTCCTAGAAGATCTGCATGAAGTAACACCAAAGGCAATTGCCTGGGTAGCCGAATTGGACATCCAGTTATGAGGCCACTGCCGTATCCCCATAGAAGTTTTATATAATATTATGTGGGTTGTGTTTATATTTTTACTTCTCTTCTGTCATGTTTTCATCATATGCTAAATAATAAATATATAAATAAATAATAAGCTGCAGCATTGCCATATGATTTTTTTTTTAGATCCCCACAGGTATCTTGGTTTACAATGTTCTAGTACTATGCCTGGATATTAGGAATGATGATAACTGTAGTAGAGCACATTTGGACGAAAAGAGTTGGGGAAACTGATCTATACCAGGGGTCCTGAGCCAGCATGGCTCAGCTTGGAAACCTCTCCCTTTCCCCTCAGCATGTCTTCCTCAGGAATTCTGGGAGTTGAAGTCCACGAGTCACAAAAGAGTCAAGGTTGCCTACCCCTGGTCTATATCTATGATCATCATGATATAAAATGGCATCTTAAAAACCAGCTCATTTTTCTGCAGTGGTCTTCTAAACTCATTCTCTCAATTTCTGTTTTCCAACTACTATGTGCAGTTAATAAAATGTTTCCTAACAGTGCACATATCAATAAAGTATAAGGAAGGCAGCTTACGATCCATAAATAAGACAGTTCAGAAGCTCTTTAAATATTCACTCATTTTGCATAATTGATGACGTTCCATATAAGACTTGGGAGATACATTTTCATCTTGTTTAAATCTTTATCAATGACATGTCATTTAAGCAATGAAAGAAAACGTTGCATTGCCGAATCCGTGGGGTTTATCACTGAAACATTTCACGTCCAGGACTACGAGCTGAGAGAAACCATAAGCCTCATATGAACAAGCATGAATTATTGACTCAAAATTCAGAATATGTGGTTATCAACTCCTAAATCACAGCTTGGGGAAAGCTTGAAAGAAACAAAGATACAATATTGCCTACTGTAATGTTATGTTCACAGATATATATGGAAAGATAATAAGCTTTCCAAAAGAAAAGTCCTTTGTTTATTTTTTTAGATGATCTATACAGACATCTTTTTTTTAAGATGAAAATTTTATTCTGGGACTACAGTAAATTCTCTGAGGGAGATAGGGAGAAATAGGAAATATAAATAAATAAATTCTCAACTGCAATACTTTTTTTTCCTGGAAAATTTCATTATTTTTCCACTTAAAAAATATCATTCCAGTTCACTCCACTATGGGTGGCCCTCAACGTATCACCACAGTTGAGCCCAAAATTTCCATTGTTAAGTGAGACATTTGTAAATTGACTTTTATCCCATATTGTGACCTTTCTTGCCACAGTTGTTAAGTCAATCATTGCAGTTGTTAAGTTAGTAACATGGTTATTAAGTGGATCTGTCTTCCCCATTGACTTTGGTTGTCAGAGGGGTGCAAAAGGAGATCACATGACTCCAGGACACTGCAACCATCATAAATATGAGCCATTTGCAGGCTTCCGGTTTTCAATCGTGGCGCTGACAGACGTTTGCAGAGATCATTCCCTCCACCATCTGGTTTTCTCCTTCCAGGGGATCCTGAAAAGGGTTGAAAGTCGCCCTGTAGGGGCGACAAGCGTGAAGAAGACCCCTGAGTAATCACGGAAGGGCAGCAGCCCTCCTGTTTGATCCTGGGCAGCTCTTTGAACTGACAGGGAAAAGATCAGCCATTTATGGCCCATCATTAAGCTGCTGACAGCCGAGGCCAAACTTACTAATAAGCACTTGAAAGCAACATGAAGAAATTGGGTGAGATTTTATCTTCTCTGCATCCCAAGTATTTTTCCTGTTACAAGCTTCTTGAAAATTTATTCCCTGCCAAGGAGAGAGGGAAGGGAATTTTTTTCCCACCCTCTAAAATGGCAGCATTTGATTACTTAGAGGAAACAAAGTTTTGAAAAAATCAATTTAAGACAACTGGATATTTATTTTCTGTCTGGAACTTGGCGGCCCAAAAAATTCCTATTCTTATTGGAATCTGTCATTTTGTTTTATTTGCAAAAAAGAACTTAAAGTGGATAAGATTTTAGTCTGGGATTTGAAAAAGACTCTAAATGCTATCGGGGATATTTTGTGGCAAGCTTGGCACAACAGTTTTATTACTTTTGACTTGTTTACTGCCCAGGTCTGACCTTGGTTTTATCTATGACAAACCTAGCATTGAGAGAACAGCTGGGCAGTGAAACTGGCTTCTAGGAACGATGGAGGTGAACATTTACTGACTTTTCCTTAATAAATAGCCTCCACCAGAAAGATTATTTTTAACTACGTCAAAAATGGAGGGCAATTTTCAGATTCAGGATATGTTTAAACCTATACTTGAAGCTATTCTTGCAAATATTGAGAAACTTAAAGCTAATTTGAAAGATAAAGGTGCCAGCTTACCTCCAGAAGGCGAAACCCTGATTGCAGCTAGAAAACTACTAACCCAAAAAACAACAGAAGTGGAACAAGTGAACGCCAATGCAGAGGGTTCTACAGAACAACAAGCACATCTACTGAAAATCCAGATAATGACACAATAATTTCAAAATTGGAAATAACCTTCAACGAAAACCAGAAGAAGAAACCTGAGAAAGAAAAAGGCCAGATCGAATTGAAGACAACTATACCAGAACAAACATGGGGATCTGGGAGATCAAGGTGACTTAATGATTATAAATGGGCCAGACCTCTTAGAAAATTAGCAACTAGATGGTCTCCTTTAATCCACATAATATACACAAGAATGAAGAGAAACCTATCTGATGATTTAAAAGCATTGATATGGAAACCTGGCTGGCAAAATAAGAAAGCTAGAATTAGGTTGAAAAACTAACACCCCCCCATTTTTTAGAGGATCCTAAACTGTCAGTTAGTGGGCTAAAGGGAGATTTTGAAATAAAAGCAAATTTGAGTACTAGATTTAAAATAGTCAGAAAATAGTAAAAAACAGGGGATTAATTGGTTGAATATTGAAGGTTTAGATTTACAAGGGAAACTTAAATTAATTATAAGAAAATAGGTTTGAATTATTGATTAGCCCAGTGAATATAGATGATGGATCTGAATTAATAAAAGATACTCTTATTAAGGCGGTGATCTATTAGGATGGGAAGTAGAAAATATTTATGGAATAGAATAAGAACATATTTAAGTTTTAGTAGGTCTATTTTAGATATTATAATTTTTATGAAATGAGATAAAGGAAATTTGGGTTACCTGAAAGTTAAATACTATGGATATTAAAGGTTAAATTGGAATACTGTAATTAAAAATTAAAATTGGTAAAATTTTATAACAGGACATTGATTGTCTATTGAGAACTATTAAATATGTATAAGCAAAAAGAAAAAATGTATTTATAAATGTGATAATGAATTTTTTTACTGAATTTTTGATGTAATTAGAAATTTATTAGCATAAATATGAAATAGCAAATGTTAAGGGAAACTGAGAAGAAATATTTGATGGTGTAACCTGAGATACTCACTAATGATTGTATTACTCATCTATTGTTTAACCCAATTACCATATTGCCTTCTAAAATGTTATTCTTAACCATATAAAATCCAATGCAATCTTTTTTTAAAAAAAATAATAAAAATAAATATGAGTCATTTGCCAAGCATCCAAATGTAAGTCACATGACCATGGGAAATGTTGCAACGGTCATAAGTGTGAAAAATGGTCATAAGACACTTTTCTCAGTGCTGTTGTAACTTTGAAAGGTCACTAAATGAATTGTTGTAAATCAAGGACTACCTGTATAGGTTTCACCAAAATATACAGGCTCCATGAATCCATTCCTCTTCTGAATGGTGAGATGATTCCTTGATATAGCACTGTGGAGAACAAAGTAAAGTTTCAGCTCCCTTTTCAGATCTTGCTCCATTTCTTTGATACTCCCTGAGTTTGCTGGCAGCAGGCGAGGCTCACAAGAAATGTTCCCTGAGCTATACAAGGCAGCTGGATCTCTCCTTACCTAGTGCATTACAGCATGGGGACACATTAAAATGCCAATTAGATCTTACTGGCCAGAAATACTCATTGAAATCCTATATTGGGATTTTTTTCAAAAAGGACTGGTGGTGTCAAGAGGAGCAACCAAGGTCAACTTACTGAGGTTTCAAGATCCTGGAAGTTTTCCAAGGGCATCAGAGGCTGATGCAAGCCTTGTTTCAGGACTTTATAAATTCCAACTACTTGGTAGCAGATTTTAACATATAAAATTCAGAAAAATTCTGGGAGTCTAATCAGATTTGTTCCTCAATTTCCTATAAATTCTATTTTCATTAATTATGTAAATGTATGGCATTTTTTTCATACTTAATCTCAAGCAGTGTATCTTTTTACAGTCTAGTAGTTCTTATTTTAAATTTCTGTCCCCTCTTTAATTCTTTGATGATTATATGGGGCACCATTAATTAAACCCAACTGAGTTTGCTTAATCTAATTTCACATAAGTACATTTTAAGTGTTGTTCTAAAACAAATTTGCACGTGTTATAGTTTTTTACAGCTGAAGCTGTCAATTTACATCTGTCTCTTTAAACTTATCATAAATTTATTTCGGGAAAATCTAAAGATAAATGAAAAATCAACGAAAGAACTTTAAATGGTATAATTACATGATGATATGGCTAAAATAATCTAAAGCAATAAAAAGGAAAAAAAGTTTGTGGTTTTTTTTAGAAAAGACTAGCAGCTATTTCCAGATGTTCTGGACTTTAGTTCCCATCATTTCCAAGAAGCATGACAATCAATATGATAAATCAGAATCTATAGAATCAACTATAGTTCTGAAATAAAATCATCTGTTGTGATCTACACTTTGTCATGTTCAGCAAATGTTTCACTTTTGATTTACTTACTCTGTATGTATGTAGTAGACAAAACTACTGTACTATCATTTTTGGGGTAGGGTGGGGAACGAACATTGCATGTGTGGTTGTAGAGTGGGGATTTGAATATGCATACTTATCCAAAGTTTCAGCTAATACTTTTTACTCTTCCGCAGTTTTCTGGACCAGAACCAGTAGCCTAACCAATGGAAATAGTATCCTGAGGTTGCTATATAATTGTATGCTATAGCTCATTCAAGAACCAGTTTGGTGTAGTGGTTAAGAGATCAGGCTAGAAATGGGGAGAGAGTGAATTCTACTCCTACCTTAGGCACAAAGCCAGCTGCACAAAGCCAGCTGGCTTGGGCCATTCGTGTTCTCTCAGCCCTAGAAAGGAGGCAATGGCAACCACTTTTCAAAAACTTTGCCAAGAAAACTGCAGGGACTTGTCCAGGCAGTCTGTGAAAACCAAACAGAAGAAGAAAAGAGAAAAAAAAAGCTCAGTCGCCCGTAGGAGTAGATAACAGATCTACTTCTTTTGCCTAGTTCAGAAAAAAGTAATAATGTGCTAAAATCTCCCTTGCCCTTCTTTTTCTTCCCCTACAACAAGAGCATCTCAGGTACCTTAGGATTTCTTTTGATTTTTTTTTGAACTTACTTCATTATAGCAGGCAGTACAGTATGGGATCCTACAACTGTTATATACAATTGTGTATATCATCATTCTAACCCTTCCCTGACTGCCACACTTCCAAATTTGAAAGTCAATGGGAAGAGTTTCCTCTTGGGAACTATCCCTTGGGATCAAAGTTGCAGCCTGCTGGAAAAAAATAATTGGCCACTGAAAGACAGAATAGCATACATATACCCAATGGTCACCTTGTAGTTTGCAGCCAGCATGTAGCTAGGTAGGGACATCACTGTCCCTTTATAGAAACTTATCAAATTACTCTAAAGCAAAGAGTCACTTCAGCCAAATGGAAATGCAAAGTAGTAAAAAAAAAAACCTCAGAAGAATTTCTTTGTGATTTGGAAGAGTTATCAGAGGTTGTAGCTTATTGAGGAGCCAACCCCATCCACCATGTCTGAGATGAAATCTCTTAAGATTGAGGGGGACTGATTTGGTCTCATGATGCTGACGGGTGTTTCTCAGTTTAGGAATGAATAAAGACATCAGATCTGTTTTTATTAATACAACTGATTGAGATAAATGTTAAGGGGAAAAGACAAATAAATTTCTGTAAGGTAGCACTAGGATACACAAAGAAACCCTCCTAAGATATATCTTTACCTTATTCCCAAAGTATTATACATGTTTTATTCTTTCCAAAACTACATGTGATTACTATTGGTATGCTTTCTCCCTGCTCAGATCTGTTATGGGGCAAATTAAGAATGCCCTGTTTCTTCTTAAATCTGCCTCAAAAACTTCCTGTTTAAACCATAAGATATTTTGGGAAGCTATATAATTCTTTGCTATGTATAGCTGATTATGCTATGTATAGAGCCTTGGTGGAGCAGTGGGCTAATGCCTCCTTAAGTAACACCAGTTGCCTGCAATTAGTGCAGGTTCGCATCCCACCAGGCTCAAGGTTGACTCAGCCTTCCATCTTTCCGAGGTAGGTAAAATGAGGACCCAGATTGTTGGGGGCAATTAAGCTGACTTTGTAATAATGCCGCTTGGGGGGTGTAAGAAAGCCCTAATAAGCAGGCATATACATAGAATGAAGGCTACTGCTAAGCTTGTAAGCCGCCCTGAGTCTTCGGAGAAGGGCGGGATATAAATGGAATAAAAATAAAAATAAATATATTATATGCAGAAACCCGAAAGTTCCTTTCCTGATCACATTTTGCTAATATCTGAGTTTGATATTCTATTTCTTTATTTTAATGACTGGAGTAATTCAGATTGGATGTGACTGGTAACTGAAAGGTTTGGAATTAGACTGCATTCTGACTCTTTTTAAAATCTTGATTTAAAAATCCCTAGGAAACATTTTCAACTAGCACATTTGAATTTATAACTACTTTGGCAGAAATGAAAGATCTCAACTGATATAATAGGATTCCCTTGAGAATTTGAGATAGGTTAAATATAATTAAGCTATCTGCAAAGCTGCTTAATATTTTAACATTCCTTCACATTATTTCAAGTTAATTTACATGATATTAAGTTACTAAATAACTTGGATAAAGCATCCTTTCAGTTTTTCTCTGTGTAAACTCTAGAGAGTTCTTGAGAAGAAAGATTTAACTTTCCAGGTGTATTATTAGATGTATATTTTAACTTACAGAGTCTCTGTATTTCCTAACTTTATTTGCGTTAGCATGTAAATCACTGAGTTAATTTTGATTGATTTATATATAGAAATAAAGAAACTACTTACTAGTTGGAACATGGAATTTCATAATTCAGTCCTTGCCTGAAGTCATCTTCAAACTATTATTTGACTCTTTCAATTCCTGATAAGCCCTAAGATCTTTGGAGATCAGATATAATAACTGCACTTAATGTTGAAAGATACATATAGAAAATCCTGAGCTACAGATATAATTTTGAGCCTTTTATCCATGAAAACTTCATAATATGATTTAATTTCAGTTTTTTAAAAAGCTAGTAAATCCATTATTGTAATTGTGCCTTTCAAAGTATTGTACTTACCAACTTAGCTCTGATGAAGTAATTTTTAAAAACTTAATAAAATTCAAAAATGTGTTTGGTTTATATTAGAGTATCTCTTGGAAAATTTTAATTTCCAGCTTAAGAAATACCTATTATTTAATCCTGATACCATTGCTTTTCTAAATTTCTTAGAGGTTTTTGAGGAGCCAATAAGAGCTGACAGTAATTCATTTTTGTAAGATGTTGAGGGAGTCAGATCAAACTAATATTAATTATTTACATGACCTTTGGATTAATAAATTTGAGCATCCTGTTCTTAAAAATCAATGGAAGGTTGTTTAAAATTAGCCTCCTTTGATCTTATAACTAAGTTAATACAGTAAAAAAATTTATCTCATATAACTGAACCTCTTAGAAAATGTTTATACTGGATTTGTGGCTGTTACCATATGGTTGGAAAAACAATTCAGGAATTGAAAATTAATTCATATAGTCTGAATTTGTCTCATAATACTGGTAAGATAAATATATACTTGATTTGGAGCAATGGAAATGTGCTATTTGTCTACATTTGTATTAGAGCCTTTTTTTGACAAAGGAACAAGGTTAAAAAAACCTTTCAAGCAATTAAGTTAACTATTTTAGAATTGTTGTGCTCCACACCTCTTTTCCTAACTTTAATATTACTTGTTTTTTCCCCTCGTATGTATATAAGCCTTACAGTATAAATATATTCCTGACACCTGTGTTGATGAGTTTATTCCAATAATGTTTGGAACAGACAAGTGTTTGTACAGATGACTGCTTTCAGATAAAAAATATAGAGGTAAGTCGAATGATGGATGATGAACTGCACTGACACTAATCCAAGGAATCCATATTTCATTTTAACATCTTTGAGGCAGGGAGGCTGAAGAAAGTTGAATTAAAATCTGCAAAGATAGAAGATTGCTCCATTGCCTCCTGCCCAAATAGAAAGGGAGGGAGGACTGTGAAAGCCAAAAGAATTTGGGATCTTATGTGCTCCCGCTGTGTCAGTCAAGGTGTCCATAAAATGAGTCTGCCACTTGGAAAGCATGGGCTCAGTATAGACCAATAGATACAAACAGCTCCTAAAATTGCTAGGCAGCATGGACAAATTATAGGGCATTGTAGTCCCAAAATAGCTGGAAGACAAATGGTTGGTAAACACATCTTTAAAACAACTGATTCATTCAGAGATAAATTAACATGCATACTGTTAACCAATCCTCATAGTTGTTGGATTATGCCCCATAGCCTGCCCTACATGCCATTCACTTTGAGGCATCCTATTTATTATAATAGGCAACCCAAATATGTCCCAGTTAAGAAGGATTTTCAGCACCCATCTCCATTTATGGGAAAGCCTATTGTATACTGCATGCCTTACATGCAAAAAATTTGAAGCCAAATCTCTGGCATCTTCAGATAGGACTGGGAGAGATTCAATGGAAACCCTGGACAACTACTCACGTGATCATTCCCATACTCTTTAACTGCAGCCTCCTCTACGTGACATCCTCCAGATGTGATGAGTTGCCAACTCCTAGAATATCCAGCATTGCATGTTTCTTGTGAATAGTAAGAACTCTCACATAACCTATATGGAGCATAATAAATTTAGGAACACTCATTCTTTCACCCAAACCAAATAGCAAGCTGCAAAATACTACTCCAAATAAGGCAAATCCAATCTTTCTCTTTCTTTTGCATCTTGTTAACACCTTGTGTTTAACCTGTAGCTTTCTTTTTCGTTTGCCATATGTGTGTAGATACATCCTTTTTGCCACTATTTAAGTGGTGTATCAGTTGTGAAAACCAAAAGTGTTGGAAACATCATCCTTGCAAAACATGCATTTTTCATCAGAGAAATTCTCCCCAATAATGACTATTGTAATTTCTCCCATCTTGTCCCATTTTTTTAAAACTTCATTCAATATCTTAACATAATTATTTTGAAATTACATACAGTTCATTTTTGTCATGAGGATACCCAAATAGCTTTTTTCTCAACCTTAAAACCCATTTTCTTAATTATGTTTATTTCTTTATTTTCATATTTTTAATATCATGTTTATTTTCTGTTTAATCTTAAAACCTGCTACTATACCAATTTCTTTCAGCTTTTCCATCGATACTTCTATTCCTTTTAGTGAATCCTCCAGAATCAATACCCAGTCACCAGCAAATGCCCTTAACTTACGTGTTTCTTTTAAAATCTTTACTTCCGCAATTCTCTGATGTTGCCTTAGGTTTGTCGTCAATAGTTCAAGAATGAAAATAAAAAAGAGAGGAGGCAATGGGCATCCCTAGCTTGTCCCTTTTTGTGTCTCACAGGATTTTATTAGATCTCCATTGAGAATTATTTGTGCTTTCTGTGAACTGTAAATCAATCCTATCCAATACCCATTTAATAAAATTCTTTCCAAAATTCGTATCTTTCAAAACTTTAAACAGGAAGGCCCAGTTCAAATTGTCAAAGGTATCTAAACAATGAATATGGCTCCCCCCCATTATGTTGTTCCAAGTATTTGAAAATGCCCAATACATTTCTCAAAAGTGCTTTTTCAAAAGGCAACTGGACTTTCTTTGTTTTTCCTTGAAAATGTTTCACTTCTCATCCAAGAGCTTCTTCACTTCTGACTGGCTGGAGGGAAGGTTGGGAGGATGGAAGGATTAGTTCTTACCAGTGCTTTTTTTGTAAAAGAAAAAGGTGCGGGAACTCATATATGTCATAGAACCCACCTTGCCTACCCTACAAGGTTCCATCCAAAAAAGGTGCCGGAACTCCGTTCTGAGCGTTCTATGAGAAAAAAAGCCCTGGTTCTTACCCTCAGAACTGATGAAGCTTCTTGAATGAGAAGCAAAATTTCTTCAAGGGGGGAAAAAGTCAAGGCGCCTTTTGAAAAAGCACCTTCGGGACAACCATGACCTGGATGACTGAGAATCTCCCTAGACATCCAATACATTTCTTGTATTAGCCTTTAATGGTCTTTTAGATAAAAGCCCACATTGACGTTCATGAATAAATTCTCACAAAATTATTTTCAACCTCTCGACCAAAATCACTGTTGTAAACAATCATCGTTCAATAATATATCAATGAATACTGTGGTTTCTTGTTAAAAACAAATCTTGTCTTCTTAGCCTCTCTCCAAATCTCTGGCACCTTTCCCTTTATGAAATAGATACTCAAGTTCTGTAGGGAAAAAATATCTAACATTTTAAGGGAGAAGTAAAACGGTGAGGAAATCATGAAACCTAAATATGGATAACCATTTTAACTACATTAAGATTGCCCTTTTGGAGACAAAAGAATATTATTAATAATAATTTATTAAATGTGTATGCCCCTTTACTCCCAGGGACACGACCGCTCAATTCATATTCATATTTATGATGTTGGGACTTCATTTTTAAATTATTTATTCAGTTTGTTGACACTCTTAACATACAACTTTTTCTATAGCCTTAAGTATGGCATATCCAATGTGCTGAGGGTTGCTAAATATGCACATAATTCTGTGCCAGTGTTTCTTAATCAGCTATTTAACCTTGCAACATTGTAGCAGAAGCCCCTCAGCAGATGGTACACATGAATGACTTTGTCTGGGTCTAAGTTAATATTTGGATGGGAGATTGCCCAGGGAATTATAGGGTTGCAGGCTACACCATGATGTTCAGAAAACATCTCAGCAGGCAATGAATAATGTAGTAAAAAAAATCTCTTGGACATGTCTGGGTAGCTTCTAGGAGCTCAACTCATCTTAAAGGAGTTTAGAAGAAAACATTTCATACAAGAGAGATTTTGGAAAACTCTTTCACACATGCAAATTCACTCATTGGTAAATCAAACAGGGATTCTTATGCAGGTGAAGAACAGATTAAACACTGCAATAATATATTTGCATGTGGCAGGTAACCTATCAGCTCTTCCCAGCAATGAACAACTAAGGAGAATCCATACCTTTAGATTGGGTTTCAGTATTAAACAAACAGAAGTATATTTTCTAGTACATTTTTTCTGGCTCAGTTATTACAGGAGGAGGACCATACAGAATAACATTCATTTATTTCAAACACTTTTACTTATTTCAATCATCTGGTTGTCAGTTTACTTCCAGGCATGATTCAAGGTCCTGTTCTTTATCTATAAACTCCTACATGGCATAAGGCCTGGGTACTTGAGGGAATGCTTGTCTCCAATAGTCCAGCCAATTCAATCAATGCCATCTATCAGGATCCGAGAACTGTAGCTCCATGATCTCTGGAATGAGCTTCCCCCCAAGATTCAAACAGCCCCCATCCTACTAATGTTTCACTCAGAATCACTGGGAGTGATTTGAGACCTCAAATCTATTAAAAGAAATATATAATTCCATGGCTTAAAATGCTGCCATGCTGTCTTGCTGCAAAAAAGGGTGGTGGTGGATTACTCATTTTTATTTTATTTTTATTTTAATTCCATTTATATCCCGCCCTTCTCCGAAGACTCAGGGCGGCTTTACAAGCTTAGCAGTAGCCTTCATTCTATGTATATGCCTGCTTATTAGGGCTTTCACACACCCCCAAGCGGCATTATTACAAAGTCAGCTTAATTGCCCCCAACAATCTGGGTCCTCATTTTACCTACCTCGGAAGGATGGAAGGCTGAGTCAACCTTGAGCCTGGTGGGATGCGAACCTGCACTAATTGCAGGCAGCTGGTGTTACTTAAGGAGGCATTAGCCCACTGCTCCACCAAGGCTCTTGTAAGAAACTCATGTTAGAAGAGTTACTAGTTCCTCCAAGAATCAACACAAAGAAAGGTAGATGCCATTAGCTTTACACTATTCAGATGAGTTGGATTTGATGCCCATAACCTTTAGCCAAGCTAAGTTGGCTTCAGGTGGGGAAAAGCTGAAACAAGGGTTGCAAGAGATCTGACTCCTGTTCACATTTGCATTGAGACAACCAACATAGGCTCCTCTATACCTCAGAATGTTTAACAAATGGCTCAATAAAATGAAATCAATATGTAAATTTCAAGGGGGGGAATTACAGTGGAGGACAGGCTACTCCACAGTTCTCAATCAAACACAGCAGGTGTTCTCAGACTTCATTAACTCCATGGTGATGTTATATTCTCTTGCATGTAGGTGATGCTTATCTATGCAAATTTCTCTTTATTGCTCACAATTAATCACGTTCCATCTTGTTTATCTTTCATAGGTATGATTAAATTTTGATATATTGTATACTGTATGGCAACAGTTACAGTAACATATGGCTGGCTCATTCTGTCGCTACAAAAGTGACAGAATTGTTATTTTAGACAAATAAGAACACTTTTAAAATAACAAAAAGCAGAAAATAAATATGGGATTATTGTACACAATCTCACACCAAAATTATTGTTAATATTTAAGAGGTGATTGAGATGCCAAGAGTTTGGAGGTGGGGTGGGAAGCTGAACGGTGACTTCTATTTACAATTAACTTCTATCTAGCAGCTGGATATGAAACTCTACTTACGGATTTTCAGGTCGCACAAGGATAAGTTGGGAAAAACTGAATGATCATCCTCAAGATAAAAATAACTGTGTTTTGCAAAAGGGGCGAAAATTATTCTTCCCTAAAACACAGGTCATATCAGGGTTTATGCATGATTATCAAATTTTCTGCTGTAGCTAAACATCCCATCTCTTCATTTCGATTGAATTATTCTGTGTTTTAGGTTTCTGAGAAGTTTCAGGTGGCAAGAGGTTCCATGGAACAGTAAAGCTGGGACTATAATATGTGTATAGGACTCCATTTTCTCCCTACAATATAGTGCCTCAGATGTGTAGTATTACAAAATTTTCTGGGGGTAATTGCTCAACACATATGGAAGGATCCAAGTTTGGGGAAACTTATCTATAATTATGGGTTACAGAAGAACAGAAATGCTAGATCTGTGTTATGTAGTTGTAAAAATTGGTTTTAATATAAGATATGAAACTACCAAGGAAAGGAAGGTGTACAGTTTGTGGAAGAGCACACAGTGCAAGGCAAACAAACAGGAGGCTACAGTATTTAAATAGCAAAGCAGCTCTCTGAGCACCCAATTTTATAGACATATGGTCAGCATACCATAATAAAAATCTAATGCATTTTGCTTTACTTTTGTTTTCCAAATTAAAACACTTCTGGCCACTCTAAGGACTGGAAAAGTGGCACTGGGATTGGGCATGCAAAATCCTTCCCCCATTTAACAGACTTTCTATAAGTCTTGGGATGAGCGCTCAGCAAACCAAGTATTACCCATTAATTTTTTTAAAAAAGCGA
The DNA here is from genome assembly GCF_947247035.1 of Vipera ursinii. Lineage (NCBI taxonomy): Eukaryota > Metazoa > Chordata > Lepidosauria > Squamata > Viperidae > Vipera > Vipera ursinii. The sequence continues at coordinate 285,881,495 of NC_139512.1, read as the reverse complement.
TCCTGCCTGAAGTTGATTCTCCCGCTCTACAGGATGATTGGCTTTCTGCATTCAAAGCAAATTTAAGGGCATCTCCACAGCAGGGCCCTGCAGCAGTTTAGAAGAAGCTTAGGACCTGTCATAATTTGGTTCATTTCTGGTGCTCACTGCAGAACTTGTGGGCAGATAATTTCTGGTTGCTGAGTATGCTTGTTTTATCTTCTTTGGGTCTTCTGAGTTTTACCAAACATTGCTCCCTTCTTCTTTCCCACAAGAGTTTCAGATCCTGTTCCTGCAGCTTGTCTAAAAAGGTAAAGGTAAAGGTTCCCCTGCACATGCGTGCTAGTCGTTTCCAACTCTAGGGGCTGTTGCTCATTTCCATTTCAAAGCTGAAGAGCCAGTGCTTGTCCGAGGACATCTCCGTGGTCAAGTGGCTGGCATGACTAGACGCCAAAGGCGCATGGAATGCTGTTACCTTCCCACCGTAGTGGTCCCTATTTTTCTACTTGCATTTTTACGTGCTTTCGAACTGCTAGGCTGGCAGAAGCTGGGACGAGTAACTCATTCTGTTACACGGCACTCAGGATTTGACCCGCCAAACTGCCGACCTTCTGATCGACAAGCTCAGCGTCCTAACCCACTGAGCCACCGCATTGTGTATGTGTGTAGCTTGTCTACACATATTCTAATCAGTGCCTCCCTCTTACATTATGCCACACGTCAGCCTTCGTAGCATCGTGAATAGAAGTCTTGGGGAAAATACCTGATTTTAACAATGCTAATGTGCTATCTTTTCAGCAGGTAGCCTGAAAGGGGCTTTTCAGTGTAAGAGAGGAATAGTGTCACTGCAGCCAGGAAGTTTTTCTTCCTAGCCACCCGCAGTAGCAACTTCAGGGGAAGTCAAATTAGAGCCAGATGAAAGCAATGCCATCCCAGCCCTCTTTGTATGTCTAAAAGGGCAGAACTTGCAGCTGACAGTACCATATAATACAAGTAGTCCCCAACTTATGGCCCGAACTGAGCCCAAAATTTCTGTTGCAAACAAGACAGATATTAAATGAGTTTTCCCCCATTTTGCAACTTTTCTTGCCACAGTTGTTAAGTGAATCACTGCAGCTGTTGTTGTTAGCAACACAGTTGTTAAGTGAATCTGAGTTCCCTATGGACTTTGCTTGTCAGAAGTTCGTAAAAGGTGTTCCCATGATGATAGGACACTGCAACCGTCATAAATATATGCAACCGTCATAAATACAGTTGCCAAGCATCTAAATTTTGACCAGGTGACCATGGGGGATGCTTCAATGGTTATAAATGTGAAAAAGGGTCGTGAGTCCCTTTTTCCAGTGCCATTGTCATTTCAAACGGTCACTAAACGAATGATTGTAAGTCGAGGACTACCTGTACTGCTTTTGTCAATTTGCTCAGTTCAACCATTCAGAGGTTTTTGCACAAAACATGTAAAATGGACCCATTATATATGTTGGAGGGTGTATGGGAGGTGTTAGAAATTAATCGATTTACATTTTGTAGGGGATGGACAATGAGAAGTTGTGCCAGAATCTGTGGTAGCTCAGGGAACAGAATACTGATCAGATCCAATTGTTCAGCTGAAGGTGTAACTGATGGGTTCATAATGTTCTCTGCATTTCAAGATCAGCAAAATAAAGCTGATCATGGGTTGATTTCAACTTCATTTAGGCAAGATTGGAAACTAAAGAGCAAAGAATGGAAGTGTCCTTATTATTCCTGTCATGTTAATACAGTAACTTCCTTTGCAGGAATATTAGACAGAGGGGACTTCAGTTATGGAATTGGCTTGCAGCTTTCTAGTTTCATTGATTTTCAGAGTCACCATATACAACTCCTAATTGTCAATCAAACACCAACCTCAATATAAGAGAGCCTGACTTCAGCCTTCCTATATGACATTTGATTTGCCCAACCCCCACCCCAGTTATGTATAAGCCCCAAACACAAACTCTACTACCTTTAAAGTTTTAAAACGTGTTGCTTGAAAGTTGCTTTCAAAGATACAGGTGTGTTGCTTTGACATATTGTTGAGTGGAATGCTTTTCCCTTGATGATTTTAATCACATCATGCAATCAGCCATTCATGCTTTTGTAAAACACTTGATTTATAAGACATTTTAATTTATTACTCAGTACTCAAGAGCCAACTGTTTGCTCTCCTCTCCTGAACAAAATACCAGCATAGCCTTAAAGGTACAGTTACCCAACACAAATGTTGCCAGATTTCTTATTAATATTCCAATTATCTTAAACAGTGACTTACCTCAAAGTAATTTCAAACCTTTTCCTTGCCATATAATATTTCATTAACCTTTCAGCAACTAACAGTGGGTTTTTTTTCTGTTTTGCAAAACTTTGGTTACTTTAAGCTTCTCTGCATGTTTTAGCTGGATTGAAATTTTAAAAAGCTTTTATCCCCTCAATTTCATACTTGTCGATGAAGAGGTGAAGTTATTTTTTTTAACCTCTCTTTTGGGAACCAAAAAGCTGTGATGATTGTATACTGATCCAAATCAAATAACATTCTGCAGCCTTTTTTCTCAGATGTTCTCCTTGTGAGCATGACATGTTTGAAGAACGGCATTTCCAGAGGCATAAACAGCAGAGCTTTTGGCTACCTATTCATTTTTTATTAAAATATGTATGTTCTTTATGTGTAATTCAATCATGCCTTGTTTAAACACCTGGAAGTGCTGAGTTACGAAGAACGCATATACTCTTTTCTGAAGAAAAGTAAACTGCATTAAGAAAAGGATTCAGTCTGGAAATGGAGTGAGGGGTTCTCTTAATTCTCAGTATGCTGCTTAGGTACCTTATGTATCCTACCTGGACTGAAATGCTTCCCAAAACAAATACTATTCTGAATTTTGTGGTTATGTAATAACAAACCAAATAGCACTATATCCTGAAGAATGGGGGGGACTGAATAAGCCAATCCAAAGAGGATGGAATGGGTTGACACTTTTTTTTTTTAAAAAAATCAATCTTATTGACCCTTGGAATGGACATTGGCAAACATTTCCCCCCCAGAAAGTTGTTTTTAATGCAGTGGCGTAGCGTGGGGGGTGCAGGGGGGGCCGGCCGCACCGGGCGCAACATCTGGGGGGGCGTGCTCGCACTGAGCTGCTCAGGGAGCCCCAAGGGCTGCACAGAGTTGGCTTGGCTCCGCTCTCGAGCTGCTCTTTCTTGCAAAGCGAAATGAGTCTGGCAGGTGAGATGGGCGGCCACATAAACTGAATAAAATAAATAGAAGCGCCCAACTCTCCGCCCAGGCTCAGGCCAACCGCAAGCGCCCCGCAGGCGCCCCGGCAGGCTTGGCCGAGCGAAGACGGACCCGCCGGCCGGCCGGCCTAGCTTCGTGCGCATGCGTGGCTTTATTTAGCGGGGCTCATGTGCGAGCTTGAATGCAGCAGCTCTTGCAGGTCGGAGCCCCGCCCAGCCGCCCTCGAGAGGGACCCGGAAGCATCCCGCATGCGCGCGACTCTTCTTGGAAAGTCTACGCCGCTGCGGGGCGCGTCTTTTCGGTGGTGCCGTGATGTCACTGCCCGCCCGCCCCTCTATTTCCGCTTCCGGTTGCCTTGCCCCGGGTGCTGACAACCCACGCTACGCCACTGCTTTAATGCTAATATTAGGGGTAAATACAAAGATTTGGAACCACAAGAAAGATTTCTTCCTTTTTTAAAAAAGAATCTCACTTTTTAAAACAACAGCAAAACCACCTGAAAAGAAATATTAGTAAACAGAAATCAGAAACTGCCTTCACTAATCTAGTGCCTACAGAGGCAACTGATCTACAGTCACAAAGATTCCTCTGCCTTTATTGAATGGGATCAGGTTGAGGATGTGAACATGCAGTTAGCCATAGCATCCTGTAGTCCAGATTGACTTCTAATAAGAAGCTTCCAGCCAAGCAGCAGGAATTATTATAAGTGGTGATGATTATGAGTATACGGGAAAAACAATATAAATTCTCAGCTATTGCAATACAAGTAACAGTATGTTGGCACATCAGCTACTCCTTTACTGATTCCTACAGTATGCAACACATATAAAAATGCCAAAGTGGTCAATGAAGACAGATTTTATTTACAATCATCCTTAGTAATATGCATACTCTTCATTTAGCACTTCCTCAGCTTACACAACTTTGCCAATCGTTCTCTCAACAATCTTTAAAAATCCTAAATAATTGGCTGTGCTCGTACCTACATTATAATTTGGGCTGGGAGGATAACGCCTTGGCAAAACCCATATAACTGAGCGTATAACTGAGTTTTTAATTAGAAATATCTTAATTTATACTTCAGTTCATTTTCCAACAAAAAAACAAACATTGGAAGTTTAAGTTTAGAAATGTAAGAATCTTTTACAGTGTCAAAAGGTTCTTAATTTAATATACTTCTATAACTTAAAATGAAACCTTTCCAGTTCTAGCATTTTCAAACTTTAGCAAAACATATCATCTTGATTTTATGACTTTTACAGATTAAGTAGTTAATTCACTCACTCACCCATTCAGTCTTTCAAATATATCATACCTTGTTCTTCATTCTAAAAGGAGTAAAAAAAAAAGTATTTTGTGAATTAGGTGGCTAAATAAAATGGATGGACGAACCGACACATATTCCAATTCCAACTGGAAGTTAGGGGAATTATAGGGTATTGACAGACCACTCGATTAAAGTGCCTGCAGAATAATATATGACATAAAATGTGTTGCTCTGCCTGTTGAGCCCTATTTTGCCTCAGTAACAAAACAGGAAACGATGCTGCCCTTCCGGTTTTAATTCAAAACAAGTAAACAGATAGGAAGATTCTGTTTCAGTTCTTCTGAACAAGTGTCACAGCTAGCAAGAAAAATATCCAGCTGCCTTTCCTAATATGGATGTGGTAAGGCTGGAGAAGTGCTTAGAATAGTGTGCTGTGCCATCTATCAAGTTGCCTGAATAACTTGATGTGGTGCTCCATACTTGAGATGTGTCAGTTGAGCTGTTCCAGAATGAGAGTCTAGCACTCTTCTGAAAAAATGCTAAACCTCTAGTCAAAGGTAGCCCAACCAGCTGATCATAGGTGAGATGATGGGTGTGGAGTAAAGCAGGAGGGATCTCTGTTGCTGCTCCCACTCACTTCATCTGGTAGAGGAGACATAGCAGCAGAAGCATTAAGAGAATTCCTTTTTGCTTCATCCTCTGCACCTCCTCTTTGTTATAATCTTTCAGTATGGTTACTCCTTGACATGGGTCTAGTGTTCTTCTGAAATACCCCACTGAAGCACTTTTAGGCTTCAGACTGGAAGCCATGATATGCTGGCATTTCAGATACACCATCTCCATTTTCATCTGGCATTGTCACTGGGCTTTCCGAGAATTCTCAGGATTTTACAGAAACTCAGTGGCACCTGTATTTCATTTATGTTTTTTTTTAAAAACAAACAAACAAACAAAGTAAAGCTAGTTTCAATCTTCCAGTCGAGCTTTGCAAATTCAATTTATAAACAGAACACTGCATTCCATCACACATCCTTTTTTTACCCAATTGAAAATAAGCATTTGAGATTGTAAAGTGTGGAATGACTTATTTTTCTTCTGTATTATTGAACTTTATGCAACATCACCTTTTTTAAACTTAAATATGTAAGAATTAAACATTGGCTTAACAATGCATTCTGAAAGAAATGGGTTACAGACATGGGTGACCATTTTCTCTCAATAATTGGTGCTGGCAGGCGGCTTTTCTCTCGTTCAGGCATGTCAAACCCGCAACATCATGTGATGTCGAATGACGTATCGGAGCTTTTACCCCATTGCCAGCAATGGGGTAGCCGCGGTTTTGTTGTGATACATCCGGCCTGTGGGCTGGCAGTTTGACACCCCTGCTCTAGTTGGTAAAACCTTTGTCATTTTTGACCCTATAAGGCCCATCTGTATTGGATAGACAGTGCTGCCTGCTCCTCTTCATCTTCAGCCATTTTCCCTGGCTTATTGGTTGCTGGAATTGGGTATGTCTAGTTTAATGAAGAGAAGAATGAGGGGGGACATGATAGCAGTGTTCCAATATCTCAGGGGCTGCCACAAAGAAGAGGGAGTCAAGCTATTCTCCAAAGCAACTGAAGGGAGAACAAGAAGCAATAGATGGGAAACTAATCAAGGAGAGAAGCAACCTAGAACTAAGGAGAAATTTCCTGACAGTTAGAACAATTAACCAGTGGAACAACCTGCCTCCAGAAGTTGCAAATGCTCCGACACCGGAAGTTTTAAAGAAGAGATTGGACAACCATTTGTCTGAAATGGTACAGGTTTCCTGCCTGAGCAGGGGGTTGGACTAGAAGACCTCCAAGGTCCCTTCCAACTCTGTTATTCTAAATTCTAAATCTTCCTCTAGTTCTATGGTCTTGGGCCACTTCCAACTATCAAGCCGTTAGCAATATAAATACTGCCCAATCCAATTTGGATTTGCTAGGTCATATTGACCTTTATTAAAACCATAAATCTTCAACAGCCAGAGCTGACTAGAATCCATCTTAGTTGCCAGCCATTACCGCCATCCCAGATTGTTCTTCCCAGATTTCTTCTGATGATTTAAGACTCTGCCTCTACTGCCAGTCCAGCATCTGTACCCCCTCCATCTCTCTCCTATAAGAATAATTCCCATGAAACATTAAAGTATCTTCTACTCCCACCTTCTCCTTATCAACAAAACTAACACAAAGTGTGTGTCTGAATTTCTACTGGAGATATGAACAACCAATCGGACGGCCATGGATGAATGCAGGATGTCACAACTCTGTCGCTGATTGATGAGATCCGTGTTAATGCAATTTTGAAATAAAATATGCCCGTATTGTAGTGGCTGAATATAGCTTCTGCTTTACCTTCACCTCATTAGATATTTTTAATAGTACACTTATTTTACTTAAATCTTTTCCTACATGTACCTCTATTGACACTTTGTTCTGGCTGACTGAAAAAAAGAGAGTTGATACCTATAACCGAAGTATGAAGAAAGAAGCAAACACCAAAAGCACAGTCAATAGAGAATAACTCAACGAACGCCAGGACTGATAGGGAACTGTGATGATGGAAATGCATGACCGAGAATACCAATGCCATTGAGAACTTGGTGGAGCAGTGGGCTAATGCCTCCTTAAGTAACACCAGCTGCCTGCAATTAGTGCAGGTTCGCATCCCACCAGGCTCAAGGTTGACTCAGCCTTCCATCCTTCCGAGGTAGGTAAAATGAGGACCCAGATTGTTGGGGGCAATTAAGCTGACTTTGTAATAATGCCGCTTGGGGGGGGGGGGAAAGCCCTAATAAGCAGGCATATACATAGAATGAAGGCTATTGCTAAGCACATTGGTTTGTGCTTAAATTGTAAGCCACCCTGAGTCTTTGGAGAAGGGCGGGATATAAATGGAATAAAAATAAAAATAAAATAAATAAAGGTGATAATCAGGTGATAATATTTGCACCTGAAAAAGAAGAGGAATTCAATGCATCCAAAACTACATAACTCCTGAATGCTGGACCAGTTATAATTCCTGGCTGGTTTTCAAGCCCCATGTACAGCAAGTTGCAGTGATATAGCTGAGAGATTACTAACCATGAATAATAATGAGTAAGATTCCTAGTCTAGGAAAGGTGCATTTGGCTCACAAGATTAGCATATGCAAAAACACCCTCCCCCACCTACTGCTTCCACTTGTTCTGTGGGCAGGAACCAAGAATTCAAGAGGACCCCAAAATTGCCACCAGGGAAGTGCTACTCTTTCAAGAGTCAAAGATGACAACTCACTGGACTCCAGAAGAGTACCCAAACCTCCCTAAACCACTCTTTCTTGCCAGGATTGAACTGCAGCTGATTCCTTCCCATTTAAGCATGGTAACAAGCTGAACATAAGTTGTCACCCACCAGCTACAGGCTGGAACAAAGTTCCAGAATCATATAATTATGAAGCACATAATTAATTATCAATATCTTTTGTATGATAATGAAACAATCATAAGGAATGCCACAAAAGCTGGAGCTGGAAACTGCTGGAACAAATGACCAAAGAAGCCAGCTGTGACCTCATCACTAGCAAGACCTGGAAGTAGTCAATGGAAATAATTATGATGTAATAAAGCAGAGGTCCGCATGGCACCTGATCTAGCCAAAGCTGGAATGCAGAAGGTGTAATGCTAGGTTCTCCTTCAACCAGTGGTGGGATTCAGCTGGTTTGAGCCAGTTTGCACCAGTTTGGCAGAACCGGTAGCTAAACCCGTAGGAGGCCTCCCAGGCCTAGAATGGCCCGCCGGAAGTATGTGGATGCCTCTTCCAGAAGTCTATTCTAGGCCTCGGATGCTCAGGCCTGCATCCACGCAGAGAACCGGTTGTTCAGGTATTTGAATCCTACCACTGCCTTCAACCAATAGTGACATAAGGAAAAGGAAATAACCATGAAGCCTTGAGCATTGACTGGAGAGTGGCAGTTATTGTGATATATGGGAGTTCTCAGAAACAATATGATGACTGCAGAGCAACTACTTAAATGACTCTCAAAGTACTACCATAAATCTGAGCTGTAAAATATTTCTGTGAAACAAATTTTTTTGGCTGTAATCACACTTTTTATGGCAAAGTTGGTTTCATTGAAAAAGAGAAGCATTCATATGTAATTGTCACTGGATTTCTACAGCGGACCTGCCTAAGCTGTCCCTCAGCATGAATCATGCTTTCTTCTCAGTTGACATTTTATAGTTGCTATTTTGTTCATGAAATTCATGAATTTTGACACTTTTTGTGCTAGTGAATCAGAGACAGTCTTACATAAATATTTTACATAAGAACAGCATGCCCAACTATTATTATGCTTCTTTTAGTACTTCTGTTAATAGCACGTTGATTTATTTGCATAAATTACAAGTTCTTTTTCCACTATTTAAAGGCCAGTTATAGTTTATTATTGCACATCTTCCAATACAGATCACTTAAGTGACAGTTCCATTTCCCTTGTGCACTGGAAACATTTTTTTTACATCTATTGCCTCCAGAGAATAAGTTACTACCATACACACACACACACACACACACACACACACACACACACACATTCACATACACATACACATACTGTACATGTACTATTTATTTATTTATTTATTTATTTATTTATTTATTTATTTATTAAATTTTGATACCGCCCTTCTCCCGAAGGACTCAGGGCGGTGTACAGGGCATGTACAATTGTGAGCATGATAAAGGTTTCTGAACATTTTGTTACCAGGCTAGGTAACATCTTTAGCAGAGTTTAGGGGATGTCAGTGTTCTTCTGTTTATAAGGGCTTCAGGTGTGGGTGTGTCAAATGAGGGTCTTGTGATGGGTCAGGTGTGAGTTATCAGTGAGTATTGTGATGGGTTTTGTGATGGGGAGGTTACATCAGGTCGTTGGGAGGTGAAGTGCTGGTGGGAGGGAGGGGTCTTCCGTGGGTTGGTTGAGGGTCGGTGCTGTCTCCGGTTGGCTGTGTGGTTGATTTGGATTCTGAGGGGTTCATAGGCTGGTTGCAGGTCAATGTGTCTGTGGATGGAATTGCTTGTGGAGTGCCAGGCTTTGATGAACTTGTGAGTATGGCAGGTGGTAGCAGGGCCGATGAATTTTGTGTTGCTGCAATCGAATTGGTGCTCTTTGGTGTGGGTGTGGGTAGAGATTAAGGATTTGGGATCATGGAGTTTGACTGCTAGCCGTTGTTCATGGATCCTGTTTTTTCATTGACATGATGTTTGTCCCACGTAGAACTGGTTGCAATGGTTACAGTTGATTTTGTAGATTACATTGTTTCCTTCATCCTTCTGTATCTTGTCTTTGGTTCTAGATAATTCCTGGCACAGTGTGGCTGTGGGTTTGCAGGCTATTGCTATTCTAGCTGTCATTTCTGACACCCCTTTTGTGTATGGTAGGGTTAGTTTTTGCATGGTGGTTGGCTGTGTGGTGTGTTGTGGTTTGGGTGCTGTGTATCGGAATATAAAGTTTTCTGGATAGCCATTATGAAAAAAGACGTCAAGCAGCCTTGTTTATATGCATATACAAACTAAAACAAACATTAATGGATAAGAATGAACGAGAGAGCACAAAAAAGCATATGAGCTATTTGAATACTCAAGATTGAATTAGAATGGTTTCTTGTTTGTAGCTGCTTAGAAAATGATTTAGACATAGACATATTCATACACATGCATGGCAAAAGAATGGACCAAACAACTGGAATGGATAAAACCATGATTGATTTGAATGGGGATTTTTTTGGTTTTTTTTGGGTTGTTTCTATTTATTTATTTGTTTATTTGTTTGTTTGTTTATTTATTTATTTGCTGTTCAGCCAGTCACTGACAAATGTATGACTATAAAAAAGAAAATGTACCATATTGTATTTGTTCTTTTTGAGAAAAGGTATAATTAAAGTATAAGGTTTGTATTATTGAATGTTTTGCATAAATATGATTTGAAAAATGATTGTTCAATGTGATAAGAACAGTATATGATGGAAGTAAAAAGGTATGAAAATGAATGGAATATGTTGTAAACAGTTCAACATCTAGTTGGCAATAAGACTAGGGTGTGTGATGTTGGTTGTATAATGTATTAATGGATAAATATATAAGAGATACTTGCAATGCCAATGATGTGGTATTGTTGGTTAATAGGCTCAATGATTTACAGCCAATGCTAGGTAGATTGTATGATATAATGAATATGAATATGAAAATTAAAGACCAAGGTACTTATGTTTTGACAGGAAAAGTGAATTGAACATTTGCTAACACCTCCTAACTATATTATTGCCTTTAAGATCCTGAGAGTTTACTTTTTCAGTGAAATTTTATTGACTGAATGTAACAATTATAGTTGTATATATTTTCTGCCATTTTAAAAATTATTCTTTACTAAAATACAATCCAAAATTAACCGTTTGAAACTGGGGACTCGGGCAGTGAGCAGGCTGTTGTTAAGCCAGTTGACTCTCAGTGAACGTAGCAAGGAGGGGTTTGAGAAGGTAAGCAGTAATGTGGGGCACCGGAGGCTACATCTTGAGACTCACTGCTTCAAGGTGTTGGGTTAGGATTGAGGAGATTTAAGTACACTTTCATCTATGGAAGCTTGCTAAATTAGTTTGGACTCAGCCCATCCTAATTCACAAGTGTATAGTTGCAGAGATAAAATAAAGGGAGATCCCCATATAATCTGCCTGGAGAATAGGCAAGATATAAATGTAATAAGTAAACAAAAATCAATTAATGAAAATACTAAAAACAAGTGTTGTCATAAAGCAGTGGCATGATCTGAGTATTCTTGGGAAGGCATAAAATGGGATTGTGGGTAAAATGCTGTCTATGCAAAGGCAGGGGATATAATCAACTCTCCATTATGAAGTGGCCATATATCCGGTGATAGAATCTTGTCAGTGATGTATCCATTAGGCCATTGATATCACCTCCATACAAATGTTCCAGTCACCACAATATCAAACTTACTTGCCTGCTTTCCCTGAGGTAAGTGAAAGCTGATATGATGAAGTCATCTGTAGACCAATTGATCCAGATGTTTTTCTCCATGCAACCAATCACACAGTTGTCAACTTCACACTGGGCTGTGCATGCAGATAGCCAGAAGCCTAAGACACACATACCTGCTCTTCTTCAGTCTCTGCATTCTGAATTTGTTGTCAGTTTCTTCATGCATAGGTAAAGGTAAAGATTCCCCCGCACATGCGTGCTAGTCATTTCCGACTCTAGGGGCCGGTGCGTATCTCCGTTTCAAAGCCAAAGAACCAGCACTTGTCTGAGGACGTCTCCGTGGTCATGTGGCCGGCATGACTAGACGCCAAAGGCGCATGGAACACTGTTACCTTCCCACCGTAGTGGTCCCTATTTCTCTACTTCCATTTTTACGTGCTTTCGAACTGCTAGGTTGACAGTCTAAGCATAGCTTCAGTCTAATTACCCTATTCTCACATGTTCATCCACCAAGGCATCTGCCTAAAAGATTGCATGGGTGGTAGCGATGGAGGGAAACAGAAGGAACCTTAAGTTTGAGCTGGTTCTAAGATGTGTGGTACCCATCAAAAACTGCTAAAACATCACTATTCTTCAAATAAAAGGTAAGGGGCAGAGTGAAACAAGCAATGTTTTCTGCAAATATGTAGCCTGTACACCCTACATCAATATAAGCCTCTTTTTAAAATCAATATTTTTAATATGGTTTATTTTGCAGGAAAAGGAAGGGGTGGGGGGAAAACCTCTTCCTGAAGCCCTCTAGCCCCTTCAAGGTATGGTCCATCTTTTAAATCAGAATTAGCTATGCACTATTAACTGTCAACAGCTCCTTTGTTCCGCTAATGGGTGTTTGCTATTGCAGCCCTTGTGCTCATTAACCTTTGTCAGTGACTCAGCTTGTAGCTCCTTCCACCAACTCATGCAGTTCTACGATCTAGAGGGATCTGCTTTCTATATGAATCCCCCACTTACTGAAGGATAAAATGCCTCCCCTTACAGATTAACTCTTGCTTCTCCTGTCATGTTCAGGGGAACATCAGTTGAATTCACCTGGATAAAGTTCAACTTGCATTGCCTGCATTTCCACTATTAATGCCTTTTGAAAGACATCTGTTTCTGAGAAAGCCAATAGTGAGAAAGGGAGGGGGTTATTCCTTTGATGAATGCAGAGTATAGACAGGTATAAGTAGAGCTTTCCCATAAGATAAGCTGCAATTATATATATAAAAAATAGTAACAACTAGCAGCTAATTTTGATGATTAAAAAAAAGTAGCAATCACATATGGCTCTAAATGCATTTACACAGCTTTGCAGGCTTTCCGTAGCTCACTGAAACCATTTTGTTGCCTGAAGCAACGAACAAGATGGCTGTTTCCCCCATTCAGTATGCTGTCATTTTATGTACAATGCAGCAGCCACACCCAACTGCACCATGTGGAAGAGTAATGAATTGGGTCTGTGCCATACATGCTGAAGCATACAGTCTCAGGTGTCTGGCTGCTAGCATGCTCAGTCTACCACCTTTATGACTAACATTGTAATTCATTGGAAGAAAGAGATCAGGCAAAGTTAGATAGAAGAAAACAATAAATGAAGCAACATTGTCATTCTGTACATTGCAGAAATATTGGAACAGCTCAGGAGGATCTTCAGCCATCACAACATACATGCACACTTCAAACCCATGAATACACTAAGGCAGAAGCTTGTCTACCCCAAGGATAAAACACCCAGACACAAACTGAGCAATGTGGTATATGCGGTACAATGCAGTGAGCCATGTGCAGATCTGTACATTGGGGAAACAAAACAACCACTTCATAAATGCATGTCACAACATAGGAGAACAAACCCATCAGGATATGATTCAGCACTCCATCTGCATTTAAAAAACACAAGGCTACTCTTTTGAAGACAGCAAAGTCCACATTTTGGACAGAGAGGACCGCTGGTTTGAAAGAGGGGTCAAAGAGGCCATCTATGTCAAAATTGAACAGAGGGGGAGGGATACATCATTTATTTCCAGTCTACAACACAGTCCTTTCAGCAGTTCCAAGAAGGCTCCACACCCATTTGCACTACTTAGGTGACCCTGATGGCACAGATAAACCTCCAGGTGGCTTCAACAGCTCTCTAAAAGAATGCAAATGACCAGCTGTCTGCAAGGAGTATAAATTCTTCCATTCCCCACCATTCAGTCAGAGCTGAAAAAGCTTCTTCAATGAGAACTGAAATGTCTTCAAAGAAAAACAAGAAAATCCAGTTGTCAACGCTGCTAACATGGGATGTTCTTGCTTTGACAACAGATGGAAATGCAGCCATTTTTCCCTATTGCTTTTAGAGTTAGTTGATGCTGGGAGAGGGAATGTGGATGAGAGTCCAGCTAGTCATAACAATAATAACTCAGCTGTGGGAACCCAAGGTCATTGGGCCCAGAGTTGATAGAGTTTTGGTGGGCTGGAGAGCTGGGGAGAAAGCCTACACTTCAAGCTAATTGGGGAATGTGATTTATGACTGCTTATTGGAGGATGGAATTGTGCTTTGCTACTTGGTATCCAGGGGAGGTGAATTTAGTTTTAGTTTCGGCTATATAGTGTTGATACTTTGTTTCTTGAATAAAAGATTCATTAAGGTAAACAATGCCTCAAAGTTCTTTAGAAGAGTTTCATCTGTCAGAACCATGACGTTAAACCAAAAACTACAATCTTTACCTAACTATCTTGGGTCCTGAGCCCCAGTCGCTGTCCCTAGAATTGACGGATAGACTGGCAAAGATTCAGGGAAGATCTCAACATGGAGAAGGAAGGAGCACCTGAAACCAGTACCCCAGCAGTGGCTGCTACCTCAGAGGAGGGAGTGCAGGCCAGCGCACTGGTGGAGAAGGAACTTTTTCAGGTCTCTCAGATGGGGGCAAGACCCAAACCGCAAGGTCTGATCAAAATGGACCTTACCCAGTGGAGACTCTACACACCTTGAGATGGCCTTGCTACAATCAAGTGCTTCAAAGGCAGACAAGGTCAAGCTGCAAAGAGGGGTTTCGCGCAAGTCGTGTTCCCCAGACCAGTGGAGAACCATGAAATTGAATACCGCTGAGGACAGGGGTGAGTGGAAGTACCTGTCCACAGTCCGTAGTCAATCAGTGGAGAAGTTGGTGGAAAGATTTGAGGAACTAGAGATGAAAAGTGGAGAACAACCCTCCCTCACCATACACGAGTGATCATGATGATCAGCGAGGCAGCCAACAACTCATGCCAAGGGGAAGCCCCAGTCCCACCTACGCAGGTCAAGCAGCTGCCCTGTCCTCAAAGCTACCTACCATGGCCTCAAGTCCCATGGGGAGAGACAGCTCCAGTCATTGCCCCTCCAAAAGCTCAGATCACCACCAGCGAGATAAGAGCCTGAGCCAACATGCTTATGGCCACCCAGCCTGGGGCCCATAAAGCAATGGGGGATGTCACAGCCCCCACAGATGGGAGGCCATCAGTCGCTGGTGGCACAGCAACTGAACTGGGGGTGGCCGCAGCCCCCAAATGTGCAGCAGCATATGGGGGCCTTGCAGCAACTGGGCATGATGCAGCTGACAGGGGGTCAGTAACTGCTGGGACTACAGCAGCAGCAGTGGGGCTGGCCACCATCTCCGAATGTGCAGCAACCCACAACCAATGGGGATCCAGCAACAACCACCTCTGGAGCTGCAGGGGGGCCTACAACAACAGGGGGCTCCAGCTGTTTTCATGCAGCTGATCAATCAGATACTACATGACCATTTATACAAAGGGGTTTTGGTATATCTTGATGAGATCCTGATATACAGCACTAATATGGCTGACCACATAAAACTAGTGAGAGAAGTGCTAAAGAAACACTTGAATGCCAAACTTTATGTTAAACTATCAAAGTGTGAGTTCACCAGACCCAACTAGATTATCTTGGCTACAGAATTTCCAGTGAAGGCATTGAAATGGATCCAACCAATGTGAAAGCCATAATTGAATGGCAGCCCCCAAAGACTCGCAAACAGCTTCAGAGTTTTCTGGAATTTGCCAACTTCTACCACCAGTTCATCCCCTCCTTTGCTGAAATTGGCTTACCCCTAATGGAATTATTCAAAACAGGCAAGGAGGAGGAAAGCCACATCCAGGCCAACTATTAGCATGGATTATGAACTGTCAAACCTTTTTGAGAATTTAAAAAGGCTATTTACAGTCGAACTGGTTTTAAAGCATCCTTGCCCAGGGAAGCCCTTTGTGATTCAGGTTGATGCCAGTGATGTGGCTGTTGAAGCTGTGTTATTGCAAAAGAACCAGAGTGGAACCCTACAACCCTGCACCTCTACCTCCAAAAAATTCACTGAGTGCAACAGGAGGTGGGCTGTATGAGAGAAGGAAGCTTTTGCAATCCAATGGGCTCCATTAAACTGGCGACACTATCTAGAAAGGAGCAAGGTGCCTTTTGTGGTATGGACCAATCACAAAAACTTAGAAACACTGAAAACTCCCCACAAATTGTCCCCGAAACAAGTACGATGGGTGTAATACTTTAACCGGTTTAATTTCACCCTAAAGTACATATCGGGGGAAAAAACCTATTAGCTGATGCTTTATCCAGACTGCCCCAGTACAAGAGCCAGCATGAAGAGGTTAATGAAGCAATTATTTCTCAACTCATGCTGTGCAGAGTCTCACCTTCAAGAGCTCCAAACCCTCATGACCCTGGGGCAAAGAAAATAAAATGAGAGCTCAAGGACAATCAAACCTCCCTAACTTGCAGGGATGGTTTGGTTTACAAAGGGGGAAAACTGTACTTGCCTGAGACCCTCCATCTTAATGCCCTCCATCATGGCCATGATATAAAACAGGCTGGGCACTTTGGATATTTAAAAACACTTCACCTCATCTGTCGACAATTTTGGTGGAAACCCCCTGGGTTATTACAACCAGTGGCAGCCCCTTCCCAACCATGGGAAGAAATTGCTATGGATTTTATAGTAGACCTACCTGAAAGTAGGAGAAATATGGTCATCTGGGCTGTGACAGATCTGTTTTCAAAGCAGGCTCACTTTATTGCCTGCAAAGGGCTCCCGTCCGCCCAACGACTAACCAAGATGTTCCTGAAACACATCTACAGACTGTATGGCACGCCAAAACGAATAATCTCTGACAGGGGGGTGCAGTTTACAGCTAGGTTTTGGAGGAGTTTTCTTAAACTAATTGGCTCATCTCAAGGACTATCATCGGCCTTTCACCCATCTACCAATGGGGCAGCTGAATCTGCAAACTCAATGGTGGAACAGTATCTCAGATGCTATGTGGATTATCAACAAATGAACTGGATTGACCTCCTCCCTTTTGCAGAGGTGGTTTACAATAATTCTGTCCACAACAGCACTGGCTTCATGCTTTTTAAAGTGGCCACAGGAAAAGAATTCAGCCCAGTACCTGAATATCCTCAAAGGACATTCCAAGTTGGGGAAAAGGTTTATCTGTCCACCAAGTATTTACGGCTTAAATTACCTAGTAAGAAGTTAGGACCGAAGTTACTTAGAACCCTTCCCCATTGTAAAGATCATTAACCCAGTCACAGTAGAACTAAAACTTCCCAGGCTCTTAGGGAAAGTTCACCCTGTTTTCCATTGTAGCCTGTTGAAACCTTTTCAGGATTCCACCTTAAGACCTCCCCCTAAGAAGGCACCTGGACCTCTCATAGTGGCAGGACAGACTCACTATGAAGTAAAGTGTATTCTTGATTCAAGAATTTTTAAAGGGAAATTGCAGTACTTAGTGCAATAGAAGGGATATCCGTTGTCTGAGGCCACCTGGATGAAATCTAGCAATGTAAAAGCTGACAGACTCATTAATAGGTTCTATAAGAAACACCCTAACAAACCAAGAGGCAACCCCTAACCTGTGCTTTTGTTTGAATTACAGGATTTGTCCTTTTTGTAAGGGAGGGGGCGGCGGATGTCAATGCTGCTAACATCAGATGTTCTTGCTTTGACAACAGATGGAAATGCAGCCATTTTTCACTATTGCTTTTAGAGTTAGTTGATGCTGCGAGGGGGAATGTGGATGAGAGTCCAGCTAGTCATAACAATAATAACTCAGCTGTGGGAACCCAAGGTCATTGGGCCCAGAGTTGATAGAGTTTTGGTGGGCTGGAGAGCTGGGGAGAAAGCCTACACTTCAAGCTAATTGGGGACTGTGATTTATGACTGTTTATTGGAGGAGGGAATTGTGCTTTGTTACTTTGTATGGGGGGGGAATTTAGTTTTTGGTTTCAACTATGTAGTGCCGATACTTTGTTTCTCAAATAAAAGATTCTTTAAAGTAAACAATGCCTCAAAGTTCTTTTGAAGAGTTTCATCTTCATGAACCATGATACCAGTTGCTTCATGAAAAAGCACCTTTGGGATTTTGTTAAAGATGGTTCCATCTGGATATCACAGATTAAACAAGCCTCATTACCTGATGATGACTGGGATTCCTAGTAGTTTGTTTTATCAAGAGGGCACCAGAATTATCCCATAGTTTGCGTGCCACTTGCATGATGCCTGACTTTCAAGCTGTGCTTACATATTATAAAAGTTTGTCATTTTTTTCTTGAACCGGAAACATATTTTTATTTCTGATGAAGTATTCTACTATGCTTTTCTAATAGGGAGTTGTGGGATAGACACATTCTTTCCTTATTTGCTTCTCAAATCTTTTTTTTTTAAAAAATTTCTTTGCAACTGTTTAGGTGTGCAGGCACACATTTTGCAAGGAGATTTTCCTGGAGATCTGGCCATTGGTATGGACAAAGTGTAGAAAGAGGCAGCTCAAAATATTAATGATTATACAGATTTATCATCTTTAAATTCCCTTTTAAACTATTACAAAAAGGACTAAATAGCACAAGAGCTCCATAAGGAAAGAAGCCAACAACTCTGTCATTGAAAACATTTCGTTTCCAACACATTTTCTCACTCAATCTCCAAATGCAGGCATCAGTGACGTATTTAATTTTTTCATTTTATGCCTCTTTGAGGGTATGCTTAGCAGAGGGTGTGGATAAGGCATAAAATGCCACATGTTGAAACACATAAAATGTGGGGTGGTTCTGTTTTGGAATTCAGGATCCCCTTACAGCCCCAGGAAATCCCCTTATGAGGAAAGGTTAGAGAAAAATGGATAAAATATAGAGAAGAGGAAGAAGAATAACTCTTTCTATTATCTAAACCTCAACTTTTATTCCTCTTTCTTCCCCCCCCCATAGTTTTGCTGACATGAAGTAGAGAGGGTGCAGTCAAATGGAAAATAACATCAAAAAATGCATGAAAACGATTTTCATTCAAGAACACGACAAAGCCAAAAAATATAAAATCTCTGCTTTCCATGCAGCATTCTCAATCTAGTTTGTCACTGTCTTTCCAGCATATCTGGCCAAACCTTCTATCTGTTGTCTCTTGTAGCTTTACTCTTAAACTCATGAGAACCCTTACTTTGTTCATTCTATTTCCAATCTATTATACAGGATTGATTACATAATGTTGAATATATAATTTCAAGAGTACCGACTCTTTGAAACATAGCAGAATTCTATATCATGATTGTTCTTCACGTTTGATAGTTATTCCCCAAAGAAGAATGATAGATGGCTTCTGCTTTGTTCTACATTTTGGACAAGATGTAGTTACTAACCACACTTATTTTTTGCGAGTTAATAAATTCATGATTTATGAAATAAGTAACTATTAACTGGCCTTCTTTTATTGTTTACAATAGAGAAAGCAACTGAAAGACCAATGTTTATGTCCAGGAGGAAGGAAGCTTAAATATTTCTCTCCCTTGTTAAGGCCATCTTTATGAAAGACCTGCTTTATAAAATCAACACTGACCCTGAAAAACCCTTCTAATGATGTCAATACATTTTTTTAAAAAAAGAGCTTCTCTCTCTGCATGATGTGATTTCAGTCAGGATTGACTCCATGTTATTTAGAGGAAAACAAGAAAGGGGCGCTAGTCTATCTTACTTGTATTCATCCTTATACACAGATATTCACTGAGGTTTAATAGGTTGTTCACATTTTCTTTAATTGTACACTGAAATGTTACATCTTTAATCTTGAGGATTCAAATAACTTCTGGAGAAAGAGAACCTCCTTTGAATGGACTTACCTTGTCAAAGGGTACCTGCCTTTTTCAGTCTACAGTTTTAAAACCTTTCACTAGAAATTAGAAGAGAAGTAAATGCTACCATTGCATTATCTCCATTTTCTGGTTCAGTAATGAAATATGCAGAGATGCGGTGGCTCAGTGGGTTAGGATGCTGAGCTTGTCGATCAGAAGGTCGGCAGTTTGGCGGGTCGAATCCCAAGTGCCGCGTAACAGAGTGAGCGCCTGTTACTCGTCCCAGCTTCTGCCAACCTAGCAGTTCGAAAGCACGTAAAAATGCAAGTAGAAAAATAGGGACCACTGCGGTGGGAAGGTAACAGCGTTCCGTGCGCCTTTGGCATCTAGTCATGCCGGCCACATGACCACGGAGACGTCCTCGGACAAGCGCTGGCTCTTCGGCTTTGAAACGGAGATGAGCACCGGCCCCTAGAGTCGGAAACGACTAGCACGCATGTGCGGGGGAACCTTTACCTTTACCTTTAATGAAATATGCTGGATCAAAAAAAAAGGAGTACAGTCTCTTTGTTTACTATAGTATGCAGACAAGCAAACCAAGCCTACAAAAAACCCACTCTTATTTACTTATGTGTGTCCAAACATGACTTATGTAAGATCCCTATCAAGCTATTAATAGGGGGGGGGGAAACATTACCATTACCTCTTGCCTTAGTCATTACAGTAACTCTTGCCTTAGTCACTCCCCACATGGGTCTGCCTTTGAAGAGCATTTGGAAGCTGCGGCAGCAAAAGTTTCTCAGTATGAACTGAGCTGGCTTCCAGTTGGTTTCCAGATGCAATTCAAGGTGTTGGTTATTACCTAGAAAAACTGTGAACAACACAGGGCCAGGTTATTTACAGTAATAGCCAACTGTCTCTGCTCATCAAAACTTACTGAGTTGGCATGCTCTAAATTCTTCTATTAGGCAATATCATCTTGTGGGACCCAGAAATGATACCTTCTCTGTCACAATCCCTACCCTGTGGAAGAACAAACCTCTGGAGACCCAAATGGTCTCACCCTGTTAGCCTCCTAGAAGGCAATAAAGAACTGCTTGATCCCTTGGGTATTTGAGCCAGAATGGGTTGGTTGGTTTAGCTTTGACTTTTATTGACTGGAAAAAGGAATGACTTTTAGTCCTCAGGCATGTCTCATACTGATTGTCTCTGGGGGTTTATTTTTTATTGATTGTGTTGCTTGGGCTTTTTTTTTAATCCTCTGTTCACCACCCAGAGTCCCTGCTGTGAGGTGGATAGCTATGTAAATAGTCTAGATAAGTAAATATTTTCAGTGCATTCATGTGATAAGGACTTTTTGCAAAGCTGGGGAGAACTGGTGATTTGTTCAAATATTTGTGACAAATCTGTTTTAATCCCTGCTATTGTTTAGGAGAAGGGGTCCTGCACCTTCAGGGATAGTTCTAATATTATATTCTGGCATTTCTAATTGTAACATTAAACATCAGACTGGGATCCACTTTTGTCCACCATCCAATCATTTTTGCTTGATATTTACAGCTACTGAATAGCAGCCACAGCAATCATCCCTGTAAGCAGAGAACTGATGACCACAGAAAGCTTAGTACTGTTCTTCAAGGAATACCTTTCTATCTTGTAACAAATAAGAATGCGGAAGAACTGGAAAGTAGGCTAAGTAATAACAGTAGGAAAGGAGGAGGTATATTGTGTTTCCAGTTAAACCATATTGGTTTGACTAAATTACACAAGTACCCACAATATTTTGCAATATGCTCATATCTCCAAACTGAAATTTTAATTTCCTGCTGTTTCTGATGCAACAGTTTAAAAAACTACCCTTAACAAATAAAAAATTCAGTTTGGCATGCATTCAGCATGGTTCAGTCTCTGTAACAATTACTATAAATAGTATGTATTTAGATGATTCAAAAATATAAATTCAAACCACTGGTGGCACTGGAGACATGGAAACCTTGAAAACAGAATTTTCAGTGAGATCCAAGGGCTCATTCACACAGCCCTGAAGATGTGCTTTCCTTCCATGCTTGAGACAAGAGGAAAGTATGTTGTTTCTAGAATTGTTCCCCTTGCAATGTTCCTTTACATTCCACACAACAAACTTGTTTAGCCTTCACTACAGATAGTCCTCAACTTAAGACCATAATTGATCCCAAAATTTGTGTTGCTAAGCAAGATACTTGTTAAGTGAGTTTTGCCCCATTCTACAATCTTTCTTGCCATAGTTGTTAAGTGAATCACTAAAACTTGTAAAATGAGTCCATGTGGATTTTACTCAGCTAGTCGTTGTCGACTATAGGAGGTGGTGCCCATCTCTATTTCAAGGCCATTGAGCCGGCACTGTCTGAAGACATTTCCAGAGTCATGTGGCCAGCATGACATCATGGAGTGCTGTTACCTTCCCATAGAAGTGGTACCCATTTATCTACTTGCATTTGCATGCTTCTGAACTGCTGGTTTTGTTGGCTGGAAAGCCGATAGTCCAGGTTCGAGATCCGAGCACCACACATCAGGGTGAGCTCCCAAGTGAATCACTGCAGTTGTTAAATTAGTAACCTGTTAAGTGAATCTGGCTTCCCCATTGACTTTGCTTGTCAGAAGGTTGCAGAAGGTGATCGTATGACTCCTGGGACACTGCATCCATCATAAATATGAACCA
Source organism: Vipera ursinii (assembly GCF_947247035.1). NCBI lineage: Eukaryota > Metazoa > Chordata > Lepidosauria > Squamata > Viperidae > Vipera > Vipera ursinii. The sequence continues at coordinate 285,859,152 of NC_139512.1, read as the reverse complement.
GTTGCCAAGCATCCAAATTTTGATCCTGTGACTGTGGGGATGCTGCAATGGTCGTAACTGTGAAAAAATGCACTGTTCCACTCACTTACACACACACACACACACACACACACACACACACACACACGTAACTGTGGTTTAGTGAGTTTATTAATATTCTCCTGTAACTCCCTTCACCAAAAACCCAGAACTGTCTCAATTAAGTCCAGCCACAAACAGTGCAATGTTGGTTCACAGAGCAATGGCCAATGAGTCCACAAGGCACTTGAAAGTTTCCCAGTCAAAATAAACCCACCAGACAAAATTAAATCCACAATACAAGAGGGTTCACAAGGCAAGAAAAGTACAGAGTTCACAAGACATGATCCAAGTCAAGGCACGGTATCAATCCAAAGCGAGGCAAAAATCACAACAGCCAGAAAACACACAGCTAAGAAATGAATATGTTGTTCCCAGCATCACTTCCATCTGTCTGTTGTGCTAAATAGCCCACTTCTGGTGCGGCCCATCAAGACGGTCGAGGCTTTCTCCTCATGTGTAATCTGGCTGGCCTTCTCTCTCCTGCCTTTCTCTGTCCTATGTGTTCTTGGATCAGTTGCAGAAGGCAGTGCCTCTTCTTCATCACTGATTGGCTGCAGCTGCACACTTTCTTCACCTGAAGCTTCAGGGCTATCCTGCTGCAACTGTGGTTCAGCCAAATCCTCCCAGATGGCTGCTCAGAGGCATTGACCAACTCCCCTCCAGATGTGCCTGGAACTGGTTAATCTTCCTCCAAGCTGACATCTGGAGAGGTATCTGGGGACGGATGTGGGTGAATCATCACAAAAAATGGTCATTAGTCACTTTTTTCAATGTTGTAGCTTCAAGCAGTCACTAAATAAATGGTTGTAAGTCAAGGACTATTTGTACTAGTTTCATTCCTGAACTTTCAGCCCCTCCAAGATAGACTAGGAAACCAAAATTATGCATGCTAATATTATTATAAATTACTGTAACAGAATCTTGCAAGACTGAAAAAGAGGGTATTTAGATGAAGTGGTGAAGGAATCCTTCAATAGATAGCATGCTTGAGGAATCTATACAGGGGATGGGGATTGAACAGCAGTTTCACTATTACATTCATTTGTTCACTGTTATCATTTAAATGAAATGCAAGTCTTTATTCCCTGCCTCCCTCTGTTTGCTGTCATCATTTGAACTAATTCTTCCTTTTACTCTTTTCTGCCCTTGCCTGGGCTTGCAACAGCAGATAGCACAGGGTTATCTGTGACATTGCCAGATAGATGGCAGTGCTGTTCCCTTATGGACTCTTGAGGTTGCCCTATTGGCAAGGAGCTTACCAAAGGGAATATTTGTGGAAGGTTTTCCATGCAATCGCTATTCTCTTGAGCCCCAAACCACAAAGCGTAAGGCAAACAGTTAATAGTTGCTCTTTCTTGCAAACAAGGCAGAAATGGTCATGGAGACATGGAATCCTGCAGTTGAAGCCTGCAGGATGGTCCTCCTCCATACCACATAGAATGGGAATGGCAGTTTCATTTCCTGCTGGATCCTTTTGATCCATTTTCAGCCTGCCTCAGCAGCAGGCTGGCCTTGAAATGGAGGCCTTGTTGAAAGGCCATGTCTTGAACAAATGGTAAGTGAGCCATCTTAGAGTAAAAGCAGCAGGGTGTATGGGTGAGCTCTAAGTCCAAGGGAAGCACTGGAAGGAGTTCAGTTATAAGAAAATTTGCCTTGTCACAGATATTTATTACCCATCTCTAGAAGTAAAACAAGATTTATAATTATAACTTGCTCTTTAATTTAGCTGACAAAATATAGAGAGCAGATTAGTTGAAAGCTAGCTTCCTTGCTGAGATTTATCTATACAGAAGTTCCATGTGGGAGGCACTGTAGGGATGGTATTTCTTCTAAATGCAATTACTGCTCAGTAATAGCATTTCTTTAGATCAAAACTAAGAAAATGCTTAGGAGCATCCTGGGGTGCAAATACAGTACTTTTCTGCAGCTCTTTAAACCAGACACACATTTTCCTGGAATTGCATAGTAATCACTTTTTTTTTAAAAAAAAAGAGCAACTCTTTGTAAACTTAGTTGCATGAGTAGTTTTACCTTCACCTTTTACTCAACTGGATACTGCACTTACTCACACAGGTAAATATAGTACCAAAATTAAACTTGTACATGGAAGTGCATGAAAGCCTGAATCACATGAAAGACTCAATAAAACACAGCGGAAAAACAGATAGTTCAGGAGGATTGGACAGGACCTTGACCAACTTAATCTGGACAGAGTGCAATTCTGCCTACTTCTGTCTCTACCCATGCAAACAATCAGCTACATTTTCCCAGTTTCTCCTTCTAGTTCCCAACTGAGCTGCAATCAACTTTTTCCTATGTAACAGTTACTCTGTAAGAAAGCCACATTTTAACAGTGAAACATAGTCTATCTATACCATGTACTAAAATATATTAAAATAATGAGATCACTGCCCCACTAGTAACATATCAGGAACCTCCAAAGAACCTCTTTAACATTCAATCTTCTATTCTGTGAAATGGGGAGGTTTATGAATGGGCTTCCCGCGCCAGCGCGGGGAAAAAGCGGCGGGGAGGATGGAGCGGGAAGGTCTCCGGCGCTGGGCGGCCAAGTTGGGGGTCTCCACGCCCGGAGTTATCAGAAAAGCCGAGGAATACCTCCGACTTTCTCAAATTAAGTGTGCCTCCCTGCTAGCCCAAATGAGCCCCACAAGTAGCGCTGTGATCTGCTTGGACTTGGCTGCCACCTTCACGAGGAATCCTGTGGACAAAAGTTATTTTGTGAAAGTCTCTGGCTTGAAGAGAGCCACTTACCAGTGCTACCTGAGATCTTTTGAAAGCCTGCTCGCTCTGCAATCCAGCGTTGACATCAGAGAGATGGCCATTCAATTCTCATGCTTGGAAGCTGCAAACCTGGCGTCAAAAATCCTGCAGAGGTACGAATCCAGCCTGCCAGAAATTCAACAGGTGGCTCTCGATTTATCAAAACCCTTGTTCACCACTGTGGCGTTGTTTACCGCTTGCAGATACTTGAAACTTAAGGTGGATAAAACCAAAATGGTGACTGTATCCGGGGTGAAGAAAACCATATTTGACCGGCTCCACGCCCAGTTAGAGAAGATTAGCCAGCAAATCAACCGAGAAGATGATTCATTGCCGGTGAAGCTTGGAGATCCTCAGAAATCCTTCCTTGAAGATCTGGCAAAGGAAGAAGTTCTGGAAACAAAAGTCCCTCGTAAGCGTCCAAAAATTGAAATTGAGCCTAAAGAAGATTACGAAGAATGGAAACGAAGAATCTTAGAAAATGCCGCAAAATCACAAAGAAACAGTGTGTGAGTGGACTTGTTCCTCCTGTGAGTGCAAACATTAGGCCCGTCTTTTGGCCTATGTCAGTCTGAACAACTAGTCTGTTGGGGGGGGGGAACGCTCTGAAAACTTGAATTCCTTGAATAGGCCTCTTTGAAGCCTAGATGGGACCTGCATTTAAATGTGTTCAGGTCATTGATGCTACAGCAAAATGTGAGCCCTGTTTTTGCATTGATACAAACTGTAGTTCAGATTATTTCATGATTTGGCTCTGATTTTGGGCACTTAACCCAGCAGTAAAATAAAATGGCCATTACCTCTTCCATAAGAGGCATAAATTAAGAATATATGTTAATTCAGAATGCCTGTTTTTATCTTCCCTTGTGTAACTAGTGGGAATCAACCGTACAGAATACTTAATGTCCCGTTAACACTTTTTAAGATTGGTCCCGAGCAGGTTTGATTATTTAATTTTTTTAACATGACTTTTGTTGATTCCTCTCTGGAAGCATCAATAAACTTTATTCTGTGAAATGGCTCAAAACTCTGCCAGCATACAAGGTAGTTCTTGACTTACAACCACAACTGAGTCCAAAATTTTGATCATAAGTCATTACGGTCCCTTGTCTTATTCCTAGTAACAAACTGTTGTCAAAGAGCTCTTCAGTAAGAGATCTTCTCTAACATACAAGATCTATCTGAGTAACACTCCAGTTAGTTGTATTATTTAGGTTAAGGTAAAGGTTCCCCTGCACATGCGTGCTAGTCGTTTCTGACTCTAGGGGCCGGTGCTCATCTCCGTTTCAAACCCGAAGAGCCAGCGCTTGTCCGAGGACGTCTCTGTGGTCATGTAGCCAGCATGACTAGATGCCAAAGGCGCATGGAACGCTGTTACCTTCCCACCATAGTGGTCCCTATTTTTCTACTTGCATTTTTACGTGCTTTCGAACTGCTAGGTTGGCAGAAGCTGGGACGAGTAACAGGCACTCACTCTGTTACGTGGCACTTGGGATTCAACCTGCCAAACTGCCGACCTTTTGATCGACAAGCTCAGCATCCTAACCCACTGAGCCACTGCGTCCCTAGTTGTATTATATATATATATACAGTATATATATCTAATTGCAGACAGGTTAGCTAGTAGAACAAATCATGAAAGGCATTCAATTCAATAATGGGTAAACTTTAGGGAGTATTTAGCCTTCTGCAAGATAAGCTGTCTTAGATAGATAGATAGATAGATAGATAGATAGATAGATAGATAGATAGATAGATAGATAGATAGATAGAATATTTTGGCATACTTCTTGCATTAGAAGATATAAGGATGAGGTGTGTATCATGATGAAAATCATGCACGTTGTATTAGCGATATCATGAAGTCATGTGTATGATATACGTTTACCCAATTTATATAAAAAATAATTTATCCTATGGCATCATGAAATATGATTTCACTTTGACTCCACCACCCACCCAATGCCTCACATGAAAAGTTTTAATAAGAAACAGAACAACAAACAGGCACATATACACACCTATTGCCTCCATTGCCCAACAGGTTTCTTTCTCCTTAAATCTGAAGGTAAAATTTTATAAGGACTTTGTGCGCATGTATGGGTGAAAGAAACCCATGTAGACCAAGTGAAGCATATAAAACAATGAAATCAATGTAATTTTAAAATACTTTGGTCCCATCCTTTATTATCTATATCTATATATTCATTTTTCAATGCTTCTTTCCTAATCCTAAACTTTTTCAATGGTATGACATATCATTCAGTGATTAGCTGCCAAACTGAAGATGGGGCTTTAAGAATAGCCTGTAGTTTCTCGCACCAATCAATACTCAGTGCAAAAACTGGAGGTTCCAAGCAACTGATTGTGTACTCCTGTCCAGGCAGAAACCCAAACCAGATAGATATATCATTTGGGGAAATACTGTAAGCAACCATAGCTCAGATTGGATTAGGGAAAATAAAATATTCAAGCTGAGAAGTTGTTCCACTGCCCCCAGTTAACTGAAGTCACCAGCTCCAAATACATTAAGAGGCTGAATGGTGTGCATCTTTTGACCCATTAGAATAATTACTTGATTATTGGCTCTCTTGCTGGACTGATTCAAATGCTCTGTTCTGGAAGTGAATATATTAGTTTGCCAAAGCAGTTTTCAAATCTTTTATTGGACCAAACTAGAACTGAAGAGGATCAACTTTACCTACAGTTGAGCATAAACCACAGCTGATTCCCAGAATGCAGTCATGAACCCACAGAGTTGATAAACGCACCTGGGGTGTGCTCCACTTCAATGGATATGCTTCAGTGAAGATTAGACAGCCATCTGGCTGGGATGTTTAATTTGGATTTCTGCATTGAGTGGATGCTTGCACTCACTAGCCTAAACCACCCCTTTCAACTCTATGATGTTATGTTTAGACAGCCTGCGGCTGCTAAATATTTTTGCAGCCCTCCCCTCCCCAGCTGCTCTTTATATAATTTAAAATAAATATGCTATTTTAAAACTGGATATGATAGATGAAGAAAGCTTCGAGACTAGGAACTGAAAAGGAAGTGGAAAGAATTTAAGAGAAATATAATACATTCAATTTTCTGAATTGCCTCAGCCATGTTCCTTTTTATTCTGACTCTTAGTTCTTGACTTCCCAAAAGGTTGCACACCAATAATGCAAAAACTCAGTTTGATTTTGCTGGACTTACTACTAAACGTCACTCTCAACCTTGACAACTTTATGATATGCGGCAACTTTCACCAAAAACCGTCAGGGGAATGCTGGGAGTTGAAGTCCATACATCTTCAAAATGCTAACGTTGACAAACACTGCACTAGGAACTCTTCTGTAGCAAGTAATCCCCAAATCTGGCCAAGTCTCCACAAACTCTTTGCTATGTGAAATTTGGCTTCCTATTGTGGTTTCTACTCCAAATCCTGCAGGCTTTCATCTCAGCTGAGACATGCAGAGATGGCAACCTCTTTTCCAGTTCTTGACAGGCTGCTGGCAGCGGCCCACTTTATATTGTTGCTTCTTTTCAAAAATGTATTTACATGGCAAATAAATACCAAAAAGCTGGCCAACTTGACTTTAACTATTGTATAATGCAAGGATGTTTCTGGATTTATGATGTGCCAGCACAATAAAGTTCGACCAATTGTGAGACATGACAGTTGAAGTTATTGAACAAAATATGCAATACGGAAATGCCCTTAGGCTATGTTGCAAGCAGGAAAGTTTCTTTTAAGTCATGTTAAAAGCTTATGCTAAATGCAAAGAGAGTAACTGAAAAATAGGATTAAAGCTAAAATGGTTTGAAACTCTTTATGACAAGTCACTACATGTCTTGATGTTATTTTTAAAAAAGATGAAGTAAGAAAGATCTGAGCTATTTCCTCTTCTCCTCACAATGATCATGGCCTTTACTTGCTAGGCAACGTAGGAAGGAATGACTGTCTATATACTGTGTCTTCCGTGGTTCCTTTTTCCAAATCAGCGACTCCACAACCTGAACAATTCCACTCTCTTTTCACAGCTCACAGTATGAACCACAATTAAGGTACAAACAATAGTATTTAATTTGTGCGCAGCTGAGTTATGTTATCCTGAATGTTTAAGGGAGATCATATATTTTCAAAAGAATTATGTGTACAGTATATGCTGAACCTTTAGTGGCTCTGATAAGATTTGGAATACAATACAATTGCTTTAGTAGGATGAGTCAGAATTTATCCAACTCTTATGAACGTTAAATTGTGGCTGTCATGAAAGGCCAAGTAATTCACCTATTTAGGCCTACCCTATTGTCACAACCAGGGCTTTTTTTTCTCATAGAATGCTCAGAACGGAGTTCCGGTACCTTTTTTGGATGGAACCTTGTAGGGTAGGCAAGGCGGGTTGTATGACGTGTGAATTCCGGCACCTTTTTCTTTTACAAAAAAAGCACCGGTCACAACAAATAATATTTCTTTGGGTTTCAAGTCAGAGTTCTTGTACGTAGAAATTTACAAGGATTTTTTTTTAAAAATCAAAAAGTTCTGTTCAGTCTATATATATTAAAAAAGGCGGGATACAAATCTTCTAAAAAACCACTTTATGAAAGGAAAAACTCAAGGTAATGAAAGAAGACCCTAGAACCACTGAAAACAGAAACAGAGAAAGTGTCCATGTGTGAGAAAAAGAAATGGCTTGTTATCTGGAAACAACTCTTTTGTAACCAGTGAGATCAGAAAATAAATGTGTTTAGGTTTAACGATACAGCCTGTTTTATTTTTGTTTCTTCTTGAATCTGAAATTCAGTCTTTTAAACTCTTATGACATTCCAGCTCTGAATATTGCTTTCCTAGCTTCTCTACCCTGACTTTCTGTTATGTTAGCTGATTCATACAGTCCTTTGAAGGCTTTTTACTTTTGCTTTATTGTATTGCTACATATAGCACTGGCCTTTTTGGCTTACTCTAACAATTGTCATCATTAATGTTAATGCCAGAGTTTGTATATCAAAATGAAGGTCATTTTTCCATGACAGGATTAAATATATTGATATTTTAGAAAATCTTGGAAAATCTATATCTCAAAATTACTTTCATGTCCACTGTACAGTTCAGTAGATGAGATATGACTGCACACCTTAATTATTCAAGCATGGTGACGGCATTGATTGTTGTAGAAAGCAGGCAAAGAGATTGTTAGCATAAAAAGTATGACCTACAGAAAATGGAAATTGTCTTTAGATGTAAAGGGCACCATTAATTTCAGTTCTGAAGGCAAAAAAAGCATAATAAATCAATGTCTAAAAAGGAAAAAAAGTGAATTACTGGTGGTAAAAGCCAATCAGGTTTAAGATATTATCTAAGTTTTCTGCAAGTCATCCCATTTTCCCCATGCATGATTCTTAATAGTTTGCACATATACTGTATGTATTTATTACAAATGAATCAACTGATCAGTAAATCAACTGATTGAAAATGCAGTGTAAATTTAATATAAATCAGTGATTCCCATAAGGTTCATGTTATGTTTTCAGCAGCATTTAGGTTTGTGGTGGTAAGGACTTTTACCAGGGACTACTAGCCGTTGATCATGTGCGGTGCATGGATTACCTTTTCAGAATGTGATCACCATGTCTGTAGTTGACCTAGAGCTGATTAGAATTTGCACACAGCTTCCCTTAAGTTGGACTTTATATATTTTTTCTTTATACACATTATGCCAAGAATACACATAGTGGCAGTTGTCCCAGTAACCTGTGCCTTTATCATGCAGTTTCTCCTTACTACTGGATCTTCACACAGAAGATCCACAAGAGTGCAGATCAACTACCTCTTGTATATCAAGAGAGATTAATTTCTGGAACATTGTGATCTTGGTCTTTCCTCAGGCATTTAATGGAACATTCTGTTGTCAGAGTTTAAAGTACAGTACTGGATAAAGTCTTACTATTTTCCCAGGGGCTAAGATGATAAAAGCAATTTGTGGATGAGGCTCTACACTACAAGAGCAAGGCAGCTTCTGCAAACATTAGAATGGCCAATTTAGTTATGTAAACAAACAAGTAATATGAGCAATTTGAAAAAGGTTACACAACTACATGCTGTTTCACAGTTTATATCAGGTAAAACAGGGAGAATATTGATCATGAGATGTTTTTAATTTACCTTTTGCCTTAAATTCAATTATACAAGACCCTATCTCCTGAAATATTTAAAATCTGGCACTTTCCAAAACAATATGCTTCCATATTGCAAAGTTGAGCTGTCTGGGTGACATTCTGAAATGGTTTCTAAGAACAGAAGGGGAAGGAAGATGAGTTAGCAAAAGCGTTTCTATTCTTTTCAACATTTTCAGATTTCTTTCCTATCTCTGAGAGGAGAAGAATGGGAAATGTGTTTAATTTCTCCACTGAAATCCAGTTGGACTTTAATGTTGACTAGGTAAGATCTTTTCCGACTTTCATAATCTTTCTTTTTACTGACCTAAGCTTTCAACTTGAAAATGAGCTAGAGAAATCTTTTTACTTGAAAGGGACTTTAATAAATGTTTAGATAACTAATCTCGGCATTGTTCCTGATAATGGAATTTGCACTACGGTACCATTAGGCACATTATGTTTATCATTGCCATTGGAAGCATGAAAAAATTAGAAGAAGTAATTTTCTTGCTCATTTGCATGGCTAAAGCCATGTCCTTTAATTTAAAATATTTTTTCCCTTTTTGCTTTAATTCAATTCATTCATGTCTGATTTTACTGAAGATTCATCTTGTTCACAGGCCAGCCAAGAGGTAAAGCAAACGTGATAAAAATGACCACACTTTTTATGCTGCATTCTTTTTAATTTAAACCATATCTGCATACCCTTACGGTATGTCATTTTAATATAATTGCTTAGCAGTAGCAGTTATACAAAGAATTTGGATTTATTCACAACCCTCTACAACTGAACGATGACATAGAAAGATGCAGTAGGAAAGCTGCTTCATTTAAGCTAAGGTGTGGCCTCACCTTGCACACCCTACAAGATAATACACTTATGACCCCAGGACTGCATTCTGCATTTCAGTACTATTGCATTAATTTTAACAATGGGTGAAATCTAGTCAAATGACTAGTCCAGTGGAAATTTGCCATTAGCTTCAAAAGACACTTAGTCAAACAATATAGTAAAAGCATCAGTGTCTACCTATTACCTTGATATCTGTTACCCCAGCATAAGTCTGTGTTTACACTCTAATTATGACTCATGAAAAAAATACCTGTTAGTTAGATCTAGGATCTACATGCGCATACTGTCTCTAAATACTTGCCAAATGGGAGGTTAACTAAAAAGAACTGTAAAACCAAGGAGAACTCAGGAAGTACAAGTAAAATGTGAAAGATGATAGCTCTGAAATAAGCATGTCCTGACTGGTATTCTACTAATAAGTATTTTAATTATCATTCTTTCTTAAATTTGTGTATCTCTCTTTCTCTAATGCTAGTTTTCAAAGATAAAATTTAAAAAGTGGCCAGAGAACAATTTCATCTATATTCTTAAACATGGCAGAATTTTTCTTGGAAGAATCAACAGCTACAATGGGTTTTCTTTTCCCCCAGAATTCATTTTGGAGCTGTTATTTCAAATAGTCTGGTCCCAACTTCTACTGATCAACGCACCACAGCAACAGCCTCTCAGAACTGTCTGGAAAAATTCTTCAAGTCTTTATCTCTAAAAGAAGGGGTGTGGGCTTGTTCAAATCAGTAACATGTTGTGTTTCCCTCCATTATTTTTGTGTATGAAAAGAAATCTGAAACACTGGGATTTGTAGACATTTAGCCTTGAACCAGATTTCAAATCAAAGACAATGTTTAAATAATGTACAATAAATCTTTTGGGAACAGAAAAAAGCAGTGCATTCATCAATTTTTGATATTTAATATATCTTACTGATAAACCAGCTGTAACTTGAATAGTTTTTTCAAGCACCTTTCTGAAAAATAATAAAAGAATCCCCTCCAGTGCTTGCTTTTTTGAACAAGTTAGGACTAGTTCCAACTGACATCTTACAGATTTGTGTATTTAACACATTTCTGTGCCACCCAACTTCATTTCGGATTACATTTTGAGTAGAACTGGGGGGAGGGTGAATGTAGAAATTCTGCATAAAGAGAAACTGCAAATTCATGCACACAGGAAGTCTAGACAAGCTATCAATCTATTCATTTCAAGTGTGTAATGTTTTCACTTATATGAGCATTTTATGAAAATATTGGTTCATGCCTTCAGTTCAGTTTTCACTAAACTGAATCAGACATGCTTTTTAATATTATTGTTTTTTGTAGAGCATTATGTTTGAAAGAAATCAGATGTCAGTATGGGCCAGGTTTTTTTTATTCCTGACATGAAAAGTATTTTCGTACCTTTAATTCACAGATGGCATGGCAGAGGGAGAGGGGAATGGATAAGTCTGAGCAAAGGTCCCCTTAATCATAATCTTAACAATTTCTTGAACATCAGAGTTAGTTTAAAGAGTTGGAGCTGGAATTCTAGGTTTGGATTTAATGTTGTACAATCAAACAACATGGCAAATCATTGTAGCCAAGATATACTTACAACTCAATATTTGCATTCAGAAGCATTTCCCAGCTTCTTTTCAACTGAGCTATCTTTTCCTCTTTTTTGTACTTATTTACAGGACTCGAAAGCCAATACATATGTTTGTTGACTCCAGGCCAAGTTATCCATCTAAAGTTATTCTGTTTGGAAAGTACTCTCTTAATTTTGCTTAATCTATAAATGGCATAGTTATATATTCAGTTTTGTGCCCAGATTAACAATGCACTCTGTGACATGCAAGCATAAACTGCTGAAACATTAAGAGTAAGTTGCTAGGAACAGATTTGCAGAATAACAAATATACAGCATCAGGAATGGCTGAGGATTTCATTGTTGCCAAATGATCACTGACTGACACTAGCCTGATTCATAAAGCTGGCCATATGCATCATCTGGTTTTTAATTTGCAACAGTTTCTGATCTCTATATGAGTACATGGACAGATCATTTTCTGCTCATTCTGAAGCTCAGCACCATAACAATCTCCACAGGAAGCAAGGAAGGACCAGTTAGGCTGGTCCACTCCAAATACCTTAAGGATTTTAGGGGTTTTCAATAGGTTTTTTGAGAGTTTCTCAGTGTTCCAGTGGGCAGTTGCACCACAGTTCTTACTGAGCACTGAAACATGAAATTGACAAGGAATGTTCCCAAGCAGCCCTACAGATAAGAAACACTATGGTTAATGGGAGATCCCAGGGAAGTCTATGGTTAATGGAGGAGTTCCAGGACACGAAATAATAGAAGAGATGCGTAGAATACCAATTGTACAAAAATGAAGTAAGTAGTAAGTAGTAGTGCGGTAGTTAAAGGTGGCAAAGCAACCTTACTTCTCTGACCTTATTACACCTGCAGAGTGCCATCCAGTGGATTTATTTAAGATGACCTAGACTATTGAGCAATGATGGATGAGAAGATGATTATGTGGATTTGTTTGCAAAGCACTTAGGGACAAAATCATTTGTATTTGCTTGAAACTAGAAACATTTTAAAGTTAAGATGTTTCGATAAATCCCATGGATTATTCAGTATGTATATTTTAGGGAAAAAAAGAGAAAGAGAAAAGGGAGGGAAAGAAAGAAAGAAAGAAAGAAAGAAAGAAAGAAAGAAAGAAAGAAAGAAAGAAAGAAAGAAAGAAAGAAAGAAAGAAAGAAAACAGAAGTGGCTACTCTGTGTATAATCAAGAGAGTTCTGTTAGTATGCCACATTCTTAATAGTTTGCTTATCTTTACATTTACAAGAATTCAAGATCTATGTGAGCAGTTTGTGAAAAAAATATACCCGTAACATTTATCTACCCATAACATATCAGCTATTTCAGTGCTACTTATATGGAACTGGCCTACCCTTACTTCAGCTACAGTTGGGAAAACAAATTAGTAATACAGTACATGTATACTGGAAGAAGGTCAACCCTTTCTGGCACAGTCCCTGAGAAAGTTTTGTCTTTGGCATGTACAACCTCAAACTATGTGATAGAATGCAGCCCTTTCTTCAAGCTTTCAGTTCCAGAATAAAAGACTTCAGAGTTTGGGCTCTCCAGAGGCTGATGTTGGCAAAAAAATGCCTCATTATAGATACTTTAAACTTACCTCTTATAAACCTCAACAATTTGTCTTTTTAAAAAATAATAATAATGGAATGCTGTTTTATTCATTACCATCTGAGGGGGAAAAAACCTGTTTTATCTGGTACAGTTTAATCAAAGAACTTACAAAATCAACACATCTGCCAAGTGATATTCTTAGCTACTTGTTTTCCTCTTAGTTTGCAACATACTTCCTGATAAATTCTTGGCTTGTCCCCGTGATCTGTAGGGCATTATTTGGCCAATTGAACTAATGTGTTTTATGTTATAAATAGAGCCAGAACCACATCACATCAGGGTCACAGATTCCAGGGCTTCCTGTTTATTTGTAAGGGTTTGTAAAAGTTATTTCCAGACTCTCCCTAGAAAAAAGAAAATGTAGCCACTTTTCAGATATCAACAAATCTAAAATGGGAACATTTTGCTATTCTATATCCCAAAGTTAATAATATTAAAAATAATAAGTTCTGCTTTAATTGCTAACTACAGACTCCTAACAATGTGGTCACTGAACTTATTTCTCATAGAAATTTCCTCACAGATTTCAAACACAGCTTGAACGGACAGTAAAAGGAAATGCCACAAATAGGACCCCAGAGTTCTTCAACATGGTTCCTCCACATACATTTTAACTACAACTCCCAGAATTCTCTGGTAGCATGGGAAACCACTTAGACATGGCAACTGAAGTGTAGAAAATTGGGGGAGTCTGGGCCATCCAATCATAAAGACGCTACTTTAACAGATGATTGGGATATAAAGCTCCCCAAATTATTTGTGAAAGTCTCAGGGACAGAAATGAGAAGGGTACACCTGCACACCGCTCCCTGTTCTGTTAAATAAGGTTTGCGTACATGAAATTACTTGAATGCTTTTATACTGAAATAATGTATGCTTTTCATTTCAATTCAGACTAGGTCAGGGGTAGGCAACCTTGGCTCTTGTATGACTCATGGACTTCAACTCCCAGAATTCCTGAGCTGGCTCAGGAATTCTGGGAGTTGAAGTCCATGAGCCAAGGTTGCCTACCCCTGGAGTAGGTGAAGAACCTGAAGAAAAAACATGGACATTTCATCAGATAATTAATGGAACCTTGAAGAACAGCCTTTATTGGTATAATTTTCTGAATTACTTAGAATCCTTTTTTTTTACTTCCAAAGTATGTAACACTTCAAATATTCTACCAAGAAAAATCTTTCATTTGCCTAATTTTTTAAAACTGTTGACTGATGTTGGAAGGTAAATATTAATGGATTAAATAAAATGTTACTGTGTTCTGCTGGTCCTTCAAAACTCTTAGAACACCTGGATGTGCTCCAGTGCCTTGTGTGTTGGTGATATGGCTGGCTATATAAATTGATTTTAATAAATTTAAAAAATCCAATATATATTGTACTACTTCCTAGGATGCAGTCTAACACTAACAGCAGACACTGTTACGTTTTAGGACTGTAAATTCACTCCATGGTTACTAGACCAGTTTGAGCAAATGCTGTTAATAGTCAAAATATATGCTTTCAGAAATAGAAATATTTGCTAAAATTGAACTATTTCACTATTTTGACTTCTTTTCACTCACCTGGGCAAAGTAACTATAAGGACCAGATAAAATTGGAAAGGAAATCCACTTTAGCTTGGGAATTTATATTATTTTTCCTGCCCAGCCTAGAAGCAGTAAGGGCATAAACAGCAAATATGTTGTCACCTGAATGATGGAAATATAGTTTTCAGAGTTTTTTTTTTAGTTTTGAGGGGTCTAAGGGGCAGTCTCCCCCCCCCGGCATTATATTTTGCCTCCTAGCCTCCCAAATGGGTAAAAATGAACCCAGACTTGGAGTGTTTTCATGTTTCTGAAGAGATGATATAACTGCAAGATTTAAGGCCATCACTTTGTCTCTTGAAATCTTCCCCCTTAATAAAAGGTCTGACAATTCCAGGGAGCTCTGGGGATTGCAGGATTGTGCATGGCCAGTAGGCTGCAAGCTGCTTACTTTTGCAGTAAATGATATTGGGGAAAAAGATGGCAAGGCACTTAAGGGTAGTCCCAAATTTACAGCCATTCCATTAGTGACTGTCCAAAGTTAGAACAGCGCTAAAAAAAGCGACTTATGACCAGTTCTCACACTTACATTCGTTTCAGCATCCCCATGGTCAGTCGCATTACCAAAATTCAGGCGGTTGGCAGCTGGCTTGTATTTGTGACAGTTGCACTGTCCTGGGGTTATGTGTAACCTTCCCAGCCAGCTTCCGACAAGCGAAGTCAATGGGGAAGCCAGATACACGTAACGACTGCATGATTCACTTAGCAACTGCAGTGATTCATTTAACAACTGTGACAAAAAAGGTCATAATTTAGGGTTTGACTCACTTAACAGCTGCCTTGCTTATCAATGGCCACCTGGGGCTCAGTTGTGATTGCAAGTCAAGAACTAGCTGTATTTCTAGTAACATTAAATTCAACAATTCTTTAAACACATTAGCAGCAGAGATCCAGGTAAGGGTGCCGCTGGACACCTGGAAAATTAGAAGAATACTAATGCAGTATGAGGACATTTAAAAAAACAAGGTCTGTTTTGCTAACCTCTGATGCATGTTTGGCAGAGATTCAAGAAAACCTGTTGTTTCTTTGTTAGATTTATACCCTGTCTTTTATATGGGAACTCAAGGCAAGATTCAGAGATTCCTCAACCTGTTGTTTTTCCCCCTCACAACAACCACCCTGTGAGTTGAGTTGAGCTGAGAGGGAATGACCGACCCAAAGTCACCCACTGCACTATCAAGACTGGCTGGGGAATTCTGGGAGTTGAAGTTCACACATCTTAAGGTTCCCAAAGTTGGAAAACCCTGCACTTAGCCATTGTCATTCCAGCTTTCTTCTCTTGCAGCAGCCAGATTGCAGAAGTTGCTCCTCCTGGAGGCTCTGTTATTTCCTCACTGTGGTCAAAGCAGGCAAAATTATACTGAAGAAGTGTATAACTTGACAGAGCTGATCTATATTTTTAACACTTCATATAATATTTGCAACCATTTGTAAGTGTTGTCACCAGGTGGACAAGAGATTCAGGTTTCTAAGGGTTCATCCATACATTGTCCCTAACACCCCTTTAATTGTCCTTTAAGGACAAGGCCTTCATGATGCAGCCCTCATTCTATTCCTGGCCCACAAGTTTGGCTGCCTAACCTTGTAGTTACATTAAAAAGGCATTTTCTGCTTTCTCCCAAACAAGAGTTACTATGTGCGTAATTTGCAGTGTTTCGGCAGCAACCCCAGGGATGACAAGCTGGGATATGCCCAATCTTCTTAGCTGCTTTAGTTGCTGGAGGCACCCCCCAATCCTCCCCAGACTTGTCT
Organism: Vipera ursinii; assembly: GCF_947247035.1. Taxonomy (NCBI): domain Eukaryota; kingdom Metazoa; phylum Chordata; class Lepidosauria; order Squamata; family Viperidae; genus Vipera; species Vipera ursinii. The sequence goes on along the minus strand of NC_139512.1, from coordinate 285,842,766 downwards.
CCCTGGCATGGGCAGGAAGAGATTAGGCATTGGCAGAATGTTTTCCAAATTGTTTTCCTTCACTTGTGCCCCACTGAAACTGTTAGGACAGCACCACTAGACAGCCTCATTACTAAAGCGAAATAGAGGACGCAGAAAATTACCGTATGCTGACATCCTTTGGTGCCACTTCACTGGAGGAAAGTGCATTCATTTTCCACTGGACCATTACCTGCCCCCTGCTCTGAATGAAGTCTCCTGACTTTCCCCTGCTGTGCTTAAATCTCAGAACGAAGCCTCCCTGAAGACACTCCTTTTCAGTCAAGAAGCCGAGGAAAACTGTGTAGAGGATGTAGTAGGAAACCCTACCACCTTCAGTGACCCCACAGACGGATCACTTATTCTGAGAAGGAGATAGAAAATTAGAAGCTTTGTGCAATCGATGGATCAATACTTCGCTGATCTGATTTTTTTTTAAAATGGATCCTGAACTTGCAGGAAACACACACACAGTATCCCTGTCAAACTGAATTTGTTCGATTTGCTTTTTGGTATGAAGCCTTTTAAACTTCCCAGTCTAGCCTAGGCTCTCACATTTCCTGGTGGGCTTCCATGTACTAATTAAGCCTGTCCTTATTGGCATTTTCAAAATCAAGCAGGGCCAACTAGGTGCTGCTATGTAGCTTTGGACTGGCTGTTTTCTGCAGTGAATTATGTCACTGTTACAGTCCTACGGTCTTTGGATAAAAAAAAAGAGAGATTCACAGTTTGCAGTATTGGATCAAGATTAGCAGTGATATTTTGATAAATCACATTGCAAACTTGTTTCCACAGTCTCCTTCTTTAATCTGTTATACCCTTTCAATCTGAAAAAAAGCTACTTTAATTCTAGGCTCTATTGTAGAATGCACAACTAGAACAGTTGTTTTCTTCTGCAAAGAGATAAGGCTGGTTTGGATCAATCCCGTATTACTTGGGATGGGAAGTAATTTAATCCAAACCTTCCAGTGTATAGCTCATCTTACATACTATTCACCCTCATAAAGAATGTGAATTAGAACCATTGCCCCATCTTCTTATCCGAGGGCGGACAACATATATCTCCTATCCACCTTAGTTCTTGGCCTGTTTTTCATTTAGTTTTCCACCTAATTTCCAAAGCTATTTGCAAGTGATGAATCTCAGCCTGTGGCAAGAGCAATCTATCTTAATATCAGTAGGTAACTAACCAGAGAAGGAAGAAAAAGAGAGAAAAATTAAAAAAAAAACCAAAAGGGATATGCCAGAAAGATATTCAGTGGGCATATCTTCTCTTGGTTCTGGTCCATTTCAGCTTTGCACACCATAAGCATGAATGCACCCCAAGATGACTTCTGTGGCTATGCAATCCTGGATAGAAAAAGATGGTCGTATCCCTAGAATCTTTTTGAAACCAGTTAATTAAGTTTCAATTTATAGTAACTCCAGGATTGGGGTTCTGTGATTGGTTAGCTCCTTAGTTCTTCGTTTGAATTCAGGACAAATTATTATTACTTTATTTTTTTTTAAAGTGGCTGAATTCATTTGGATTGACTTTCCAATAAGCAAAGCTTATGATAGAGCATGTTCTGCTATGATACCCACTTCTGTGACCTTGACAAAAGCTTATGCCATAATAAATCTCTTAGCTTTTAAGGTGCTACAGGCCTCTATATCTTTGATGTAAGACAGCAGGTATGAATTTTCTACTTTTCCAGTAATCTTTATCACTGGATTGTGATGCTAAAGAAAGAATCTGGATTGAGTGTTAAATCCTTCCCTCCAAAATAAACATAACCATCCCACCTGGATCACTTCCTTTGGATCTAAACATTTAATTAACTTACATTTATTACTTATCTTCTTATTCTATCCCATTTCTTCATAACACCACTTAGGCTCCATAATCATATCAATATTATTCTATTGAAAGCATAATCTGAAATCCTTTTGTCTTTTTCAGTAGTTACAAAAGTCCTTTTTTTACATAGAGGTATTACAGCCAATCACCATTAGGTGTCCCCTAGCTATAAGTATTCCTAAATATAGTAATATTACCATATAACAATAGAAACCATGAATGGTTAAATTCCCAGAATGTAATTCAGTTGTTTGTAAAATGAGAACAAACTTCAAAAACGTAGAAGAGCCCCAGTTTGACTCCTGGATTGTATATAAAGGGATATATTCTGAGAGCCGGAATAATTAAAAACAAAAACAGTAAAGTTGGATAAAGAGGGTCATGTATTTTTTTTTCCTTTTCCGTTTATTTCTTAAAAATTATTATTATTAGCAAGCAGTCCACACCGGTTATACTTTTCTGTTAAAATATGCTGGTTCTTGGCTCTCTCTTGATGTGTAAGGCAATATATGCAATTTTCCTTTCCTGGAGGCTAAGCAAGAGGGTAAAGAACTACGTGACTAAAACATCCAAACTTCCTCTTTCATAAGCCATCACATGATGGAAGCAATTACAATTCCAGCCTTGTCTCTGTGAATTGCAGACACATTGCCTCACCCTAGAAACCCGTCCCGCCTTCCCTCCCTCCCTCCCTGCCTCTTTTTTAGTGTAGGCAAGTAATTGTTGCAACCAGCTTGGAAGGGATCCAGCTTTTTGTGTGTGTGGAGAAAGCGGTGGACGGAAGGCAAAAACAAAGATCTGTTCGCTGAAAGTATACAGCGTTTTTTTTTTTGGGGGGGGGGGTTGTTGTTGAAAGTTCCGTGAGAGCTGCTGACAAAGAATTCGATAGAACAGAACATAAAAGGCATGGCGGCTGTGGATTAGAAAACAACGTTAACTCTTGCCAACTCGGACAAAACTGAAGGGCAGAAAGGGGCGGTGGTAGATGCATTTTTCAATAATAATAATAATCTCAGAGCTGGGAAATGAGAATTTCCTGGGCTGGGAGGAAGAATGAAGACCACGATCTTATTTTAAAATAAAAACCTCGATTGTCTTAAAAGAACCAGCAGAAACCAAGACTCTCGCAAGATTTTCCATTTAGCAAGGACAATGTTTGCAGAAGAGGGGGAAGCAAATGGCGGGCTGAGGAGGATTGGCTTTGTGCTGCGTGGGAGAGTTGACTGGGTGAAGGAAGGGCACTGTTTATGTCTGATGCGGCTTCACCGCGGAGGCATGAGAAGGCAGGAAGCGATTAAGCTGCATTGCACCGAAAGGACAATAGGGCTTTCCTGACTTGTATCAACAATTGCAGTCCTCCATTTTAAACCAGGATGGGGTGTTTGAGAAAGGGGAGGTGACTTGCTGGATCTGTGAGACACGGTGGGAGGGGGCACTGCAGCATTTTGGGAGGGGGCGCACAAGATTTTGTGAGGCGGAAGCCTGCACCAAGTTTTTGCTCGCTAGCAGGAATAGCTGGTAACATTGAAAAGCACAAGCGTAACAAGCAGGGCATTTGACAGCGGAAATCCCCACGCGGGGAAATCGTGGAAGGAATAATGAACGTGTTAGTATGAGATTAAGCAGCCATGCAATTTGAGGACAAGTTTATTCATGTGATCCAGCAAGATCAATAAAATCGAGGGTGAATTTTAAACAAAACCAAACCCTTCCGCTTCGTTAGGAGAAAATGTTCAAAAGAAATCGCCGCATTTTGAGTAGCAACAAGCTAGACAATGTCGGCGCGTTTCCCTCCCCTGCCTTCTTTGCCAATCCAGTTGGAGAGATAATGATCTACACTCTGCTCTTCCAACTAACAACCAGTTCATTCCAGTTCAAAGGGAAGAGGTTGTAAAAAAAAATCGGCTCGAGTCTGCATTAAACAAAGAAAAATAATAGCGATCGAAAACTAGGCTGCTCCAGAAAGTGAGTTTGTACCCAGAGAAGGAACGTGAAGTCTGTCAGGGAGATGAGCGGGTTTAAAATTTGATAAATAAAAAGCGTCAGCAAGGAGCTGAAACCAATCTCCTACAGAGTAACGCCGGATCGTGACATAGGCAACCACAAGTGCAAGCAAATTACAGCACCCAGATTTACACTGGCCGACCGTTCTCCCATAACCCCAACAGGTCTGAATGAATGATAGCAGTGTATGCCTCCAAAAGGAGCCGCACAGATTAATGATGAGAGCGAAGAAAGGGAGTACACATCGCAACTTTTACGCCCGCCAGCTACCACATTAGGCGAGCTTTGCACCTCGGAGGAAGGGAGCGCGGGGCGGGCGCCCAGAAATAGCAGCAGAGGGGGCGGAGTTTATGGCCGTGACGGCGCAACAGTAAGGAGGCCTCCGCCTCTGGAATGTGCAATTCGCTTAAACAAGCCTTCCAAGTGCCAATAGCAGAGAGTCACGTCTTGGACTGCGGCTGCGCACGGAGAGTGCAGCCAAGGCCCTTGAACAAAATGCAGACGTCAGAGCGCTCTTTCCCCTCCCTTCCCCGTTTCCCTTTGTAACCTACATAACTCAGCAGCTGCGGCAGCACTGTGGGAATGGTGACCTAGACGCCAGAATTTTAGGAAAACGCTGCCATTTTGTTTACCCGGCACGATCCCATAGGCACGCAGTGTGACACTTACATATATGTACAGTAGGGTCACGCTTTTCCTTTAGTGACAACGGGCTCTTCCTATTTTATATCGAAAGAAGCTGCGCGGGTTTTTTTGGTTTTTTTGAGAAGGCGCGGGGTGGGAAAGAAAAGCAGAATCAGGGCGGGTAGGTGGGTGTGCTGAATATACCCAGCGCAGCGCTGGTGCCTGAGGAAAGGAAATGCGACTGTCCCACTATTGGACTTGAAGGGACTTTAAAAAGACACTGCAAAAGTTAACACATTTATCAAGAAGCTTGGCAGCGGTTAGTGTAACAAGCAAGCTCACGCACAATAGGTTTTAAATTTTGGTAATTTCCTGGCAACACAGAACTACCAAGTTGATAATTTCTAATGCGCTTTTTCACGCATGTATCCAGGATTCCCCGGCTTCTCGTTACTGTACAGTATACTGCGGCGCCTTAAAGTCTTTTTTTTTAATGCGGCAGTCTAAAAATGTTTTCCATTTTCTTACGTTCAATTCATTTTTTTTTAAATTAAAATTCTTGAGCACAACAAAGTAATTTTACATAGTGTCTGGGGCATGTTACTGTACTCTACTTTTAACATGCAATTTCAGATTTCAGGAAGAAAATCTTGAACGTTACGTGTAATGTTTGGCAAACAGTAGGCTTTTAAACGAGGACCGTATTTAGGATCCTTGCTGTTGGTTACCTGACCATGTAATATTTCTTTCCCATTCCAGTGACATTTCACATATCTTGACTACAGCTCCCATCATTCCCAGCCAATATACCCAACGAATTCTACTCAGAAATAAATCTACCTTTAGAATACAACCTTATGCCTGTTTTTTTCTAGGCAGCCTATTACATTCAGAGAGATTTATTCCTGAAGAAACGTGCCTAGGAGTATTAACTAGTAACAAATTCGGGAAACCACTAGGAATTGCTAATAATAATAGCATTGGCAGTCGTGCGGGTGGCAACGCTCTTATAAAGGCTCGATAACCATCCAAAATCCTTTCCTGACCTATAATTATGCTTTTTTTTTTTTTTAAATCGATGGCAGTGCGCGGGGAATGGGGTTGGGAGATTTCGAGGACAGTTAATGACTGAAGAGGCAGCTTTAAATGTAAAGAACTTGCCGAAGGTCATGCGCCGATAGCCAATATCGAAGGCTGAAACGATTTCTCGGGTAACCTAGATTTTAAAACGCGGCCATTGCAGAATCCAAAATCCAACATTACAACACACGCAAAAGGTGCGGTGACCTTCTGCAACGGGCGAAGTTATGTGTACAGGGTGGCTATTAATTATTTTTTTTTATTGCAAAACTACACTCCCCGCGCATTACTATTAAAGCATTCTTGCCCGGGAGGAGGAGGAGGAGGAGAAGGGAAGACACCCCAGTTCTTCTATTTGCATCCATTCACACACGAAAGACCTGCCGTTCCCTCCCTCGCTGCCTGCCTCCCTCCCTCCCTCCCGCTTCTCCGCGTGCTGACTAGAGAGAGCTGGTTATTCTTGCAGCTCTTGTTGTCTTGGCAGGAGTTCAATGAGCAGCAGGCGGAGGAAGAGGAGAGCCTAACACGCAGGCGCTCCTGGGCACTGTCGAAGAATCGAGTCACTGGAGCAGAGCGCCCAAGCGGCGGCGACTGCTTCTGGAGTCCCCGCCCAGTGTGAGTGTCTGGGCGGCCGGCAGCCGGCGGGCAGTGCTGGAGTAGCAAGAGCGCGGTGCGGGCAGAGCGAGCGGCGTGTCGTACTGGGGGGTCGGAGGGAGCTGTGCTCGGGCGATGCATATCGCCACGTCCCCGGAGTCCCGGAAATAGGAGAGCCTGGCAGAAAGCAGAGGCGCTTCCTTGGCCTCGGAGCCACGCTCGTTCGCCCGAGGATCTGGCATTCGGGGCCGAAGGCTGCAGCGGTTGCAACACGCCGAGCCTCCCCGGTGGCAAGCCGAGCAGCGGTGGGAAGAGGAGGTAGGGGACGAGGCGCGGGGCGCTCGCTGCCCCTGGACTCGGCCATGTCGTCCGCGGCGGTGGCGGTGGCCGCTGCCTCCCGCAGGCAGTCCTGTTACTTGTGCGATCTACCTCGCATGCCCTGGGCCATGATCTGGGATTTCACCGAGCCCGTCTGCAGGGGCTGCGTCAACTACGAAGGGGCCGACCGTGTGGAGTTCGTCATCGACACGGCTCGGCAGCTCAAGCGGGCGCACAGTTTCCAGGAAGGCCGGGCTCCGCCGCCGCCGCCGCACGCGAAGCAACCGCCGCCGCCGCTCAGCACCAAAGAAATGCACTCGGCGGCTGTGGCTTCGGCCGAGGCGGCGTCTCGCGCGCCGCCTCAGCCCCACGAGCGCTACTCTCTGGCGGCGGCGCTGGCCTCCTCCGAGCGGCCGCCTCCCCGCCTGGGACCCGAGTACGGCGGCGGGAGCAGGCAGGTCAACGGCATCCTGGTTCCCAACGGTTTCTCCAAGCCCGAGGAGCCGCCCGAACTGAACCGTCAGAGTCCCAACCCGCGCCGGACGCACGCGGTGGCCCCCACTTTGGTGCCCCTCATGAACGGAGCTTCCCTGCCCGCCTCCATCAGCATCAGCAGCCGGGCGGCGGCGGCCGCAGCAGCCTCCTTGGCGGCTATCTCCGGAGCGCCGCCGACCCCGCTGCAGGTATCCGTCTCCCAAGCGCAGCAGAGCCAGCAGCAGCCCGGGGAAGGGGGCGGGCACAAGCGGCCCGGTTCGGTATCTTCCTCGTCGTCTGGAGGCGGCGGCGGAGGAGGCGGCGGCGGCGCCAGCGACCAGGAGGGCAAGGAAAAGGGGCAGCCGCAAGCCGCGCGGGGCTCGGCGGATCAACTGGATCAACTCGGCGCGGAGAGCAAAAACCGGGGGGCGGCGTTGGGCTCGGAGCAAGAGTGGCTGGGCAAGCCCAAGACGGTGCGCGACACCCTGCTGGCCTTGCAGCACAGCGGCCACGCGGCGCCCTTCGAAAGCAAGTTCAAGAAGGAGCCCGGCATGGCGGGAGGAAGGCTCTTGGGCTACGACAGCAACGGGGCCGCGGCCAAATCAGGTAAGAAAAAAAAAAAAAAGACAGGCGTTTGGCGCGGGCGTGGGGTTCTGGTGGAGGGAGAACCGCGCGCCCTTCTTCTCGGAAACAACCGGGTCAGGTGCGCTTTTTCAGCCCCCTTCCCGGGGCCTGGCTGTGGCAGCGTGCTCCGGGCTCGGAAGCAGCATCTGGAGGTGAGGTTTCCCCTCCTTACTCCCGGCCGCTTTCTTTTGCGCGGGGAGCTGTGGGGCAGGCGGGGCTGGGAAACGTTTTTTGTCTTCCTCCTCCTGCACCAGGCTAGAACTCGGAGCGTGCAAATGAACAAACATGCGGAAGTTAGCCAGAGACTTGGTGTGTATGGATAAATGTAGGGCTCTTCTCTGTGTGTGTGTGTGTGAGAGAGAGAGAGAGAGAGAGTGGATTATGACGCATTGGGTGCACAGTGACTGTGAATGTGTTTCCAGCCAGTGGAAAATTACAAGCATGCAATTGTTTCTTTGGCTCATGGCCACTAATGTGTGGGAGGAGAGAGGCACAATGTAAGTTACATTTGACTGCAGTGTGTACCATAATAGTATGAGCGGTGGCCCAGCACGTTGGTCTACCTTGCAGAAGCTGATTCACAAACCCAGATAAGGTGAACTCTTGTTGGTTTTGAGCTGGTCTTCCCCATTTGTATCCAGTGAGTAATTTGGCTGAGGTCCAGCTGCTTCCACTGACTAGACTGTGATATAGGACAGACCATTCTCTCTGCAACATGATCTCATCTCCTCCACTGCTTCTTTCTAGGGGCTCGGGCTGCGAGGAAGAGAAAGGCTTCTCCAGAGCCAGAAGGTGAAGCTGGACCTCCGAAGGTCAATGGCGAGGCACAGTCATGGTTACCCACCTCATCAGAAGGGATGAAAATACCAATGACAGCTGCATCTTTCATGTCCCCACCGCCACCAACTGCTTCGCCTCATTCTAATCGGACAACGCCACCAGAGGCAGTTCAGAATGGTCAGTCGCCTATGGCTGCGCTAATTTTGGTTGCAGACAACGCCGGGGGCAACCATGCTTCCAAAGATGCCAACCAGGTTCACTCCACTACCAGGAGGAATAGCAGCAGCCCCCCTTCTCCATCCCCTATGAACCAAAGGCGGCTGGCCAGGGAAGTGCCAAGCCAAGGGGCAAACCCTGGAGGGATGGAACCAGTGCACCCTGTCAGCCTCCCAGACTCTTCTCTGGCAGCAAGTGTCCCCCTCTGCTGCACCCTGTGTCACGAGCGATTGGAAGACACCCACTTTGTGCAGTGCCCCTCCGTTCCATCTCATAAGTTTTGCTTCCCTTGCTCTAGACAGAGCATCAAACAGCAAGGAGCTAATGGCGAGGTGTATTGTCCCAGTGGGGAGAAATGCCCCCTAGTGGGTTCCAATGTCCCTTGGGCCTTCATGCAAGGGGAGATTGCAACCATTCTTGCAGGAGATGTCAAAGTGAAAAAAGAGAGGGACTCATGACTTTTCCAGTTTTTCATTGCAACATCAACTTTAACACAAAACGGCTTGAACTGTATATACCTATAAATACTATAAATATCTATATATATATTATATTATATATATATATATATATATCCAAGACAAGGGAAATGTAGACTTCATAAAACATGGCTGTATAATTTTGGTTTCTTTTTTGAATACATTGTGTTTCTATATTTTTGAAGACAAAAGGTATGTACTTATAAATGCTCTTTTTTGTTGTTATAGCAACTATTTGTTGTGCTTCCTTGGTGACAGTTACTGTTCAGTGTAGGCTGTGACTTGCGCTGCTTTTTTTAGAGAGCACTTGGCAAACCAGAAATGCTTCTAGCTGTAAATTGTATGCACTTGGTCCCCCCCCCCGTTTTTTTTTTAAAATGCCAAATACATCTTTCAACATTGTAAAGATTGCCTTATTGTCTGTGGTTCCTTTTATTTTATTTTTTGCCCTTATTCATGCTGAAGGCATTTTAGGTTTTAGAGAAACTATGGCATTAAAAAGATCATAGGATTCAAGCAAGGTTGCTATTCAGTCCAGTCCAAAGACATGAAGCAATAGGGATTTGTGCAGAAACATTATTATTCCTTCACTGCTGCTGCAAAAACTGGCCAGCGTTTTTTGCTTGTTTGCAGACTATTCATCTTAAAGTGAGGTGCTATTGTGTTAGAGACTGAGGAGGTGGGTTGTTTTTTGTTTTGTTCTTGGTTAAAGGCAAAATATCCATAGTTCTAATAGTTGGTAGTAAGATTGCAAAACTGTTTTTGTCATGAATTGCTTAAGGTTCCTGCAGTTCTTTTGTGATAAACTTAATTATTGACTAGCCCTGTGTTAGTTCAAACAGAATAGCACTGCCATAACTTTCCAACATCAATGAATGGAACGTTGCCATGCCCTTCATACTTGTATGGAAAACACTGAGGTAGGTTTTATGGATTTTTACAGTAGTGCCGAAAACTTTCTTCTTAACACTTAATGTTTAGAACTGTTGCTATTGTTATTGTTGCTTATGTCACCTAATTGAGTAGAGCAAAAGCAGAGAGTAATGACAGCAGCAGAGAAGGTTTTGCTTGGCATGTCTGCGTTGTCAGCAGAGAGATTAATGGGGATTTCTGTCTGAAATTTCCTAATCCACATCGTGTCCGAGGCAAAACAACTAAATTGCATTTAAAGGAAACAACCTAGGATTTAAATCTTGAATTTTTATGCAGGGATCCCATGCTTTCTGGACTATCTTCAACCATTATTTTGCATAACTAGTATTTTGATCATGCTTCTTTTTGCGTCAGAAGACAGACATTTTAGAGAAACATCAGCTGCTAGAAATAGTCAAGACTCACTGTAGTGTTACTGTGCTGTTCACAATTGTGTTAGCAACATTGCTGTACAACCACTTGCATTAATTATTGGTGACCATTTTTGCATATGGTCATAAATGATTATTTCAAACAGCAGTTTGCCCCTTGTGTTGTTAGCACGTATTAACAATTTATTCTCTTTAGCTACATTTAATCATATTTTATACTATTGGGTCAGACTGTTTTTAGGTGTTCATCTTCAGTCTTCTATTTAACGTTGAATAGATTTTGATAGGGTCCTTTTTTAATGGTCAACACATTTGAAAACCTAATTTGCACATGTGCAATTCTATTTTTTTTAACATTTTAATAAGCACACCCATTAGATTTGTGTTCTGTATTACAGGTCAGTGTAATATTAAATAACAAGTTTTGCATGATAAACCAATATTTGGAATTATAGAAATACATATAGATCAGACTGGTGTCTTATGTAAACATGTTTAGAAAGTTTGAGATGGGAAACACACATATGTACAACTGTAAGGATTCTTTGGAACCACTATAATTGAAATAAGAATTTAGGCACTTTATTAAAAATTGGATTTTGAATTAATAGAGGATAAGTTCTTAAGAATCTTTTTGACATAATACCTCATGTATTAAACTAATTTGTATGAACAGTTTGCATTTTACGTTAAAAAAATACCCCTACTAAAATTTTCATTGTGACATCTTAGCATGTAGTTCAGATTTGAGCTGCTTAATCTGAGGTGGGATGACAGTTCAAATTTGAGTTTCTTAATCTGAGATGGAATGACAATAACTTCTTTCTTCAAAATGCTATTCAAGCATGACAGATTATTGAGAGGCATTTGATTAGAATCCTTAGTTACAATCTTCATATTGTAGCTCAGTGATATCACTGTATGTTCTTTAAAGTAGTTCAAAAGTAGTTCAATGAGGGATGTTTAAAGCTTGCCATGAACACAGCTGGAACATATTTCAAGACTTTATGAGTTCAGTCAATTTCTTCCAAACCTCTGTTAAGGTAACCAGCTCACATATATTTTATAAATTTATACTACAGAAATGACATAAACTGTGATATGATTTTTTAAAAATACATTTCTGTGATTTCAATCGGCCTAATGTAATTTTTTTTAAAATTGGTTTCTGACAGCAGATAAGCATATAGCCACATATATACACAGATGCACACAATATGCTTCCCTGGCTACAAAGTTTTTTTTAAGTGCTTTAGCTGCAACAATACTACAGTTACTATCCAATAAACCAAACAAAACTTGATTCCATTGCAGCTAATGTGAACTTAATTGCTTATTTCAATGGAGTCAGATGTTGCATCCTTAATTTTTTTTCCAGTTTTTAATGGTGATTCTTTGTATAGCAATAAAGCAAAATGTTGTTTAATGGAGAGTGTGATTGTCACAATCTCACTTTTAAGTTACCATTATTAAAATACCACCTGCACTATGCTTTCATTGTTTATAGTTGCTGAACTAACACATTACTATTTTTTCCTATTTTTTTAATCTTTTGCATTAAATAAAGTGAAATCAGGCATTTAAACATTTTCTGTGAATGTAGTCCTTTTTATCTTTTTATTTAAAAATAATAATCCTGCAGCTACTGACATAACCTAGTAGCCAAAGCAACTTTTTTTTAAAAGATTACTTTCTTTGATTAGAAGGTGATAGGGAAGAATAGAACAAAGTGTCATCAGAAAATATTTTTTCTTAATTAAGGAGAACTATTTCCTTTTATATTAAGGTGCACAGAATCCAGGCAAGTGAGAAGGAAAAAGGAAACATGCAAGTTCTGGATACTAGTTATGGTATATTTGAGCTAAATATGCTATGAAATCATGTTTAGGAACAGGTTTATTTGTGAAGTTCTCCCAATGGCTTTTTATGGCAACAGGGTCCTGAGAAATTTCTTCTGTACTTGAGCCAGAAGCTCTCACTTTACTACCAGGGATAATAGATACAGTGTTCTGCTGATATGAGAAAGCCATTGACGACTATCTGATGTTGCAGTTTTGTAGCTTTTTTTGAGCTGAAGATAGAACACTAATGAACATAAACATGCTGCCCTTATTTTAGGTGGAAGATAGATTCCCTTGACATAATCTATGTTTAGAATTGAGATAAACCCTTTAAAAAAAGTTCTCTTCACTGCAGTGCAGGGAAAAAAAGGTAAAAAACATGCACCAATGCAGCTTAGATGTCCTCAGTCAAAATACAGAGAAGTTGCTGTAGTTGAAATTCTAATTACCGTATGTATGCACAGTAAATCCTGATCAGTCTCAGTGCTGGAGAAGAATCAGATATTATAATAAATTTATATAAATTTTACAAGCATTGCAGTTTCATGATAGAATGCAATGACTTACATGGGATTTTACAAGCAGTGCAAAGATTTGAAAAGCTCTGTGCTGTTGCCATTTGCTTAGTACTGAAAATTGTACTATTAAAGCAGTAAAAAGGATTACAATTAATAAGTATATTTTTATATTTAACCAATGAATTCAGTAAACCCACCTCATTCCTTTATTATTATTTTACAAGATTAGTTGATTGCTGAACTGTACTATAAAGGACTACACTATCCAACCAATGCCAGTAAAATTTGGCCCTTCAATTTTGCTAAAAGCTTCCAGTTTATGGAACATACATTTATACACATTTTTATTTTGGGGTGGAGGGGGTAGGAAATCCAATTGTAAAAGTAATGTGTATAACCAGATAGTACATTTAATTATGTTACACTAATTTCTGGAAACGTTTTTTTACATTTTTACAAACACAAAAACTCTAAAATCACTCCCATATATTGGAAATAAGACAACTTAATCAGTGGATTGATTGCTTATGAGGACAACTAACGTGATCATAAAATGTAGCCAGTTAAAAGCAATCTCTACTTTTGCTTCAGGATCATAATACTGGACTTAAAAAAGATGTTAAATTAATAACTATAATGTGCATGGAGGCAGCTGGATTTCTTAAAAACATGAAATGACAAAAAGGGGAATTTTTCATTTTATATAAACATAACTGATTTTTATTTTTAATCTCTTTTCCTCTCCCACGGATATCTTTTTTTTAAGGTAAATCTGTTGTCTAAAGTGCAAATCAGCTACTACAAACCAATAAGCAGAATTCCTCTTCCTCTGATTTCTTTAGACAAATCATTCAGAAACTATTCTAGGTAGATCTAAGTAGGCCACACGAAATTCTGAGTCACCATCATTTGCTTTCCCGTGTTCAAAAAATACAGTATGAGAAGAAATGCCTTTCCTCTATCATAGATGAAGGTCAGGCTATACTAACAGATGAATGGAATGTATATTTACCAATTGCATCATTCCAGACTTTGTAGCTGGAGTGCTTAGCTAACTTATCCAATAACTTTGGCTAAGAGGAAATAATCATAAATCCTTATAAAGGCTTTCATTTTACAATGATGATTTATTCTCAGTGTTCCATCCTATGAATGCTTATGGATTAAAGGTGAGTAGAACAGTCTTCTAAATAAAGGTGTACAGGTCTATACTGTTAAATACATATTTCTTACCTTGAAGAAATTCTTAACTGAAAAGTTAACCCTAAATTAAAGCTGATACTTGTATGCTATTGCTTTATGGAATTCAGCTATGTGAATAACTGATTTATCCTTATTTTAAATTTAAAAAGTTATCACAGTAGTTACATAAGTAAAATCCATTGGGGGCACACATTATTTTTAAACAGAACTATCCTAAATGTTGTCTCTCACTTTTATAAAGGTTATTACTTTTTTAACACTTTCAGGCTAAAATCCAGTCCTGAACCCTTTGTATGTACATGGTTTCAAGTGAAACTACTTTCAAGTAAATGTAACAGCTACTTATATTAAAATTAGAAATATCTGTCTGCAAATTGTAGCCTGATATGTGTAATTCCAGGCCTAAATAGTACAATTCAGAAATAAGTCCTTACTTGCACAGAATTTATATTCACATAGTAAGTTTAGGTTGATGAAAATTTATTTTTCTACCTATAGATGTATATGCATTGGTGAACAGATTTCCCAGTTTTCTATCAAAGTGTTATAAATTCTATTAATCTTATGTTACAATTAAAGGGACACAAATGGATTCTTTTTAAATATGGACATTATTTACTACTTCTCAGAATTGTGTTACCATCTGTCTCTACACATAAACATAGATAGGAGTTTCAAACTTGTTTGCTTGATATTATACACATGCTGACTCTGTAAAGTGCTATTGCTATGATTTATAGCATATAATGTGGTCTACTTGTAACCTAAAAGGTAACAGAATGGCACTAACAGAGTTGTTTTGCAGTGTTGAGCTTTATTCTCAGCAAGGATTGATAAAGTTGCTGGGAACTCTCCAATGTCCTTAAGGGATCAGGTAGCATATTAAACAAATGGCCTTATTTTCCTTTTTAAAGCAGAAGTGCTCAAAGAGAAGGGAAACAAAAGGAAGGTGAATGCTTTCCAGTCCAATCATGCTGATAACACACTTTCACTGGTTGAAAAGTAATAGGATTAACAATATTAATGGATGCTGGAACTTAATAAAAAATCCAGCCTGGGTGGTAGGGTATAAAAATGATGGATGGATGGATGGTAGAGATAGATAGATAGACAGACAGACATCTTTTTTATTTATTTTTAAGCACAAACCAATGTGCTTAGCAATAGACTTCCTTCTATGTATATACCTGCTTATTAGGGCTTTCAGCCCCCCCCCCAAGCGGCATTATTACAAAGTCATCTTATTGCCCCCAACAATCTGGGTCCTCATTTTACCTACCTCGGAAGGATGGAAGGCTGAGTCAACCTTGAGCCTGGTGGGATGCGAACCTGCACTAATTGCAGGCAGCTGGTGTTACTTAAGGAGGCATTAGCCCACTGCTCCACCAAGGCTCTTCAAAAAGTCTTCAAAAGCACATCAAAAATACCCTGGAAGAAGACAATATCAAACCATTTCTATTGTCAAGAAAACTGCCCAGACATATTTAGATATCAGCAGGAGCTCAGCTTTACTCAAAGAAGCCTCTACTTTAAGACTATGCTTTCAAAGTTTGTCGACCTAACTCATTTGCCAAGCTTCATACACTACACTAACATACAAAACAGTCAATCATACCTTACTCTAGTGGGATTAAGATCCTGAACTACAGCCTGGGAAGTCATGAAAGCTAAATTGGTCCTTTTATTTATTTATTTCCCTCCCTACATACTATTTGAACTTATAGGCTTATAAGCAGTGTGAAGGTTAAAACTGCCAACATAAATTTCCCAACTCCAAGAAATTTCACTTATATAAAGCATTCACTGGGAGGAAACAAATGAATAAAGCCAGTTCCACAGGTCCCAAAGATCTGCTGAAACAGACATGTCTTAATAGCTTTATGGAAAGCCAGAAAGAGCTGGAACTTGTCTAATATTGACAATGGACGTTAGACAATGAACAATGGATCTCTCAGACAGTGTTGTTCCAGAGAAAGGGGACAGTGACAGAGAAAAACCAACTTCAAAATCATGCAGATGACTTCAATAACCAGTGGGATGTAAAGAGAGCACTCTCTTCCAGATATTATGCTAGTTAACTATCTTTTA
The DNA here is from genome assembly GCF_947247035.1 of Vipera ursinii. Classification (NCBI taxonomy): domain Eukaryota; kingdom Metazoa; phylum Chordata; class Lepidosauria; order Squamata; family Viperidae; genus Vipera; species Vipera ursinii. The sequence goes on along the minus strand of NC_139512.1, from coordinate 285,826,761 downwards.
GCCCAACGTATCCTACCTAGTTCCTGTTATGGGCAAAGAAAATGAAAGGGAAATGGTAGGCATGCCATTGCCTTCAGTTCCTGGGGAACAGGGACAGGAAAAGAAAAATCAAGTGTTAAAATTTGCTATGGTCAGATTCAGCCATTAGAGAATGATGTTTTCATATTCAACCATATCCATTCCTCTCCTCTATATGAGATCTAATTGTCCTGCAACTAGACAGTTTCCGTTATCTCACTCTAGAGCAATGTTTCTCAATCTTGGCAACTTTTAAGATATGTGGACAGCTGGAGGATGTGAAGTCCACAGATCTTAAGATTTCCATGGTTGAGAAATACTGCTCTAAAGGATTTAGTTCATGGGTGTCCAACCTTTTGGCTTGCCTGGGCCACACTGGGAGAAGAGGAATTGTCTTGGGCCGCATATAAAATATAGTTATATGTATAAAACTATAATCTCATAATAACATTAAAGTTTACAATCTTGTGGGGCTGTGTTTGTAGCTTTCCAGCTGTGGACTATAGGTTGGACAAGCCAGAAGGAACAATCATGGCAGGGTCCATTTCCTGCCTTCCTGGGCTATTTTTGCATTATATGCTTCTTTATTTCATGTTATTTTAGTTTGGGAGATACCCAAATGGCAGAAAGGGCAGACAAACCAGCCCCAGAAAAGTCCAACCGGAGTCCTGCAGTCTTCATTTCATTTCATTTCATTAAATTTATATGCCGCCCTTCTCCTTGAGGACTCAGGGCGGCTCACAACAATAAAAATTAAAAAACATAGAGTAAAAAGTTTAAAAGAGAATTAAACAATAAATACGAAATTACAAAACAATTTAACCCAGTAAAAGCCTAATTAAAAATCGTAGTCAGTCCAGGCCCGCTTGTTCGAACAACCAGGTCTCCAGGTCACGGCTGATCTACTCCATTCCTTGTTGTGGTGCCTTGACTAGCAAATGGTCTCGCTGCTAGCTGGTGTTGCGTTAAAAGGAACCTGCAGCAAAGTTAAAGGGTACCTTGTTCATCATGACTAGTTTACTCATCCTAACTAGCACAATCACAACCAGTGACTCAGGGAAGACAGGACAAAGACAGCATAGGAATTGGCAACGAGGACAACACATGGTATGACAAGATCAGTTTGTGCCAGCCTAAGAGTAATTGAACAGATAGCACTTTAGATCAGTGGTATTAAAGACTGATCTAGAGATGAGAAATCATATTTTGAAAGCCATAATCTTCCTGTTGTGCTGGTGAGCTTCCCAAGGTCATAAGACTAATTAGAGCAGACATGTCAAACACAAGGCCCGGGGGCCAGATCCGGCCCACAAAGTGGTTTCCTGTGGCCCACGAAGCCACCCTGGAAACAGTGAGGGAATGGCCCCCACTGCCTTGGCCCTGGCCCAGAGACCCTCCTCCTGCCAGAGCCCCTCAGATCTGTCCCAATCCTGCCCAGGCCCCCATAGGCACCCTTGATGCGAACGATGTAGAGCTGGCCACGCCCACCCAGTAGGCCATACGCACTCTACTCACGCCCACCCAGTAGGCCATGCCCACCCAGGCCATACCCACCCGGCCCCCTGAGGGCAACCGCAATGCTGATGCGGCCCTCCATGAAATTGAGTTTGACACTCCTGAATTAGAGGGTGGGGAGGAGGGGAAGTATGTCTTGGTAGGCTTTCATCTGATCTAGCAAGATGACCTTTTTATTTTGGCTTTCTCAAATCTCAAGACTGTTGTTCATTTTAAGGAGATCGCTAACCCATGCACATGCACACAAATAAGCTAGCCAAGGTTTGACTCAATGTTTACTGTTGTTGTAGTTGTTAGTTGCGAAGTCGTGTCCGACCCATCGCGACCCTATGGACAATGTTCCTCCAGGCTTTCCTGTCCTCTACCATCTTCTGGAGTCCATTTAAGCTCACGCCTACTGCTTCAGTGACTCCATCCAGCCACCTCATTCTCTGTCGTCCCCTTCTTCTATTGCCCTCAATCTTTCCCAGCATTAGGCTCTTCTCCAGTGAGTCCTTCCTCCTCATTAGGTGGCCAAAGTATTTGAGTTTTAGCTTCAGGATCTGGCCTTCTAAAGAGCAGTCAGGGTTGATCTCCTCTAGGACTGACCGGTTTGATCGCCTTGCAGTCCAAGGGACTCGCAGGAGTCTTCTCCAGCACCAGAGTTCAAAGGCCTCAATTCTTTTGCGCTCAGCCTTTCTTATGGTCCAACTTTCACTGCCATACATTGCAACTGGGAAGACCATAGCCTTGACTATATGCACTTTTGTTGACAGGGTGATGTCTCTGCTTTTTAGTGTGCTGTCTAGATTTGCCATGGCTTTCCTCCCAAGGAGCAAGCGTCTTTTAATTTCTTGACTACAGTCCCCATCTGCAGTGATCTTGGAGCCCAGGAAAATAAAATCTGTCACTACCTCCATTTCTTCCCCATCTATTTGCCAGGAATTGAGAGGGCCGGATGCCATGATCTTGGTTTTCTTAATGTTTAGTTTCAACCCAACTTTTGCACTCTCCTTCTTCACTCGCAACAAGAGACTCTTCAGTTCCTCTTCACTTTCTGCCATTAGAGTGGTATCATCTGCATATCTTAGGTTGTTGATATTTCTTCCGGCAATCTTAATTCCAACTTTTGACTCCTCTAGCCCTGCCTTTCTCATGATGTGCTCTGCATATAAGTTAAATAGGCAAGGCGACAGTATACAGCCTTGCCGGAAACCTTTCCCAATTTGGAACCAATCAGTGGTTCCGTGTCTAGTTCTCACTGTTGCTTCTTGGCCCGCATATAGGTTTTTCAAGAGACAAATAAGATGTTCTGGTACTCCCATCTCTTTAAGAACTTGCCACAGTTTGTTATGATCCACACAATCAAATGCTTTAGCATAGTCAATGAAGCAGAAGTAGATGTTTTTCTGGAACTCTCTAGCTTTCTCCATGATCCAGCGTATGTTGGCTATTTGATCTCTAGTTCCTCTGCCTCTTCGAAATCCTGCCTGTACTTCTGGTAGTTCTCGATCCACATACTGCTGGAGTCTAGCTTGTAGGATTTTAAGCATAACTTTACTAGCATGAGAAATGAGTGCAATGGTTCGATAGTTTGAACATTCTTTGGCACTGCCTTTCTTTGGAATTGGAATGTAAATTGATCTTTTCCAATCCTGTGGCCACTGTTGAGTTTTCCAAATTTGCTGGCAAATTGAGTGTAGCACTTTTACTGCATCGTCTTTTAAGATTTTGAATAGCTCAGCTGGAATACTGTCACCTCCACTAGCTTTGTGGTTGCTCAGCTTTTCTAAGGCCCACTTCACTTCATATTCTAGGATGTCTGGCTCGAGGTCAGTGACCACCTCATTGTGATTATCAGGGACGTTAAGCTCATTCTTGTATAGTTCTTCTGTGTAATTTTGCCATCTCTTCTTAATCTCTTCTGCCTCTGTTAGGTCCCTGCCATTTTGGTCCTTTATCATGCCCATTTTTGCATTGAACGTTCCCTTCATCTCTCCAATTTTCTTGAAAAGATCTCTGGTCCTCCCTATTCTATTGTTTTCTTCTATTTCTTTGCACTGTTCATTTAAGAAGGCATTCTTATCTCTTCTAGCTATTCTCTGGAATTCTGCATTCAATTGGGCATATCTTTCTTTTTCTCCCTTGCCTTTTGCTTCCCTCCTTCCCTCAGCTATTTGCAAAGCTTCCTCAGACAGCCATTTTGCTTTCTTGCATTTCTTTTTCTTTGGGATGGTTTTGGTTGCTACCTCTTGTACAATGTTGCGAACCTCTGTCCATAGTTCTTCAGGCACCCTGTCTATCAGATCTAATTCCTTAAATCTATTTGTCACCTCTACTGTATATTCAACAGGGATATGATTTAATTCATACCTGACTGGCCTAGTGCTTTTCCCTACTTTCTTCAGTTTAAGCCTAAACTTTGCAACAAGAAGCTCATGGTCTGAGCCACAGTCAGCTCCTGGTCTTGTTTTTACTGACTGTATAGAGCTTCTCCATCTTTGGCTGCAGAGCATATAGTCAATCTGATTTCTGTGTTGACCGTCTGGTGATGTCCATGTGTAGAGCCGTCTCTTGGGTTGTTGGAAAAGAGTGTTTGCTATGACCATCGTATTCTCTTGACAAAATTCTATCAGCCTGTTCCCTGCTTCATTTTGTACTCCAAGGCCAAACTTGCCTGTTATTCCGGTTATCTTTTGGCTTCCTACTTTAGCATTCCAATCCCCCATGATAATAAGGACATCATTTTTTGGTGTTAGTTCTATAAGGTGCTGTAGGGCTTCGTAGAACCGGTCAATTTCATCCTCTTCAGCGCCGGTGGTTAGGGCATAGACTTGGACTACTGTGATATTGAATGGTTTGCCTTGGATTCGAACTGAGATCATTCTGTCATTTTGAGGATTGTATCCCAGTATTGCTTTTCCTACTCTTTTATTGACTATGAAGGCTACTCCATTTCTTCTGAGGGATTCTTGCCCGCAGTAGTATACCTGATGATCATCTGAATTAAATTCACCCATTCCTGTCCATTTTAGTTCGCTGATACCTAAGATGTCGATGTTCAGTCTTGTCATCTCTTGTTTGACCACGTCCAGCTTGCCTTGATTCATGGATCTTACATTCCAGGTTCCTATGGAGAAAAATCTTTACAGCATCGGACTTTCCTTTCACCACCAGACATATCCACAGCTGAGCGTCCTTTCGGCTTTGGCCCAGTCGCTTCATTCTTTCTAGCGCTACTAGTACTAGCCCTCTGCTCTTCCCCAGTAGCATATTGGACGCCTTCCGACCTGAGGGGCTCATCTTCCAGCGTCATATCGTTTTGCCTTTTGGTACTGTCCATAGGGTTTTCATGGCAAAGATACTGGAGTGGTTTGCCATTTCCTTCTCCAGTGGATCACGTTTTGTCAGAACTCTCTGCTATGACCTGTCCGTCTTGGGTGGCCCTGCACGGCATAGCTCATAGCTTCATTGAATTACGCAAGCCCCTTCGCCACGACAAGGCAGTAATCCATGAAGGGGATTACTAGCTGAAATCAAAACACTGAAGTTTGTTTGCCAAGGAAGATCCCTCACAGAAGAACCATGGATTGCTATGAAAAATTATCCTTTCATGTGCAATTTCAAAACCAATTTTGGAAAGCAATGTGGCTGACGAAATTATGGATCTGCTGAACTGTAAAATAAATAAAGTAGGCTTTGATATTGATCACCACAGGTTGCAGCACCAATTTTACGTAAGGAGAAAGCACTTTGACAGCATTGCTGAAAGAAAGGTCCCTGCTTCTGGATCCAGGTTGTCAAGACAAGCAAATGATTCACCCTACAGTATCAAGGATTTCCCTTTTGGGTACTGCCATCTTTGTGATTCTATTATTCTCCACAATGCTTCCTTTTGGCTGAGCTTTGCTTCAAGGTGAGAAAGTGATTCTTAAGTGGTTTCTGGGAATCTTGGAGATGAATCATCTGTTTACCAGCAGTCTATGTTGAAGCCTGTCCCTTTGTTATATGACAAATAGTAACTCTGAGATAGGAAATACTGTGCTACTGACAGATGGTACCTTTGACAAAGAAAACTATATTAGCAAATTCCCTTAGGAAATATTTAGAAACTACTCATAGGAAAATGGAAAACTACCTTATATTGACTCAGCTAATTCTGAGTCCTTTTCTAGTTTTTTTGTTTATGTGTTTCTCTTACTATCTTGTTATCAGACATAGTGTATTTAGCAAGATCAATTAGATAGCTTTTCAGGGAATTAAGTTTTTTCCCCTCTGGGAAACTGTTTTAAGTTTGAATGATAAAGTTTGCGTCATTTGAGTGATAAAGCTTGCGCCACTCCTATTTTAAGGTTTATCAAATTGCCAGAAAATTATGATTATTGTGCATGAGGGATTGGGATGGGGTGGGAGGAAAGTATAAATTATTCTTGCCTCTTGGATACTGAAGAAGAGAAGCTAAGAGTGAAACACCATAAATTGTATCCCAAAAAAATCCCATGTAAAATTTAATTTAATGAAAACTCTTGCAGTAGGAATCATAATCCTAAGATATTGCAAGATAATTCTGAAGTCAGTGGGACCTATTTCCATCTAAAATGCTTAAAACAGTGCATTTAAATTTTTCCTTTTGCCTGAGTTGATGTACAAAGATTGCTTGCAGTATATTATTTGCAAGAAAAAACTGCATCTTGGGAAGATCATGGAGTGTCACCTCATAGCTGGCATTCTCTTGTATTCACACATCTTAGACTTAGAAGCTATCTCTTTTAATGTACACACATATACTTTCAGTTACTGAGAAAAAAATGCACACACACATTAGAAATAACTTTGTAGCACCAGGGTTTTACAAAACATCAGCCTTGTAATTTTAAAGGGGTTAAAAATGGAGTGACTGTGTGCTAATAAATAACTTGTTTACCAAGCACTTGAACTGCCATCTAGCCATGTGATCTCTGTCATTAAGGTTTGTTCAAGGTGCACATTGCTCCAAGCAAAGTCCTAAGTCCAAATACTAATGTTTATACAACCATATTCACCTTCACCTTCAAAGACTATAATCTTGAGTATTATTTCTTCACCCTTGCCAATATAAACTGGCAAGTTTTCCTCCTATCCTACAGCTCAGCCCTGAGCCTTTTAAAACTTGTTTCTACAAGGAATGTTTTTTGGATTGGTGTTGGAAGTGGGGAAAAAAAATCTGATTTGTGGGGTGTTCAGGGAACCATGTGTTTTGATGTACATGCTAATCTAGATGCCTGAAATGTGTTATAAACTCTTGGGTTGGGACAAGTGCCAAAGTGCTAATATACTATAACGTAATTCAGCACGCACAGAAACTAATTCAGGGTGTGACCACCATAAAATGCTTGTGTTTTTAACTGCTCATAGCAGGTAATCAGCAGGTGAATGTCCTTCCATCTCCAAATCTACCAGTCAGGAAAAGCTGGACTTAAAACAGCTTTTCCAGGAAAAAAAAATTATGTTGGTTCCCTGAAAATCTATCTAATGAATCTGGCTAAATACGCTGTATTTGATAGCCATGCTTGTGATGAACACTGAAACATCACAGAGGCCAAATCCTCAAGAGTAGACCACAGGAGCAGGTCTTACCTGACCTGTGGTTACTACTGGATTGTACATGAAGGGCAAAACCAACCCACATTCGGCTATATTTAGTGTTTAAGTTTTGAAACCAAAACTTAATATGCAAAGATTTTAATAGAAAGTCACAAGTAAATGTCCATAAGTAAATGTCCATAAGTAAATGTCCATAAGTAAATGTCCACAAGTAAATGTCCATAAAAGTAAAACAATGTTATCTTATTTCTGGCCAGTCAAGAGCTCAGCCTCACCCAACCCAACCCAGCCCAGCCACAGGTTCGCTTATTTCAAAAGGCACATACGTCACAGATCGAGTCTGTAACTCGCCTTCCTCTTGTTATACAAGTTCTGAGAAACCTAACTCATTTTGAAGAGGAAGTTGTAAAAAAAAAATAATAATAATACAAATACACCAACAAGGCCAACAAAGTTCATTACTACTCATTCCTCCAGTTTCCTCTAAATCTTGATCTAAATAATATGTTAAAGAGTTTGCAATAAAAGCCGGATCCGGGCATTTCGAAAGGTGGATTTTTAGGGATTCAGAGAAACGAAGCACTTTTTATTGCTTTAGCTTTCCCGACGGCCTACTTTTTTCCTCCCTGAGCTGCCTGCAAAAAAAATAAATAAATATATTAAATAAATAAATAAATAAAAAATGCTAGCTCATCACGTACCGCTGCAGGGCACCGAGGGCAAAGCCACAAGCTGCGGAAGCCGCTGCTCAACTCGAGCAAACTCCGCCTTGCAAGGAAACGGCCCTCGCTATAATTAGAGCCAGCGGGGAGGGCGCAGCCTCAGTGTTTCCTCGCAGGCGGGATCGACTTCGGGCCTCCGTCGGAGTCCGAACTGAGCCGTACCGAGAAAGGCTCGGTAGCTGCTGACTCCAGCCTTTTTATTCAAACAGGGTCACCTCGTGGTGAACCAAATATAGTCAACATCGGAGACCGGTAGATCCCTCGGCAAAGAGGAAGAACGTGACGGCCTTGCCCAACCGGAGCGGGGGGGGGAAGGGGAGTGCAAGCGGTGACGTGTCGCGCAGCCGCCCGCTGGGCGGGCAAAGGATCAGGGTTGCCTTGTTTTCGCCTTCCTGCTTTTGCTTTGCCATTCCTGCCCTCGAGTCCTTTGAGGGCGCTGACTCATTCGCCTATTTCAGGGGTCTTCAAACTTGGCCCTTTTATGACTTGTGGACTTCAACTCCCAGAATTCCTCAGCCAGCTTTGCTGGCTGAGGAATTCTGGGAGTTGAAGTCCACAAGTCATAAAAGGGCCAAGTTTGAAGACCCCCTGGCCTAATTGTTGGGAGCAAATTGTTGCATCTTCAGCAGAATCGGCGTTGCTCAGATAATCCAATGTTTTGTTTTGTTTTATAAAATGTGCGGAATCGTTGTGAGTTATGACATTTGTGGACACTACACGCAGATACTTCACACGTTCTATTTAGAACCTAACTCCGGTTGCCCGGAGTTCAATAGAAGATGGGTGGTTATATAAATGTTTTACATCAATAAGTAAAAAATAAATTGCGTGCAGGAGAGGGTGGTTTTCTGAAGAATCGTATAGGAATTCCTACTGTCGCTTTTAATTGTTTTCCCTCCCCCCCCCGAAAAAAACCCGTTATTCAAGCCCTTTGGAATGAGAGGCAAGTGTTTCTTAATGCCAGGTCAAAGCCATTAAGGAGGTTCAAGTTTGATTCACTTCCATCCTGTCCTTGAAATGCATTTTATCAGGAAAATTTTAACTACAACACTAACGAAATACTTTTTTTAAAAAATGAGAAGCATGCTTTAAACATAGGTGGAGTTATAAATATGTAAGGGAAACAAATATAGGTATTAAATAAGAAACAGTTAATTCATAAAAATGCTTACCGTATATTAGACTTTGCAGTAGCTATTCCACCATTGGAAGAAATTGGGCCTAGTCTAAGTATCTAACCTTTTTGCAAGCTATTGCCATCAATTTCATCTTGTCTGGATTCAATTCCAGGACGTTTTAGCTCAGCTTTACCCTCTCAATACTTGCTATAGCCTTAAAGCAATGGCTTCCAGCTGCTAGTTATCAAAACAAATATGCTGTGTCATTGGCCTATAGATGAGATCTCACTCTAGAGCAGTGTTTTTCAACCTTTTTTGGGCAAAGGCACACTTGTTTCATGAAAAAAATCACGAGGCACTCCACCATTAGAAAATGTTAAAAAAATTAACTCTGTGCCTATATTGACTATATATAAAGTAATTCTCTTGAATAGGAATCAAATAAACACAAAGAAAGTATTTTATAATTACTTTTCCATTTTTCCCACGGCACACCAGGCAACATCTCGCGGCACACTAGTGTGCCGCGGAACAGTGGTTGAAAAACACTGCTCTAGAGGTTCCTAGCTTCACAATATCATATGTAGGACTCTTGTGTAGGTTCAGATGACCTCGGGAGGCTGAGTTTCCTAATCATCAATCTTTGAATTAATTTGTCTAAACTAGTGGAACAATTCAAATCTGATCTCAGGAGTTCTCACCTAATAACAGCAGATATAGCCAATTTCTGCAACCCACAAAATTGGAAGATAACTACTAGTAGGCGTGGAGAAGTGAATCTAACACAAGAATCTTAGAACCACACTATTTACTGAAATAGAAGATATACAGAATGCAGTCTTGGAGAATATATTTTATTGTTTATCTCAACCCAATTATAAGCTGAATTAAAGACACCCTCAAATATTTTCAAAATCTCAGTAGGAGAAAGAAAATTTCAGCTTTCTCTGAGGCTTATATTCCAGGTATTCTGGATTTCCACTTCTGGAATGCTTGTCATCTTGAGCAACAATTGTCCAAAAAGACCTTGATAGTATCAGATTGGAGAAAACAAGATTATTTCAACAATAATATGCACCATTTTTGTGATGGGGTTTGCACCTTACCATCATTTGTCATTTGAAATGATGTGGTTTACAAATATTTCTTACATTACCCTCATAAGATGGACATTTGCCTTAAATGTTGTTTTCTAGACATGGAGAAAGTAATGTAGAAAAAGATTTAGAAACAACACCTGGAGGAAGAATTGCAAGTTATTTCTCTTAAGAGGAAAATAATTAAAGATACAATTCCATTGAGATCTGTAAACAGGTACATAAAACTTTCTGCTGTAACATTATTTCTTTTAAACTATCACTATTGCTGTCAAACAAGGGACGCGGTGGCTCAGTGGGTTAAGACGCTGAGCTTGTCGATCAGAAGGTCGGCAGTTTGGCGGGTCGAATCCCGAGTGCCGCGTAGCAGAGTGAGCGCCTGTTACTCGTCCCAGCTTCTGCCAACCTAGCAGTTCGAAAGCACGTAAAAATGCAAGTAGAAAAATAGGGACCACTACGGTGGGAAGGTAACAGCGTTCCGTGCGCCTTTGGCGTCTAGTCATGCCGGCCACATGACCACGGAGACGTCCTCGGACAAGCGCTGGCTCTTCGGCTTTGAAATGGAGATGAGCACCGGCCCCTAGAGTCGGAAACAACTAGCACACATGTGCGGGGGAACCTTTACCTTTACTTATTGCTGTCAAAGTAGCAACTTCACTGTGGGATTTATTTTAATAATGAAAACATGGGATAGAAAAATAATAAATGGCAGTTCATTCTCCAAATAAGTGGATGAATGAATGAACCTTTATTGTCAAAGTACAACCATGTATATACATTTAGATTGGCTGATCCTCCCTTTGTGCTTATTGTTTATATGTAGAGCAATCTTTTGTTAATTTGTTTTTAGCATATTAAAATATTAGAAAAGATGAACATACTGATTGTTTATCACATTTCTATTCTCCAACAATTGAAGCTTCTACAAAAAAATAAAAGATCAAGATAACAGTTTGTAATAGATAAATAGACAAATATTTTATTTATCAACTGCCTTTATAGCTCTGTTTTTCTATTAAAGCCCATTTTATCTCTACAATTATCCCACTGTGAGACAGATTGGCCTGAGAGAAGAATGATTTTTCCAAATCACCCAGAGAGCTTTGTGGTCAAGCAGTCAAATACTTTATTACTACACCACATTGGGTTTCATGTATCACAGGGTAGATATCCTTGATGACATTGCATATGCTAGCTATTAATCATACTTCTAGGGAAATTATTTTTCTGTAATCTCTTTCTTGATAGGCATGGTAAGTAGGGAGTGGAATGTCTGAGTTCATAGATAGGCAGTAGCACCCAGCTAGTATTGGTTGTTCTCAAAAAAAAAATCAAAGCAGAATCGGACTTGGATGGAAGACCACCAGCAAATTCTAGGGTTAAAGGCTAGATTGAGAAGTTAAGAAAAGAAATCCCAGAAGAAGACAGTAGAAAACAACTTCAAGATTATTCCCTAGATAACTACATGAACTACATCAGCTTTATTTTTATTGTTTGAACAACCTACAAAATTTCTTTTATCAAGGGCCAACAAAAAAAAGTATAGGTCTACTCCTCTCTTAAATCAGATTTTAAAATTACTTTCAACTTTTAAAAAAGTTATTGACTATTTCCCTCCAGGAAACAATAACCATGTCATACCCTAATTATTTTCTCCTTTGCTGTTGAGGGGATTATTTTATGCATTATTGTGTCTATAAATTTATTGAGGTTACAGTGGTTTACCAGACAGAATCCAAGTTGCCTGACTGCTGTTCAAGCCAACGCAAATAATAACTAATCTCTTAGTGCTGCTTTCTCTTTGATCTTGTCTTACTCAATAGCAGTAAGATGTTCCTGGCAGAGTATTTCTTGGAATTACTGTACTTGCATGGGGGTTAGTACCTTGGCCTTGTGCCACTTCCCAAAGCAGGAAGAATAATGGATTTGGGGTTTAAAAATCATTTTGTATGTGAGTTTCGTGTTGGTGGAAACCGCCAGAGGGACAGTTTGAAAGGCAGAAGTTGTCTATCTTTCTGCAGTCTACTCTAGAGCAACATTAACCATGAATGTATATTTCTTTATTGACACCATGGATATATCCTGACCTTAAAAATGAAATTCTTTGGGCATGTTCAGATTGCTTAAAAGCAGTACAAATCATTTAGGGTTTTTCTCCCTGAGCCATTTGCTGGGACAGTGGTTTTTAAGTGCAGGGTTAACTTAAGATATTTGGTGCCTGAGGTGGAAAATCAAAATAGTACTCCTTTCTAATAGCATTTGAACGCTGCTGTCTGAGAAAGCCATATCATTTAATCTAAATCTGGTATGCCTCACATTGCTTAAGACTTTTGTAAGTCGAAAGCGGTCAGGAAGTTTCTTCATGAGAACTGCGTTAAACTCCTAAAGTAGGGTCTGTCTGTTCTAGGTAAGGGTGGAGAATTCAGAATCCTTCAGAGATTTACAATTTAATTCCCAGCATTTCTCACCCAGGGCATGCTGGGTAGGACAACTGGGAATTGCAGCTGGGCAGCCGTGGGAGGACCTGACCCATTTCCTAGGTCAGGGGTAGGCAACCTTAGCTCTTTTATGACTCGTTGAGTCATAAAAAAGCCAAGGTTGCCTACCCCTGACCTAGGTAAATATCTTTCCCATGTCCTAAGCAAAAAACCTATGCTTTTCCATTAATTTTATTTTATTTTATTTTATTATTTTATTTTATTTTATTTTATTTTATTTTATTATTTTATTTTATTTTATTTTATTTTATTTTATTTTATTTTATTTTATTTTATTTTATTTTATTTTATTTTATTTTATTTTATTTTATTACATTTATATCCCGCCCTTCTCCGAAGACTCAGGGCGGCTTTACAAGCTTAGCAGTAGCCTTCATTCTATGTATATGCCTGCTTGTTAGGGCTTTCACACACCCCGTAAGCGGCATTATTACAAAGTCAGCTTAATTACCCCCAACAATCTGGGTCCTCATTTTACCTACCTCAGAAGGATGGAAGGCTGAGTCAACCTTGAGCCTGGTGGGACTCGAACCTGCACTAATTGCAGGCAGCTGGTGTTACTTAAGGAGGCATTAGCCCATTGCTCCACCAAGGCTCTAATAACTACAAAAGGGTAATTTGAATGCTACAAAATTATCATTCGTTGCTGTTAAGGTTGCAGTTCAGACAGAGGCATGGGAGTTCATAACAGCTGGAAATCCCCATGTTTCTTGTGCCTATTGCAGGTACCATTAACATCTCCTTACACGATTGCAGGATTCAGCAGTTTGTTCAAAAGCTGCCTGGGAAGTTCCAGGAGTTGAAGTCTACACATTTTAAAGTTTCTCAGGTGGAGAAACCCTGGCTCAGAAGTAAAAGGATGGGATAAAACATAGCAATAATATTAATTTCTTTAGGTCTAGCTGCTGCTAAAAACACAGGGGTAAAACATCAATAAAAAGGAGTTGGGACATTATTGGATCTAATTCTCACTAACAGAGATGAAATGATCGAAGGTGTTGAAGCCACAGGAACCTTGGGTGGAGTGATCATGCAATATTGGAATTCAACATTATGGAAGCACAAGCAATAGAACACAGTCAAACTATAGGGTCTTGGACTTTAAGAGAGCTAATTTCAATAAATTTAGAGAGGGCTTGGGAAGGATTCCATGGATGAGAATCCTCAAGGGGAAAACTACTCAAGAAGCTTGGGAAATTTTGAAAAGAGAGATAATAAAAGCCCAGTCTAGTACAATACCAACAAAGAAGAAAAATAACAGCTCCCAAAAGAAACCAGCATGACTGCATAAAGAACTCTCTGATAAATTGAAAAATAAAAAGGACAAGTATAAAAAAGGGAAAGAGGGGCACATAACTAAGGCAGAATATTAGCAAATAGCCCGAGCCTGCAGAGATGAAATGAGGAAAGCTAAGACTCGAAATGAACTAAGGCTTGCGACCAAGACAAAAATAACAAAAAAAAGCTTCTTTCAACATGTAAAAAGCAAGAAAAAAGTTAAATGATTGGTCCATTAGTGGGGGAAAGTGGCAAGAAGGTGACAAGTAACGAAGAAAGCAGAACTATTTAACCCATTTTTTGCATCTGTCTTTACACAAAGGGAAAAAACAGTCCAACCTATCAAAAACAGTGCCATAAAAAACAGAATAGAAACACAAGTTAAGATAGGCAAGAAAATGGTACGTGAGCACCTGTCCAGCCTAGACCAGTTCAAATCACCAGGACCAGATGGATTACACCACAAGGTTCTCAAGGAACTGGAATATGTGATCTCAGAACCACTGAACGATATTTTTCAAAGATCCTGGAGCACTGGGTAACTACGAGAGAAAAGAGCTGATGTAGTTCCCATCTTCAAAAAAGGGAAAAAAATGGATCCAGGAAATTACAGACCTATCAGCCTGACCTCAATACCTGGGACGATTCTGGAAAAGATAATCAAACAACAAATCAGTGAACACCTAGAATCAAACAAAGTCATTACTAAAAGCCAACATGGGTTTGTCAAAAACAGATCATGCCAGACAAATCTTATTGCATTCTTTGACTAAGTGACAAAATTAGTGGACCAGAGGAATGCTGTGGATATAATTTGTTGGACTTCAGTAAGGCATTTGATAAAGTAGATCACAACCTACTACTTAATAAGATAGAAAAATGTGGGTTAGACAGCATCACCACCAGATGGATTTGTAGCTGGCTGACCGGCCGTACTCAGCGTGTGGTCCTCAATGGAACTGCATCTACGTGGAGGGAAGTGTGTAGTGGTGTGCCCCAGGGCTCTGTTCTAGGCCCAGTGCTCTTCAACATCTTCATCAATGACTTGGACGAGGGGATAGATGGGGAACTCATCAAATTTGCAGACGACACCAAGCTGGCAGGAATAGTCAACACTCAAGAAGACCAGCTTAAGATACAGGAGGATCTGGACAGACCTGAACACTGGGCGCTATCTAACAAAATGAAATTCAGTGGTGAAAAAGTAAGGTTCTACATCTAGGCAAGAAAAACCAAATGTACAGGTATAGTATAGGTCAGGGGTAGGCAACCTTGGCTCTTTTATGACTCGTGGACTTCAACTCCCAGAATTCCTGAGCCAGAATAGCTGGTTTGGTCACCACGATGTAAAAAAGATGTTGATACTCTAGAAATAGTACAGAGAAGAGCAACAAAGATGATTAGGGGACTGGAGGTTAAAACATGTAAGGAACGGTTGCTGGAATTGGGTATGTCTAGTCTAATGAAGAGAAGGACGAGGGGGACATGATAGCAGAGTTCCAATATTACAAAAAATAGGGAGTCAAGCTATTCTCCAAAGCACCTGAAGGCAGGACAAGAAGCAACGGATGGAAACTAATCAAGGAGAGAAGCAACCTAGAACTAAGGAAAAACTTCCTGACAGTTAGAACAATTAACCAGTGGAGCAACCTGCCTCCAGAAGTGGTGAATGCTCCAACACTGGAAGTTTTTAAGAAGAGACTGGACAGTCATTTGTCTGAAATGGTATAGGGTTTCCTGCCTGAGCAGGGGGTTGGACTAGATGACCTCTAAGGTCCCTTCCAACTTTATTATCAATAATAATAATAATAAAAAATCATGCAGAGCAAGACAATTTTTTAAAATGCTGTTTTCATGTTTAAACTTGCTAAATTATCTTAGAAAAATGCACATATTATCCAAAGTTGGCCTTTTTATCGTATCAGTGTTTTTAAAAATAATTATGAATAACATTTTCTAGTTAATTTTAGGTAATTATTCATTAATTACATTAAGTAGTTTTTTGGTTCAGTATTTGTATTGATATCTAAACCATCTGGAATAAATTCAACTATTTTTAATGTTGGAAAATTATACATTTTGTTGTTATTTTTAGGGAGGGGTAGAGTAGCAAGAATTGTTAGAATTTACAAATATTTGCATGATAGACAAAATATTGGAAGAAACTAATAAAATAATAGGATTTGTAGAGATAAAATAAATATCAGAGAAGAAAATTTAAATGTGGGTAAAAATGATTCATGGTTCTTATTTAACAATGAACATTGTTATCTGTATAGCCTATGTGTAGTAAAGATAGTGCTTCGGAAAAACTACGGTACATTCTTGCATATTTTTTTCTAGGAGCCACTTTTGATGGAATTAGGCCAGAAATGCTTTATAATAAAGGAGAAGAGGATTCATTGAATGCTCTCATTGTAACACTTCAGAGATCAATTACCATTATAATCTGATTAAAACAGATTTTACTCTGTCCCCTAAATATATTCAGTCAGTATTCTCAGAGAGCCTTACATTCTCAGGGTCTTTCTCATTTGCATCTGGCAATCTCTTTTTTCCCACTGGGTGCCCATAACACTGTCTTCACTTAGTCCCCATTCCATTCCTGAAGGAGCCTTAGATTGTTCTTAGATGTTTTGGTGTTAGCGTGATGTTTCACCCTTTAAACTGGCAGCAAACTCAAACTCTGATAAATGTTGCTTCCAGTGGCACAATTGGGTGAGTTTAGGTGAGGGGAAGAGCCTGATACTTATTGGTCATTTCAATCTGGTGTCCAACCCCTTTGCCTCTGATCCCTAAATGCTCTCCTCCAGGGAAGCTATGTTTTGGATAGCCAGAGAGTCTAGCTCAGGGGTCTTCAAACTTGGCCCTTTTATGACTTGTGGACTTCAACTCCCAGACTTCCTCAACCAGCATGCCTGGTTGAGGAATTCTGAGAGTTGAAGTCCACAAGTCATAAAAGGGCCAAGTTTGAAGACCCCTGGTCTATCCGTTTCAAACTAGGATGTTCTATTGTATCCACCATTTTCTTGATGCCCATTTTTAAGAGACAATGGGTTCTGAGAGATGGTGAGTTCAGCAGGATAGGCTTTTCGAAACTCACTGCCTGCCCAACAACATGGAATGAATACTGGATTTTTACAGATGGTTGCATCTATGAGCTTAGCACTATTTCAAAATTCCCCACCTACACAAACCAGCTGATGAAATTGGACAGATGGCTAAACCTATATCTTACCATCTGTGATTGGCAAATGATTTCCTGCTGGTTGATGATCTTTAGAAAGTGGGAAGGCAACAGAACTGAAGCCTAGCATATTACAATCCCAGGTTAAGCCAGAACTATAAAGGAAAGGTAGAAATTGACAGTGGGGACACACAAATGCTATGCCTGTATAGTTTTCTGCTGGCTCAGGGTTGGCTGAAGGGTCACTTCAGTAGACTTGTGGGGAAAAGCAATCTTTCTTTTTCTCATATCCTATCTTCTTACCTCTCTGTTGCCAAGTTCTAGCAGATGAATAACACATTATGCTGAACTAGTGTGTGGTTTTATTTGGCTTTGGTTTAGATTAGAATGTGTTTGAAGCAGAGCAATTCTAATCTACTCAGTAAATTGTAGCTAAGCAAGCTATGATATAGAATGTGGGAATCCTGCCAATGTGTGTTTATTCTTATCACCCTATAAAGTTTACATTATTGGGATCTACTGTTTATATGTTTACCTCTCTGCATCTACATCATACCTAATGCTTGTCAAGATAGACCTGTTTTAGATTCAAGAATGAGTAATCACACAAACTGGTTCACAGCTAATGGGTGGAGTTCGCCATTGATTAAAGAGAAAACTACAGTAGCCCAAGTATGACCTGAGAGTGTCTGTAAGGTATAAGGCAGGAACACCTCATATTTCTTATCCCATTATGTAGATAGATAGTCAGGTTTCATATCTGTTACAATACCTTTAATTTTAAGCTGCAGTCCTCTCCTCTCCTCAGAGTAAGCACCATCAAACTTGGTAAAGCTCATTACTCACGAGACGTGTGTACGATTCTGCTCCAAATCAGTAATGGGTGCAATTTAAAACCTTTTGAAGATTTGTATCTGATTTATAGATTAAATCTTCATGTGGCTTACAGATGATGATGATGATGATGATATTTCACACACAACCCCTCCCCCCCCAGCACACACCCCAATTAAATGCCTGGACTTGCCTGTGGTTTGGCTGCTTGCTTATTTGTGCCTAGGTGACATTTCTGGTGCCTCCCTGCCTTGCCAGGAAATTATTTATTAATGCTGTGAATTAATGCTGTGGCCTGTAATCTAAATAAAGCCAAAGATGAACCCTTATTTTCCAAGGCTGCAGCAGGTTCATTTAAGCATGACAGTGATCTTTCAAAGAGACATACTATATTATGGTGTTACTCTATTCAGGCTTCCTTCTTTTAGGATATTTCGTGGTGCCACTTCTTCCTCTCCCACTCTTAATTTCTAATATCTTTTTCCAGGTTAGCTAGCATCCCATCCGAATGGAACATTTTCAGTCTTCTCTTGACTGTTTTGGGTTTCTTCTTAAATGTCCTAATATCAGTTCAGAATTTCAGAATAGAACTTCTATAATTCTGGGTTGCTTTATTCTGACTGGCTGAGAATGATAGACCAAAATGTTTGTCAATATAATAATCTAAAATATTTTGAGTATGTTAGGCTGCAGCCTTGTCTTCATTCCCTTGATGAGTAAGTGCTATTAAGTCAATATTAATTCTGAGTGATCAGGGGTCCCCAACCCTCGGTCTGTGGACCAGTACTGGGCCGCACAAACAAGCAAAGCCCCATCTGCGAGATGCAGGCAGCACACGAAACCACGTCTAACCCTCCGGTCCACGGAAAAACCTCTCTCCACAGAACTGGTCCCTGGTGCCCAAAGGATTGGGGGCCTCTGATGTAGATGATTTGGTCTTCATGTCTTCCAATGGTGTACGGGTAGTCCTCAATTTATGACCACAATTAAGTCCAGAATTTATGTTGCTAATCACTGCAGTTGTTAAATTAGTGACACAGTTAAGTGAATCTAGCTTCAACATTGACTTTGCTTATCAGAAGGTCGCAAAAGATGATCACATGATCAAAGGATTCTGCAACCATCATAAATATGAAACAGTTGTCAAGAATCTTAATGTAAGTCACATGACCGTGCGCAGTGCTTTTTTTCTAAAAAAGAAAAGGTGCCGGAACACTCATCTTGGCAGGCGCAGGAGCCGGGGGGTTTTGGGGGGGGGTGCTGCTGCGGTCATGGGTGCGAGGGGTGTTGGTGGTGGGCTGCCCCCCCAGGGCCAGAGCCGGCGCGACTGGTGCTGTGGGAGCAGCGGGGCCCACTCTATATGGTGAGGCTGAGGCGGTGCAGGCCAGGCGATGCAGGGTGGCCACTTAGGCATGCAAGGTGAGGCGACAGTGACACAGGTCCAGCGCCACGTAGGCCAACAGCCTGGCTGACACAGGTGAGCACAAGGAAGGAGTGCACATGGACTCCGCATAACCCACCTCCCACTCCTTGTCCTCTCTTACTTACCTAGTTGAGATGGTGTAGTTGGGCAGCAGGGAGGGATGCAAAGTTCGTGCCAACTCGCCTTCACTGCAGACAACTTGCCGGTGCAACATTTACCGGCCAGGTTTTTTGGCATGCTCAGCAGCAGAGAGTTCTGACAAAACGTGATCCACTGGAGAAGGAAATGGCAAACCACTCCAGTATCTTTGCCATGAAAACCCTATGTACAATACCAAAAGGCAAAACGATATGACACTGGAAGATGAGCCCCTCAGGTCAGAAGGCGTCCAATATGCTACTGGGGAAGAGCAGAGGGCTAGTACTAGTAGCGCCAGAAAGAATGAAGCGACTGGGCCAAAGCTGAAAGGACGCTCAGCTGTGGACGTGTCGTGGTGAAAGGAAAGTCCGATGCTGTAAAGATTTTTTCGCCATAGGAACCTGGAATGTAAGATCCATTAATCAAGGAAAGCTGGACGTGGTCAAACAAGAGATGACAAAACTGAACATTGACATCTTAGGTATCAGTGAACTAAAATGGACAGGAATGAGTGAATTTAATTCAGATGACCATCAGGTATACTACTGCGGGCAAGAATCCCTCAGAAGAAATGGAGTAGCCTTCATAGTCAATAAAAGAGTAGGAAAAGCAATACTGGGATACAATCCCCAAAATGACAGAATGATCTCAGTTCGAATCCAAGGCAAACCATTCAATATCACAGTAGTCCAAGTCTATGCCCCAAACACCAGTGCTGAAGAGGATGAAATTGACCAGTTCTATGAAGCCCTACAGCACCTTATAGAACTAACACCAAAAAATGATGTCCTTATCATCATAGAGGATTGGAATGCTAAAGTAGGAAGCCAAAAGATAACCAGAATAACAGGCAAGTTTGGCCTTGGGTTACAAAATGAAGCAGGGCACAGGCTGATAGAATTTTGTCAAGAGAATACGATGGTCATAGCACTCTTTCCCAACAACCCAAGAGATGGCTCTACACATGGACATCACCAGACGGTCAACACAGAAATCAGATTGACTATATGCTCTGCAGCCAAAGATGGAGAAGCTCTATACAGTTAGTAAAAACAAAACCAGGAGCTGTCTGTGGCTCAGACCATGAGCTTCTCATTGCAAAGTTTAGGCTTAAACTGAAGAAAGTAGGAAAAAGCACTAGGCCACTCAGGTATGAATTAAATCATATCCCTGTTGAATATACAGTAGAGGTGACAAATAGATTTAAGGAATTAGATCTGATAAACAGAGTGCCTGAAGAAGTATGGATGCAGGTTCGCAACATTGTACAACAGGTAGCATCCAAAACCATCCCAAAGAAAAAGAAATGCAAGAAAGCAAAATGGCTGTCTGAGGAAGCTTTGCAAATAGCTGAGGAAAGGAGGGAAGCGAAAGGCAAGGGAGAAAAAGAAAGATAAGCCCAATTGAATGCAGAATTCCAGAGAATAGCTAGAAGAGATAAGAATGCCTTCTTAAATCAACAGTGAAAAGAAATAGAAGAAAACAATAGAATAGGGAGGACCAGAGATCTTTTCAAGAAAATTGGAGAGATGAAGGCAACGTTTCATGTAAAAATGGGCATGATAAAGGACCAAAATGGCAGGGACCATTTGTCTCTTGAGAAACCTATATGTGGGCCAAGAAGCTAAGCTATTGCTAAGCACATTTGATTTGTGCTTAGATTGTAAGCCACCCTGAGTCTTCGGAGAAGGGCGGGATATAAATGGGATTTTAAAAAAAAGAAGCAACAGTGAAAACTGGACACGGAACCACCGATTGGTTCAAAATTGGGAAAGAAGTCCGGCAAGGCTGTATACTGTCACCCTGCCTATTTAACTTATATGCAGAGCACATCATGAGAAAGGCAGGGCTAGATGAATCAAAAGTTGGAATTAAGATTGCTGGGAGAAATATCAGCCTAAGATATGCAGATGATACCACTCTAATGGTAGAAAGTGAAGTAGAACTAAAGAGCCTCTTGTTGCGGGTAAAGAAGGAGAGTGTAAAAGTTGGGTTGAAGCTTAACATTAAGAAAACCAAGATCATGGCATCCGGCCCTCTCAATTCCTGGCAAATAGATGGGGAAGAAATGTAGGTAGTGACAGATTTTATTTTCCTGGGCTCCAAGATCACTGCACATGGGGACTGTAGCCAAGAAATTAAAAGACGCTTGCTCCTTGGGAGGAAAGCCATGGCAAATCTAGACAGCACACTAAAAAGCAGAGACATCACCCTGTCAACAAAAGTGTGTATAGTCAAGGCTATGGTCTTCCCAGTTGCAATGTATGGCTGTGAAAGTTGGACCATAAGAAAGGCTGAGCGCCAAAGAATTGAGGCCTTTGAACTATGGTGCTGGAGAAGACTCCAGCGAGTCCCTTGGACTGCAAGGCGATCAAACCGGTCAGTCCTAGAGGAGATCAGCCCTGACTGCTCTTTAGAAGGCCAGATCCTGAAGCTAAAACTCAAATACTTTGGCCACCTTATGAGAAGGAAGGACTCACTGGAGAAGAGCCTAATGCTGGGAAAGATTGAGGGCAATAGAAGAAGGGGACGACAGAGAATGAGGTGGCTGGATGGAGTCACTGAAGCAGTAGGCGTGAGCTTAAATGGACTCCAGAAGATGGTAGAGGACAGGAAGGCCTGGAGGAACGTTGTCCATAGGGTCGCGATGGGTCGGACACGACTTCGCAGCTAATAACAACAACAAGGCTTTTGAAAGCCAATAGTGTTGCTTGTGCAAAAACTTTTGTTTGGTGTGCAAAAAAGGGTGCCGGAACGCAATTGTGAGCGTTCTATGAGAAAAAAGCCCTGTTTTTATGTTTTAATCTTATGATTTTAAAAATATTGTAAGTTGCCCCCAACCTCGCCATGTGGATTGCATACAAATATTATATAATCAGTAAATAAAGGTAGAACATATGTTAAATATACATCAAATGATAATATGCTTCCCTACAAAGTCAATTCTTGCTCAATGACAGATGAAGGAGTTAACTCGGTAAGGCAAGAGGAAAATCTAGAAGAGGTCTGTGCAACTTGTAGAAGGGAAAGGCCCACACTGATAAATTAAAAATCTTTGTGGTCTGCAAAGGAATGCTGGTGGACTAATCAATGATTTGGTGACTAGAGGAGCATCTACAGTGTTGGAATTTGTGGTCATGGTAAGCCATGGAGGCACTAGGCAACATGACTTTCAGGGCAGTGGTGGTGATTTTATTACTTTTTTTTTTTAAAGTCTGTGCTGTCTCCAAGGGTGCTTGGTAGGCTGCATGTACAGGCCTGGTCTAGAATTTATTTTGGCGCATTCAACTATCTAGAGCAGGCATGTCAAACTCATTTTGTTTGAGGCAACTTCTTATAAAAGAATTGCCATTAATTTGTTTTAATAAAATAATTTAAATCAATTTTTCACTTGATTTCAAACTAAATGAATTATATTGGTTGACAATGAGGTTTTTTTTAGTACAATTGCCAAATGCATTAAACTGGTTTTAGGTATATGTATGCACTAATTATTTCAACACCAATATATTTTAACAACATATTCTATTTGTAATTGAATGCAAATGCAAATTATACAATTTTTTTGTGCAAAAATAAAACAAAATAACAGATTTAAGAGCTGTTATCATTAGTTATCCTTAGATAAAAAATAATTCCATCATCCAAAACTTTTACACTGTATTTAACGAACAGATGGCTTGGGATTAAAAAAAAAAAGTGACTACATTTGATTGTGTATCACCATGGCATTAAAACAAAATTCGAACAGTGTATGAAAAATAAAGGTTCCCTAAACGTCTGCTGGCTATATCTACAGTATACATTTTCTTTGATAGCACTCTATTGCCTTCTTTTTAGCCTTTTTTTCAACTTCCCAGCTTAAAAAAGGCAAGGCACCGGGAGCGGAAAGTTACAGAGACTGTTTAAGCAGGTTGCTAAGCAACCTGTTCACACTTGGCCCTTCTTACCCTCCCACTTTTAAATTAGCCTGTATGGATTGCATTTCCTTCGATTTGAGCCATCGCTGCGATGCATTCTGCTGCTCTGCAACCTGGCTGCCTGAGGAGAATTTGGCTCTCCTGAACAGTTTCCTTCAGCTTTTTTTTGTGCCAAAAAAGGTGCCAGAACGCCGTTCTGAGCGTTCTACAGGAAAAAAAGCCCTGGATATATCACATATAATTGAAGATTGTAATTAGTTGCATGTGAACGTTCAGCAAGTGTGATGTATTTGTGCTGGCATTTCTAGGCCTCTTTCCATCCACATCGAGAAAAATTTGTAACAAACATTGGAATTCTTAAGGCCATGTTTGGTATTTCCCAGCAATCTGTTACTGGAAGGAAAAAGCAATCCCTGCTGCGTTATTGATCCCAGAGAAGCAGTTGCATGTATGCAGGTATCCTTAGAATGCCATAGTTATGGATGAGAAATATTGGTTGCAAAATTGGCATTTCTGGATGTAATACAGATATTTTGGACTTATTTTTGTTTCTTTGCATGTTTGATATTTTAAAAAAGGCATATGCTACTGACTATGCTTATGCACATATGTAATATCTTTTGCTAGGATACATGACCACTGCTTTTCCAGAATGTGAAAAGTGAAAGATTGTAACTAAACAAAATTTTAATATACAGATAATACCACCAGAAATTATTTTAGCCTTTTTAATAAATGTTGTTATTGATGTTAAGCTCACCATGGAAAACATCATATATTGTTATGTATATACTAGGTTAATTATTTAAAGACTGAAGTGCAACATAACTATGGTATCCTGCTGCGGCGTCTCAGGGGGTTGGGAGTGGGAGGCACCGTTCTACGGTGGTTCTCCTCCTACCTCCAGGGCCGCTCGCAGTCGGTGTTGACGGGAGAGCAGAGATCCGCCCCGAGGCCTCTCATTTGTGGAGTCCCTCAGGGGTCGGTTCTCTCACCTCTCCTGTTCAACATCTATATGAAGCTGCTGGGCGAGATCATTCGTGGCTTCGGGGTGGGGTATCACCAGTACGCTGATGATACCCAACTTTTTCTTTCCACCCCGAACCAACCCAGTGATGCCCTCTCCGTGATGTCCCGGTGCCTGGAGGCGGTTCAGGTCTGGATGGGGAGAAACAGGCTTCGTCTCAATCCCGCCAAGACTGAGTGGCTGTGCATATCGGCATCTCGGGTTAACCAAGTTATTCCACCTCTAACGATGGGGGATGAGGTGTTACCCCCCGTTGATAGGGCTCGCAACTTGGGTGTCCTCCTGGATTCACGGCTCAATTTTGAAGATCATATAGGAGCCGTGACCAGGGGGGCTTTTGCACAGGTTTGCCTGGTGCACCAGTTGCGTCCCTATCTGGACCGAGACACCCTACGCACAGTTACTCATGCACTTGTGACCTCCCGTTTGGACTACTGTAACGCTCTCTACATGGGGCTGCCCTTGAAGACCACTCAGAGGCTTCAACTGGTGCAGAATGCGGCCGCGCGAGTTGTAATGGGGGTCTCCCGATACTCCCATGTAACACCTCTACTCCGCGAGCTGCATTGGCTTCCGGTTGCCCTCCGGGTGAAATTCAAGGTGCTGGTTATCACCTATAAAGCCCTACATGGCTTGGGTCCGGGGTATTTGAGGGAACACCTGCTGCCGGCATCAAATTCCGCTTCGCCGAGGGTCGGAGGAGCGAGCGAGCAGGCGGAGCGTAGAAAGCAACTGCATTCGCTGCGCCCAGCCAGAGCGGGATCCCGTCCTCTCGCGGCTACGGATCGCCTCCTTTCTCGGGTGGGGGTGGGGAGGCTTGGCGGCGTCTTGCCTCCCTCTCTTTCTCCCACCACGGTTCTCCTCCACTTGGCTCTCAACCTGCAAGCCCGGCCCCCCCGACCCAGCTCCCGCCCCCGTCTCCTCCTTTCCCAGAGGCAATGGTAACAACTGCAGCTGCCGCACCTGCGGCTGCTTGCTGCTGCTGCTGCTGCTCCTCCTCCTCCTCCTCCTCCTGCCGTATTGACTCTCTGCGGCCACTCGGTTCCCCCTGCAGGAGGCGATCGGGACCGCCCCCCCGACACATGTCGCCAGCAGCGAGAGTTTCCAGCCAGGCCGGCGAATCTTTGGGGCAAGGTGCCAAAGAGAAGGAGGCGGCTTGGCTTGGATAAGCAGCGTCTGGGCAGAAAATAGGTCGGGCGCTGCAGCAAGTATGAACTCTTGGGGTTCAGCCTAAGCAGGCAAAGCTGCAGGGTGGGTTGGTTGGCTTTTCCGGCTTTGGAATAACCTTGGGAAGCTGAGGCATTGTAAGTTGGAAGTCATTGTTTGTTGCCTAACATATTGGGTCACCCCATACCACATGCTAAGCCATAAACCGTGGTTGGTATCCAGGGTTTAGGACAAGATGGAGAAAACTAGCCAATTGTGGGATCATAAATCTTGATGAAGCCCATCATCGCTCCATGTGATGTATGCACTCAATCTACAAACGTAGTCCAAGCCTATTCACATCTGTTGTAAGGTCATTATCTCGTGGGGTTTATCTTGACATCCACTAAGAGTGGAACAAACATGCCCCATTAACCATTTTCAATGCCATGTCCTCTCTTTGTCTCATCCTAAATCACAGCTGAGGCACCTTAAAGTTGCCTTGTTTCAGTTTTAAACTAGCATTTTCCCTCTTCTCCAGAGACCCTTTTTTGCCTTGAACCTAACTCAGGGGTAGGCAACCTTAGCTCTTTTATGACTCATGGACTTCAACTCCCAGAATTCCTGAGCTAGTGGAAGAGACTCGAGTGCTAAAATCCACGGGTTAGGGGGCGCAAATTACTTGCCTTGCCCCGGGTGCTGACAACCCATGCTACGCCAGTGCCGCCGGGGCCTGAAGACCTGGCTCTTTGAGCTCTCGGGCCCAGGCTGAGGAGAAATTTATTTTAATTGGGGTTTTTAATAGTACAGGGTTGATTTAATATTTTTTAAATTGGTTTTTAACTTTTGTATGGATGATTTTTAACTCCCTGTAAACCACCCTGAGTCCTCAGGGAAAGGGCGGTATATAAATGCAATAAAATAAATAAATAAAATAACTAGTTTCTAAATAATCTATTTTTCAAAACACACAACAGTCCAAACAGTAAAAGTAAAGTCCAAATTAAGAATATTTCATTCTTAAGAATTGTTTAATTTAAAGTAGTTTAGTTTTAATAGATGGTTAGATTCAAAATAGTTTTCAAGAGTATGTACAAAAGATACTATTTTTTCCCCTAGCATCAGCTAAAATAGACATTACATTGAGAAAAATGTTTCTCATTTCTTTCCTGTTACCTTTATTGATTTCATTGCAGAGATGTTAACATAGAAAATAGATTATTTTGTTATGTAATTTTACCTTCCAAAAGACAGAAGCAGATGAAAAATGGGAGATTCTTTCCTGTTGGTTTTTTTGAATTAGCTGTTTTAGATTCTAAAAGTTTAGTTCCTAAAGAAGTAACCCTGTAAATAATTTTAATGTCCTCCTCTAGTGCAGGCTCTTTTATGACTCAAGGACTTCAACTCCCAGAATTTCTGAGCCAGCATGGCTCAGCTTGGAAACCTCTCCCTTTCCCCTCAGCATGGTTGGCTCAGGATTTCTGGGAGTTGAAGTCCACGAGTCATAAAAAAGGGCCAAGATTGCCTAGCCCTGCAATAGGCTTTCAAAGGGAGCTTTTTTTTTTGCAAAAAAAGAGGTGCTGAAACACTGTTCTGAGCGTTCTATGAGAAAAAAAGCCCTGACCGTGGGGATGCTGCAACAGTCATAAGTGGGAAAAATGGTCATAAGTCACTTTTTTCAGTGCTGTTGTAACTTTGGTCACTAAATGAATCATTGTAAGACAAGGACTACCTGTACCTATCACCATTGTAATTGAGACCATCCATTGCTGCTAATTGTCCTCTTCTTTCTTTTCATCTTGCACTATAGATCCAGAGAGCTAGGTCATCACCTAATGTGTCTAAAATATGGTAATCTGAGCCTGGTTATTTATGCCTGGAGGGAGAACTCTGGGTTGAATTTTTCAATGATCCATATGTTTGTTTTTATGGTTCTCCTTGGTATTCTCTGGAACTTGACCACAGAGACCGTGACACAGAGACCACCACCACAGTTCAAAAGCAATACTCTTTCTATTCTGCTTCTGTGCTACTTTTTTTTCTTCAAAGTCTCTTATTCCCTTGGGATTTTTTTTTTACTTCTTTAAAGCACATTTGTTGAAATACCACTTTTGTGGTCATGGAAAGATCCTCACTGCCTCACTCTGTCTTTTTGTTCGGCTACTCAGTGCTCCATCAATGCACCAATTGGAGGGCATGGAAAATAGCTTTCTTGCCTTTGCAACATTTGTTTTGGGAAATTAACCATATCAGGCCACGTATGTGTATGTGTCAAAGTTTTAATTCTTATTGTTTTTAATTCCTTGTAAGATGCACACACACACATGCACATATTACACACATATGCACATACATGTATGCACACATACACACACAGACATATAAAAGATAGCAACTAAATAATTGGAATGAGAATGAATGAAAGAAAGAGAAAGAGAAAGAAAAGAAGAAAGAAAGAAAAAAGGAAAGGAAAGAAAAAAGGAAAGGAAAGGAAAGGAAAAGAAAAGAAAAGAATTTGTCTTTCAAATTTTGAAAAGTGATGGCAATTTTGGAGAAATGATTAGATGTACAAATGTTGGTAGATAGTTGGTAATGTGTGATCTGTTAAGTAGTTATTTATATAGGTAGGAGGTAAGTGTGAAACCTAAATTTGAAGAGAGAGGACTTCAACGGCTAAGAGAAGAAGTAGGAGGAATTCTATCCATTCCATGAATGGAGATCCTAGAGGGAAAAATGATTCAGGGGAATAATTATAAAAATGTGAAATTATGAAAATGTGAAATTGTGACATTATAAAATGTTATAATTTTATGAAACTCAAATACTTTGGCCACCTAATGAGAAGGAAGGACTCACTGGAGAAGAGCCTAATGCTGGGAAAGATTGAGGGCAATAGAAGAAGGGGACGACAGAGAATGAGGTGGCTGGATGGAGTCACTGAAGCAGTAGGCGTGAGCTTAAATGGACTCCGGAAGATGGTAGAGGACAGGAAGGCCTGGAGGAGCATTGTCCATGGGGTCGCGATGGGTTGGACATGACTTCACAGCTAACAACAACAAAAGTTTTATAATTATAAAATTTTAAAATGTGGCAATTAAGAACCAAATACAAGCAACACCAAACAAGAACAAAAATGGACAGACACCATGGTTGCACCAAATTTCCTTTGACAAACTGAGAACAAATATTTGCAGACATTGTTTCTGAAACATATTTGAAACAAAAAAGACAAGTTTAAAAAATGGAAAAAGGGGTATATAACAAAGGAAGAATATCAAGAAATAATCTGAATCTGCAAGGATGTCAGAAAGCCTAAGGCTCAGCAAAAAATAAAATAAATAAATAAAGGGAGGGGTTTGGGTATATGTGGAACCAAAGGAAAAGGCAAAAAAAAAACAACAGTTGACCTACTAGTTGGCAAAGGTGGAAAGATGGTGACAGACAACATTTTTTTCCCCCTGATGTACAGTTGGTTAGTTGGGGATAGCCCTATCACTCTATTGACAGAAGGTGTTAATGGGAGGACTTACAGTACTCAGGGCTACAGTGATGGAAAACTATATGAGAGACAAATGATAAATGCAGTGCATAAATCATTCTTGCATTATCAACCTTCATGTGTGTCTCCCACCTTTCTCTCTCTTTCTGTGCTGGAGATGTACTGGGCAACTGCTAGGCTGCAGCTTCAAAGAGCTTCCTGGCATAGGCCTAGACTAAAAATTCTTAGCAATGAAACAGGCCATAGCGTAGAGAGAAAAAATATGATGCACAAAAATTTAGAGGAGGCATAATTTCAGATTTCACCTATAGAAAGCAAAGAGATCACCAAATACTCTTCTTTGAATATGGCTTTCCCGCAATCTCCACAACGTGGCTTGTTTGGGCCACGTTGAGTGAAAAAGAATTGTCTGGACACATATAAAATATATAATATGACAAACTTCCTTTATTTTTTAATATTTTTATTATCTAGTGGGGCTGCCTTACTAGCTGTCCAGGGCTGCATATGGTCCATGGGCTGCAGGTTGGACATGCCTGCTCTAGAAGAATGACGGATCTCCATGAATACAGCTTTGGTTTTACGTGGCTTTGCTGATCCTACTGAGATTTCTGGTGGATTAATATCTTTCTTTCAGTAATGATCATATCGCTGCTTGGTGGAGAGTAGTACTACTGTGTTTTTCATCCTTTGCCTGAGTGTGACTTCCAGTTCAGCCATAATGGTAAAGTGTGTGTATATGTCTATATTTACTGCTTTTGAGTCTATTGATTCCTGTCGACTGCCTGAACATATTTCTTAGCAAGATTTCAGAATTGGGTTGCCCTTGCCTTTTTCCTAGGGCTGAGGGCGAGGGACTGGCCTAAAGTCACCCAGCTGGCTTTGTGTCTAAGAGGACTAGAATTCAAGGTCTCCTGGTTTCTGGCCTGGTACCTTAACCATTGCAGCAAACTGGCCCTCTAAACTGTGTGCACTGGAATTCTCTTTCTCTCTTGAAATAGTAGAGTTTGATACGTTAAATTCTTCCTTAGACTTCTTTCTTTAGTTGGGCAGTCTTGAACCTTTCAGCTCAGTTTTGAATATAAAGTGTACCTGCATTCGGTCTTCTCTCAGTTTTCTCTTGGTCAGTTCTCAATTTTATTTATTTTTATTTTTTATTTTAATTCCATTTATATCCCGCCCTTCTCCGAAGACTCAGGGCGGCTTACAAGCTTAGCAGTAGCCTTCATTCTATGTATATGCCTGCTTATTAGGGCTTTCACACACACACCCCAAGCGGCATTATTACAAAGTCAGCTTAATTGCCCCCAACAATCTGGGTGATTTTGTGTACCAAGTCACCAATATGTTGTGATACAACAATATGTTGCCTGCAGATGCCAGGCAGGAACAGTCCAGTTCCAAGATCCAACCCTAGGTACAATATCAACCAGTCAACAATCATAGTGCTCTTTCTTGTTGCTTGTTTGTCATGTTACTTGCTTGCACAGTGTAGAAGCCATGGCAATCATGATTCAGAATCCAACTCTTTGGCTTTTCTGCAAGGAGTCCATGATACAGCCATTGTCTCTTCAGTCCATTCCTAACTCCAACTTGGTACACAGAGCTTTTATTGTTAACATTCTATTAGCAGCTGGGCCTAGTGGGAGCAACATTATAAGACAAAAGAGATGAAAAATAACCAGACGGAAACAAAAGCTGATATTAGACATTTTGAGTGGTATGAAGAAAGCAGAGGGAGACCAATACCAGAGTTGCATTAAAAACAATTTGTTCTGCTGATTACTGCATGTAGCTGGAAGATTAAACAATCCCTCATCTATAATGAACTGTATTTGTCCTGGGTGGCAATAAAAATATCAAAAATAATATTTAGGACTAGTATGTATCATAAATAGTAACCCATTAATACTATTTCCACATAGCTACTCCATCTAGAGTATTAACTGGGTTTTTTTTTACAAAAAGAAAACAGCTCTTCCATATTAATATTAATCAAATACTTAGCAAAATAAGATGACAAATAAAGACCTGTTGTGATAAAAATGAATTCTTGTGCATTTTAATTTGGAAAATAAAGGCCACTACATTAATAAGACTTAATTGTATCATGAAATATTTATCAAATATTTTCTTAGTCTTTACAAATTAGCCACATAAAGTTACATGTTAGGGCTTATACTGAACATTGTAGGCAATTCATACCATAATTTCTCCCAATGCATACACTGCCCAGATGCAATTAAGGTTGAAAACATTCTGATGTTTTTTAATTCCTTTTCAACTCTCCACTATATGAGTTAACTTTAGTGTTAATTACAGAATAATTTCTTTCAGTAACACTTTGGGTTTTTTCTTAGTTTGATATCACTAAGAAATTAAAAGCTTTAAATATATTATTGGAACATAGATTATTTTTGCATACATTTTTGTTGCACCTTTAGATCAGACTCAAGAGTGAATGAGGAGCTCTGATTTATAATATATGTCCATGATAGCTCAAAGATCATCACACTTTCACTGATACAATTGACTAATTGACTAGTAAATGGACAATGTGAACCCTTCATGCAAGCAATTATAGATCCAGAAACGAGTATTTCTGAAAATTATGCTTCTGCCCCTTATAGCTACATTCAACTGGGCTTTAAAGTTTCAGGTATTCCCAAGAAGATGAGTCTTACCACTTTTTGCTTGTCATAGAGTCCAGCCCCAGACAACAAAAGCTGCCTGATTCATCACACAGCACATCTTTCTTTGACAAAGTCCCCAGCTCAAAGAACTTAGAAATCACACAGATGGACTTTACTTGATGTCAATCTGGAGTAACAGCAGTATTGATTCCAAGTGTCCAAAGCCAGAAATAGCTCATCTGCAGCTGCCTTTAATATGACCTCATTTTCTTATAATGCAAAAGGCACAATCCAGATCTTAATTCCTAAAAGAGGCTCTCTCAGAACCAGGAAAGATTTGTCAGCCCCACTAGAGAGTGTATCCTATCTTTTGCCTGCATTCTGTAACAAATGAGAAAGTATGCCATAGTTACAACAGAAAAGATGCAGTGTTCCAGATGAGCAAAACAAATAAGCATCGTACTATCAGCATGAGATCTGCTGTACCTCATAAAAATTAGGAAGAACTGGAAGACATCTTCCAAACCTGGCTTCAGGGTCTTTAAAATGAATACTGTGGTAGAGGGAGAAAAAAGTCTAGAAAATAGTGTGACCACAAGGCCTAAGAACAGGACTGATGTAGCCTGCTGAAGCACCCACTAATGAACAGTACAGTAAATCTAGGAAGAGATAAATCAGTTTGCAAGGCCCAAGGATTCCCATGTCTCTATATTAACGTGTAGAGTTTAGGATACAAACAGCAAGAACTATAAGTCTTAATGCAGGAAAGCAATTACCATTTAGCAGATATTACTGAACCCTGGTGGGATGAAACTTATGAGTGGAATGCAAATATTGAAAGGTGTAGTTGATTAACTTACTTGGGGGACTGTGAGTTCTAGTCCTCCACGAGGCCCTTTAATTTCTTGGTTATGGGAGACTTATTTAAAGATTGTGTTAGGGAGCACACATTGAATGAGTTGATTTCATGTAGAGAAGGTAGTTCTGAAGGCATTTTGGAGCCAACTTGTATTCGACTTTATAGGTTAGAACTGGCAATTTGAATTGTATTCAAAAATCGCTTGACCTTCAGCACAGCTGTTACATGGGTAGCATTCAGAGTCACTTAAACAGTGAGATGGGCAGTGTCTAAATTTGATAAATAAATACATAATGACTCTATTTTGCCAGCAAATAGGCCACTACAAAATTGGGCAAGGTACCTCTGCCATGACATCCACTTACCTATCTAAAAGTAACTGTGAGTTCAGTAGAACACCCAACTTGCAGGCCCCCCTTTGGGGGTGGGGTCCAGAGATATAACTAGAGCTGACAGAAAGCCTTTCTTAGCAAATATGAGCTTATTTGTGCTTGGGTTCAGCAAGAGATTCTTTTGTCCTCTCCACAGGCAAGAGCCTTCAGATACCAACCCAGGTTTTCCCTTAAGTTATTTGTAAAAATAATAAAGGTGGGATACAAATAAATAAACAGGTAGGTAGGTATGTGCTGGGTAACTCAACATATCAGTACAGGCAAAATTCTGAAACAGTGTTAACTGGTTAGTTTGAATCATTTTTTTAAAAAAGCACATTGCTTAGTTCTTGATTCTAAACCAGGGGTCGGCAACCTCGGCTCTTTTATGACTCGTGGACTTCAACTCCCAGAATTCCTGAGCCAGCTATGCTGGCTCAGGAATTCTGGGAGTTGAAGTCCACGAGTCATAAAAGAGCCGAGGTTGCCGACCCCTGTTCTAAACCATGCAAACTAACCTGATTTCCTTGTTTGAAAGTGTGACCTTTTAGTTGACCACAGGAATGCGATGAACATAGTATACCTTGACTCCAGCCAAACATTTCACAAAGTTTCCATGAGGTTTTGGTAGAGAAGGTATCAAAATGTAGCTTAGATTATGTTGCTGTTAGTTGGATACAGAACTGATTGAACAAGCATACTCGAAATGTCAGTGACTCCGTATCAAGCTCTGTTCTATCTCCAAGGAAGCAGTTAATTCCTTTGTTGGGTGCCTAAGTTTGATGAAGGCTGAATGGGAATATGAAAACATAAGCATTGCCCTGCTGGGTTGGGACCCTGGTCCATCTAGCTTAGCAGTTTTTTTTCTTATAGTGGCCAAACAACGGCACCATGAAGTCCACTCGCCTCCCAGCAGATGGCCTTCAGAGGCAGTCACATTGCCATCAAGGCTAGCTGCCATTGATCCACATGGGGACAAACAAGGCAGAGGTTTGTAGATCAATGGGAAATCAGGCTCCAGTGTTGGGAAGGACTTTCCAATTCTGATGCAAATTCAATTCACAGTTTGGTGGTGCTAAGGAAATCTCTGCATTCCCGTGTGATTAAGAATGCATTTGCCCTTTTATATATCTGTAATATATTTCTGTGATGTTTCTTGACCTGGCAGCAGCTATATATGCCTTGATTACTTCCCATCTTAACTGCTGCAATTCATTCTACATGAGAAGACTATCGAAACGCATCACTTAGTGAAAGTAGAAGCCTGTTGTTTTAAGTATTCTGTGTTGAATTTAGTTGTTTTTTAATATTTTAATTCCTTAAATAGATTGGAACCTGCCTATCTTGAAATGCACATCCAGATCCATAAGATCAACAGAAGAGGCCCTAATTCAGTGCCTTTATCTTCCAAACTTGGTTTGGAGCCTGAACACAATTCCGGAGAAAGCAATCTTTCTGTTTTTAAGAAAGGAATCAAGATTTCTTCTTTGGAAGGTCTTTGTAGTTTGAACAGATTAATAATTGTTATAACTGTTTAGCATTTTTTTTAAAAAAAAACTATCTGCTTTTTTATTTTTATACTCATGGCCTTGAGTCCCCTTCAGGCAGAAAGGCAGGATAACAATTGTATAAATAATAGACCACACACACACAAAAAAGGAAGGCAGGAGGCTGATTTTAAGCAGCAGGGACAGCCATCTGTCAGGCATGCTTTCATTTAAATTTCTGACCTTGACGGGAGATGGATTTGGTGGCCAACACAGCTTCAGCTCTATGATTCTTTAATGTTTTGAAAACCGAGAAACATCACAGGGGAAGAAGCAGGGAAATGTATTAACCAAATTTCAACTTTATTCAGGGAAAGCTATCTGACATGCACACCTGTGCTTTGCACCAGTCCAATCTAATATCTACTAGATATGTTGGATTACAGCTCTCAGACTTCCCAAGGCCATTCAACATCCTGATTTGGAATTTTGGATGCTGCCAAATACATTTCGAGGTTATCTGGTTGGGGAAGGCTGATTTCCATGTGCTTCGAATGAATACAGCATATGAAATGACCTGTAATGCACCTTTTGCAGTGAGGGGGAGGGAAATGGTTGACATGCAAATCTTGAGACATTTTTAAAAAAATGAAATATAACTGTTTTTTGTGTATGCTCATCAAAAAGTCCATATCATTCCATAACCATATTTTCTGTCACAGATCTTGTGCTGTGCATATTAAGACAGATTGGACTATCTTGTGCAATGGCTATCAACAGCCAGTGAATTGTTGAATGAAATGTAGCATAGCATCCTAACTCTTTGGTTCAGCCATTCAGGAGATGCAC
This sequence comes from Vipera ursinii, assembly GCF_947247035.1. Classification (NCBI taxonomy): domain Eukaryota; kingdom Metazoa; phylum Chordata; class Lepidosauria; order Squamata; family Viperidae; genus Vipera; species Vipera ursinii. The sequence goes on along the minus strand of NC_139512.1, from coordinate 285,791,580 downwards.
AGCTTTATAGATACACAACAGAGAACTTGACTGACATATTTACACTCTTGCATGCAGCAAATAATTTTTGCCAATACGGCTGAATTTGTTTTTGTTCATGTGCTTTGGCAGGGTGAGGTTCAAAGTGATTGCAAGCTTTTGACAATCATATTAAAGATGCTGATGATTTCAAATACTTTGGAGACTGCAGTTTGGGGGCTCCAGCCTTTGCTTTTCAAAGGTTTCAGCAGAAGTGACAACAACTATACTTGCTCTGGCTGAGCATGACAGGCGCTAATCATTATTCTGGTGGGATGAGCAGACTCAAAGTTTCCCTGTCAGAAGATACATGTTCCTTTGGGCTTTATCCTTCTAACTTTTATCACTGGCACTGTGACTTGAATAGCAATTTTGGTTTCTCAAGTGTAGCACAGCAGGCTCCATGTGCCAGCAGTGCAGTGCATGCCAAAGAAGGTTAGATTAGTATCTGTCTCATTCTTGCTAGAAACTACTTTTTCCTGCCCTTTCCTCTTCCTCCCTTTGTGGAGTAAAACAATACGAATTCTTACTTATCGTATTTCACATGCATTGGAAAGGCAAAGTGTCAGTCTAAGCACATTTGTGAGCATGTTGACTTTTTGTATTAAAAATGGTATTAAAAAGTTGGCTTATCCTTCTCGCATGTAGATGCCCTCTGGATGAAAAGTTCCATCTTCCTGAATTGACCACCTTAATATGGAGTAGCAATGAAAACTACATGTACAGTTTCAGCTGGAAATTAATTAGCTTTTCTCTATTTTCCATTTCCATCCCATTGACTGGCAGTGAGGTATATTGTCTTCTGGTAGATTATTTAATATATTTATAATGATACACTGACTTGTTGCCTCATAGGATGGGTTTGCTTATAGCCATGTCCAAAATTTCTGTTGATAAGTAGACTGTCCTTAAGCTTATGCACAGCAATCATGGCTGATGAGTTAGGACAGCACATGTAACTCAAAGGATAACTCTGGCCTCTCCTACCATGCATTAAAACCTAACGACTTTCAGGGGTGGAGAACCATGACCCTTTTATGACCTGTGGACTTCAACTCCCAGAATTCCTGAAAACAATCATTTTTTTTCAGAATAGAGGGAAATAAATTATTATTATTTTCTGACCATATTATGACTGGTGACAGTGCACAGCTCTGAAAAACAAGCATTTAATAGTAGTAAACATAGCTGATTGCTGAAACTGTCTAACCTTGGGTTAAATTCACTTTACTGCAGACTTATAATTCACCTTATAATTCATCATGCACCTCTTCGTTTCACTCTCTGTGATATAAATCACAATGTGATGGAGCCTGGGTACAAATGATGAATTTAGTTAATCTCGTTCTTAGTGTCCCTTTTAAATGGTCTTAAAATACTATAGTCACTTTCATTTCTCGACCTTGCCTCCCTGCTTTGCTTGTGAGGGGGCTTTTAAGCTAGTTTCTATAGCAACTGGCTCTCTTACATTTAAGACAGTAGAAGAAAAGGATTCATGTGGATCCTTGTGACAACTCTGATGGTGTATTCTCCTCTTATTTTCTGCTGTAATTTGTTCCATTCCCACCTGGTCTGACCCTGTCTGCCTTCCATAGTGCCTTTAGTCTGGGGACGGGAAGTGGGAAAGCATGCATTTCCATATTCTTCCTGATCCTTCTTGAGATTTTTATGGGTAGACTGTCATGCCACAAAATCATTTAAAATGCTTGTTAAAGCTGGTTGTCCTGAAATAATTGCACGAGATGACTTTAAAGCAATTCATTCCATGAGCCATCTTTTTGAAAGTTGGTTATGCAAGAAGTTTTTTTTTTCTAGGCAAGTATCACATTTAATGGGTGGCTCAGTGGGTTAGGACGCTGAGCTTGTCGATCAGAAGGTCGGCAGTTTGGCGGGTCGAATCCCGAGTACTGCGTAACAGAGTGAGTGCCTGTTACTCGTCCCAGCTTCTGCCAACCTAGCAGTTCGAAAGCACGTAAAAATGCAAGTAGAAAAATAGGGACCACTACGGTGGGAAGGTAACAGCGTTCCGTGTGCCTTTGGTGTCTAGTCATGCCGGCCACATGACCACAGAGACGTCCTCGGACAAGCGCTGGCTCTTCGGCTTTGAAACGGAGATGAGCACCGGCCCCTAGAGTCAGAAACGACTAGCACACATGTGCGGGGGAACCTTTACCTTTACCTTTTAATCGTATAGGTGGTTTGATCCTGGGGCAGTTTGGAGCAGGCCACCATGACTGGGACTCCTTTCCAGGGGAGAGAGGAAAAGATTGGGACCTTCTCTAAAAGGGAGGGTGGAGGAGGAAAATGTGACCCAGAGAACTACAATGACTTGATAACGTAAATGCTAGCTTACCTGACCTATGAAAAAATAAGGAAAAGGGCTTTGAGTGCCATTCCCAGGCAAATTATTTCCATGGATCATGTACAGAACTTGCCTAAGCTCCAACTGTCCTCCTCTTACTCAATTGCTATGCTGGCTAGAGACTAGTAACGTTCTAGTCCAGCTCCTCTAGTTGATAATTGGGGAATGCTATTCAAGGGCTCTGGTGGAAGAAATGGCATTGGTGCATGTCTTCTTATGAGATTTTTTCCCTTGTTTGGCTCTCAAAGGGCTGGCTAAGGGCCATCCTGCTCATCCTATTCTGGGAAATGTCTGCGATGGGAAAGTTGTACTTTCTCAGTGTCTGGGTTTACACAGTCACTGAATCACTCACAATGCAATGACATTTGAACCTGTTACGTATAAAGCCAGTGCATTGGGTTACTTTATGGCTCAGTGTATTTTACAGACTCAGGAAGGTGGATTGTCATGGTTAAGCATGCCATGCATGAACATCAATAATAACGATTTCAGTGAACAATTTCTTTTAATAAAAGACACTGCCTATGTTCCTCTGTTCTTATAAAGGAAATCCCTTTTATGTAGACAAATACTTTTTGTTAAAGCATCTTGTAATACCTTGAAGATATACCCAAGGCAAAAAGTAAATGAATGCATGTGAAACTGATTTTAAGAAGCAATAATTCCAGTTTTGCATCATCATTAGCTTTCATAAGCAAACAAAATACCGTAGACATGGAGGCATTCACAAGTTCTAATGGTACTGAAACCATGCAAAGATCTTTCATTTGAAATCACCTCAATATGGGGTTGATATGTCCAGAGAAAACATGGTCTAATTGAGTTATCCCACTGGACAAGAGATATTGCAACCCCACTTGCTTTGTCCCTCGTTAGAGGCAGATAGTTGCACCGCAGGGCCTTACTCACTGTAGAAATGTATGCAGTGATGGAAATAAATATGACCTGGAGAGGTAGACCCAACAAGAAGAATTAGTTTTCATGGATGCTTTTGTTTTTGCTTTTCTTCAGCAGCCTCATTTATCTATGGTCATGGATTACAACTCTCAAAAGTGCATGTCAGCTGTTGTTGGCCCATGCTGGATATGAATGAATGAACCTTTATTGTCAAAGTAAAACGATGTATACATTGAGATTGGCTGAGCCTCCCTTCGTGCCCCCACCTCCAACTCACAGTGACAGCAAACCCTCCATCTTATTACACCATGTGAGCTAATTGTACAACACTGGCCTTGCAAGTCAATCACACATAAAGTTTATAAAATTATTTCCCGTTCAAGAGCCTAACAGCCCATGGATAAAAGCTGCTCTTCAGCCTGTTGGTACGGCTGGCTATACTCCTATATCTCCTACCCGATGGTAGGAGAGTAAAGAGATACCGACCAGGGTGTGAGTTGTCCCTGAGAATTTTCCTCACTCTTCCAAGGCAGCGAGCCCTGGCGATGTCATCCAGTGGTGTCAGGGGACAACCCACGATGTCTTGTGCTGTGCTCACCACCCTCTGTAATACTTTCCTATCTGCGGCTGTCAGACCAGCATACCAAACCACAATACAGTACAAGAGGACGCTCTCTATAGTAGACCGGTAAAAGAGGGTCATTAGCCATTGTTCTACCCTGTTCTTCTGCAAGACCCTGGGGACTCAGAATACTACATAATATGGAGGGCAGCAGGCTGGGATGGGTGTTACATTCACAGATGTCTGTATTTTATCAAAGTTCCTCTGAATAATGCTCTTTAAAAAGAATAATGCTCTTTAAATCATTTTCAGATTGCAAATGGTTAAAAAGTCAGGACAAACATACATGTGTTGTGGAATCATTTTTTTGCAGGTTCTAATTGTTGCAAGAATGCTTCTAAGAAAAGAAAGAAAGATTAGAGATTAACGTTAAATTCACTCTGGTGATTTTATATTTATTTATTTATTTTTTTTAAAGTCCAAGCAAAAAACAAACCTTCATGTTCAAAATGCTTGTATGCAGCAGTTGCTTTGCTTGAATCATTTGGGTCAAAGCAGCACACCAAGATTTGGGTATGTGGAAGAGAGTGAAGCAGCATCCTGAACATGCCAAAAGCCTGATCCTGAGCAATCCTTTCCACTTTCCAGACTCTCTTGAACCATGCCCACTTCTGGTTTTTCATTCACGGAAGAGAAGAACTTATCCCTGATCTCATCTATCATGTGAGAGGTGGTTCCTGGCCTATTTTCCAGGGATCCAAACAATCTACTGACATCATATGCTAACTATAGAGCTATTTTGGCTGTAGGTGAATAAATAATGTAGCTGCACTTGCAGAGGTCTTCAGTGGCACAGTTTATACTGTAACTAGGCTATTAGCCTTGAATAATCAAAACCTCATTCTCAATTTCAAGGAGAAATCTTTGATGAATATTCAGAACTATTACCAAGGAAAGTTTTTAAGGAATAGTTCATAATCCAGGTCCAAACTACAATGAAGTGATAAGAGACCAATAATCATAGCATGATTTTTTTTTCACATTTTTGTGTCAATAAGGCTTGTTCAATTTTTAAAAATGTAGTGTATGCAGTTCCAGCACACACAAACTGTCAGCACCCATGGGTTTCCTGATGTAATAGTATCAGATAACGGAACACAATTTACTTCATCGGACTTTCAGGTGTTCCTGAGGACCTTGGGCATTATACATGTCACCTCTGCCCCCTTTCATCTGGCCAGTAATGGGTTGGCAGAACATTTCGTGCACACCACAAAGGACGCCCTCAAGCGCATCATCCAGGGGGACTGGAAGCAGTGGCTGGCCACCTTCCTGCTCCATCAACATTCCACACCGTGCACTGCAACAGGCAAAAGCCCAGCCGAACTCCGATAGGGCAGGCGTCTAATAACCACGCTGGACAGACTACACCCGGATAGAGTGGCTGCAGACACCGGAACCCCAAACCTCAACAACGTTTTCAACCAGGGAGATACCATTTGGGCAAGAAACTATGGCACAGGCCACCCATGGGTACCAGGGGAGGTAGTGGACCAAACTGGGCCCCTTTTTTACAATGTAAGGGTGGAGGGGGGACTTCAGTGGAGACGGCACCTGGATCAGTTGAGGCCAAGGGCTCCCGAAAGGATCCTGGGGGACAATGAGGAGGTGAGGTCTGATGAAGTGGAACCACCACCACAACAGACCAGGAGGGTCACCAGGGGGTCACAAGGTCTAACCTGCTCCAGGCAGGGATGGGACAATGGGAGCAGGGCAACAGCTGACCCAACCACAATAAGGACACCTCAACACTGCAATGACAGCCCCTCAGACTTCAGGCCCACAGACGCCCCCCCTGGAACTGTGCCACCCACACAAACACAAGGTAATCCAACACACCAACAGGAATGGCCGGACAACAATAAAACGGACTCAAACCCCAACACACCAACAGGCGGGCTAAACCTGAGAAGATCCAAGAGAACACGCAAGGCCCCAGCCTACCTCTCCGACTACATGCAGACTTGAGGGGGGGCAGGCGTGGGAATAATAAGAATGTAATATTGTATATAGTTCTGGGAAAGGGAATGGTCAAGAAAATAAGCTTCCTCACTATGGGGGAAGGGGTGTAGTGTATGCAGTTCCAGCATACACAAACTGTCAGCACAGCATGAGGCATGGGGCTGGACAGCTCTAGGCTATAACTGCATTTGGCGGGAAAGCCTGGTTTAAACAGGTATGACAGCCCCGGGCTATAGCCAGACCTGGCGGGAAGCCAGGGTTTTAAATGATTGGCTACCTGCACTGGCAGGAAGCCCAGGTTTGAAGCTATTGGTTGGCATTCACCTGGGCAGGTATAAAAGCATGCCAGGTAAACCCCTTGCAAGCTTGCGAGTCCTGACTTCAATAAAGAATCTTTCACACCCACCTGAGTGTTCCTCTTGTGTGACCACGCGATCTTACAAAAAAGGTTGCATTTCTGTCAGCAGTCAGGTTTGTGTGGCCCCGAGAAGTCTTGTGTGATGGTTTCTATGTCTGGAGAGAGTTGTGTTCTGGGAATAAAATAGAATTCTAATCTAGAGTTGGCATAAGAAAAAGCACATAGATATTAGAGGGTGTATTTCATTTTATTTATTTTTATCTAATTTATATAGCCACCCAACTCCCAAGCAAGTGACTCTGAGCAATATACTTTATTTTTTTTTAACAGAATAGAATTCTTTATTGGCCAAGTGTGATTGGACACACAAGGAATTTGTCTCTGGTGCCTAAGCACTCAATGTACATACAAACAACAAGTGATAGATCATAAATCATAGTTACAATCAATCATAAGATACATAAGATACATTTTTTTTGCTTTGGCTATTTTTGCTCTATCTTTCTGCCTGTAAGCAAGTACTCTACTCTAAAATGAAGGCTTTATCCTCACAACATTTAGATGAGGTAGGTTATATGGGCAGACAGTGACTGGCTTGAACTCCTTCAGTCATCCATGACTGCACCTGTGTGCTTCCCAGCCCCTCCTTCCCCTCCAGCATTCTAACAGATGTCATCACTATTTTGAGCTTCTTTTAAATGTAAATATTAGGACTATTCGTAACATTTAAAGGCTCAGTGTTTTCTTGTTTATGTACTATGGGGATATTACAATGTTCATTTATCCCACTTGAGAGAGAATAAAGCATCAGTAACTCTTCCCCCAGCCAATTTCCGGTTAAATGTTTTTGGGAAAGTTCTGCATTTCATAAAGCACTACCAAAATCAAACAGATAACAACAACAAATCCAACCAACCAACCTCCCTCCCCCAAGGGTTAATTTTATGATTCACCATTGCAGGATTTCAACCTTTCTGTACTCAGCAATGAAACTAGGTTCTAAAAAGACACAGTAGGAAAAAAAAAACAGAGAATTCTAAGGCATCTCCTGAATACAACCTGGGCTGTCTTGGTAATTCAAAACCTCATGGGGCTCGATCAAGGGGAGTTACTTTCCTTTTCTCCCCCCAGTGAAATAGATTGGGTTGAAAGAGAGTGGCCCAATCTCACCCAAAGAGTTTCTAGAGCTTATGATGACCTTACACTTTGTCCTGTTCCAAAAGTTAACCATTATTTTTAGGGCCAGAGATTTAAGTTGAAAAGCTTGCTGCACCTGTTTTAATGACTGTAAAAGGTAAAGGTAAAGGTTCCCCGGCACATGCCTGCTAGTCGTTTCCAACTCTAGGGGCCGGTGCTCATCTCCATTTCAAAGCCGAAGAGCCAGCGCTTGTCCAAGGACGTCTCCGTGGTCATGTGGCCAGCATGAGTAGACGCCAAAGGCGCACAGAGCGCTGTTACCTTCCCACCATAGTAGTCCCCATTTTTCTACTTGCATTTTTACATGCTTTCGAACTGCTAGGTTGGCAGAAGCTGGGACAAGTAACAGGCGCTCACTCTGTTACGCGGCACTTGGGATTTGACCCGCCAAACTGCCGATCTTCTGATCGACAAGCTCAGCGTCCTAACCCACTGAGCCACTGCGTCCCTTTTTAATGACTGTACTATGCTTTAATTATTACGGTATTCTTAATAGCTACTTTGAATATTGGCTGGATAAAAATAAAACATGCAATGCAATGTTCTAGTTTATAAATAAAATTCAGTAAAATCATGTTACCTACCAGAGTAGCAGCGTAAACAGATTGGAAACTGTTTCTTATCAAACTAATGTAGACCTGCTGCTAGATTCCACAGCATTAATTCAGTAGTTCAATAGTTCCTGAAAAGAGAAGAAAATAATAGTTGAAGTCATCCTATATCTAATATTTGTTTAATGTGATATTGCACAGACTGGAAAGAAAATATCAGTGCTGCAGATCTACAAACACTCAGAATGACCATGGGAATTCAGTGAGCCAGTCAAATAATTTGTAGGGTCTGAATTAATAATATCTGCAGTGTAGAGCAACTGAAGGATCACATAGCTGCAGCAGAATTTCCCCACAGGATCTGTGTGTGATAGATAGATAGATAGATAGATAGATAGATAGATAGATAGATAGATAGATAGATAGATAGATAGATGATAGATAGATAGATAGATAGATAGATAGATAGATAGATAGATAGATAGATAGATAGATAGATAAGTAGGCAGGCAGATAGGCAGGCAGGCAGGCAGACTCAGCTCTGCCCCTGCAAATTGAAAGAACCTATCAGAATGGTGGATTGGAACAGAACTGTTTTCTTTGATATTTTTCTGTGTTTTAGGGCCTTTGCATGCAAATGTGTTTATCAGCATTTAGTCACCTAAACAATAAAAATATATATTATAGGGGTATAAGCAGCTGTATTGTGTGAGCTGCTGCTTATGTAATCACTATGGATTCTAGTAAGCTTTAATTTCAGCCAGAACAATAATATCCAGTAGATGTTGCATACATAATTAAAAGACAACATACAGTCTTTTTCATTAAAACCAACAGAAGGAAACCCTTTGCATGTTGGTGAAACCAAGAGCTTTGGGGCCACTTGGGTAAGGCTGTGCATTTATTTTATTTTATTTATTTTAATCCCATTTATATCCCGCCCTTCTCCGAAGACTCAGGGCGGCTTACAATTTAAAGCACAAATCAATGTGCTTAGCAATAGCCTTCATTCTATGTATATGCCTGCTTATTAGGGCTTTCTCCCCCCCCCCCAAGCGGCATTATTACAAAGTCAGCTTATTGCCCCCAACAATCTGGGTCCTCATTTTACCTACCTCGGAAGGATGGAAGGCTGAGTCAACTTTGAGCCTGGTGGGATGCGAACCTGCACTAATTGCAGGCAGCTGGTGTTAGTTAAGGAGGCATTAGCCCACTGCTCCACCAAGGCTCATTTAGTATGTTTATAACTGTTACAGAAATAGTTTTTAAGCAAGGCCTTGATTCACTTTTCTTGGTGGGCAGAATGACACACACACATACATACACACACATATGCAGGTTTCTTCAATAATATGCAAGGTATCTTACAAAGAGTTTTCTTTGTATAATGTTTAGAGACTATCAGGGGTTCTTTAAAAGTTAGGGAAAGCATAATATGTTTGGGGAAGTATGAGTCACTTCAAATAAAGGCTGTGATTGTCAGATCATCTCCTGTGAAAGGTGTTAAGATAAATTCAGGGTGTATGCTCTCAGTAAGTGTCTATTGCCTACACTGCAGCAGGTTTACATAATTTTTTATTTGCATAGCTAGTTTTATAACAATCTAATTTGTCATTGCTTGGAAGTAAATCCTTCCATTCTCTTTGCCAAGATCTTGTTGTAAATGCTATTCTCCATTGCAAAATCGTTATAAAAGAAAAATTTTGGGTTCCCATATAGCACTATGGCTACTGTAGTTTGCTTTGGATTTTGTCTGTTGCAGTGTGTAAAACTAGCTATTGTATCTTGAAAGCTATAGTTTATTGTTTTGTGTAACCAGGCCAGGATAGCTTCTTTAGTTTGCTGCAAAGTATGACTCCAGTCATTACAGAGCACATTTTCAACATTTCCATCTCGTTTTTTTAGGCAGTGAGCAAGACAAGTATCTCTTAAAGGTTACAACAGTGTAAATTGATGAATGTCAGAACATGCAGTATGATATTCATTCTGACACTGCATCCAAATTCTACACATCCGCTAAACACGCAGAACTCGAGAAAGGAACAGCTTCCTTTAGAGTGGCGTTTTTCAGACATGGTAACTTCAAGATGTTTGGACGTCCACAAGATACATCCACACATTTTAAATTGAAAAACATTTCTTTGGAGCTTGTAACTAGATGGAGAACCTCCCAGGCCAAATTATACCACATTGGGCTCAAGGTTCCCCCAGCCTGTTCTGCACCATGTAATGGCTCTAATGCTTCAGGTATAGGGAAGCTATTTTTTGCAAAAGGAAAGAAGAATTTTTTTTTGCTGCAGCAGGTTAGCTCTTAGGATAAAAGTGACAAGATCCTTTAAACAAGGAAATATCTAGATAGTTTCATGCTAGAATTGGAGGACGGAGTGCACGAATCTTCCAACAAATATGTCCTGAAGTATAGGAAGTCATAGGGACGCGGTGGCTCAGTGGGTTAGGACGCTGAGTTTGTTGATCAGAAGGTCGGCAGTTTGGCGGGTCAAATCCCGAGTGTCACATAACAGAGTGAGTGCTTCTTACTCGTCCCAGCTTCTGCCAACCTAGCAGTTCGAAAGCATGTAAAAAATGCAAGTAGAAAAATAGGGACCACTACGGTGGGAAGGTAACAGTGTTCCATGCTCCTTTGGCATCTAGTCATGCTGGCCACATGACCACGGAGATGTCCTCTGACAAGCGCTGGCTCTTCGGCTTTGAAACGGAGATGAGCACCGGCCCCTAGAGTCGGAAACGACTAGCACGCATGTGCGGGGGAACCTTTACCTTTATAGGAAGTTAGTGACAAAAGCAGCTGCAGTTTTCCATTTTCTGCTGCCTTTCTTTCTTTCTTTCTTTCTTTTGAACAGCTAGGTAGGAAATTCTGCAAGAGAATATTATACCTCTCTTGGAAAGACTTATCCTCCCAATCCAGCAAATCATTTCTAAAAGCTTTATATAAAGGCTATCAGAGTCAGTAGATGTTTTCCGTGACATGGATGGAGCCCTCACCAATTATACAGTTGGTGTAGCATTTGGGGACGTAGACCGGGAGGAGTTGTCAGCCTTCCCAGAAACTGAGTTGGTCTAATTCATGTGAGAACCTCTGCGTGGGAATCAGTTAAGCAAGTAGCCAGCTTCCACCCTCGCCTGCTTGTCTGAGAGATTGCTGTTGCTTACCTGTGTCCCTGTGAGCAAACATTTATTGCATTCCTAAATGCTTGACTGGCACATTATGCAACTGAAAGAACATGTCAAGAAGTTGACTTAGCTGCCTCTGGGCTGTAGTGACTCAACTAAATCAAAACTGGGTTACCTGCTGTGATGAGTTCACATCATCACAGCCTGCCTTTGTTGTGGGACACTGCTGCAGCTGGCTTTGGTATGCTTCCTAGGTCTGTCTTCTGATGTTTTATTTTGGGCATAAATATTTATGCTTCTTTTTTACGCCCCAATATAATTTGGCCATCTCTTTTCTTGCTGATTCTTTTACCATAGTGGACAAAATAAAAGCTTTTTTTTCAGTTCAAGTTTCAAATCTGTGCAGTTTTGCCAGTCTTTCCATTGGGATAATAACTGTAATGAAAACAACTTAGATAAACATGGTGAACTTTTTCTTATTCCATTCAGAATGCTAAGCCTTAACCACAAACTTCCTTCCCCCCTCAACATACATTTTAAATCTATATGTGAATGGTGTAAGAAAACACACACACAGCTGGTGAGGAAAAGTAGAGGAAAGTATTTGATCAAAAACCCTGAAATAATTGCAGTTCTATTTTTTCCCATATTGCCTAGCAAATATCAAGCATGCTGTATCACAAGCAGAATTTGAGTCTTCCTAGAGTCCAGATATGCTAGATATTAAGTTTGGTGACCAAATACCCTGCTGCTTGCATGGATGAAAGTTGAAAGTTCCAGGTCTGAAGTTATATGAATTTTATTTTATTTATTAAATTTATTTGCTGCTGGTGGTCACATTTTGAAACGATTCTGGGCAGCTTTATAGAATTAAAATCATAAATATTTCTAAACAATAAAAATGGAAATTACAGATTTGTGTCTCACATCAGGACAACAGAAAGCTATGTTAATAGAATGGTGTATGCTAACACTGAGATGGAAATATCTACACAAACAAAACAAAACCAGGTAATATTCTTAGAGACATTAGCACAGCCACCACTCAGAAGCCATAGTGGCAAAGACGCTCAAATCGCCTATGGGCACAAAGGGAGATGGTTAAACTGGTTGTCCCATTGCTATGGCTCAGTCACATACAGAATGCAGAAATAGGCATGGAACCGAGAAATCTCCAAATAAACTAATATTAAACATTATTCAGAATAAGCTAATAAGGACAGAGCTGTTTCAAAGTGGCTTCATCTTTAGCAAAGCATTTCAATTTGCCTCCGGCAACCACCTAAAAGAAACATTGGATCACGTGGTTTCTACTAACAAGAGAGCAGTTTCAATGCAGAAGCAAATGTCCTTGCTGCTCATGGTTTCCTACTGACCTGCAGTGGTTTTTTTTTTTCTATTTCTTGGTGCCTATTATTAATTGAAAACATGAAGATATACAAATGCACATATGCTGTTATTGGAACTGTTTCATGTACTTCTAGGGGAAAACATGTTCATGCCCCTAGAATGGTTTAGAAAGTTTGGTGGTGCTAAAATCTAACTGGCTACCACAGAATTCACAGCATTAATGTGCACGTGGCCCTTGACCTATGGGCACAACTGGGACCAGAATTTCCATCTCTTAAATGATGCAGTCATTGAGTCATGTCCTATTTCACAACTTTTTAAAATCAGTCATTCACTGAATCATTAGGTCATTAAGCGGATCTGGATTTCCTCATTGACTTTGTTTATTGGAAACCCCTTGGAAAATCATAAATAGTGATAACGTGACCCCAGAAGGCTACTACCATTGTAATACACACCAGTTGCCAAATTTTGATCACACGCAATGGCTGTAAGTATGATGACCGGTCATAAGTCCACACAACTCTGCATGTCTTGACCAACCTGCCACCGTTGGTTCTTGAAGCATCCAGTTCACATCACTGACATGGTGGCCACCTAGTTAGTGTTCTGCCAGTGCAGTGTAACTTCATTTGAGTCACAGAGTGCTTGTATAGATTGTTTCCGCAAAAATTATTTCTAAAATTGAGATCAGCTAGAGAGGGCTACGTGTGCCACTCGGTACAGGAAATCCATGGAAGTGGGCACAAACCGTGTGTTACAGCCAGGCTTTTAGCAAACTGGGAGGATTAGATTACCATTAGACAAGGTCTGTTTGTGCAATCTTTTCACCTAAGGAATCGTTGGCTGTCCAAGGGGGAGAGAATCAGAACAGCTCTGTTGTTTTTTTCAGCTGCCCTCCATGGGATAGAGAAACACGATCCCAGTTCTTTTTGCTTTGCTATGTTCCCTCCCGCAGCTTTTCCACTCCCTTTCAGACTTTGCACCGAGTGCAGAGGGAATCTGCTTAGCCTTTACTTTCTCACATGGTTCAGATGTGCAGGGGTGTGATTGTAAACAAAGTTGTCAAATTCTCCAGAACCGTCTACTCCAACTGTGTCTTGTTCCCATCATCCTGGGAGGGGGGTGGGGTGTTCCAGCAAGAGGGCGTAAGGCAGCAAACAAAACAAAACAGTAATCTGCAGCTCTGATAGCATTTTTTTAAAAAAAAAACACAAAATGTTAATGATAGGTTATCTGGCGACCCAAGGTTTGGATTCACTTACTCTTTCTTAAGCACATCTGGTATTTTGTAACAATTTAAGTAGCAGGAGACAATAGCCAGCATTGCCTTGCAGGATGGAAACTCATCAGGGAAGCCAGTGAACTGCACAGCTCCACAGCTTTCTTACACTCTGGGCACCCGGCCAGTGTAGCTAAAATATGTGGATTGGCACTGAGTTCTTGCCACGCAAACACTTCTGGAAATTTCGATGTTCAGGCCTGCCAAGTCCTTTATGCGTAACATGAGTTTCTCTCTTCCTGAGCAGTTGTTTTTAAGCCTTTGCTTGTCTATACAGTTAAGAAGAAATACAATATCTTTGACTTAAATTTCCATTTCTCTGTTGCCAAGGTCACCGTTTCAGAGAATTAGTAGAAACTTCCCAAAGCATTTGTTTGAGTTACATGGAATAAAACATGTGGAAGAGACCTCTTATTTCCTGGAATTTTATTTTTTTTTTAAAGGAAGGCTGTCTGATTGAATTGAGATGGGTTGGTATTTGGAAATGGTAGCTGACTGGGTGACAATTGTTTCATGCTTTAAAAAGCATATAAAATAACGTAATATATCTTATGTTAAAATACCACTGCTTGTCAAGCTAATGTCTTTACAGCCACAAATATGAAAGAAAGGTAATCATCTTGTCAACACAAAGGATAATTTGTTTCATCTGCCTGTTGTAAAAAAAAAGCCCTTCCCAAAAGCTGCTCCATATTTTTGAATGTTGTGTGAATCATACAACTGAATACCTTTGTATAGCATGGTGCTTAAGTGATTATACTGTAAAATCTGAAATCTGGCAGTGAACGTCCTGAGATTTTTAACATACTGGGATTTATTTTTTTTAGAACTGAGCTGAAATTATGTCAGTACTGGCATACAAATTAATAAAATAACAGTAAGAAAAGTCATAAAATGTTGATTTTGATAAATTTTTGTCTCAATAATTCACAGCAAAGAGTTGTGCTTTTTTTAAAAAAATGGTTCTGATCCAGATTTATCTAAGCTAGACATGCTTAAACTCTTCTAGAAAGAAGAACATACACAGAAAAAAGAGGGGTGTTGCTACCCAAGTATGAAAAACATGGTTGCAAGTTACATGGATGTCCTCTTTGTATATAAATGCTTTAACCAAAATTTTAAAAGATTGATTTTAGTTTAATAATTTAGTTTAATAATTATGAGCATTTTGAACATTCACCATTAGGATTATTTGCTCTGTGGAGTTTTGTAAGCAATCTATGAAATGATTTTGAATGAGATGACTCCTTTTCTACTATGGGTCAGCCTCCTCCCTCTTTATTATACACACACACACATTCTGTGATGTTTATGGCTGAACTTAGTGAGTAAGCTGCTCATAAATGAGAAATGGGAAGGATTGCAAAGGATTCCAGAGGGATTTAAAAGATGCCTTTATATGTAAATGGCCTTGAGGACACAGCTCTTATCTGTGATGTTATTGTATGGTCAATCAAAAAAACCACACACACACACAATAAGAATAATTATTTTCTAATAAAGGCAAGTGTTGTACAGAATACACATCATTAGTAGTCCCTGTGAGTTTTCCTAGACAAACCAGAGCAAAACCATGGGCTCTCATTTACATGGAAAGCCAGTGAGGTATAAGTTGTCCAACCTCAACTATGACCCAGTTGAAGTCCATCTTCAACTTTGAAAGCTCCATAGGTGACTTTGGGCCAATTCTTTTCACTCAGCCCATCCAACCTTATAGGGTGATTAATACAGCAATAAATAAGTTCAGTATTATGCTTAAATATAAGCATATGCTAAATAAAAACATGGCATGCGAGTTTGATTTATTGTTTACTTTATTAGGCTGTTCATCAGGGGTCCTTCATCAAAAAAATGTCACGAAGATGAGCTACAAAACACAATCTAAAACAAAACAAAATCATGAAACAGCATTCACAATGGTACAAATATGGTAGGGAAGGCGAACAATATGTCTAGAAAAAACATTTTGACAGTATGACAAAATGATTGTAAGATCAACATTGTTCTTCTACTGAGAAAAAGATGTCATATTTTGGAGACTATTTGGGGCTGCCAGTATCACCTTGGAAGGCTGGAATTCGGGGGGGGGGGGAACATAAGGAAAAGAGAATGCAGATTTAGAGCAATTTGTCCCAGCATATTATAAACCAACACAAAGTTTCACTGTTTGAACTCTCAGATACAAAATGCCATAAATGGGCAATCCCTCCAGTGCCACTTTCCCTAACCTCTAGCTTTTCATCTGTATATAATATAATTACTTGTGTCCACTGCAATCCTTCCCCCAATAATGCCTTTACTCTTTTTCTCAGAAATAATTTTCTGGTTCTGTGTCCCCATTCTAACTCTGCTGCAGCTTGAATCCAATGGGCTTCTTGGAGGGGATGCCTGTTGGGTTCATATCAGAATCATCCCAACAGCACCACTTTTCATCTGCTCATCATTCTTTCCAGTGGCCTAAAATTTCCCATCCAAAGTGATTATTTTGCTCATTTGTCTCTGTGTGAGATGCATAAAGAGGCGAGACTTTTCCTGGCTTAGAGATAAGAGGCATTTCCTTATACCTGCCAAGTTAGCAAAAATATTCTCCATCGTAGTAGCTACAGATTACAGACCACCCTGTAGCATTTTTCTCTAACCTGTCATTCCTCAGATCTGCTTGGACTGCAAGCCCTTAAATTCCCAGGCAGCTGAATTGGAGGAGAACTTCTCAATAGCCATGTTGGGTATGCTAACCCAATCATATGTTCTATGAAAGAGAAAGGCAGGCTCTCTGACTAACAAACATCCATCTTGCTCTGATGGATAGAGTTTACAGGATATCTTGTTAACATTCCAGTCCCAAATTATTTCTTGGCCTTAAACAGGATTGAGCAACTTAAGTTTACATAATCGTCCCTGCCAAGTAAAAGGTATCTTCAAAGTATTTGCAAACTATTTTTGAGAGTAAATCTTTAACTTAAGAATTCATTGGACTGGTTTATGGTTTATTAAATTTATATGCCGCCCTTCTCCCTGAGGACTCAGGGTGGCTCACAACAATAAAAAGTTAAAAGATATAATTACAAAAATTAAAAGAGGATTAAACAATATGCTCCAACACTGGAGGTTTTTAAGAAGAGACTGGACAGCCATTTGCCTGAAATGGTATAAGGTTTCCTGCCTGAGCAGGGGGTTGGACTAGATGACCTCCAAGGTCTCTTCCAACTTTATTATATTATTATTATTATTATTATTATTATTATTATTATTATTATTATTATTATTATTATTGAAATAAGAACAGTTTAAACCAATAAAAAACCAAATTTAAAAACTATGATCAGTCCAGGCCCGCTTGTTGGAATAACCAGGTCTTTAGGTCACGGCGGAAGGACCAAAGGTCAGGGGCCATCCGCAGCTCCGGGGGCAGTTCGTTCCAGAGGGTTGGTGCGCCCACAGAGAAGCTCTCCCCCTGGGGGTCACCAGCTGGCATTTCCTGGCAAACGGCACCCTGAGGAGGCCGACTCTGTGGGAGCGGACCGGGCGATGGGAGGTTGACATTGGCAGCAGGTGGTCTCGCAAGTACCTAAGCCATGTAGGGCTTTAAAGGTGATTATCAGCACCTTGAATCGCACCTGGAGGGCAACCGGAAGCCAATGCAGCTCGTGCAGGAGTGGTGTAACATGGGAGTACCGAAATACTCCCATAAGCACCCGTGCGGCCGCATTTTGCACCAGTTGAAGCCTCCGGGCGCACTTCAAGAGCAGCCCCATGTAGAGAGCATTGCAGTAATCCAGGCGAGAGGTGACAAGGGCATGGGTGACTGTGCATAGGGCATCTCAGTCCAAAAAGGGGCGCAACTGGTGTACCAGGTGAACCTGTGCAAAAGCCCCCTGGTCACAGCAGTTAGATGATCTTCCAAATTAAGCTGTGAATCCAGGAGGACACCCAAGTTGCAGGCCCTTTCTGAGGGGGGCAATAGCTCCCCCCCATCAGAAGAGATGGAACCTGTTGGACAGTATGAGATGCCGATATCCACAGCCACTCGGTCTTGGAGGGGTTCATCCTGAGCCTGTTCCTTCCCATCCAGACCCACACCACCTCCAGGCACCGGGACATCATGTCAAGGTCATCACTGGGTTGGCGATAAACAACTGGGTATCATCGTCATATTGGTGATACCTCACCCCAAAGCCACAGATGATCTCACCCAGCTTTAGTGACTGGGAAGACTTACTTTATCACACATTCAAGACCCAATGACCAAACTATGGAAAGCAATTCAGAAAGTATCTTTCATACCCTTCCCAACAGTCAGCAATATGGAAATGCTCCTAAGGAATTATTGCTATGTATTGTTATGTAGTCTAAGACACTGGGACAGGAGTGAGAAACAACCATCCCCGCCTCTCTTCTTTTGGTGTAGCACAAATGATAGTGCCTCAAAGGAGCAGACAACTAATTCAGCAAGCTCTGACTCAGGGTGTCTCCAGACAAAGGGGCTTTGTTTCTGTATCCTGTAGTAACCAGGTGTGCTGAATCTGCATGCCTGCCTGCTAACACCTGCAAGGATTGGTGAGGATCTCTGTTCAGAAAACCATAGCAAGTACAAGAGCTACCACTGGGAGTTGGGAGATGAAAAGTAGAAAGTGAGGATTGGCTCCTAACCAGAATTTATGTTGGAATATGTTACTATTTCTTCTGAAGGAGCAATCTACAAGTTCTATGCTAGCATGCATTTCTTCTTCACTTCTAGTTTAATGCTTAGGGGTAAAGAGTTGCCTGCCATACTTGTTTCTTGAAATACAAGACATGTAACCAGAGCTTCAGGGGGCTGTGTGTCATAGCTACGATTGTGAAGTTACCAAGTTGGGGGTGACTGGTATAAACCATTAAACTCCATCATTCTATGTCTTAATTTGAAGTTGTTATATTTCTTGCTCCTTGAAGAATTTCATGTGGCATCTAACTCATTTGTTGTGCTACAGAGTTTTTCTGAACTCAGATCATTGTCATTAAATATGATAGAAATCTACTCTAGTTTTAAAGGTTTAGGATTAGAATATTTAAAGGAATGCCTTCTCCATATCATTCTGCTGACCTACCAAGGTCAGCTTCAGGCTACTTTTTCCCCTGAATACCACTATGCTCAGCTTTCTATACAGAATTTTTAAATTCCCGAAATTCCCTCTTCCATTTTTCTCTCCTCATTATCCTTTTGAAAATTGGTGAGAACTTTAGTTTTAGGATGGCCTGGAATTGAATAGTTTTCATTTGTCTCCTTCTTCTCTCAATATTCTCAATATTTTAAAATGGTCATTGCATCACTGTATGCTGCTTTTATGTTTGTTAGAAATTGGAGACATGTTTGCATTTGTTAAATTACCGGTAGTTATTTTATTGTACATCACTTACATCT
Organism: Vipera ursinii; assembly: GCF_947247035.1. NCBI lineage: Eukaryota > Metazoa > Chordata > Lepidosauria > Squamata > Viperidae > Vipera > Vipera ursinii. The sequence continues at coordinate 285,772,448 of NC_139512.1, read as the reverse complement.
CTCCAGAGCTAAGATAAATTTTAATAAGCAAATTTATAGTTAAAATTTATTTTAAATAACCAAGCAAACCACGTGTGTGCATATTTGTGCACCAAGGAGAGGAGTTATAATTCATTGTACATATTGTTCCGTTCAATATGCATTATTGTTCAGAAACATCTGGAAAGCCACAGGTTCTCCACCTGTTAACATGTAACTGAGTTTAGTTGAACTCAGACTTGCACTGGTGTTGATATGAATAAGGTTGTGGCATACTGGGAAAGTGTTTAATTCTTTGCTTCATCTTGATGAAAATCACGAACACTGCAGGTAGCTGTGCAAGAGATATTTTCATAGGCACAAGCTGTTTTGGAGGGTTAGGGGCATAACAATAGGTTTATCTTAAGTGCTATGTTCATATCATGCTAAGGCATTATCTGATGTATTTGATTTTGATTTACTACAGTTTGAAAAGTGATTTATTGTGCTTTATAAGGTACAATATATAATCTAATCCTTCAAACCTGGCCCTTTTATGACTTGTGGACTTCAACTCCCAGAATTCTTCAGCCACAAATTCTGAAGGCCACAAGTCATAAAAGGGGCAAATTTGAAGACCCCTGATCTAATCACTCAGTATGCTTCACAGGCTCTTCCATTTGGCCAGACACTGTTTAAGTATAATACTTCCTTAATTTCACTGGGATAAGCTACTGGTAAACCAAGATGTTGTCACAGATCAAAGTGCAAGAACTAACTTGTATTTAACAACTACTTCTTAGGTGAGATGTGTGGGAGTAAGAAGACATACCCTAAAGGGAGTGTCCAGTTAATGTACTTAGTTGCCAACATTGACCTCTGTGTTAGCATTTATATTTCACATGTCCACCCAGATTCCCATTGAGTCAGCTTTTGGCACACCACACCAGTTTTTCAAATGTTGAAGGTGGAACACCAGAAGGCTTTTTTATGTGGCATGATGGAGGTTTCTGGCACAAGATAGCAAGCTTTACCATGGTTTGTTTGATGTCATTAGGAATTTGCATCTTTTCCTGCACTTTGGGGAATTTAAACATTTGTTCACATCACATCACATCTGCCAACCCGCACTGGACCAGGTGGCAGATTATGGTCTATTCCTTCCACATGCCAATAAAACCTCAAAAATGCCCCTCATTCTCAGGACCGTATGGGTTGGAAACAAGTGGAAGAGCCTTCGTTCTGCAGTTTAGACAATGGCTAAAATGATGATGATGATGAAACATTTGTTCATTCTATTTTATACAGTATACTTGGAAAGCACAGGAAAAAAAATGCAAACAATTGGCATTTCTTATTTTTCTCTTAATGCTTCACTTCTGATTTTAATCTTTGATAGAAATAAAATGTAAATTTGTATTCACAAGATCATTTTAAACTCACTTCAGAATGATTGTTAATTTTATCTCATGTGCACATATCCAACAGGTGATACTTTTTTTCTGGCACTATCAATGCAGGATATGTTCTTTTATTAAATGGATCCCTGCCATACGCTGTTAAAGTTATTGGAGAAAAGGAAAAGGAGTCATAAAATATAGTGTTACTATGAACCAATCCACCTATTGCATACTTTAATTAGTTTATGGCTTATAGAGAATTGGAATAAACAACACAGGCTAATACGAAGAGTATCTGCATGAAAAGGTCTTGTTGATACATGGGGCCCGGGTTGCTTAACTAAAATTACCTCGTGTTTTAATTGACATCATCATCATCTTTTTCAAGTAGTTTTCCTCTGAGGCATGCTGTAATATCAAAATGACACCAAACAAGGTGGAGGAGTTATGGGTAAGAAGCATTGCATGATAATATCTGAGTCATACTAACTGGATCATTTTGTATGTGAGAGAGACTAAGGCAATACACCCTGTAGGGCACTGACATGATATGTATTTTGTTTTCAATATTTTAATGTACACCCCTACCTGGAGGCAAATGTGTGCCTGCTTAGAAACCTAGGCAGGCTTGTTAAGAACCTTTGTGTTTTCTCTGCATGCTAATCTCACTATTTTGATTTGATTTTTACTGAAATTGAAGTTGCAAGCAGGAGTGTCTTTAGGATTTCTGTATTGGGAATATATAGGAAGGCATCCAATAGAACAGGGGTCTTCAAACTTGGCCCTTTTATGACTTGTGGACTTCAACTCCCAGAATTCCTCAGCCAGGCGCACTTGTAACAACTTGAATTCAAGGGCTTTTGAAGGCTTTAGAAGAGGACAGTATGTTCAACAAGGAAAGGGATACCTGTACTACAAGGATATTTGATCAATTATATGCAAAACTGCAATGGAATATGCATTTAATATAGCTGATCTGATTATTTCACTGATCTGAATCACATCCGTCTAGATTGTTATCTTCTGTTTATCTTCTAAAACAAAAAAGAAGACAACAATGGAGAAGAGAGTAGACAGAAACAACCGAAGCAGAAAATTTTTAACTCATGGAATGGGTAAATCTGTTTTGCATATCTTTAATACATAGAGAATACATAATATGGAAATTGATATTTTGTTTTCCAATGAAAGAAACCAGGGCCACTTTAGGCCATAGGAAAGGACATAGAGAATGGGAGCACTGCACAAGGACTATGTCCAGAGTTCAGCATTTATTGGTCAGGAATTGTTAATAAACTTGCATAGGAAAAAGCTTTCATTGGGTAACCTGGGCTACTCAGCATGCGGTTTGTGGTTACCTGTGTCATTTCTAATGGAATGTTAATTTTCTTCCTAATTTGCTACCTGTCAAGACTTGGTTTAAGAAAACTGCTAGGCAAGACATGCTGGTAACATGTGAAAATCAAGTACTCACTGGCAGTTTTTATACCCAGCTGTGAAAGGATCTATGGCGGCTGGGCCTCTTTTAAAGGTTGCTGATGTAATTTATCTTGAATTAACACATATGGACATACAAATTGGTATTCCTGGGGCTTCTGCCCTCATTTAGTCTACAGATCTTGTTTAAGTGACTTGAGACATATTCAACATACATTAATCAAGGAGTTCAGGAGTTTTTCTGGGGTCTGATGTAACTAATTGGTAGAGACTTAATCTGGGGTACTTCCAACAAAGTAAACCATTTTAAAAATGCAAGAGAAAATCAAGACTAAAATAGCTTTCTTTCAACCTAGCAACCTCTAGATGATTGAACTGTAATTCATTTAATACCCAAAATCATGGCCACCAAGTTTGGGAAAGCTGAACTATTGAATCATGCTGCATAAATATTTCTTTTTTGTCTTAAAAATTCAGAGGCTTTAAAGCATTTGATTCCTTATTTTCAGTACATATATGATTAGTTTTGTGTGGGGGTTTGTTTGTTGGTTGGTATGTAAAATGAACAGTTAATTTTTGATTCTGCCAAAAGTTTCCTGCCCAAATATTTAAATTAATATCGTTTGGCATTTGTAATAAAAGTAAGAAGTGGAGCAAATGACAACACTGGATTATCTTTTTTCATTATTAGAGTATTTCTGATATCTCCCAAAATGTTTTCAATTTGATAAACATCTGCTTGAAATGTAATAACAAATGCCTACTACTACTAGTGCTCTAACATCTTTTAAGACTGTGAAATTTCAACTTTCTACTTTGTCTCTTTTTTTGTTGCACACAAAACATAATGTAATTCAAACACAAGGGAGATGCCCAATGACTCAGTTATGTACTGTAATTCCCAATAAGTCAATGATGGCCAACTGCTTTGAAGCTGTATCACATATAGGACATGGTCTGGTTGCTTACAAATTATTATAAGTACTATCAATGTGATCAAGGGGGTAAATGTCAGCTATAGGATTTTGCAATTTAATGAAAACTAATAATCAAGCAAGTTTGAACATTAACTACTCTGAGTTATGAGACTACCAGATTTTTCTCCTTAAAAAAATCCAGATGAAGTATCAATGAACTGCATAGCCTATCACATTTTCTTCAATGTTTTGATACAAGTAATCCTCACTTTAGCAACTGATCATTTCATAAATGTTTGAAGTTACAATGGCATGGAATAGATGCTTATGGCCTATAAAGTACTCCAGTTGTTGTAAATGTCACATTGCCTCTCACAATCATGTCAACATATTATGTGGTTGAGCTTTATGATCTGTCATGGTGTTCTGCAGTCACATGATTGTGGTTCTTGATATTTTTGCTAGTTTGGGGCATTTTTTGTAGGTTTCTGGCAAAAAACCCTCCCAAATGACTTTGGTATTTGCTTAATGACTGTGGTATTCACTTAATGACCATGGTATTGCTTACTGACTGTGGCTTTTGCTTAATGATTGCCATATTTGTTTAACATGTGAAAAAAGCCAGAAATTTACTTCATGGTCACATGGGTGCCTCAGCTTATCACCATAATGGCTTATGACTGTAATTGAGCCTGCAATTACAATAGTAAGTTGAGGACTATCTGTACTATTCCAAAAGGTTAATAAAGAACAGTTTCAGCACTGTCATTTATCTCTGTGCTGTTTGGAAAAAATAAAGGATGGGAATGTGATATCTTAACAGAGCAAGCTTTCTCTTGTGTGCAACAACTTTTTAAAGATAAACATTGAAGCAGCAGCAATTCAATCACAACTTCTCTGATTAAAACCAGATGTGGACAGCCCCAAAGTGTTGCCCCAATGCCCCATGAGGTAATTACCATGTACTATGCAGTGTTATAGTTCTCATAGCAGCTTTCTACTCATTCTAATCAATATTGGCTTGTACAAAGCTTGATGAATGGTGATTAATTTGAGGAATGATGTTAAAACAGTGCAAAGATTACCTTATAAAAATTATTGTATTTTCCAAATTTATGCTGTTTGCTTTCTCCCATTTCTGTGCCATCTTACCCAAGCACTCTCTTATCCTTGACTACAAAACCACAGTATGACTTTCAGCTCTCCTGGGGACAAGGCTGTAAATGGAGCTGGCATACTTTGCTCCACATGTTTGGATTGCAGGAGTCCACATTCATCTATGCAAAAGTATTGGGCTAATTTCCTGCAAGCCCTAAAGCTTCTCCTGACACATTTTATACAATCATGGATGTCTGTAGACCTGGCTGGTTTTTTTTTCTCTCTCTCTCTTTTTTGTCTTGTGAAAAAAAAGAGCCCTCACTTCAGAATATTGATTGCAGCAGAATGAGTTGCTGTAGTTGATAGTTAGCACTAACCCAGATCGAGCTCAGCATTACATCAGACATCAGGCGAGAGAAATTGGCAGCAGGCCAGCCTGTAAAAATGGAATGCATTTGCGTCACTGTTCCCTTGGTAACGGTTCTTGGAGTCTTGTCAGCTGTCCCCTGAGGTTGTTTCCTTAATATGTCAACAGACATTCCTAAATCTTTAATGCTGAATAACTCTTTTTTCCCCCTCCTCTTGGAACACTTTGGTGACAGATTTTGCAGCATGTCCCATAGCCACAAGTCTACAGTAAATTTAAAAGCGTATCAAGATTTAATGGCAGTTAGGCCTTGAAAATGTACATGTAAGCTAAAGGAAAGTGAATCCTTGACTTGAAGGACAATGTCCTAATAGAAAAGGTGCCTCAGACAACAACTCTTTTAGCTGATTCTTTCAGGTTAGAGAACAGAAATAATGGTGGTTTTTTTACCTTTCTAAAAAGATCTGTATGTTTTATTTCATGTCAAAAATGCACATTAAATATAGTATCTTGAAAAATAGCACATGCAGTTTCTAAAATTGTGGTTACAGTGACCTCTAGCTTCCATAATAGACCGAAATGTTGGAGGTAATTTCATGAAGCTTTACTAAAATATATTTTGTGCTTTGTATATTATGATCTTGCTCTAACTCACACAAAATCAGAGCTGTATAGTTGGCCAGGTGCAATATAATTGCCCTGGTGACTGAACAAATGTCCACCATCTGATTGTATCTTCAATAATAATCTTTACCTCTTGAAAGGACGTTTGAATGACCTCTTTGATCCTGTCCATCCATTGTATTCACTGTTTTCCCTTTCTTCTTCTTTCCTCAACCTTGCCAATTACAATTGTTTTTTCTAGTCCACCATGAGCTTGCACCATACTTTGAAAGCATGCAAGTTTAGGCTTGGTGGTCATTGCTTTGAGAGAATAGCTAAGGCTTTATTTAGTCTCCAAGGTGCCTGAGTGGTTCCTCTTGGATTTCATGGCATTCTTGCTAACCATCTCCAAATCCATTATTTGAAGCCCTATATCAGGCATGTCAAATAGGCGGCCCGCAGATCGGATGTGGCTGGTGCAAGTCACACCCACCCCGGCTCTGCAAAGGCAAAAAAAAGTCCTGATATTATAATAATAAAGTTGGAATGTACCTTGGAGATCTTCTAGTCCAACCCCCTGCTCAGGCAGGAAACCCTACACCATTTCAGGCAAATGGTTGTCCAGTCTCTTTTTAAAAACGTCTAGTGTTTGAAGCATTTTGCGAGATGGGACAAAGATGTAATGAAGAGAAATCAAGTTCTATACATTTGAATGGACTAAAAATTACGATTGTTAGAAGTAAAAGGAAGGAATATAAAGTTGGCTCTTTTGATTAAAGTCAGAATAGATATGTTTTTATTTTGGGTAGATCCTAATGGATTTTTATTGACAGAGCTTTGTGGATTTCTTTATAAAGAGATGGGATATGGGAAGAAGAGATCATTGTAATTTAAGAGATGAAAAATTGTTCATACTTGTGATGTTTATACTAAAATTGTTTACACTTGTTGGGATGAGGATTGTGAGTCACTTCTTTATATACGGTATTTATTTTTTTAATACATTCTTTTTTCTTTCTATTTCTTTTCTGTGTTACTTTCTATTCTGTATGTCTTTCCTATTTTTTTCTTTGAAGATTTTACTGTTTCTAAAAAAAAATTAAGTTTGTATTAGTTTTAAAGTATTGTAATTATGGAAAAAAGGATGTTCTTTGTTTGGTTACTTTGTCCTGAACCTCACAATTGGCCACAATATATTGTTTATAAATAATGTCTATGTTTGGATCCTAGAACAGAGTATTTGTATGAGAAAGTTCTTGAAACTGCTATTTGATTTACTGTTTACTTTCAGAATTTGAAATTCTTAGAATAATTGAATGCTGGCTTTGTTGAGAAGAGAGAGGAAAGAAAATTACTTACCGTAGTTGCAATGTCTGCAAAGAATACCTTGAGAAAAGTATTTTTGTGCAATGCTTCATGTGTGTTCCTGGATTGGCATGAATACATTTCAGGCAATTTCAAGACATCTAAGAAATTAGTGAGTAATAAAGAAATACTGTATATTCTAGGCTGTTTTGTTTTCCAGGGCTTAGTGAATAAACTGGAATATCTCCCTTTGTCTTCTGATCTTTTTTCCCCCCCTGTGAAGTAATCACAAAGTAGGATTGGCACAAAACAATTACTGCCCTCTTTCACAGGAAAACAATTTGCAATGGAATCATAAGGCCTGCAGTAACTAATCTTTGCAGAATCAGCATACAATATGTACGTTTTTATGTTGGGCAAATGTGGGCAATAAAACAAATGCTTCCAGTTTACATTCTGTTCCCATTTCTATCCAAACAATTATTGTCAAGTTGTAAGTGTACCACCTATTTACAATGGACTTTACTGTACCTTCTACTTCAGGAGTGTCAAACTGCCAGCCTGTAGTTCGGAGAAACCGTGCCCACCCCATTGCCGGCAATGGGAAAAAAGCTGTGATACGTCGCGACACATCACGACACATCACATGACGTTGCGAGTTTGACACCCCTGTTCTACCTTAGATGATGACATTTAGAGCCAGAGTTCTCTATATTTATTATTTATTTATTTTATTTAATTCCATTTATATCCCGCCCTTCTCCGAAGACTCAGGGCGGCTTACAAGCTTAGCAGTAGCCTTCATTCTATGTATATGCCTGCTT